>NC_044905.1:72154149-72828125 GCF_001633185.2 Quercus lobata
CTACTACACCATTTTGCTGAGGAGTAATAGGAGCAAAGAATTCTTGAGATATACCAAATCTAGTGCAAAAAGATTCCATATTTGAGTTCTCGAATTCTTTACCATGATCTTTGCAAATTCAATCAATCTTCATGTTCTTCTCATTTTTGTAGTCTTGTACACAAAGCTTCCATGTGCTCAGGAGCATCTAACTTGGATTTGAGAAGAATGACCCAGGTGTATTTGGTGAAATCATCTACTACAACCATGATGTATCTCTTTCCTCCAAGAGATTCAGTTCTAGTTGGACCCATGAGATCCAGATGTAGTAGCTCCAAAGGTTTGGATGTAGTTGATGTCTGAGTGCTTGGATATTTTGCTTTCTTCTGTTTCCCAAGCTGACATGGTCCACACACAACATTGCTAACCCTGTTGAGCTTTGGTATTCCCAACACTGATTCATGCTTAGATACAATTGACAGATGTTTGTAGCTAGCATGTCCCATCCTTTGGTGCCATAAGTCTTCATTTGGATAATGAATACTGTAAGGACAAGATTAGAGTTCCTAGCCCAATACGTGGATGGACTGAGGCCCAGAAAGCCCAAAACAATGAATTTGTAGAGTATAGGTTAGAAAAACTTGGCTTTGGTTAAGCGCACAACGAGTTAGATAGGTCTGATGACTAAAGAATAAAAACATACAAGTGTAAACTGAAGAAAAACGTCCACGGCAGAATCCGAGGATACTGGTTCTTATATAGTGTTCTTGGGTAAGGTTACAAGTCTAGTTCTAGATGGCTACAATACTTCTTTCTTGATTTTTCCGATCCTCCTTTCATGGTGGATTCGTTTCATTATATAGTTTCCTTTAAATGATCTTGGCCTTCCACTTGTTGCCCATCCAAGCTTTTACCTGGATATCCGTCCCATCGGACACCCCTTCTAGCCTCTTTGTGTGTTGGGGCAGCCAATTTAGCCTTGTTCAGGGGTCTTCTCCACATTAATGCAGCCAGAAAGTTAGCCGCAGAGCAATTAATGTGGTGGTTGCAGCTTTCTCTCCAAATATTTTTAGGACTCTTCCCTATCTGATGTTTTTGCAATGCTCGTCCGCTCCAATTGAACTTCCGGGATTGTCTCTCTTGTTGATAAACCATCTCTTAGGACCTCAGCTCTGTCTAGCCGAGGACGTTTTCATCCTCGGCACACTCTCCGGGGCTATTATGACCAAATCCCACCTTTTATTTATCAGTGCAATCTCCTCTGACGAAGACTTCTCCTCCTCGGGTAGATCCTTGTTCTCAGTTTGGGCCACAGGCCCAATATATGGATAAATAATGAACTTCTAGGGCCAAAGGCCCTACAATAGCCCTTAGAGATTCCCCTTTTTGGCTCTTCGGGAAGAAAGGAGGATTTTGATGTCCCTAAATTAGCTCCGTGCCTATTTCACCCTTCTTCTGCTTATGAAGATGCCCTTTTGTCTGCCCAAGACACGTTCCTGGCACTACAGCATTCGAGGCACGTCTTTATTAAATTCTGGTGGCTCTTTGTCCCCCACGTTCTACGACATGATGCGAATCATAAGGTTAAGGGCTTCGTAGGGAATTGAGCAGGAACTTTCCCGCTCTCTGCACTCTCCTTGGTATAAATATCTATCAAATCAATTTCTTTTCTCACTTTAGCATTCATTTCATTCTAGCGCTCATACCTTGAACCTGCACACCTTTTTAACTCACCTGAGCCCTTACAAATACTAAAGACCCGTTCAAGGACACCTTTATTCTATCCGTAAGTCTTCTTGAACTTTTACTCTTTAATTTTCTACACATTCCTCTTTTCTTCACATTCTTTCTCTTTCTCTTCGGTTCTAATTTCCTTTCTCAATCTCTTTAGTTTTCCCAGCCTTTTCTAGAAATGGGTAGATATAAGAGATTAGTAGATTTCGAGGAGGGGATAGAAAGCTTTAGGGCTCGTTATAGGATCCCTCTAAGAGTAGATATTAGGTACTGTGATAAGGGTCAATGGCCCGAGGATAGGCAAGTCGGGGAGGTAGTAATCTCGATGATTGCCTTCATAGAAGGAGGGATGAAAATCTCCATGGGTAGAGTCACTAGAGACTACCTTAGAGCTCATAGGTTGGCTCCCACTCAGTTTACCCCTAATATGTTTAGGATCTTAGGCTCCGTGGATGCCCTCAACGAAAAAAATGGGTTTAGGTCTAATCCACCACGATGTCAATTGGGTCTATAACCTTCACCGTCTAAAGGGGCAGGGATACTACTTGAAATCAAGGTATCCTGAGGTTAGGCTCATTCAATGCCTCCCCGAATCCAACAAGGGGCTGAACAAAGACTTCCTGATCTTGTCAGGGGAATGGAGTAATGGTCTCCCTTGCCCGACGAGAGAGGGAGAACCAGGTGGGGTACTAGGTCTAGGGTACTCATTTATAAGTCCTTTCTTTGATTTGCTGTATTTTCATATCTGATAAAATTTTATTTCCCTGATGGATTTGCAGACAGACGTGCTGCTAAACCAAATTTCAATTTGGTCAACAAGGATAGCCTAGACGAAATCCTTAAGGCCGAGGTGTTTGTGAATTCAGACGGCCAGTTACGAGCGGCTCACTTGATCCTAGGATACACGCCGATCTCATCAAGCTTCCAATCTCCTAAGTGTGTCATAAAGGCTAGAGACCCCCGCCTTCAACGGATAAGCATAGCTGCGCTAGGTTTCCTTCTTCTTGGTCCAAAAGTAGAAAGTGTAGAGATCACAACTCCTATCCCTGAAGGTATTCCTAAGGCAGGAGTCTTGCCACAACAACGAACGGCTGGAGTAACCACTTCATCTCGCCTTGTCGACATTGAAGAAGGAGAAGTGTTAGAAGTGGTTGACTTCGAGGACGAGTTCCAAGTTTTCAGCTAAGCCTTGTCCCTGGAGATCTTGCACCCTGATCTTGGTCCCCCATTTTCCCCAATAATCGACAAAATGAGGATACAATGCAAACCTAAGTCCAATTTGCTGGACTTGATAGAGTCCTAGCCCAGGAAGGATGCACCTGGGAAGGCAGCACGCACCAAGCCTCCCACCCTTCCACCTACTCTGCCCCCCCAGGCGACCGAACTAAAGAGGAAAAGGGAGCCGAAAGGGAAAGAGGTGATGGGAGCAGGGCAAACTCTTCCCCCTCGTGAGGACGATGCTCAAAAGGCATCAAAACAAGCCAGAATGGGGTAAAGGGGCACCAAGAGGGGTGCCGAGAAGAGGGGCGATCCTCAGGTTAGGCCTCTAGCCTGGCTCCCTGCCCCAATGCTGAATGGGGAACCTCTCCTCACTAATGCCTCCATTCACGACTTTCAAGGAGGAGTAGCCGGTTACGTGGCCGACACAGTGGAGCAAGCCTTACTACTCCCTAAGGACATGGCCGAGCTATGTGATATGAGGAGACATGAGGTTTTCCTCAGTCTCAAAAGATATCTTGCTATGGTATGTCCCCCTTCCTTCTTTATAACTTATTCTCTTCACTTTCCCCTTCTAACTCTTGTTTCTTCCTTTGGCAGGCTGTTTAAGCCTCTTTCCGGGTTGAGGAGATAGCTAACTCTTGCCATCGACAGATGAAAGAGGAGGAAGGGAGGCGTAATGCTACAGTGGAGGCCTTTAGCATGGTAAAGAAGAGCAACTAGGAGCTTAAGAAGAAGCTGTAGGAGGAGGAGAAAGAAAGGAAGTATGCAGTGGTAGCCCTGGGGAATGTTGAAAAGTAAGTTGAAAACCAAAGGCTTCTGCTGCGTACTGCTGAGGACAACTTGGCCACTTCCAAGACTCAGATTGCTGAACTAAAAAAGAAATTGGAGGAGGTCGAGAAGGCCAGAGTTCTCGCTGAGAAGGCCCGAGAGGAGGAAAAGAAAGCTAAAGATGAAGCAGAGTAGCACAACTATGACGTTGGTATGGCCAAGACCGAGGACACCCTTAGGGCCGAGGTCCCTGCTGAATGCAGAACCTACTGCGCCTTAACATGGGACGAAGCCCTCAACTAGGCTGGGGTTGAGGCCTCTTCCGTGCTCAGGAAGGCAGGAAGTGTCTACTACCCACAAGCCATACGCCTTGCGAGCTCTTCAGATTCCAAGGTCGACCCAGCACCCTCGGAAGTAGGTGAAGCCCAAGGAAGTCCACCCAAAGCCTCTCTTGCAGATAATACTTTTTCTGAGGGTGGGGAGCAGGCTGAGGACATTACCAGAGATGGGGATGTCAACGAAGGCACAGTCCAAGGCGCTGACTTAGCTCCACCTATTCCAGGGGATCTCCTCAAAGAAAAAGAAACTTCCCAGAGCATGGAGCTGGTGTTGGCAACTCTTGCCATACCCCCAAAAGTGGACCCAAAGGATAAGGCCCAAGTACCCCCCACAGCAGCGGATACCCAACCTCCCAAAGATGCAAAGGAAAAACTTGTAATAAAGATGAAAAAGTAGTTGTATTTTTTTCTTGTTATTTAGCTGCCTTTGTTAGAGGCCTAAACTTAATGGAAATTGCAGATTTTCTTCTAATGATTTTGGTTTTTATGTTGCCCCTACTTTAAACTTTGCTTGTTGTGATGGGATATATCTTGAGTGACCAATCCATCTAAGTAACAACACATATCTTATGCAAAAATATGATCAGTATTAAAACAGATTAAATCTGCCAAGTTAATCACCTCGGCCATGCCTAATTCTAACTTGAAAACTTGCACAGCATTGTGACGTGAACATAGGTTTTAAAGTTACAATCCGCCTTACTTAAAAACAACTTTATAAGGCCTGAGAGGCAGGCCACTTTCGTACAGACATGGACATGACTACAAATGCTTTTAAGTGATGCTCATGAGCATCCATTTGGGACCTTTTGTTGCAATGAAAACCATTATTGTTTGGGAGTAATTACACCTAACACCAAAATAGTTAATAAAGCTTACTAACCTACCGTAAAAAAACATTTCACAAAGTCTACCATGCCCAAGGTTTTGCTCTGACATTTAGCCATTTGAAGGGAAGTGTCAATTTGTCCAAGGTATGTGGTCCGAGGAGTCAGGCATGACCAAGTTTCTGTTTGATACTTAGGTAGTTGTCATAATGTGTTAATTTTCCCAAAGCAAATGGTCTGAGGAACCAGGCATAGCTAAGGTTCTGTTTAACACTTAGAAATATAATTCAAAGATATCAATTTTCTCAAGGTATGTGGTCCGAGGATCCAAGCATGACCTAGGTTCTGTTTGATTCTTAAATAGTTGTCATAATGTGTTAATTTTCCCAAAGCAAATGGTCTGAGGAACCAGGCATAGCTAAGGTTCTATTTAACACTTAGAAATATAATTCAAAGATATCAATTTTCCCAAGGTATGTGGTTCGAGGAGCTAAGCATGACCTAGGTTTTGTTTGATTCTTAGATAATTGTCATAATGTGTTAATTTTCCCAAAGTAGATGGTCTGAGGAACCAGGCATAGCTAAGGTTCTGTTTAACATTTAGAAATATAATTGAAAGATATCAAACTTTCCAAGGTATGTGGTCTGAGGAGCCAGGCATGACCTAGGTTCTGTTCGATTCTTAGATAGATGTTAATAACGCATGACACATAATAAAACAAACCCAAATAGGGTGAAGGAAGCTTTTATTAATAATAATACCTATACATTCCAAGGGCGTGCTACAGCTTTTTCCTCTAGATCCTCCAAATAATAGGCACCTATCCCGGCCGCCGATGTGATACAATATGACCCTTCCCAGTTGGGTCCCAACTTTCCCCATGCTGGGTTCCTTATCGTTCCTAGGACTTTTCTTAAGACCAAGTCGCCAACTGTTAGTGGCCTTAACTTTATGTTGGCATCATACCTTTGCTTGACCTTGTTTTGGTAGTAGGCCAATTGGACCATGGTGTTTTCTCTCCGTTCTTTAATTAAGTCCAAGCTCTTCTCCAACAACTCATCGTTTTTGCTTGGAATGAAGGAATTTGATCTCAATGTGGGGAATCTGGTTTCTAAAGGGATAACAGTCTTGGCCCCATAAGTCATAGAGAAAGGCGTCTCTCCTGTGGACCTTCGAGGTGTAGTTCGATAGGCCCATAGGACATGGGATAGCTCTTCTACCCATTTCCATTTTGCATCATCCAATCTCTTTTTAAGTCCACTTACTATGACTTTGTTGACAGCTTCGACCTGCCCATTTCCCTGTGGATATGCCGGGGTGGAGTATTTATTCGTTATGCCCTGGTCACAGCAATATCTTCTAAAGGCTTTACTATAAAATTGAAGTCCATTGTTCGAGATGAGGGTTTGGGGGAGGACCTGGCATCATCCAATCTCTTTTTAAGTCCACTTACTATGACTTTGTTGACAGCTTCGGCCTGCCCATTTCCCTGTAGATATGTCGAGGTGGAGTATCTATTCGTTATGCCCTGGTCACAGCAATATCTTCTAAAGGCTTTACTATAAAATTGAAGTCCATTGTTCGAGATGAGGGTTTGGGGGACTCCAAACCTGGTGACAATGTTTTTCCAAAGGAATATTTTGACATCCACATCCCTGATATTCGCCAGAGGCTCAGCTTCAACCCACTTTTTGAAATAATCCGTGCCGACCAACAAATACCTCTTATTCCCTGTTGCTTTAGGGAAAGGCCCCACAATATCCAAGCTCCACTAAGTGAAAGGCCAAGGGCTAGTCAAGGGATTAAGGACTTCTCCTGGTTGATGAACGTTTGGCACAAACCTTTGGCATTGGTCACACCTCTTCACATATTCCTGTGCCTCTTTCTGCATGCTCGACCACCAATAACCTTGTGTGAGAGCTCTGTGAGATAAAGATCTACCCCCGTGTGGCTTCCATAAATCCCCTCATGCAACTCTTCTAGGAGCAGCTCAACTGCTTCAGGGTGTACGCATAGCAGATATGGGCCAGAGAAGGATCTTTTATACAGCTTTCGGTCCCTAGACAGCCAGAACCAAGGAGTTTTTCTCCGTATCTTGTCAGCTTCAAATTTACTTTCAGGCAGGACGTCTTCCTTAAGGAATAGCATAATAAGGTCCATCCAGTTAGGCCCTGCCCTTATTTGGTGAACATGGACCACATGCCTTCCCTCCTCATAGGGTTTGCACAAGTCTTCCATAAGGATTACCCTAGGCAAGCCTTGTGCCGCGAATGTTGCTAGTGTGGCGAGAGAATCCGCATGGGCATTCCTACTTCTAGGAACTTGTGATGAAACAAAAGACTCAAAATTAGACTGTAAATGTCTAACCTGACACAAATATTCCTGCATTCTAGGATCTTGTGCCTCCAACTCCCCTTGACTTGGCCTACAACCAGCCTTGAGTCAGAAAAAATCTCCACTGTTTTTCCGCCCATCTTCTGAACCACGGTCATCCCTACCAATAGAGCTTCGTACTCGGCTTCATTGGTCATAGTCGAGAATACCAATCTTAGAGACTTTTCAATTGTGATCTTATTTGGAGATATCAAAACGAGTCCCACCCCAGATCCTTTGTGGTTAGTTGCACCGTCAACGTAGACCATCCATGACAGGGGCTCTTGTAAGGAGATTACGCCAACCGATTTTCCATCCATGTTTCACTCTTCTAATTCATCTTCTGATGGTTTTTCGGCGAACTCGGTGAGGACCTGACCCTTGACAAAGGTGCGGGGCATATATTTGATATCAAAAGCCCCTAGGATCATTCCCCATTTTGCAACTCTCCCTGTATAGTTAGCGCTCCGAAGTAAAGATTTGAGCGGGAGTTGGGTCAAAACAACAACCGCGTGCCATGCATCACTGCCAAAATGGCCTTCTCCAGTGGTAACGGACCTCGGTGGACTTACTCACGTAATAAACCGGCCTCTGTACACCACAATTTACCCAAATTAACACCAAACTCACCGCATGAGATGCCATTGCGATGTAGGCAAACCTCATCTTCCTCGGGATGGACATGATGGGCGGCCGAGACAAATATTCCTTCAACTGCTATAATGCCAGGACGCATTCCTCGGTCCATTCAAACCTCTTCCACTTGTTTAATAACTTAAAAGAAAGGTCTACATCGGTCAGTTGATCGAGAGATGAATTGATTTAAGGCGGCAGTCATCTCGATTAACCTTTGGACTTCGTTTAGATTCCGAGGTGGTTGTAGGTTGTTGATTGCCTTAATCTAGCCAGGATTGACTTCACTTCCACGATGTGTGACCATGTAACCTAAGAACTTGCCTTACCCAACACCAAAAGAACATTTGGAAGCATTAAGTCATAGTTTGTGTTTCCTCAAGATATCAAAAATATTCCCGAGATCGTTAACATGCTCGGACTCTACCTTACTTTTTACTACCATATCATCGATATAAATTTCAATGTTTTTCCCTAACTGTGGTTCAAACATCCTGGTCATCATCCTTTGGTAGGTAGCCCCTGCGTTCTTCAAACCAAAGGGCATCACTTTATAATGGTAGTTTCCTATAGGAGTGACAAAAGTTGTCCTCTCTTGGTCGTCCAAGGCTAAAGTTATCTTATGGTACCCTTGAAAGACATCCAGAAAGCTCATCCGAGGATGGCCTACAGTTACGTCCACTAGTTGATCAATCCGAGGCATGGGGAAGGGGTTTTTTAGGCAGGCTTTATTCAGATCTGTAAAATCTACACATACACGCCATTTCCCACTCTTCTTCTTTACCACTACCGTATTGGCCAGCCATTCAAGGTAGAACACCTCCTTAATAGCCCTAGCCCACTTAAGTTTCATCACCTCGTCCTTTACTGCATCTGAATGTTCCTTGGATGAACGCCGAGGTGGTTGTTTCCTGGGGGTGACAGAGGGATTGACATTCAGATGATGGCAGATGAAGCTCAGATTCACTCTCGGAGCCTTGTAAGTATTCCAAGCGAATACATCAATGTTGTTCTTAAGAAAAACTACCAACTCCTCCTTCTCCCGAGGTGGTAGCTGAGCCCCAACTTGAAAGAACTTTTCCGGATTGTCACCAATGGGGAATTTCTCCAGATCCTCACATTTGGCCTCCTCGACAGGCCCCTCGTTGGTAATTCCAGAGACATTAACTGCTATAAACCTTCCTTGACTATGGACAAGGACTTAGCTGCTGGCTGATGCAAAATTGTAGACATGAGGCACTGCCTAGCCATAGATTGGTTCCCTACCAGTTCCTCAACTTGGTCTCTGGACAGATACTTAACCTTCTGATGTAGAGTTGAAGAAATGGCACCCAAGGTATGAAGCCAAGGTTTGGCGACAATGGCCGTGTACTTCTGAGCCGGCCTGCACGGGCAACCTAATCTAGCCCTTAGGGGCAACAAGCTTCCCATCAAAACTTACCAGAGGCAAATTGTAAGTTGTCAGGTCTTCAGGTTTCAAATTCAGTGCTTTGTACAGGTCAGGATACATGACTTCTACACAACTGCCTTGGTCCACCATTACCCTCCTCAAATCATACCCCCCTATTCAAAGGGTGACCACTGAAGTGTCACTATGTAGTTGGATAGTTCCGATCTTGTCTTCATCCGAGAAACTCAATGAAGGTCAGATCTCTAATCTAGCTCTCTTCGGCTCGGAGTTGGGGTCCTCGGTTGGTGACCAGGCCACGGACATCACCCTGGCAGGTTAAGAGCCAGTCCTTCCAGGCACAGCAAATATGACATTGATTGTGCCTAGCGGGGGCCTTGAAGAAGCATTCCCCTGACCCCCTGACCTTGACTGGTCTCCCTGTTCGTTGGTTCTGTACAGAAATTGTTGCAGTTTCCCCTCCTTAACCAGTTGTTCTAGATGGTTCCATAATGTTAGACAATCATCAGTGGTATGTCCTCGGTCTTGGTGATACTGACAATGGAGGCTTTGGTTGTGCCTTGAAGTATCTCCACTCATCTTGTTCGGCCATTTGAGATACGGCTCGTTCTTGATCTTTTCTAAAACTTGATGTACCGGTTCTCGGAACACGATGTTTATCACTTGTGGGGCTGCAAGTCCAGATTGTCCAGCAAAATCTCTCCAGGGTTTGTTATTATTGTAGCGTTCCGACCTGAAATCCCTCATCTCTTAAAGGATAACCTTGCCTTTCCCCTTATCTTGCAGTTGGTCTTCCTCAACCCTCTTATACTTGTCAATCCAATCCATGAGTTGACGTATACTGGTGACGGGTTTCCCCGTCAAAGACTTCCTTAAGTCATGCTCTGCAGGCAGGCCGAGCTTGAAAGTACTGATGGCCACGTCCTTAAAATCGCCCCCTATCTCGTTGAACATCTCCCAATATCGGTCCGAGTATGTTTTCAGAGTTTTTTCCTCTCTCATGGACAGAGATAGCAAAGAAGCCAAAGGACGAGGAGCTCTGCTGCACGTAATAAAACGGAACCCAAATGTTTGGGTGAGTTCCTTAAAGGAACTAATGGAATCTGCCTTCAGACCATTAAACCACCTCATCGCCACAGGCCCCAAATTGGACGGAAAAACCTTGCACATCAAGGCTTTGTTCTTGGAATGTACAGCCATCTTTTAATTAAAGTGGTTAACATGTTCAACAAGGTCCGTTCTGTCGTTATACAAGGTGAAAGTGGGTTGAGTGAACCGCCGAGGAAGTCTCCCTTCCTTAATCCAATGGGTGAAGGGTGATTTGAAAATTTGGTTGAGTGCTCTGCTCATAGCGTCATTTACCAGGCCTTTCGAAGACGAATTATTGTTTCTACGTCCATGGCGGTAATCTTCGTCATATGAGAAAGATTCACTGGGGGTATTTCTTGACCTTTGCCTATAGTCTTTGTCCTCCTCATCATCAGAAGAGTAGTCAGAATTGGAAGGAGCTCACCTTTTGTGCTCGTGATGTAAGCTTCTTTTTAGGTGATCAATCTCCTTCTGCATGTTTCTGGCATTTTCCTCAAGAAAGATATGGTTTTTACCTCGAGACTGACTCTTACTGGTGTGGGTAGTGCGTACACTTCCCTCCCAGTCTCTCCTTCACTCAAGTTCACGGAAATGATCTTGATGCTGAGAGCCCATAGATTCTGTTGGATTTGGACCTGATCCTACCATCGTTCAACGTCTAACTCACTATCGCACCAATAATTTCCCACAGATGGTGCCAATTGTAAGGACACGATTAGAGTTCCTAGCCCAACACGTGGATGGACTGAGGCCCAAAAAGCCCAAAACAATGAATTTGTAGAGTATGGGTTAGAAAAATTGGGCTTTGGTTAAGTGCACAACGAGTTTGATAGGTCTGATGACTAAAGAATAAAAAAATACAAGTGTAAACTGAAGAAAAACATCCTTGGTAGAATCCGAGGATACTGGTTCTTCTATAATGTTCTTGGGTAAGGTTACAAGTCTAGTTTTAGATGGCTACAATACTTCTTTCTTGATTTTTCCGATCCTCCTTTCATGGTGGGTTCCTTCCATTATATAGTTCCCTTTAAATGATCTTGGCCTTCCACTTGTTGCCCATCAAGCTGTTACCTGGGTATCCGTTCCATCGGACACCTCCTCAAGTCTCTTTGTGTGTTGGGGCAGCGAATCTAGCCCTGTTTAGGGGTCTTCTCCACATTAATGCAGCCAGAAAGTTAGCTACAGAGTAATTAATGCGGTGGTTGCAGCTTTCTCTCCAGATATTTTTAGGACTCTTCCCTATCTGATGTTTCTACAATGCTCGTCCGCTCCAACTGAACTTCCGGGATCGTCTCTCTTATTGATAAACCATCCCTTAGGACTTTAGCTCTGTCTAGCCGAGGACGTTTTCATCCTCAGCACACCTTTTGTTTATTAGCGCAATCTCCTCTGACGAAGACTTCTCCTCCTCGGGCAGATCCTTGTTCTCGGTTTGGGCCATAAGCCCAATATATGGATAAATAATGAACTTCTGCGCCCAAGGGCCCTACAAATACTATTGAACACAATGTCAGCTTCAAGTACCAATCTGTAGCAGTTATCTAGAGTGCGGACTCTGCTTATGAGTTTCTCTCCAGACTTATTCAAAACGAGACATTTCCCTTTTGAGAATAGCACCATGAAGTCTTGATCACAAATCTGACTTATGCTTAACAAGTTCACTCTCAAACCTTCTACATACAATACATTTGTAATGTCTGGCAGTCCAGGTAGAGAGATGGTTCCCTTCCCTTTTATTTGTGATTTGCTCTCATCACCGAAAGTGACATTTCCACCTTTCTTAGACTCGAAAACCTTAAAGAGAGAACGGTCTCCAGTCATGTGTCTCAAGCATCCACTATCAAGGTACTACAAACATGTGTCCATAACTTTAAACGCTGACTTCATCATAAAGCACACTTCACTCTTGTCAGATGAACTCCTTTGCACATTTTCATTTTGAGACAGTCTAGTCTCTTCTTTGTCACACCAAAACCTTTTTCAACAATCATCAAGATAGCTTTCAAATAACTTTCTGACTTACATTTTCTGAAACACTCAATGAAATAGAGATTAGAAAAGCAAGATGTATTTGAAATAAAAGATCTTTTTATGCTACTTGTAGCCATGACAACAGGGGTCAATGGATCACACAGCAAAGATTAAACCTAATCAGAGTGTACCTGCTCTAATACCACTTGATAGGGTAAAATGAATTGATCCCTTGCAATTAATTAATTAATTACCCAAGTTAATTAATTAGATCAAATTTCATACAATAGCGTGACAGCACAAACAAATTACCAATTATACTAAATGCAACGAAAAATAAATTTGACACAAGTGATTTGTTTACGAATGGGGAAAACCACCAAGGCAAAACCCCACCGGGTGATTTTAAGGTCACCACTCCCAAGAATCTACTATTATCAATCACAAGCGGTAACAAGTATAAGTAATCTTACCAAACCCTTTGGCCTATCCCAAAATATCAACCTACAGTTGAACCCTTATCCCAATACTTAATTAGACTTATATTGTAGTGGCAATCTTTCCATTCAATGTACGAATCCCAGTACGTGACTAACCAATGATGCACGGATCCCAAACGTGACTAACCAATGATGCACGAATCTCAGTACGTGACTAACTCCAGTAACTTGAAGAGGTTGTTGGCTACCAAGTTCTTCAGTTCATCAAGAATGAAGATTAGGAAGCTCCTTGGTTACAAAACCCTTGGCATAAAGACGCAGTAACTTTTTCAGAGAGAATAATGAACTAGGGCACTTTCTGCATACGTTCTCCTCGTATGACGGCCTTTAAAAATAAGCCTTATATTTGTCTAGGGTTGTGAGAAAAGAAACCCTATACAAGTATACAAGCATGGGTCGAGAGTCAGATCTGGAATTTCTGATTTCGTAAGTCTCGACAGAAACAGCTTGTGTCGAGCTTCTGTTGAGCTTCAACATTAAATATCGATAGAAGTCTTTCTGACGAGATTGCTGTCGAGTTTTAATGAACAACTCTTCTTCACTTGTTTTTTGGTCAGATCTTCATGGCTTTAACACTTGACTTGAACAACATGTTTCTTGAAGTCTTAAACACATCCTAGATCTACTCAATTACAAGTAAAGTGCATTTTGTCAAAGGATTAGCCAATTTCATAAAATATGTCCCTAACAATTTTCATAGCTGTTCAGGAATTGTAAGTGGAAGTACAATACTAAGTACAATATGTAATGAAGAAGATGACCAACGAGACTGAATCCACATTATTACAAAACATAAATTCAAAGAGAACTAGTCTCTGTATTAGCCACATCTCAAACCACGGTGCTTGGAATACTCCAAAATCGATAAGGTTCAAATTTATTCTATTAAGAAAGTTGGAACTAATTGTCACATTGGTCTGCAACTCTGCATATATATGATATATCGGCTAATTAGCTAGCCAAGAAGACCTTGAGCCATTTCGCAGACTTCTTGAGGATTTTGTCCAAGTTATTGAGGTAATCAATGTAAGCAAGCCCGTACCGCACTGTGTAGCCTGACCCCATTTCGAAGCAATCCATTAAAGCCCACATGAAGTATTGATCGGTGCAAAACTGCAAGTGAACAGTATCGTAGTTTTATAGTAAAGTGATGAGAAGAGTATCCTTCTCAGGGATTAGTAACTTACTTTTGACAAATACCAAAATTATGCTAATCTCGATTTTATCTAGAGAATCACTAAGGTTTTTGTAATTGGAATTCAAAATAAAATCAATTTAAATAAAAGATACGCAGAGGAAAAGAAAGATGTTGCTTGAAAATCAACTTAATGAGAAAGAAACTTCTCGGAAATCGATTTCACCTAATCCCTCACTATGCTTTACTCATCTAGCTAATTGAATTTAATTCTCTCTTTTTGTTAGTAATCTCCAAACTCTTCCAAAAGCCTCTTTCGACAGTCAAATGGAAACATTCTTGTTCATCATTTTACACAAGAGTATGCAATTTATTAAAGCAAGAAAGCATTAAGACCAACGATTTTAATACTACATAAGTTCATATAAGTCTTTCGATCTCTATATTTACCTATGCTGAAATATTCAAGATCTATCCTATAATTCCCTCTTTCGACAGCAAATCACAAGATCAAAATCATCTAATTAATGGCCAGTTAATTAGAAGCAATAAACTCAGAATAAATCAAACAAACATGAAGAGAATAATTCAAATTACCATAGAAAAGCAAGCATAGTTCAGAATTAGATTACATCGTTTTCCTAGAATAAAGAAAATTTAGTTCATGCTAAAAATCAAATTCAACATAAACGAATTCACCATCATTTTTTTGAGAAGATTCGAAGGAAAATAAATGCTGAAAAATTATCTGTTCAGCCCTCTCTATTCAGCGCCCCTTCTCTGTTCCAGCCCTCTTTTTCTTTTCAGTTTCCTTTGTTCAGCACTTCCTTCTTTCTTTTCTGTTCAGCCCTTTCTTTTTCTTTTTTTTTCTTTACGTGTTTCCCTTTTCTCCTTCTCTTGTTCAGCCTTCTATTTTTCAGCCCAAAACCGTGTTGAGCCCAAAGCCCAAAACGTTTTGCTTCAAAAGCCCCAACGTGTTGCTCCTTTTAGTTCAGCCCCTCTTTTTCTTTTGTGCGTGCCTCCTTTTTTTCCTTGCCAACTTCTAAGGCCATAAAGAAATCTTCCTTTGGTTCCATTTATCCAAGACCCAATATTCTCTCTAGCTGCTTCACATCTCTTTTATTTGAATAAATCTTTATTTTCTTCAAATCTGGAATAAAATTTAAATAACAAAAATCAAGTCTAAAATCAACAAAATAAATAAAATAAGACTAAAGTTTAAAATTGAGAAGTGATAAATTACACTCAATAATGCAAGTCATCAAGTATCCATTTACGTCTGCTCCCTGGCTGCACTCAAACCACAAAAAATCTTTATGACTTTGTTTGTTGGGACAAACTTTTTAATTTTATGGTCTTATTTATGCATAATATTGGTGCCATCAAGAGAATATGTGACAATTATTTAGTTGCGATTGGCGGATTATAAAGCGGAACAAAATTAGTAGGTAGCACTCAAGAACATACTTGATGGCTACTGAAATGGCATAAAGATGCTGAAGAATATGCTGAATTCGAAAATCATCTTGTAATGCAGTCTCTACTGCAATAGTATCATCTCGTTTCTCCGGATATCCTGTTCCAAGGCATATACAATCATATCAAGATAAAAAAAAAAAGATTTTCTGATGTCTTTTTTTGCTTGATGAATATGAAAAAGAGGAACTATTTTAATTAAATTACTAACCATTCTTAGTAACAAGAACTTAGGATTGTTGTATGCATTCGAAATATAAACCAATGCATCAGTTAACCCTTTTGGATAGATATAAATTTCAGTGCTGCCTGGTGTCTGGGTTAACAATGAAATATCATGTTCTTAGTCGATGTCTTAAAGTCATTGGGTTTAATCAATGTGTAAATGATAGATTTAAAACAAAACAGTCTTACCGGTGCGCCAATGGGTACCCCATCTTTCTCAGCTGTGACAAATGCAACAAACAGGAAAGATGGATTAGATATTCCTAACTATCAAAACCAGATTTAGGCTAAATTCAATTGCATGCTAAATTAAGCTATTTTGCAAACGAAACCTCAAAAGTTTACCTGAGACTGTAGCAAACTGATAGTCAAAATAGGTAGAAAAGGTTGCATCTTTATCAAATGCTACGGCAATTGCGTATCTGGATGTCTAATAATTGACACCAATAAATTCGAAGGATCCTTTAATTAAAGTCTTCTCGTCATCTGTGAATTCTAGAAGTCCATCCCTTACCAAATCCTTCATGATGAATGGGTAATCTCTAAACACTAATGGTTTTAAAAACCTGTTCATACAATAGAAAAAAAAAAAGAAAATGAAATTAGACATAATTTTTTAGTCGAAAGGATTTGATTATGTATGTGTTTTATTGACAACGATAAATTTTCTAACCATCCAACCAAGAAGTCAAATGCTCTCCGTGCTGCATCTTGATCCTGAATTGTATTTGAACCAGGCAAAAACCATTCTGTCACTAGCGAAATGCCGATTTCTCCTGCTTGGGTTGAATATTAACCAAAAAAGAAAAAAAGGTTATATAAATAATATTATATAGAAATAAAAATTCAAAACTAGTTATTCTAAAGCAAAGTGGGTGTTAGCTTATGATTGGCCTGGTGGAAAATGCTGCAAAACGAAAAGAAGAAGAAGAAGAAGAAGAAGATGATGATGATTTAATTAGATTTCACCTGGTATGTGTCTCTGTAGAGTTTTACAGCTGTGGCATGGGCTAATATAATGTGATGGGCACAAAGGAATGGATCTGTTGCAGCATTTTCGAGTGTGTTGGTCGTATTGACTGTATAACCGTACAACGCCCAGACTTGTGGCTCATTGATAGTAATCCAGTGCTTCACTCGGTCACCAAAATTTTGGAAACAAACATTGGCATAGGCTGTAAAATCATCCCTATCAATAGTAAGGTGGCAACCAACTACATTGATTAATATCTTAGGAAACTTTGATAGTTATAATGATTAAAATAAGACATCAAATACTAGAAGAACTTGAACCTACACAATCTGGCTGCTTCAGAAGCCATTGTATTTGTCTCCCAGTGCTTGAGGTAAATCGAAGTGGAACATTGTCACAAATGGGGTTATCCCTGCATGGGAAATTCAGAGTCTAGCTCATTTTTTGAGTAGTTGAAAAGAAAACGGGTTTGAAACTATTGGAACAAAAACTTATTGTCCTTTCATCATGAATTAAGCACAAGTAGGGTTGAAAAGTAAATTGATTCATACCATTTTTTGTTAGTTCATTAATAAGATTGTTGTAGAAATTGATTCCCTCTTGGTTTATTCCACCATCTACGGTACCATCTGCAAGTTGATTATGAAAAAGTACATAAATTTCATATTATACAAAATAGTTGGCTTGTTTGAGGCTGGGTTGTTTAGAAGAAGAAAATACCAGGCAGAATTCTTGACCAGGAAATGGAGAATCTGTAAGTGTTTGCCCCCATATCTACCAGGGCTTGCACGTCATCCTGTGTTGCGAGCTAGTTAGAAAAAGAAAGAAAGAAAGAAAAAAGCACCATCTTTTTTTTTAGTTACAAATTAGTGACAAGAAGGAAGTTGTATTTTTTTGGTGAAAATATTGACCTGTTTGCATGAAGTTTGTATTTTATCCATAAACTTTAAAAAGTTAATTATCAATTTTTAAACTCTTCCTTCTCAAAAAAAAAAAAAAAAGAAAAAAAAAATCTTAAACTATTGAAAACATTACACTTTCTTTTAAGATTATTATTATTTTTTCACTAGCTTGAGGAAAAAAATAAAAGAACAATTTTTTTTTTCTTTCAACAGTTTAGGAATGAAATAATATTATTTTTGGAGCAAAGGAATGTTTTTTAAGGGTTTGGGATGAATATTGAAATTCATGCAACTTTTAGGTATAAAAATAATACTTTAACCCATTTTTAAATTCCTTTTGATATAGTGTTGTGTTACAAACTTATTTTCCAAAATATAATCCTAGATATATTACAAATTTTACTATATAACTTTTACAAAATAATGTATCATCAATCACAAAAATATAACTCAAACATTAATTTCTTTTTATCAAGATCTCTAATATTCATTTATCATATTGTTGGAAACCACCAATCACATTTACTATCATATTAATATATAAAAATTAAGTAGTAAAATTTGTAACATCTTTAACATTTTCCTTTATGAATTTAGGTGGCAACAAAAACTTTGATCCACGAAGAAGGGGGAAAAAGAGAGACAATTTTCCCCTGCAGTTATTATTATTATTATTACGTTTTTAATGATTCTAAAGCTTTATTATTGTCATAAAGCATATCAACAATCCTACCAAGGCATAAGAATATTTTTCTAATTTGAGATTCATGATTCAATTAGGTATTTTCCTTTAAAGATTTTAGGGCAAATTACATTATATCCACCTGAGTTCACCTCAATTAGTCTTTTGTAACCCACATTTGTTAAAAACAAGAGTAAATATGTATTTCTATGCTCATTTTATGTCTCTCTCCTCTCAAAACATAAAAAATATAAATAAAAAAAAGAGAAATAAAGATAAAAATGCTAATGTTATAAAAACATTTAGGGGTAATTATGCCCCCATTCACTTGAGATTTGGATGAATGACACTCCACGCCAACCTTGAAGGAAAAAAACACTCCCTTCCCTTGAGGTTTGAAGAAATTAACACTCATCACCCTCCATTTATATTAGTAACGAAATATTTTAAATTTGTGTCTTTATAAAAGTTTAACAATGATTAGTAAAAACATAATTGATAAATTTAGAATAAAAATGCCAAATTTATCAGGTACTAAAACACTTGTAACAATAAATCTCTCCATAACCTGTTTATAAATATAAAAGAGAGAGTAAAAAACATGCTTAATATTTTAAAATGCACTTTGATAGTTTTTAGACCCCTTAAAACACAATTGGATTAACCTAGTTAATTAGCCAAGTTGTTACTTAGTCCAAATTCCAAGTCTAGGTTATCACAAACAAACAATCATATCATGCATAGCAGCGGAAAGATAAATAATACAATGATATGATCACCTAGGAAACCAAACCGGTAAAAACCTGGAGAGGATTTAACCTAACTATCCTCAAGGTAAACCTGAATCCACTATAAAAGAATCGAAGTTGTTCAATAGGACTTAGACCACTAACATCCTATTGCTACCCACCAGTAGAAACTTACTGACATGACCACGTGCAAGCTCCGAAACCACGAATTCCTTCTTTCTTGGATTCTCCAACAAGTACAAGTAGACCTGCTTGTGTTTCTTTAAGTTCTTATGGCAGCAATTTAATAATCATCAAGCTCTTGAAGAAATCTCCTTCTTGATAATCCTAAGCTTGTGTAAAGGAAAGCTCCTCACAAATCTCACAAGAGATTTACATAAACAGCAATATGAACAATATTAAAACGTGGCTAGGGTTTGCCTTATATACCTGGGGCAAAATTACAAAACCCTAAAACGTTTTAAATAAACTAGGGCTGAGTTGGAATTCTACAGAAAATGCATTTGACCCGATTTTCGATTGATCGAGCCTAAGCTTCGATCGATCGAACTAGTTCGAGAAGCAATATTAATTTCTGCATCAACTTGTTCCAACTTTACATAAATGAACCAACTTTGAGAAAGTCTAAACACGACTAAACATCTTGTTTTGATCATGGTTTGTCAACAATACACATTAGAGTTTTAAATACATAAGATCCTAAGTCTTTAGAACCTAACAAACTCCCCCTTTGGCAATCTGTGACAAAATACAACTAAAAGATCAAAGTTTACAAAGAAAAGCCCTTTACATAAAAATGCTTATAAAAACAAATCCAATCCTAACTACTATCTATCAGTTGCAAGTGTAGACAGCAGCTCAATCGAATCAACCTGTATATTTCGTGAAACACTAAACAAAATGCATAACCGCATGTGTGACAGAAAAACAAAAACTTGTAAATCAACAAATATGCAAACTAACTCTCCTCCTAAGTTAGCATCAAAAACAATGTTAACTCCCCCTAAACTAAACATTCTTGTATTTTCCACACATATTCCCACATTTCATCTAAATGCTCCCCCTTTTTGTCACGAATTGTCAAAGATAACTCAAACAAAGAGTAACAAAGGTCAAGAGAAAATAGACAATCAAGGGAACACAAAACAATTCAACTCTATAGAAAATAGAGACAACTCCCCCTACGAAGAGCAACAACTCCCCCTATGAACAACAAAGGTTAAAAAAAAAACTTTTCTCCCCCTATAAAAATAGGAAAAAAAAAAAAAAAACAAGTTTTTGGAAAAACAGTTTTGGGGAAAATTTAGGGGGTGGGGATAAATAAAAACACACAAACCTAACTTAAAAAAAATTAAGTTGAGGATACACATGAAGAAAAATATTCTCTCTTTTAATAAATGCAAACTTGACACTATGTGACCCATAAACAGTTGCATGAGTAGAGAAAATATTTGCACATTGATTATCCATCATATCTCTTAAGAAAAATATTTTCTGCAGTTCACACATAAAAATAGCATATACTAAAAAGTACATAGCTCAAAAAATTAATCAAACAATATTTAAATCATGTTGAGTACCCAATTTAGCAAAGTGTATGCATGTTATGTGTGAAAACAATGAGAGATATGACTACAAAACTGCAAGATGGATACAAAAAAATTAATGTAATGCATCCGAATCCTAAACATAAATGATGCATGAAAAAAAAAATTTGGTCAAATACTTAAAAATTGAAATTTTACAGTTTCGATCGATTGAGCATCGATCGAATGCCAATCAAGTCAGGCAGATTCAAACCAAAAATTTTTTATCACAATTTCGATCGGTCAAGAGACAGATTCAATCAATCGAAAATCTGGAAAAATCAATTTTTTGAAAAATAGAGCAATTTAATGCAGAAACTCCTCAAAGCACAATATTTCATGAATGAAATGCATGAGTATGAGATTAAAAGTTTTTCGAAAACCCTTGAATTTAACCCAGATCTTCCAAAAACAAGATTTTCAATCAATTTGTCCTTAAATCTTAAACTTTAAACACATTTTGCATCAAAATTAAGGAACTTTAATCTTGGATGGCCACAACAAGATCACACACAATATAATGTACCAAGTTTAGCAAAGAGTAACTTGTGTAGTGTGTGCAACTAGCAAAAGCTTGAAAAACATGTGAGGTGATATGTAAATAGAAATCAATCACAATTTCTACAAAATTCATCACATAGAATTTGAAAGAGACTATCACCAAAAGAGTTACATCATATAACTCCCACATCTCCTAGAAAACAAGCTTGCAATCATGTAAGTTTCTTGATTTATCTCATATTGTACACACCAATTTTTATTTGATCAGAAACTTATTAAAATAGTCGGGATAATGTACACACCAATTTTATTTGTTTGATTTAACATTAAGTCCAATAATGTACACACCAATTTTAACATTTAAACCGAGGCTACACCTTATATTCTTTTTGTGCATGTGCTACACTTTCTCGAGTACAAAATCTTATAATATGCACTAAGGTGTTCATGATTGGCTAGTAAACAGTGGTGAGATGGTTATTTATGCCTTTCTCAAAAGGTTCAAGTCCGACAGTCAAAGACATGTGACTTCAAGATCAAGACAATGTGATCAAAAATTATAAACATCTCCCACACAACATGCACTACAAAACTCAAACTAGTAAAGTGCAATAAATAAGTCCATCCAAGCTAAACAAGGTACATAAACTTGTTATGTAAAGATAGTATGGCCAATCCTTGATTATAAATCCAAGATGTGAAATACAAAACACAAAAATCTTTTTGGTTTAAAAAAAATTAACGACCAAAAACAAAAAGCACACATTATGCTAAATGAACAATGCAAATGCAATGCAATGCATGACAATGCTTAACTAAGCCATAGAGGGTACACAAATAAGAAATATCAATTTCTTAATTAACCCATGAATACATGTACAAACTAGTACATACTCATACAAAATCAAAAATAGCTTAACACTTATATAACACATACTATTCAAGTTTCTCCACAATGTCAAGCATGTTCTAATCAAGAGAGAGATATCATAATTCATGTAATCCTCAAGAAAAATAAAACTAGACACAAAATAAAATATTTTTGTCTTTTTGAAATTTTTCAATGTTTTTGGATTTTTTTAAATAAAAAAAACTAAAAAACAAAACAACCAAAAAACAGAAACAAGACATGTTCACAAACAATTGAAAGAATTAAATCAGGGACAAGTCAGCAACACTCACCTTAGAGAATCTTTTCTCACCCATATAGCACAAGTCTTCAGCTTTGTAGGTGAAAATCCATGAGAAGCAGAGTGTATTTGAGGGATTACACCAATCTTCTGAGAAATACTAAAATCCTGCAAATTCCTTTCACTAGCCAACAAGCTTAAATTTTTCAAAATAATATGAAACAATTTATATGGACTTATGGCAGGAGAAACATCATCACATATCCTAGATTGAAACACAGAATGCTTAAATTTCAGTTTATGACAATTAGGATGAATGTGACCAGAGACATCACAAAAGTGACAAACAGGAACAAATTCAGGAACATTAGTATTCCTAACAACAAATCTAGTCTCAGATTTTGGTTTTTGCCTCAACAAAGAACAATTTGGTCTAATATGACCAACAACACCACAAAGGTGACAAGTAGGCACAAAAACAGATTTATTATGCCCTCTAACAGTAAGTTTAGAAATAGGTTTAGAAACATCAGCTTCTACATCAGAACTTTTACCTTTGTCATACCTAGCAAAATAAGCCTTTTCTTTATTATTCCTCTTGAAAGGAGGGATATAAACTTTCTTAGTTTTAGGCTTAAGAGAAATAGAAACACTTCTGTTATCAACAGTAGGCTTGGTACTGGTCAAATTTTCAATTTTAGCTTTAGATTCAACTAATTCTTATTCCAAGCTTTTCATCTTCTCATCTTGAAAGGAAATTTGTTTTCTCAAAAATTCATTCTTTTTATTAGATTCATCTAATCTAACAACCAATTTCTCTTTTTCAAGATTAGCCAATTTTAACTCTTCCTTGAATTTCTTAGCAATATTCATAGATTTCAATAATTCCTTATGAAGAGTTTCACAGGCATCAATAAAATTAACAGAAGCATGAGTAGAAACATGATCAGAAAGACACTTCAAATTATCCATGACAATAGGGGTCAAGGATCAACTCTTAGATCAAAAGATCTAAAACAAAAGAACTACTCGCTCTGATACCACTTGATAGTTTTTAGACTCCTTAAAACACAATTGGATTAACCTAGTTAATTAGTCAAGTTGTTACTTAGTCCAAATTCCAAGTCTAGGTTATCACAAACAAACAATCATATCATACATAGCAGTGGAAAGATAAATAACACAATGATATGATCATCCAGGAAACCAAACCGGTAAAAACCTGGGGAGGATTTAACCTAACTATTCTCAAGGTAAACCTGAATCCACTATGAAAGAATCGAAGTTGTTCAACAGGACTTAGACCACTAACATCCTATTACTACCCACCAGTAGAAACTTACTAACACGACCACGTGAAAACTCCGAAACCACGGACTCTTTCTTTCTTGGATTCTCCAGTAAGTACAAGCACACCTGCTTGTGTTTCTTTAGGTTTTTATAGTAGCAACTGAATGATTATTAAGCTCTTGAAGAAATCTCCTTCTTGATAATCCTAAACTTGTGTAAAGGAAAGCTTCTCACAGATCTCACAAGAGATTTACACAAACAGTAATATGAGCAACACTAAAACGTGGCTAGGGTTTGCCTTATATACCTGGGGCAAAATTACAAAACCCTAAAACGTTTTAAATAAACTAGGGCTGAGTTGGAATTCTGCAGAAAATGCATCTGACCCGATTTTCGATTGATCGAGCCTAAGCTTCGATCGATCGAACCAGGCCGAGAAGCAATATTAATTTCTGTATCAACTTGTTCCAACTTTACATAAATGAACCAACTTTGAGCAAGTTTAAACACGACTAAACATCTTGTTTTGATCATGGTTTGCCAACAATACATATTAGAGTTCTAAATATATAAGATCCTAAGTCTTTAGAACCTAACACACTTTAATTAAAATTTTAAAGCAACCCTCAAAAGCCAAGCTCAACCTCCAAGGCCACAACCCACAGACACCCATTAACCCCCACTCGTTTCTTCTCGAGATTGAGTCCCAGGTACTTGATGTTTTGGGGATTTGATTCAAGTGTCTTGCTACTATGGTTGGGATTGTTGGCTGGCTGGGTTTGAAGTTGTAAGGTTGTAGACGGAGGAGACGAGATTTGGAGTGGCTCAACTGTGAACCTTGTGAAAGAGAGAGGGTACTGTTTGTTTCTCGATCGGGAAGATGTGGGGGTTTTTTTATGGGTGAGATTTTTATTGGTTACACAAAATAAACATAGGAACCAAAATAGTGTAGATGATTAGTCCTTGCAGAGCTACAAATTGAAGGTCGGTCATCATGGGTTGTTCCTGCCAGCTTGGTCATCATGGTTTGTTGTTGATTAGATGACCGTGGGTTGCTAGGATTTTTGTCGGCGTGTTCTTGTCTTCTTGAGGCAAACGAGCAGTGGAGAATTTAGATCCATTCAGGTAATGTGATATTAATTAAATACACAATTACATTTATAATATCAATTTGAATTATGTAATAGGCCCATTTAAATAAAGATAATATATAATATAAAATATTAGAAAAAGGTGCCAGCTATCAGTCAAACATGAACTGATGCAGTGGCGTCATCTATAAGCACTAACAAATTAAACACTATTTCAACTAAATAGAGAGACTTTACCAAACGGGAGATCTCAGCAGATAACAAAGCAAAATAGAGAGAAAGGGAAGAGAGATTTACTGGAGGTTGGAGCAAAGCGGATGACAACAACAAAGCAGATTGTTAAGTCGTTGAAGTGTGGAGAAGGGATTTTTTTTTTTTTTTTTTTTTTTTTTTTTTTTAAGTAACCAAACTGATAGTCTTCGACTGATAAATTTCAAGTTTGGGGATTTGTTAAAGATATTTTTGGTGTTTTGATTTGAGGGGCTGATTTACCCCAAAAAAAAAAAAAATAGAGGAGCTATTGAGCAAAGGAATGGGCTAGATTTTTTTTTTTTCTCTTTGTATCATTTTTTATTCCTCAAATTCTAGGAGGGGCCAAAATTGACTTTACATACAATTTCGTTATAATTTATCATTTTATTAAGGTTGTAATTGAAATTTTAAAAAAGTTAGGGGGCCAAGGCCCCAACGTGGGAGATTATTAGAACCTATGGGAGGACTACTGACTTGGTCCTCCAAAGCCTTACCAACCAACAGAAACATGACAGCTGTTAAAAAGATGAGCCAGCTTCCATTAACCACACTTGCAAAGAAACTTAACTCTCGGTTAAAATGCAAAACTAAACCCACTAGAAAAAATCAAACCCATTATCTTCATCTTTCTTTTTCTCCCTCTCTCTATTTCACTATTTCCCCACACTCTCTTCTCAGTTGAAAATTAAAATCCTTAGAAGTCTTGGCCGTGGAGCGCAACACAGTGACATAGTCAACAGAGACTCTTAGAACTGAGATGCCACAAGCTCCAGGGCGGCCGGTTTTGGTATCAGATTTGGTAGGGACCTGAGGATTTTGGTGGTGGGGATAGACAGATTTGGAGTTTTGGGTTCTTTGCTGAGATGGAACCCATGCCCACTTCAATCTCAACATTGATTGTGATGATGGGATGAAGGTGCGAGCGAATATATATATATTTTTTTTTCATCACGGTTTTTATTTTAAGAGCAAGTCAACAGCAAACTTGTTGGAATTTGGGAGAGGAGATTTTTGCATTTGAGTGTTGCTTTTGCATGTTGCTGGGTTCCTTGATTTGAAAGTTGTTGTCATTATTTATTTGTTTTTATGGGAAATGTTGTTGTCATTTGTATAAGGGAATGTGAATAAAACACCAAAATCATTATCCCAAAATTATCAATGAGGTCTGAATTACTCTAACTAATTCAAATACTTGTTTTGTGTTCATTCTAAAGGCATACACCAAAGATAAGGATACGGTTTTGTAAATACCACTAACTTTGATTGATTTTCATTTTCTTTTTTCCAAATTAACAATATTGAAGAAATAGCAAAGATTGATGTTCGAAAGTTTAAATCAAGATTGTATCGGTTATATTCAGTTGTGGGTTTGCTTCTGGCTTTGAAGAATTGGTTTTGATGCGAATACCGAAATAGACTTAAGGAGAAAAAGAAAGAGGCAGATCGCAGATGAGATAATGGGTTTGATTGAAATTTGTAATTTTGCCGATGAGTTTAGTTTGCTTTTTAACCCAAAGTTAGGTTTGTGTAGTTAGTGGAAGTTGACTTATCTTTTTTTTAACAGCTGTCATGTTTCTATTGGTTGGTAGGACTTGGGAGGACCAAGTTAGCAGTCCTCCAGTAGGTTCTAATAATTTCTCCCAACGTGGCTTCGCCTCTAACTGTATATTGCTTTCTGTACTTCCATCACGTGTAGAAATACCGTTTACAAAAAAAAAATTTGTAGAATTGGTTTTATATCATTTATTGAGAACTATGTAGCAATATTCATATATACTTTGTAACGAGTGTATGAATCAACTGCAACGTCCGTGATTCCATCATCATCTTGGATATAACTATCCCAGGTCGCTGGTCCTCTCCCTCCTTTATCACCTTTTCCTTCTGTCTGTACCATTTCATTACATGTCAGTTATAAATGCAAAGCACGTATTCTATATAAATGAATGTATGTGTGTTTATAAGAGAGAGAGAGACCTGAAAAGCAGAAGTGGAGCAACCAAACTTGAAGTCAGTAGCGAAGTCTTTTCTTGTTGTTTGGTTGGTTGCAGTTGTATCCTTGGTTTGGTTTGTGCTAGTAGTTTTATCAGTAACTAAGTTGGTGGAACAGTTACAGAACCTTTCCAACATCTAATGGTAAGCCTCAAACTCTTGTTCTCATTTCTCAGAGATGGGACTCTCTGACTTGCTCCAAAAATGGTAGTTTCTGATTTCTTCAAAGAACCCAAACCAGCCGTTGATGGCTCATTGGCAATGCAAGGTTAAATGCCATGTTGAGAGAGAGAGGGAGAGGGGAATTTAGTGCTTAGGGATCTATAGCTGAGGGCTGTTTATAGATTTGACGTGATGAAACAGTATCGGAAATTTGATTGAGGACTTGGGTGCATCTCCAACAAACACTCTAAAACCAAAATTCTTTAATTTAGAGGGTAAAACTCTTTAAGTTACTGTTCATGATCAATTTTTTTTTTTTTTTTTGTTAATAATTAAAAGGCTGTTTGATTTGAGAAAAAAAAAAAAAAAAAAAAAAAAAAAGAAGGCTGTTTTCACTTTTTAGTATTCATTTTCAATCCACAAAAAATTGGTTTAGTTGTGTATTTTGTACTTAGTTTTCATTTCCTGTATTCCAAAAACTAAATTTGAATACAGAAACTGAATACAACTTTTCAACCTTTTTATTTTCTCCAAAAATAAATCCATGTCATTCTCATAATAAAACTGAAAACAAGTGGGACCCATTTTCATTAAATGGTTGAAATGTTTGGTTCTTTAACGTGGGTGGAACTTGGGAAAAGAGAAATGTTGATTCTATTTAGAATTCTAATAGACTAGTGTAAGTGAGGAAAGTTGTTGTTGTTGTTGTTGTTGTTGTTTTTTTTTTTTTTTTTAAGTAAAAAAAAAAAAAATTAGGGAACAAGTGCTAAACAGAAATGAATGTAAAAATGGGGTCTTTATCATATATAAATTCAGAAAATGAATACACAAAAATGAAGATGAAAATTGAATACACCATTTTTAGAACCAAACAACACATAACTCTCTTGGTTTGATGGCCTACTGTTCATTAGCAAAAGAATTAATTGGAATAAAAAATTCAACAAAACAATTAAAATATTCATTTTTTACTCAACATTCACAATAGCTAACAACTCAACCCAAATCATTTCTTCCTCTCAAACGTCTCTAAACTCAACGGGAGACACAGCTCAAATATTCTTGGTGCAGGTATGCAAGTTAAATAACAAAAATGAGAACTGGTATGGTCATAAATTAGGGCGTTAAAAATATATGGATAAAGTTTAGTTACAAAATTGATTGTAGCCTAAAGTTACAACCTTACTTAATAAAATAAACATTATTACATATTTTGAAAATTTAACCGTTGAATTGCATGTTATTTACACTCTTAATACACATATTAAATTTTATGTTAATTGGATATTATTTACTATATGATCTATACACTTATATTTTATGCATAATTTTAAACTATAAAAACTTACAATTTAAATAATCTATTGATGACGTAGTTATTAATCTTTAATTTTCTAGAAATTTTGCAAACATGGAGGATATAAGAAGAAGAAAATGTAATCTAATGGTAGATTTGTCAAAATTTATCACCAATAAAAATTACTATATGATCTATACACTTATATTTTATGCATAATTTTAAACTATAAAAACTTACAATTTAAATAATCTATTGATGACGTAGTTATTAATCTTTAATTTTCTAGAAATTTTGCAAGCATGGAGGATATAAGAAGAAGAAAATGTAATCTAATGATAGATTTGTCAAAATTTATCTCCAATAAAAATATATTGAACAAGATTGTAACCTAAGATTATAACCAATTTTATAGCTAAACTTTATACAAAATATATATATTAGAAAATGTTATAACCCTTGTTCATTATATATAAAAAATAAAGTCAGCAAACACGTGTATGGTTGAAAAATTATCCCATTTGTTCATTTCATTTCATGGCGAACCAAAATGGAAAAGGTTGACCTTTCAATATGGAAAAAAAAAAGGAAAGAAAAGAAAAGGTTAACATTACACCGTAAGTGTCAACTAGTACCATGCACGTTGTTCCTTCTTTTTTTTTTCTTTTTTTTGGGTAGAAAGGAGTATAAAATTAACATTACAAGAAAAACGGGCTATTGCGGCGGGCCAGAAGCGCCGCTAAAGCCCAAAAAAGCACCACTAAAGGTACATTTGGCCTATAGCGGCGGGCGCTATTGCGGCAGGCCATCCCGTCAATGCTACAGTGCCACTATAGGTCAATTGTGGCGGTCGCGAAAAGCGCCACAATAGATCTGCCATTTAGTAGCGCTTTTGGTCTATTGCGGCGGGCTAAAAACCGCCGCCATATGAGGTTGCGATTTGGGTGAAGAGGCCTTTTAGCGGTAGGATAGGCCCGCCACTATATGTTGTCACCTATAGCAGTGGTCAATAAGCGCCGCTATAGGGCTTCATGTACAACAGACCCTTGGGTTTTGTGTCAATACCTTTGGGATTTCTGACTCTAGAACAAACTGTGGCATTTGGCTAATCCAAGTTACAAAAGAAGCAGGTAGACCTATAGATTCATCATTTAAAAACCATCAGAAAAGTTGAGATAGAGCGGCCAATAGCAAAGATTTTAACTTTAGAGGACTTTGACTTTTCCTTGAGACCCATTAATTACAGATGGTGAAGGAAATTTAAGAAAGGATATAAATATCAACATAATGCTTTTCAATGGATGCACCATTCTAGCACCATATTTTAATTTGATACTACCTAGACAATATATCTAAGCCCACTGCATCATTATAAAAACATAATCATGCCTTTCAAATGAAAAAGAAAAGTTATCATGAAAAGCGACTTTCATATCAAGCACAAGATTTGTACATCTTAACTTCAAGAAAGATATATAATAAAAAGCCCTTCAAGCATTCAAAAACAATTACTAACCATTAGGACTTCCCAAAGGAGGTACACCATCCCTGAGCTCATAAATTATAAATCCCAAACCTTGACAAACTCTATTTAGGTTTCCTATTCCTGAACTCAATCACCTCTTCAGTCTTCAAGTAACGATATATAATTTAGCAACAATAGCTCTTTAATTTCAATTCTAAGCCAAAACCTTGACTAACTCTATTTAGGTTTCCTATTCCTAAACTCAATCCCCCCTTCAGTCCTCAAGTAACAATATATAATGTAGCAACAATAGCTCATTAATTTCAATTCTAAGCCTATAATTAGTAGGAATTCAATGTGACAGCTAAAGGGATTGCAAATTAGTAAGAAGATAACAATTTAGTTTTTGGTCCATTGGAGGCCTGTTGGGCAAATAGTCCCATTTAGCAGTATTATTGCAATTTAAGGGCTCCATACCTTTACTTGTTTTGAACTGCCGCGCTTCCCTTTCTTTGAGCCAATTATTGTCTTAAACCAATGTCCAGAACCCATCCCTGCTATGAAGAATTTGTGTTTAACTTAACGTACCCCTGAAAGTAATTCCAATGTAGATCTAGTCAAAATCAGCATTGAGAAAACAACATCAAGTTTAAGAATTTATAACATTTAGTTTTTCTTTTCCTCTACTACTCACTACTGATCAACCAACCAGACAATCATCAACAGGATGTTTGCGGCTGCCACATCTTGTTAGTAGTTATAAAACAATCACAACTCAATTAACAAATACAAAAATGATATGAAACAACTCCACAAGATTTCAAACTTAACTAAATTGGAATCAAAGAGAAGGAATCATAATCTTATAATAATATGCAAGACAGCTTTCACCAATTGATTATATACCCACCAAAAATTCAATAGTATATCAGACCACTAAATCTGTCTGGTTTAGTGGTTCTTTCTCATTTTCATTAGTGATATTAACATGAGACGACTACATCTCTTTCTAGGATTCTCGGTCCCTGCCATGCTTTACTCATTCATATGAGTACTATTCTATTTGCCTATAGTACCTTTTCAAGTAGAATTCCATAGTAAAATTCCATAGTAGAATTCCATAGTTAAAAAGAAAAAAGAAAAAAAAAGTCTACAATCCAAGTTGACTGAGACTTTCCTAGCTATATAAGACAGATTCATCTTTTAATAAGTTGGGTTATATTCCTATATGATGCCAAATCTATGTGCAATTAATGCACTCTATTCAAGTCAATTTTCTAACAAGTTTTTAAGCATATATGACTACAATAGCAAAGGAAGAAAAAGGAACCCATATAGCCGTATCAATTGGAAGTAATAAAACCGATAACAAAGAAACCGAAAATTCAAAGTAAAAAAGTAAACATACCGCTCCAGATGATGACTATAAGGCCTTTATGCAACCATTTTTCTGACAATCACATGGTATCCCGAACAAATCACTGCCTGTGTCTAACACCACCAAGAATGATTAACTCGGATTCCCCAAAGAAACATTAGCATAATGCAAACTAAAACATCAACAAACATAGAAAATAAATAAATAAATTAACCAAATAAAATAATAAAGTCAGTACACCTAACCTAATTGAAACAAACAGTTTGGTCACCCAGGAAAATTTAAAATAATAAAAAAAAAAAATTTCATTTGGGGTCTTTTTGGATAGGCTGGGAGACCACAAAAAGTTATAACTTTTACTTACAATAATACAACTGGCCACTAAAAAACAACTCTTTCTCTTATCGGGAACCAAAAATATCTCCTGTAAAATAAAAATAAAAATTAAAAAAACCAAAAAATATCATATCAAAAGCTCACTAAAAAACACACACACACAAAATATATATATATATATTAACTAAAAACATATATTTGAATGATTATTTGAGGAGTGGAATAAGAATCATACAATCCCAAAGAATTACTGAGGAGAGTGACGTTTCCAGCGGAGAAAGCAAGAGGCGACTGGTCATTAATGGAGGCGAGGTGGCGGCCACGAATGATGCCTCTGTTTAATTTTCTTTAAAATATTGGGCTGAATTCAATGCAATTGAAACTTACCTTTGATGACCAAATACGTGGGCCAAGTTTCAGCATTCAGTGTCAGTTAGCTTATCATGGTTTCAGATTAAAAGAATAAAAGAATCAGGCATGTCCCAGCATTCAGAATAAAAGAATCAGGCATAGTTTTAGATTAGCTTTTCATAACACTCACAACAAAGGGCTTCAAGTTTCAAACTATTCAGCAGTAAACCTACTAGAAATAATGTGTACTTAATGCTTATATAAAGTTCTAAAAGGTCAAAATAAAAAAGGTGCTTACACCCAAACACCTTGACACTAGATGTTTGAGCTTTGCCTCAAAGATTTCTAGACAATGACCCAAGGAGCTTAAACTTAAATAGCTTTAAAAACGAGTACTTTTACGAAAACTACCCAGTACAATAAGCAAATAGTCTGAACCTGCCTTAGCCTTCAAAAGGATATATTTACCGTCATGACCAACACAAAAACATAAATAAAAACTACAATAACCAGATGCCATTTTATAGTACCATAAGGGGTGAGTTTCATGTAATACCTGTCTCAAACGCAAGAGCTGCAAGATCTTTCTAGTCTTTAGGTGCATGGCATTGATACTGTAAGTTCCAAATTCCAATAATAAGAACCTGGTGATCTACCATAAAGATTCATGTAACGGAAAAATCAAACAGGAAAACTTACCCACGAATGCGAATGATAAACAGGAGCTTCGCCTCTGGGTCAACATAAAACCCACCTTTCAAACACAAGCACAAACCCAAACCTATAGCCAAATGAGCACAAGCAATATACATACCCAACTCTGAAAATCCCAAATCAAAAAATACTTATGGATTCACAATCAACCAAAAACAAAAACCCCAATTTTTTTTGAACCCCAATCCCACAGCCAAACATCCATATCAAAGCACTAACCACAAGACCCAATAGGGAAAAAAAATTGCAAATCAAAATCACATTGCAACCTAAACCCCAATGGTATATTCAATCACAAAATATGAAATTCAAATCAATTATTTTCTTGTAATGTATTTATATGAAATTTCTACAATTAAAACAAAAAACTCACCGATGGGTAGAGGAGGTTCCAGAAAACCCACACTCTATATATTGAACTAAAAACCCAAAAACCCAAAAACAAAAAATACAAAATAAAAATTACAAAGGGTAGAGGAGGTACTAGAAAATTGGCAGTGGAGGAGACTAGCGGCGGAGGTGGACATGAGAGGAGGAAAGGGGAAGAGGAGTAGGGCGGCGGAAGTGGTGGCTGGCGGCAGAGTAGCAAGGGTGAGGGAGAGAGTGAGAGACGAGGATGAGGGAGAGAGAGAGAGTCGAGAATAAGGGGAGAGGAGGTGCGGGCACGGCGATGGCTAGGGTGGGAAGTGGCCGCGGCGGCGGAAAGGCCTGGTGAGAGAGAGAGAGAGAGAGAGAGAGAGGCGAACATGAGGGTGAGGGTGAGGGAGAAAGAGAGTGACGGCTGGTGTAATGGGTAAGAAGAGAAAAAATTAAAACCCTAACCAAAGCTTATTGTTTTTTTTTTTTTTTTTTTTATTTGCTCTGGTCTAATCGTTTCGTTGTTTTCTTTTTATTTTTTCTTTGTATTTGCTGATATGCTTCTTCTTTCTTTTTTTTCTTTTTTTCTTTTTTTTTCCTTTGTCTTTTCTTTATTGTTAATAAAAACAAAAACAATTGTTTTTATAGGAGAAAAAAAAAACAAAAAAATTATATTTATTTAAAAAAATTTAAAAAAAATCTACAATTTGGTGAAGTCACTTGGTCATTTTATTAATGAGCTATGAAATAAAATTTAAAAATAAAAAACAATCACATATACTCAATAAAATTCACCACACAACTTTCTCAATATATATATATATATATCACACAACAAAAATTATCACACGTTCTATCTTATTAAAAATTTTAAAAAAAAAAATATCATAGCTATTATTAAATTTATGTAAGAATTTTAATATGTGACTAACTTCGTTTACTTTTTAAAATAATAATATGACTAATTGGATGGTCAGATTGAGTAAACATAACCATACAAGTACATAGCACATATCCATCACACGTCATTCTTAGATTTGAAATCTAACCGTTGGATTTGAAGAGTGTAATGAAAGTTTAATTCTGGTAAATTATGGTCACAATCAAACGGTTGGATTTAGAAAATGGCATGGTCAATAACATATTATTGAATGTTACACTAACCAATAACTTATTATTAAATTCATATTTCCAAAATCCAACCATTGGATTACATGTGCTATATGTTATTAACATGCATACCAATTTTCATGCCAATTGGATGTAATTTACCATTTGATCTGTAAACTCATCTTTTATGCGTTATGTTAAACTACAAAAATTTGAATTTAAACAATTGATTGATAACATAGTTATTAATCTTTAATCACCTTGAAAATTTGTAAGCATAAAAAATATATGAAGATAATGTAATTTTCTAGTAGATTTGTCAAAATTCACATTAAATTAAGAAATATAGGGCTGGGTTCAAGTTACACATAAAGTAACTCTTAAAAACGTTACACCAACCAATAACTTATTATTGAATTCATATTCTGAAAATCCAACCGTTGGATTACATGTTCTATATGTTCTTAACATGCATGCCAATTTTCATGTCAATCGGATGTAATTTACTATTTCATGTTTAAACTCATCTTTTATGCGATATTTTAAACTACAAAAACTTAAATTGAAACAATTGATTGATGACGTGACTATTAATCTTTAATTACCTTGAAATTTTGTAAGCATGAAAAATATATGAAGATAATGTAATCTAACGGTAGATTTTTCAAAATTCACATTGAATTAAGAAATATAAGGTTTGGTTCAAGTTACACCTAATGTAACTCTAAAAAATGTTACACCAACCAATAACTTATTATTGAATTCATATTTTGAAAATCCAAAAAAACATGCATGCCAATTTTCATGCCAATCGGATGTAATTTACCATTTTATCTTTAAACTCATTCTTTATGCGTTATTTTAAATTACAAAAACTTAAATTTAAACAATTGATTGATGACGTGGCTATTAATCTTTGATCACCTTGAAATTTTGTAAGCATGAAAAATATATGAAGATAATGTAATCTAACGGTAGATTTGTCAAAATTCACATCGAATTAAGAAATATAGGGTTGGGTTCAAGTTACATTTGATGTAATTCTAAAAAATGTCACACTAACCAATAACTTATTGTTGAATTCATATTTTGAAAATACAACTGATGGATCACATTTTCTATATGTTTTTAACATGCATGCCAATTTTCTTGCCAATCGGATTTAATTTACCCTTTGATCTTTAAACTCATCTTTTATGCGTTATTTTAAATTACAAAAACTTGAATTTAAACAATTGATTGATGACATGGTTATTAATCTTTGATCACCTTGAAATTTTTTAAGTATGAAAAATATATGAAGATAATGTAATCTAACGGTAGATTTGTCAAAATTCACATCAAATTAAGAAATATAAGGTTGGGTTCAGGTTACACTTGATGTAACTCTAAAAAATGTTACACCAACCAATAACTTACTGTTAAATTCAAAATTTGAAAATCCAACCATTGGATCACATTTTACATATGTTCTTAACATGCATGCCAATTTTCATGGCAATTGGATGTAATTTACCATTTGATCTTTAAACTCATATTTTATGCGTTATTTTAAATTACAAAAACTTGAATTTAAACAATTGATTGATGACATGACTATTAATTTTTGATCACCTTGAAATTTTTTATGCTTGAAAAATATATGAAGATAATGTAATCTAACGGTAGATTTGTCAAAATTCACATCGGATTAAGAAATATAGTATTGGGTTCAAGTTACACTTGATGTAACTCTAAAAAATGTTACACCAACCAATAACTTATTGTTTAATTTATATTTTGAAAATCCAACCATTGGATCACATTTTTTATTTGTTCTTAACATGTATGCCAATTTTCATGCCAATCGGGTGTAATTTACCATTTGATCTTTTAACTCATCTCTTTATGCGTTATTTTAAATTACAAAAACTTGAATTTAAACAATTGATTGATGATATGACTATTAATTTTTGATCACCTTGAAATGTTTTATGCATGAAAAATATACGAAGATAATGTAATCAAACGGTAGATTTGTCAAAATTCACATCGGATTAACAAATATAATGTTGGGTTCAAGTTACACTTGATGTAACTCTAAAAAATGTTACACCAACCAATAACTTATTGTTTAATTCATATTTTGAAAATCCAACAGTTGGATCACATTTTCTATTTGTTCTTAACGTGCATGCCAATTTTCATGCCAATTGGGTGTAATTTACCATTTGATCTTTGAACACATCTTTTATGTGTTATTTTAAATTACAAAAACTTGAATTTAAACAATTGATTGATGATATGACTATTAATCTTTGACCACCTTGAAATTTTGTATGCATGAAAAATATATAAAGATAATGTAATCTAACGGTAAATTTGTCAAAATTCACTTTGGATTAGGAAATATAGCGTTGGGTTCAAGTTACACTTGATGTAACTTTAAAAAATGTTATAACAACCAATAACTTATTGTTGAATTCATATTTTGAAAATCCAACCGTTGGATCACATTTTCTATATGCTCTTAACATTCATGCCAATCGGGTGTAATTTACCATTTGATCTTTAAACTCATCTTTTATGTGTTATTTTAAATTACAAAAACTTGAATTTAAACAATTGATTGATGACATGATTATTAATTTTTGATCACCTTTAAATTTTTTATGCTTGAAAAATATATGAAGATAATGTAATCTAACGATAGATTTGTCAAAATTCACATCGAATTAAGAAATATAGCGTTAGGTTCAAGTTATACTTGATGTAACGCTAAAAAATGTTACACCAACCAATAACTTATTGTTGAATTCATATTTTGAAAATCCAACCGTTAGATCACATTTTCTATTTGTTCTTAACATTCATGCCAATTTTCATGTCAATCAGGTGTAATTTACCATTTGATCTTTAAACTCATCTTTTATACGTTATTTTAAATTACAAAAACTTGAATTTAAATAATTGATTGATGACATGACTATTAATCTTTGATCACCTTGAAATTTTTTATGCATGAAAAATATATGAAGATAATGTAATCTAATGGTAGATTTGTCAAAATTCACATTGAATTAAGAAATATAGGGTTGGGTTCAAGTTACATTTGATGTAACTCTAAAAAATATTACACCAACCAATAACTTATTGTTGAATTCAAATTTTGAAAATCCAACCATTGGATCACATTTTCTATATGTTCTTAACATGCATGCCAATTTTCATGCCAATCGGGTGTAATTTACTATTTGATCTTTACGTGGGAAGGTGAAAAAAATAAATGGAAATTTAAAGGTCTATTGCGGCGGTCCAACCCGCCGCAAAAAGGAGTACATATTGCGGCGGGTCTATATCTAAGCTTAATGCCGCTAAAACAGGTCTATTGTGGCGGGTCATTGGCCCGCCACTGTAGTGCGCCGCAAAATACTAGAGCTATTGCAGCGGGCATATAGAACACCGTAATAGATCTCATGTATAGCGGCAGGCCAAAAAAGCTCTGCAATAGGCGACCTATAGCGGTAGTTTTCGCACCCGCCGCAATAGTCCAGTTTTCTTGTAGTGAGAAACTGCTGAGCCGCAAGAGAATAGTTCTCATAAAACTCAGGACCAACAGCCACTAGTTCATCAAAACCTTCAATGGAAAAGTGTTTCAGGGAAGGTAGTTTCCCAAGGGGTAGCAAGATATACAAATTTTCACAATTTTGAAAGCTTACAGATACAATATTGCAGAATGAATAATCTCCTAACCAACCTCAAAATCTTGTGCCACCATAATTATGGATCTGTAGCTTATTCAAGTTTGTATGAGGCACAGGCTTCTCAAGTACACAGTGGCGACTCCAGAAATTTTGTCTAGAGTGTTCCTATTTCACTTTGAAAAAATTTCGGGTCATTTCGGTCTATTTTGGGTGTTTCAGGATGTTTTAGTAAATACTGGCCGAAATTCAAGATTTGGCCAACATGAAGTTTGTGCTTAAAAAAGAAATTCTTAAAACCAAAACAAATTTGTATTCTGTACACTGAAAAACCTCAAAAGGAAAAAAAATGAAAAGAAATGAAATGAACAAAGGTACCTATACAATAAACTATAAGTTTATTTGAAATATTAATAAAATTATTAATTATTGTTGTTTAATTGTTTCATTAATTTGTTTGTCTTTTATAAACTATAATTTGTTGTATTGTTGTTTCATTAATTATTAAATTATTAATTGTTATTTAGCCTAACATAATTTAATTTATTTTTCTTTTATAATGTATTAGTTAATTAAATTATTAATTATTGGTGTTTAGTTGCTTCATTAATTTTTTTTTACTAACTACTAGCAGTCTAGCACACAATTTACTGTGCATAAGCACACACTAGCACACACCTCTGCCTCTGCATGCCTTTACTTTCCCAATTCAAATATCCCACCTGATCCCACACCACACATCCCCTGGCCCCATCAACCCCATCAACCCCACTCAACAGATAAAATTCACACAAGAGAAGCCAATCAAATAAATTCACAAATCACAATATACTAAAAGAGAAACTGACCAACACCAACTAACTAACATAGTGACACACCAACGGGTAAAGTAAAAAAAAAACAGGGGCAAGCAAATAAATTGAATAATTATAATTTATAAAGACTTAAAAGAGAGAGAATCAATTCAAAAAGAAAGAGAGCTCTCTTTCTCTCAGTCTCAGACTAGAGTCCACAACAAAACCTAATTACCCAAAGATTAAGAGAGAAAAAGAGAGAGATGTAAAGTGTAATAAAATACCTTGAGGCGTCGCAAGCTCTGATCTGATCGGCGTCGCATACACTAAGCTCTCTCTCTCTCAGTCGGCGTCGCAAGCTTTGATCCGATTGGACCGATCTCTGATCTACAATCTCTAATGCCCGACCTAAGCTCTGTTGCTCGAGTTTCAAGCGGAGGAGCCGTCGCCGCGTCGCGCCTATGTGCTTGATGATGAGGTTTCAGGCGGAGGCGTAAGGGGTTTTCCTTGATGAGGTTTTTTTCTTTAGGGTTTCTGATTTTAGGTTTTAGCTTTACCATTTGATGATTGAGGCAAACGCGTATCCGTATTGGGTTTTTTTTTTTTTTTTTTTTTTTTTTTTGAGAATTCGTTTGGGTTGGGCCTTTGGGTATTTGTTTAGGATTGATGTTGGGCCTTTTTTTGGGCTTGCTCGGTAAAATCCAAACAAATTTGTTTTGTAAAATCATAAGGCTTTACATTTTTTTTTTTTTTTTAGATTTTAGTTCAAAATTTGTTTGGAATAAAAATTGTTGAGAGTGTTCCTGAATTTGTTTGAGGGTGCTCCTATTTTATTTTTTAAGGGTAAACAAATAAAAAAATTTAAATTATTATATATAATTTTTTTTTTTATTTTTTTTTTCAGGTCGTTTGTGGGAATATACTACTTCTACATGGCGCCGCTATTGTACACCCTTTGTGCAGCCTGAGGGCCATCCATTCAACAGTGCTTTCCGCAATATTCCAACTGCACTTCACATAGGCAGATACTGTCTGATGTTAAGTAAAAAGCTGCAGACATTCAATAAACACAATTATTGCTAGTTGGTTTTATCTTAAAAAGAAAAATAAATGAAGTTAGTTCATTTGGCCCTACATTATCCCGGGACTTTTTGTATGCAGAGCTTTCAATATCACTGCAACAAGAATCATCATTGGGGCTTGAAACTTGTACAGATGATATGAGTCAGTTTCCTGCGAAGGGTTGACAAGAAATGTAGGCATAAAATGAGACAGAGCAAAGCCCAAGCATTTCCAGTGTACAATGATGACTCATTGACATCTATGAACAGCAAAGCGCTAGCATTGCTGCTACCAGTTATGCAATGATCACTCAAATGACATAAGTTGAAGTTGATAATTTAGGCAATTTGGTGGAGGGATTAAACAACTCATTTTCAAATTTTAAACAACATGACATATATTTTTATACACTTTTTCATTTATATGTATTTCAAAAAATTACAAACAACATTATTCAAATTCCTCTACCAAATAGACCCTTAGAAACTTTTTTTTTTTTTTTATTTAAATTGTTTATTGAGGCAATATAACAAACACAAAGCAGTAAAAGAATGAAATCCTACTTGACCTTGGTAGAGAGAATGAGAAGTGAATTGGAGGGCTTCTTGGATTTTGAGCAATAGAGTTGGATTTGAGCAACTCATCTCCGTAACTGTAGGGAATTAATCCAAATTCCCAACCTGTGAGAAACAAAAAAAAATAAAAAATAAAAAATAGAGAAAACACACGCCAAAGAAAAACAATCACACGTACAAAACAGTATTTACGTGGTTTGGCAATTTGCCTACGTCCATGAAGTTGCAGGGATTTCACTATTATCAGGAAAAAGTACAAAGTGCGGCTACAGTTTTTTTCCTCTCACTCAAGAAACATGACAACCAACAAACCCTAATCACAAAATTGCGTTTTCACTTGGGCCTATCGACCCAAGTCTCTGCTCCATGGACTAACTTTAGAAAACCTCCCATTAAAAACCACGCAACATTATTCGGGTCGGGTTAAGTCGTCAACTGGATCAAACACAACTAGACTCCACAAAACCCAACAGTAACAACATTCTTGAAATCCTGAGATTATTAACAATTACTACTACTATTATTTTTTTTATATAATATATTACACCAAACAGTTACCTGGTAGATGATATCGAAATTAGGGAGCACTACTGACTCCATTTCTTCCTCATTGCTGCTTCCCTCCATTTTTCTATCCTCAGTTGAGAGAGAGAGAGAGGAACACATTATATTAATTTTAAATATACTCTAATTTCACACCAAGTGCCATTTCATTTTTTTTTTAAGAGAATTTTAACCTATCGCGTCCGCTATCGATGATAACTTTTTTATCATCAAATTAAGATACCAATTAGTTTTTGGTATAGGTGGGAATTGAACTCCAAATTTCTTATTCAATTATCAGAGATTTTACTAGTTGAGTTAACTAGAACCAACCATTTCAATTATACTTTAGTTTGTATATCAATTATGATTACATGCAAATTCATGTATTTAAGCTTAGAAAATACAAAAAAAATATTAAATTTTAACTTTATTATTATTATTATTATTTGATAATCAATTAAAATTTGTTATACTTCTATATAGTATTATAAATATTTATTGTCTTTTATTTGTTGGGTAGAAATGTTATTTGTATAATATATACGTTTGAGGTAACATAGGGGCAGAAGAGGTCAACATCTGGGCAAGCTTAACAGCATCTTCATGTCGATTAATAACGTGTTGTCAATATTATTTTACTTCCAATCCAAGTAATTCTCATTCCAAATATCATCTAACACAACCAGAAATTTCTTTCCCACAAGACTCTTGTTCAACCTAATTTGGAGTAGGTCTGGGTCGTATCACCTGTCGAGGAAGTCACTGCCTCAAGAATAGTTTTAGTGACCCTAAGTACATCAAATTCTTGTGAAACACAAACCCATGCTCTGACATCAAAACGCTCCGTCACCAACACCTTGTTGTATACAAGCTTAGCAAGGGTGGTCTTGCCTACACCACCCATTCTCACTATGGGAATAACACTTACGTTATCAGTATCACCACTGCCATAGACAGTTCATGTAATAGACAGTTTAATAAAAAAATAAATAATTTAATTAAAAGTTAATGAAGTATTTCTTTTAATTTATTTAATTTTTTTCCTTTTTGTCTTGTCTCATAGCCAACCAATTAAATACCAACTTTCAATCATTCCTTTGGAATTTTCTTGCATGGTGACTCTGACATTGCGGAATAAGCGGCAGACCAAAAAAAAAAATAATAATAAATAGTACAAGTGCAATAGAAAGACTATCAACACAATTTTTTGTGTAATAATTTTTGTCATGAATCTAATGTAATTGACTATAAGTGATAGATCTATATAAAAATAATAATTTATTACTCAAAATCAATTATATTAAAATTGTGGAGGAAAATGGGCATTTGTCCCTAATTTACAAACTATACAATAAAATGCCTATGTTTTGAAACTATTTAGCAAAATGTCTATGTTTTTTAAACTCAATTTTAATAAAATCAAGTTATAGGTGGAACTCGACATTAGTAATGTCGAGTTCTATACATATTTTGCCACATATTTTTTTGAAAATTTAAGTGGAACTTGACGTTGTTAATGTCGAGTTTCACTTAAATATATACATAAAACATGATTTTGAGGATATTAAGTTTTACATAAAACTCGATTTTGTTAAAATCAAGTTTTAAAAACAGAGACATTTTGCTAAACAATTTCAAAATATAGACATTTTGTTGTACAGTTTGTAAATTAGGGGCAAAATTTTACCAAAAATTGTGGCATAAAGTTGTTGGGCTTGAAGAACTGTAGAAAAAAAAAATTGAAACAAAAGAGTTACACGGATGTTGGACTTTGATAAAAGTTCTAACACCGTTCTAAGTGTTCTTCCATCTCTCTGAGCTCAAGCTTGGTTCCATTCCATGTATCAAAATTCCAAAGAAATAAGGGAAATGGAGAAAATGAGCAATGTTGAGTGATTACCTAAGTCATATACTAATCTAGATTATAAAATTTTCTTCATTAACTTTACACATTCTAACCCAAAAAACACCCACATCAGTCTTTGTAAAAATGTGCAAATATACACCATGGCCGTGTAAATGAATAGTAACCATGCATATATGCACAGTTACTGTTCACTATGTAAATGACTTTTTTATTCTTTTTTTTTTCTCTCTCTTCTCTATCTACCTCTAACTCACCTCACTCTCTTTTTCTCATTTCCTTTCTCACCTCACTCTCACCAATCAACTCTCTCTCAAAGCCGATCAGCCTCTCCGATCCAACAATCCGATTAGTCTCTCCGATTAAATACAGCAGTGATTCTGACGGACCATGATTCCGATCAGCCTCTCTCATCTCCGATCACATGAAAACGACCGGCTTTCTCGACGAACCATGATTTGGCGATCCAAGGCCTTGACTCAGTGAACGCCGATGATTCCGATGGGTTTGTTCTATTTGATCGTTGATGGTGGCTGGTGACTGGGTGTGGGTGATTTTGGGTTTGTGTTGGGTCTGTAGCTCGACGGAGAAGATGGTGGTTGGCTGGGTGTGGGTGATTTTGTTGAAGGATGGGTGTGGGTGTGGCTTGACGGATTTTGTTGAAGGGTGGCTGGCTAGGTGTGGGTATGGCTCGATGGAGAAGACGAGTTTGTGAGTTTGTTCCAAAAGGAAAGAAATAATAAAGAATGTAAAAAGAATAAGTATTTTATTGAATAAATGTGTAGAATATATAAATTGATGTGGGTATTTTATAAAAGTAAATATGTAAAATAAAAAGTAAATTTTTTCTTATAAAATAGATAAAAAATTTACACGAACGGATGTGGTTGTTCTAATACAAATTTAGATATCAAGATTGTCTAATTTAACTGTGCCTGTGCCAAGACAGGCAGGTCCTCAAAGTTGATATTGGTGACAGTGACTTCTTTGCAAATCTGCCATTACTGCATCAAAGCCATCTGTACTGCATTGTTGGCTTGTGATGACAATGACTTTTTCATTTTTTGGTGTAAAGTATACACCAAAATGATTTCAGACACGACAAAGGAGAAAGCGTGACATACACAGACCGAAAGTCTTTCATTGAGACATTGATGTAATGGATAGTTTATTTTTCATAATTGGAAACTTCTAATAGAATCATAGACTTTGATTTAAAGCAGCATTTGTTGACGCAATAGGGAGCTTCCCGAGAAGGACATAATTATTACATGACCAAATACGTGGGCCAACTTTCAGCATTCAGTGTCAGTTAGCTTATCATAGTTTTAGATTAAAAGAATAAAAGAATCAGGCATGTCCCAGCATTCAGAATAAAAGAATCAGGCATAGTTTCAGATTAGCTTACCATTACACTCACAACAAAGGGCTTCAAGTTTCAAACTATTCAGCAGTAAACCTACTAGAAATAGTGTGTACTTAATGCTTATATAAAGTTCTAAAAGGTCAAAATAAAAAAGGTGCTTACACCCAAACGCCTTGACACTAGATGTTTGAGCTTTGCCTCAAAGATTTCTAGACTATGATCCAAGGAGCTTAAACTTAAATAGCTTTAAAAACGAGTACTTTTACTAAAACTACCCGGTTCAATAAGCAAATAGTCTGAACCTGCCTTAGCCTTCAAAAAGATATATTTACCGTCATGACCAACACAAAAACATAAATATAGGATTGGGTTCAAGTTACACTTGATGTAACTCTAAAAAATATCACACCAACCAATAACTTATTGTTGAATTCATATTTTGGAAATCAACCGTTGGATCACATTTTTTATATGTTTTTAACATGCATGCCAATTTTCATGCCAATCAGATGTAATTTACCCTTTGATCTTTTAACTCATCTTTTATGCGTTATTTTAAACTACGAAAACTTGAATTTAAACAATTGATTGATGACATAACTATTAATCTTTGATCACCTTGAAATTTTTTAAGCATGAAAAATATATGAAGATAATGTAATCTAACGGTAGATTTGTCAAAATTCACATCAAATTAAGAAATATAAGGTTGGGTTCAAGTTACACTTGATGTAACTCTAAAAAATATTACACCAATCAATAACTTATTGTTGAATTTACATTTTGAAATTCTAACTGTTGGATCACATTTTCTATTTGTTCTTAACATGCATGCCAATTTTCATGCCAATCGAGTGTAATTTACTATTTGATCTTTAAACTCATATTTTATGCGTTATTTTAAATTACAAAAACTTGAATTTAAATAATTGATTGATGACATGACTGTTAATCTTTGATCATCTTGAAATTTTGTATGCTTGAAAAATATATGAAGATAATGTAATCTAATGGTAGATTTGTCAAAATTCACATTGAATTAAGGAATATAGGGTTGGGTTCAAGTTACACTTGATGTAACTCTAAAAAATATTACACCAACCAATAACTTATTGTTGAATTTATATTTTGAAAATCCAACCGTTGGATCACATTTTATATTTGTTCTTAACATGCATGCCAATTTTCATACCAATCGGGTGTAATTTACCATTTGATCTTTAAACTCATCTTTTATGCGTTATTTTAAATTACAAAAACTTGAATTTAAACAATTGATTGATGACATAACTATTAATCTTTGATCACCTTGAAATTTTGTATGCGTAAAAAATATATGAAGATAATGTAATCTAACAGTAGATTTGTCAAAATTCACATTGAATTAAGAAATATAGAGTTGGGTTCAAGTTACACTTGATGTAACTCTAAAAAATGTTACACCAACCAATAACTTATTGTTGAATTCATATTTTGAAAATCCAACCGCTAGATCACATTTTCTATATTTTCATAACATGCATGCCAACTTTCATGCCAATCGGGTGTAATTCACCATTTGATCTTAAAACTCATCTTTTATGCGTTATTTTAAATTACAAAAACTTGAATTTAAACAATTGATTGATGACATGACTATTAATTTTTGATCACCTTGAAATTTTTTATGCTTGAAAAAAAATATGAAGATAATGTAATCTAACGGTAGATTTGTGAAAATCCACATCGAATTAAGAAATATAGCGTTGGGTTCAAGTTACACTCGATGTAATTCTAAAAAATGTTACACCAACCAATAACTTATTTTTGAATTCATATTTTGAAAATCCAACTGTTGGATCACATTTTCTATTTGTTTTTAACATTCATGCTAATTTTCATGCCAATCAGGTGTAATTTACCATTTGATTTTTAAACTCATCTTTTATGCGTTATTTTAAATTATAAAAACTTGAATTTAAATAATTGATTGATGACATGACTATTAATCTTTGATCACCTTGAAATTTTGTATGCATGAAAAATATATGAAGATAATGTAATATAACGGTAAATTTGTCAAAATTCACATTGAATTAAGAAATATATCGTTGGGTTCAAGTTACACTTGATGTAACTTTAAAAAATGTTATACCAACCAATAACTTATTGTTGAATTCAAATTTTGAAAATCCAACCGTTGGATCACATTTTCTATATGTTCTTAACATGCATGCCAATTTTCATGCCAATCGGGTATAATTTACTATTTGATCTTTAAGTGGGAAGGCGAAAAAATAGAGGGAAATTTAAATGTCTATTGCGGCGGTCCAACCCGCCGCAAAAAGGAGTACATATTGCGGCGGGTCATTGACCTGCCGCTATAGCTAAGCTTAATGCCGCTAAAACAGGTCTATTGCGGTGGGTCATTGGCCCGCCGCTGTAGTACGTCGCAAAATACTAGAGCTATTGCAGCGGGTCAATGACACACCGCCATATCTAAGTTGAATGCCGCTAAAACAGGTTTATTGCGACGGGTCATTGGCCGACTGCTGTAGTACGCCGCAAAATACTAGAGCTATTACGGCGGGCATATAGAATGCTGCAATAGATTTGATGTACAGCGGCGGGCCAAAAACGCGCTGCAATAGGCGACATATAGCGGCGGTTTTTGCACCCGCCGCAATAGCTCAATTTTCTTGTAGTGTAACATCGATACCATTTGGGTTCCTAACCTCCTTCTGCACAAGATCAACAACCATCTTCGCATCTAACTCACGTGTTACATTTGTTGCCTGCATGTTACAGGACTCCATTGAAGTTTTCGTTTGGTAATGACTTTTAGTTGGCTTACTTTTCCACTACTGTGGGTCCTTAGCTTTTTTTTTTTTTGTCAAAAATCACTACTTTGCAGGTCTTATCCTCAAGATTTTTTGGTTACTTTTTTTTTTCTTTTTTTTTTTTACCGTAATTTCAGGAAGAAAATAATAAGCTTATTTTATTTAGTTTATAGTTTTTATTTATAACACTTTTAGTAAAAAATTAAATAAATTATTCTCAAATGGACATTTAAGCGTTTTGCGTGTAGGAGTAGGCAAATACAAGTGTACGTGAATATAAAGCAAGAGTGAGATAGTGAAAAATGATGTGTATAATAAAGTATATGTAATATTTTTATTATCAATAAATTTTTTTTTTTTTTGAAAAACTCTTTTTTTGTATTATACTTGAGTGTGATGAGATTTATTCTAGAGTATTTGCTAAAATACTTTTCTTGATTGTCAAATTTATTATTTTGGCAAAATTTTTGCGGAGAGAAATCTCAACAATTGGTACGGGTTTCTTCTAGAGGATCTAATGAAAGGAGAAAATGCCAGCAACTCAGGTTTCGCATGCATTCTCAAGAAATCTCAACAATTTCAACTATGAAATGTGGTGGTCGTGCATGAAGTCATATACTGGAAGGAAATGATTTGTGAAAAGTTACGTGCCGAGAAAGCATGGCCCCCTCAAAAAGCTCTTTACTTGCTCAAGTAGTACATGGAGGATAATATGCTAATTCACATATATCAAATACAAATATAACAAAGTAGGCACGGCTCACAGTGTCACACATTAGAGTGGTGCTCATGCGGTACCAATTCAGCAACTCATCCTGTTTCATTTCAAATTAATGGAAAAAAATTGTTAAAATTTTAGTATTTGAATTAAAGACTTAAATTTCGGCTCTTGCCTCTCACCTCACAAGAACTTTGTACTTGTGAAATGACCATTATACCAAGTGTGTGCGGTGTTGATTATGGTTATAGTGTTAATATCTTACTCTATTTGAAAAAATTTAATGTATTGTCCTAGTACATAGTTGATAAAAGCTCTGTTGTGGGAAAATATTTACTCAGAGTAGGGTCCACTTGGTTGGAATGGTGGAAAATTAGAAGGATAGAAAAAAGGGGAAGGGATAGAAAAATGAGAGGATGGAAAATATTTAGTTTTCTATTATATGTGCTTGGTTGGAAGGATGAGAAAGTGGAAAGATGAAAAACTTATTTGTTTGGTTAAGAAGAAAAATGAGATGATAGAAAATGAAGTTGGTATAAATTGAAAGTTCAAAAACGTGTATAAAACACCTTTGAACGTTTAGACCCCCAAATACAAAATAACCAATTCAAGCTTTATAACAAACAACTAGTGTGCGGAAAATGAACATAAACTATAAACAGAATTGGAAATCAATCTAAACCAATTATAAATCATATCCACAGCAGAAAATAAAAGACAAAGATAAAGGGAAGAGAGATGCAAACATAAGGACAACACACGATGTGTTATCGAAGAGGAAACCGAAGCCCTCGGCGTAAAACCTCTCCGCCGCCCTCCAAGCGGTCAATAATCCACTAGAAAATGTAGTTGAGATACATGAACAACAATAGACCCTTCAAGCCTAATCTACCCGATGTACCTAAGCCCTCCAAGCTTCTTGCTCCAACGAGGTTACGCCGAACCTTTTTCTTTTCTAGCTTACCGGATTCCGCTACTAGACCATAGCATCCGCCATCCTTGGCATCTTCCAATACTTCCCAAAACTCCAAAAACACTCAACACTCTAAATGGGTATGGGTAGTGTTTGGATAGAAATCTCCTCTCAATAGGTATGACAATGAGAGAGAGAATGAGAAGAGACTACAAAGGTTTCTCTCTAAGAATGAGTAGCTCTCTCTAATTGGGTGGGTGTTTTGAAGAAACCTCTCTTAGGGTTTTTCTTTCTGAATCGCCACACATATTTTGTGGGAATGAGGAGTATTTATACTGGTGTGAGAAAAAAATGCAAAGAGTCAGTTTTTCCAAAAACAGGGTTGGCTGGCAACTTGACCTCGCGACTTAACTGAGTTGCGAGTTCAAGTCGCGAGCTAGCTAAATGGCCAGTCTGGATTTTTGTCCTGTAGTGCTCCAGCTGGCATGACTATTCAGCTCCTCTACATGCTCTGCACGTGTGCAACTTTTGGCGGCTTGCAAGCCGCGAGTCCTAGCCGCGAGTCTCTGCTTCACTGCACTGTCTTGAACATTTCTTCACACTCTCTCACACACTACCCTTACATGATTCCCACCTAAATACAAGGTTTCTAAGTGCTATATTACAAGCAAATTTGTCACGGAATAAAGCCAACACATGGTTGATTAAATTCAACCTTACAATCTTCCCCTTTGGCTATTCCGTGACAAAACACCCTAAAACAGACCCTAGACTTAAACGTGAGTTTGGGAACAATGGCAAAACTCACTCACACCTAAATCTAGAAGCTGTGCAGCTCTTGAATCATATGAACATAAATCTCCTGAAACACAACAATACAACATGATCATTGTATGCAGAAAAGCATGAAATGCATATGAAGCAAGCAATATGTGATCAAGCAAAAATGGAGTTAAGAAACAAACCATGGCTTGATCAAATAAGCAATCACTACAAGGTAGTGATCACAATGCTCATTCACACTTGGAATGAACACTTGAACATACAAGCTAACAAGAACAATGCAAGTTACTTGTATGCCCAACACTCAACCAATGCATAATACACTAAGTATATGCATCTAGGAATAATCCTACAATGGCACAAGAGTGACAGTACATAACAAGAAAATGCATGACATTTAGTTAATAGTATTGATTTAGCAAAATATAAAAGGCTGCATAAAGCATGGTACAGACCATAAAGCCTACAGATAATGATATCAAACCCTAAAAGCTTACAAAAGCAACATGGGTACAAAGCACATTATATTGAATAAAAACTTAGACAATATAAACTAAAATTGCTTAAAGTTTCTCCCCTTCAAAATGATGAGAAGCTGTGATGCACTAGGAACATATATACTTGTAACCTGAAACACTTGCACAAAACACATTAGACCCTCAAGGTAAAGCAAGTAATAAAATGACAAGTATAATGTAACAAGTAAATTGCGATCAAGTAAATATGATGTGAAACATGTGAGCAACTTGATCAAACACCAAAACAGTCATATAGAAATGACTACAATGATCACATAGCAAATCAATTGATCATCCGAACATGCATTCAATGAAGTACAATAGCATAAGGAAGTATGCATGTCCAAAACAAAAACATGATGTGAAGAGAACCACAAAACATAACTCAAAGCACCATAAAGCCAACAAGAAAACAAACAGAACAAAGTTTTCTAATTAACCCAAAGTCTTCTCCCCTTTGGTATATGCATCTCCACTATGGAAAATCTCTCCCCCTACAACTGTGCATGAGAAATAGAATTTCTCCCCCTAAGGATGTGCACAAGAGTCATATAGAAATGACAAAACAATCCGATATATACTCTCTAGAGTATACTCTCCCCCTTTTTGTTAGGAATAGACAAAGGGTCAAGAAGAAATGAGGGCAAGAGATGAAGGAACGAACAATGATAATGATGCATGAGGGGTGCAAGATGAATGAGAAAATGAAGCTCAAACCTAAGGCAATGTAAAATGCTACAGAGTATAAGGTAAACATGACATGCTAGGATGAAGAAGCAAGGTCAAGACCAATGCATGACAAGGGTAGCAAAGGTGTGTGCAAGAGGTGGCTAAGTGCAATGCATGACCAATGCATGAAAAATGCACATGTAGGGCAAGGTGTGTTAAATACACAACCAATGAACCAAACATGTTCCTAATGAGGAAACATGAGAAACCCCAAAGTTTGGTACTCATCGGAGTCCAAACAAGCGAGAAAATGCCTAAGAGACATTTTATCAAACACCTAGTATGCATACCATGAACAATAATGTGAAACAATGCATGAATAACATAAAATCCACCCTTAATACATGTTCTTTTTGCCACAAGGGGCCAACATCCAATGCAAATCAACAAAAAAAAAAAACCAATCCCATGAAGAAATATGACAAAAATTAAGTTTTCCCTACCCCTATGATAAAAATCTCAACCAAGAGTACAAAACTCTCCAAAACATAATCCAAGGATCAAAAATAATGAAAAGAATTTGTAATTACCTTAGAAATGTTAATGGAATGAAAAATCATTCAAATTGATTGGGTTTTGATGTAAAAATATTGAAAGAGGGGGTTTAGAGAGGATGGGAGAGGTTTAAAACAAGTTTCCCACGAAAAAGCTCTTTAAAAAGCTGATTCTGGGCGACTCGCGAGTGAGCCGCGAAACCTCTCTGTATGAACTCGCAGCTTAAACTCGCGGCTTGCAAGCCGCCAAACCGAGTAGCTAAAACTGGCAGCTCACGCAAGTAGCCAAAATGAGTGGCCAAAAATTCTGACACTTGTTTTTCAAACCAGAACATGTTTAAACATTGAAAAACAAAGTAAGCACTAAACAAAAACACAAAAAGTGATAAAAATCACTACCAAAAACATATAAAATGATCAAAAATATTTTTGGATTAATCCATATAAGATTGAGCACACGCACATCACATTTAGACAAGTACAATTTAACAAATGAATAAGACATTCATTGAACATTAGGCAAGTGTGTTCTGTGTGTATCAAATGTGAAATAGTCCTTAGTCTAGAGTGAAGTTTCAATGATCAATTCAATCAAGTCATACACAACTAGTACTAAGTCAAATGGTCTATCTCAATTATAGAAATGAACATATATGACCTCTTACAAGAAAATGATTGCATAAGATTGAAGCTTTTCATTTGGCTTCTTACAATTCATATCATTTGATCATTTTGAATCAATGCAACTCATTTTGAGCAATACATCTCATTTTTGAGATTGATGCCTGAAATTTTTGATATTTCAATTTGATGAACAAGCCTTTGGCTTTTTGGGCATCATACATTTTCATATAAGTCGCTTTCCCTTTTTCCTAGTCGAATACTAGTATGTGCGACGGCTTTTGCAGCTCATTATCTCTTTTCATTTTGAGATTTACATTTATTGAGCTCTTTAAGCAATAAAAATAAAAGAGTGGGAAGAGATATAAGTACAAGTTTACGCATATATCAAAACCAACATGACTATTGACAAATCATTCATGACAAGTTTGAAGATCGATTTACAACAATCACACAAAGATGTCAAGATTTTTCCCACAAAGATATAAGTGCAAAAATAACAAGCTAAGCTCGTAAATGCACAAAGCCATTTGTACAAAGGTACAAGGCCAAACTCACATGTGATATGTGCTCAAACATATACGATCAAACTTTTTGAATTTTTCACTTTTTATGTGGTTTTGGATTTTTTACTCACACAAAACTGAAATATAAAAGTAAGATAAAAAACAACACAATGCATATAAATAAATGCAAGATGCACAAAATGCATGAAGATATGACATTTAATGCATGAAGGGTCCTACAAAGATCGAAAGAATTAGATTAAGGACCAAAAGAGTAAAAGCTCAACCATAGGAACCCTTCCTCATCCAAACAAAATGATTGTTTGGAATGAGTGTCTCAAGAGAAGTGAGACGATGGTTGGAAGAATGAGAACCGGAGAAGCACATAGTCAAGGAGTTAAGAGCATTAAACATTTTCTTTAACAACATGCTATTTTCACTTAAAACCGGTTTATTCTTTTTAGCACAACTTCCATGAAGTTCAAGTTTCTCTTTTCTTTTAATTCTTTTAAACGCATGAAACTTGGAGCATTGAGCTCTTAGATGACCAAAGACACCACAGTGGTGACAAACAATGCGTTTAGGTCTACTAGGCTTTTTAGGAAGAGATCTAGTAACATTGTTTTGTTCCCTTTTCAACTTGGAGCATTGAGGTCTTATATGACCGATCACACCGCAATGGTGGCAAGTTGGAACAAACTTAGATCTATTCAAAACCTTAGGTTGAGACCTAAACGAAGGCTTTGACTTAACAACCTTTTTCTCCACCTTTTGATTTCTTTTATGTGGAGGAATGTACACCGATTTGTACTTTAAGGTAGAACACACACTAGACACAAAATCGGGTACCACAACATGATTGCAACAAATATTTTCATCATTTTTATCAATAGGTTCAGCAATCAAACACTTGGCATGCATCTTAACAGATTCATTTTCACATTTAAGATCATCAACAAGTTTGTTAGACAAAACAAGTTTAGCATCCAAGTCCATATTCAAACATTCAAACTCTTTCAGCTTTTCAAGAGAAATTTCAGCAAGTTTTTTATATTTCTCAACCATTTTGTTGGATTCATTGAGCTTAGCAATCAAATCATCTTTTTCACAAAATAACTTGCTCAAATTCTTTTGAAACTTCTTAGCATTTTTCTTCAAGAGTTTGTCAACAACACCCATAGATTCAAATAACATGTCATCACACTTATGAGGATTAACACTCATAGAGGCATTTTCACAAACACGTGGCATGTTACATTCATCACTAACCAAATCATGCAAAGAGTCATACAAAGCACAATCCATGGCAAATAAACACAAGGGGTCAAGGATCATACTTAGGTATTTAAACCACAACAAGTGTACCCGCTCTGATACCAATTGAAAATTCAAATATGTGTATAAAACACCTTTGAACGTTTAGACCCCCAAATACAAAATAACCAATTCAAGTTTTATGACAAACAACTAGTGTGCGGAAAATGAACATAAGCTATAAACAGAATTGGAAATCAATCTAAGCCAATTATAAATCATATCCACAGCAGAAAATAAAAGACAAAGATAAAGGGAAGAGAGATGCAAACACAAGGACAACACACGATATGTTATCGAAGAGGAAACCGAAGCCCTCGGCGTAAAACCTCTCCGCCGCCTTCCAAGCGGTCAATAATCCACTAGAAAATGTAGTTGGGATACATGAACAACAATAGACCCTCCAAGCCTAATTTACCCGATATACCTAAGCCCTCCAAGCTTCTTACTCCAACGAGGTTGCGCCGAACCTTTTTCTTTTCTAGCTTACCGGATTCCGCTACTAGACCATAGCATCCGCCATCCTTGGCATCTTCCAATGCTTCCAAAAACTCCAAAAACACTCAACACTCTAAATGGGTGTGGGTAGTGTTTGGATAGAAATCTCCTCTCAATAGGTATGACAATGAGAGAGGGAATGAGAAGAGACTACAAAGGTTTCTCTCTAAGAATGAGTAGCTCTCTCTAATTGGGTGGGTGTTTTGAAGAAACCTCTTTTAGGGTTTTTCTTTCTGAATCGTCACACATATTTTGTGGGAATGAGGGGTATTTATACTGGTGTGAGAAAAGAATGCAAAGAGTCAGTTTTTCCAAAAACAGGGTTGGCTGGCAACTTGACCTCGCGACTTAACTGAGTTGCGAGTTCAAGTCGCGAGCTAGCTAAATGGCCAGTCTGGATTTTTGTACTGTAGTGCTCCAGCTGGCATGACTGTTCAGCTCCTCTGCATGCTCTGCACGTGTGCAACTTTTGGCGGCTTGCAAGCCGCGAGTCCTAGCCGCGAGTCTCTGCTTCACTGCACTGTCTTGAGCATTTCTTCACACTCTCTCACACACTACCCTTACATGATTCCCACCTAAATACAGGGTTTCTAAGTGCTATATTACAAGCAAATTTGTCACAGAATAAAGCCAACACATGGTTGATTAAATTCAACCTGACATAAATCAGTGGCAGAGTTGGGATTTTAGTCTAGATGGGACAAAATTAAAAGACAATATTAAAAGTGAAATTAATCTAAAAAATATTAATCAACAATAATAACAAAATAAATAAACAATTGTAAGCAAATATGAATATATTTCATATTATTAAAATAAATAAACAAAAATAACCAATTCATAGCTACTAAAAAATTTACAAATTGATGGAGTAAAAATGTGATTAGTGTTACTTAAAAAATATAATGAATAAATGTTTGAAATTATTTTTTGTCATTGGTGACATGCCAATTTGTAAGACATAAGTAGTAAACTTTGTAGTATCTCTAGCATCATTCATGGATAAAATGCTGTGAAAAGTATCATAAATAGTGAAAATGGTGTAAATAATGATTTAAAATAAAAAATAAAAAATAGTGAAATAGGTGCAACACGTAGGCTACAAGACAAAAGCTACTTGTAAGAATAGTGAAATTGGTGAAAAGCTTACATGGTTTGGTGTTTAAGAACTTTTTTTCCTTTCTTTTTCCTGTGTGTTAGAGTCACTTTCAACCAAGTAGAAGTCATTTTTTTTTTCTTTTTTTTTTCCTGTCAGTAAGTAATTACTTTAGACTACATATGCTAGAAAATTTTAGGAGGAGTCAAGGGGGCAGGTGCCCCCTCCCCCCTCTCTGGCTCCGCCTCTGGTATAAATAGAGAGTTATTTCTCTATTAAATCAAACAAAAAGTAACACATTTTGTTATTAAAAAATTGTGTATGAATGGTACTTCATTTATACTTTTTTTTTCTTTTTATAGAAAAGGATAGGAAGTTCAAGAACCCAAAATTTATTTGTCCCAAAAAAAAAAAAAAAAAACCAGCTAACTGTTTGAGAAAAGAAAGGACAAGCACATAATAAAAGAAAAGAAAAAAGAAAAGAAAAAAAAACCGAAGAGAGGATAAGCACAAAAGAAAAAGGAAAAGAAATAAAAAATGAAGATAAGCACAAATGAAAAAAAGAAACCGAATGAATATATAAAAAGACAAAAAAAAATATCTATTAAAAAAAAAAAAAAGACAAAAGAAGCATAGTATAAAAGGACAGTTAGCCTAGACAACTATTGCAGGGCATTTTCACTTGTGTATTCATTCGGAATTGGGGTGATTTAATTGTGGTGGGCTAAGAGAAAAAAATTGTCGGGCTCCATTATTTTTCACCTCTCTTTTCCCTCGTAACTAAACACACATTATTTATTTTCTTTTCTCCATTTTCTATTCACTTTGTTTTCAACTCAACCACACACACCCTAAATTCATATGAAAATATTAATTTTGTGTATTGGGTAGATAGTTTTTATTAGGTTAGAGTACCGCATTAATTTCCATTTCCTAAGTTACATTTCTTTATGCTCATTTTCTATAGTGCAATTCAATTTTGATCTTGTGTTCAATGACCATGCCAGAACCATGAGAACATGGACTATTTTCATAGGAATCGCAAGTAAAAGTACAATACTAACTTTTTTACAATGAAGTTAAGAGTCTTGTAACTTAACAAATTGATACCTTTTGGTATTTTCAACGGGGACACTAGAGTTCAAAAAAGATGAAAGCATGGATTAGAAGAAATTGTGTGTTTGGGCTAGAATTGTTAAAAAAAGTTTTGTTTTTTGCTTTTTGTCTTTTTTTAATTTTAATTTTTTTTTTAAACAAACTAGTTTTTAACTTTTTGTAACCCATTAAAATAAAAGTTACTAAAAATCAATGTTATGAATACTATTTTGAACCTTCTTTTGGTTTGTCTATTGGAATGAAATATTCCAGTATCGGCTTGTTTTTACATTTCGTTTTAGGGGTTACCGGCTTCCCCGTGGCCACCCCCCCCCCCTACACACACATATATATCAACAAAATTTCCAAAAGATAATAACTAATTACCAAAGCATATACAAATAAGTAAATGATAGGGTCATTATTCCTTTAAAAATATATATTATTTATCTATACTAGTATACTATCATTGATTGGCTGCCTTTTTTTATTTTTATTTATCAAGGTGAAGTATCATTTGAAAGTTTTTAACTGTTAGCTCATGTAATAGGTTGATCGGTGGATCACGTGGCACAATTTGCTATAAATGCAAAATACGTGGAACTCTTGATAAAATAATGATTACACATTTATAGTTTCATCTACCCCACACTATTTGTTATAAATGCCAAAAACGTGGAACTCTTTCCTTTGATAAAATAATGATCACACATTTATAGTTTCATCTACCCCACCCAAGTCCATTTCCTCTATCCGAATACAACTACTGGTCTCTACGTTTTAAAATTCTTATTACACTCTCCTTGCCTCTTTTTTGCTACAAAAAGCAAATATGTGAAGGTTGAAGTTTCATGAGTAATTCACCTCAGACTCAGAATCATCAAAGGTCACCTTCAGTTTTTACCCCCTCTCTTCATTGTTGTAGAATTTTTGGTTATAACTGATGTCGTGAGTTAGAATAGAATCAGTGTAACTCAGAAGAGTCAGGACACTACTACATGTAATGCTAAAAAAGAACAAATTCATTCCGGCATATGCTACCTTGTCGTGAGTCTTGTCAAGAACGGACCTATGATTTCTTATTGTTACTCACCCACGGTGCAAAAAACATTGTTAGATCATAATAGGCATAGAATTTATACAGTTTTATCTAAAAATGACCTATATTAGATTGTGTATAATTGTGTAAATTTAAAAGTTTGTTATAATAACCGTGTAAATTTATTCTGACACTATTTATTTCATATTTCATATTTTTTATGTTTATTCTTTTTTTTATCTCGAGATGTATCTCGAGGTAAAGAAAGAGAGTGGATGATAATTGTGTTAAGTGAAAAAAGAGAATCAGCTAAAAAAAACAAGAAATTTTGATGTTTCAATGAAATGTAGTGTAGAATAGATAATCTGATGTGGAGTGTTTTGATAATTAAATATGTGAAATAGAAAAAAGTAGGTTCTTATACTAAAATAGACAAAAAAAAAAAAAAATTGTAAGAGTCGATGCGAATGTCCTTACCTACCCACTACCAACATTCAGTGGTGGCTCTAGGATTTTTTGTCTAGGGGGTCAACAAGAAGATAATTCTTAGATAGAAAATGAATCTTTTGGTCTACGATATTTCTTTATAAAAATTTTTCCATATATTCTGTTTGAAGCTACTGCATTTATACACATTAGGGTTTTGTAATCAAGTACTTCCTGATCTTCATCGTTTATGAAGTGAAGAACTTTGTAGCCAATAACAATCATTCAAATTGTTGGAGTTAGTCATGTACTGGGATCCGTGCAAAGGAGTTAATCACAGATTGGAGATTTATGCAACAAATGAAAGAAGACTATTGCAATATCAAGTCTAATTGGATATTGGAGTGAAGATTCAACTGTAGGTTGGTATTTTGAGATAGGTTAGGGTAGTGGTAAGATTCCTCATACTTGTAACCGCTTGATTATTGATTAGTGGATTCTCGGGAGTGGTGACCTTAAATTAACCTGGTGGGGTTTTGCCTTGCTAGAGGTTTTTCCCATTTGTTAACAAATCACCGTGTCAATTTAATTTCCTCTGCATTTAGTTTATTTGGTGATTTGTTGGTGCCTCAATGATTTGCATGTAATTTGACTTAATTAATCAACTTGAGTAATTGAATTAATTAATCGGGGTCAATTTATCTTAATCCAATAGATACATTACACCCCTTGTCTGCTTAAGGCCCTTCCTTTCCAATCTCACATTTGTTTTCTTCCTCTCCCTCCAAATACTCCAAAAATCTCTTTCTCTTTCTTTATCCATTTTTCCTTAAATATCAGTATCACCTCGCATATTCCCCCCCTTCACTTTCTCTCTCTCTTTTGGACTTTACGTAACAAAATATCTTCTCTCTCACTTTTGCTTCTACTTTCAGATTTTAAAGAAAAAAAAAATTACCTCTTTATTTTTCCCAAACTCTTCACTTTGCTTCATTTTTAGACTCTGATTGTAGTTCTCACAACTCCGTCCGTACAACCAAAGCGTAAACTCTACTAAGCTCACTTCAGTAAATATATATATATATATATATATATATATATATATATTAGCACAATAATTGTAAACTTCAATGGTGATATTCAATTAATATCCGTACCCTAAAACAATTTTATAATTTATGAAAAATCATTACTTCATGTTTATGGTTCCTTTAACCATTAACATGATTTTTCTATAGAGGTGACATCACATGCCACATTTAAATAATAAAAAATACCCATAGTAATTATGCATGTGAAAATGTAATTTATAATCAAATAAAAATGCATAATATTATTTTCGAGGGAACATAATTTTAACACAATGACCATGCCAGAACCATGAAGAAGCATGGATTATTTTCATAGCTGTTCCGGATATGCAAGTGGAAGTACAATACTAAGTACAATATGCAATGAAGAAGATGACCAACGAGACTAAATCCAAATTATTATAAAACATAAATTCAAAGAGAACTAGTCTCTGTTATAGCCGCATCTCAAACCACGGTGCTTGGAATACTCCAAAATCGATGAGTTTCAAATTTATTCTACTAAGAAAGTTGGAACTAATTGTCACATTGGTTTGCAACACAGCATATATGTGATATATCGGCTAATTAGCTAGCCAAGAAGACGTCCTTGAACCATTTCGCAGACTTCTTGAGGATTCTTTCCAAGTTGTTGGGGTAATCGGTGTAAGCAAGCCCGAAACGCACTTGGTAGCTTGACCCCACTTCCATGCAGTCCATTAAAGCCCACATGAAGTATCCATTTACGTCTGCTCCTTCCCTGCACTCAAACAACAAACAATCCTTATGACTTTGTTTGTTGGGACAAACTTTTTTTATGGTATTATTTATGCATAATACAGGTGCCATCAAAAGAATATGTGACAATTAATTAGTTGCGATTGGCGGATTATAAAGCAGAACAAAATTAGTTGGTAGCACTCAAGAACATACTTGATTGCTTCTAAAATGGCATAAAGATGCTGAAGAATATGCTGAATCCGAGCATCATCTTGTAATGCAGTCTTTACTGCAATAGTATCATCTCGTTTCTCCGGATATCCTGTTCCAAGGCATATACAATCATATCAAGATAAAAAAAAATGATTTTGTGATGTCTTTTTTTGCTTGATGAATATGAAAAAGAGGAACTATTTTAATTAAAGTACTAACCATTCTCAGTAACAAAGAACTTAGGTTTGTTGTATGCATTTAACATATAAACCAATGCATCGGTTAACCCTTTTGGATAGATATAAATTTCACTGCTGCCTGGTGTCTGGGTTAACAATGAAATATCATGTTCTTAGTCGATGTCTTAAAGTCATTGGGTTTAATCAATGTGTAAACGATAGATTTAAAACAAAACAGTCTTACCGGTGGACCAATGTCATCCCCAACTTTATTCTTAACTGTGACAAATGCAACAAACAGGAAAGATGGATTAGATATTCCTAACTATCAAAACCAGATTTAGGCTAAATTCAATTGCATGCTAAATTAAGCTATTTTGCAAATGAAACCTCAAAAGTTTACCTGAGACTGTAGCAAACTGATAGTCAGAATATATAGAAAAGGTTGCATCTTTATCAAATGCTACGGCAGTTGCGTATCTGGATGTATAATAATTGACACCAATAAATTCGAAGGATCCTTTAATTAAAGTCTTCTCGTCATCTGTGAATTCTGGAAGTCCATCCCTTACCAAAGCCTTCATGATGAATGGGTAATCTCCAAACACTAATGGTTCCAAAAACCTGTTCATACAATAGGAAAAAAAAGAAAAGGAAATTAGACATAATTTTTTAGTCAAAAGGATTTGATTATGTATGTGTTTTATTGACAATGATAAATTTTCTAACCATCCAACCAAGAAGTCAAATGCTCTCTGGGCTGCATCTTGATCCTGAATTGTATCTGAAGCAGGCAAAAACCATTCTGTCACTAGCGAAATGCCGATTTGTCCTGCTTGGACTGACTATTAACCAAAAAAAAAAAAAAAAAGGTTATATAAATAATGTTATATAGAAATAAAAATGCAAAACTAGTTATTCTAAAGCAAAATGGGTGTCAGCTTATGATTGGCCTGGTGGAAAATGCTGCAAAATGAAAAAAAAAAGAGAAGAAGATGAAGAAGAAGAAGATGATGATTTAATTAGATTTCACCTGGTATGTGTCTCTGTAGAGTTGTACAGCTGTGGCATGGGCTAATATAATGTGATGGGCACAAAGGAATGGATCTGTTGCAGCATTTTGGAGTGCGTTGGTCGCATCGATTTTATAACCGTACGGCGCCCAGATTTGTGGCTCATTGATAGTAATCCAGTGCTTCACTCGGTCACCAAAATATTGGAAACAAACATTGGCATAGGCTTTAAAATCATCCCTATCAATAGTAAGGTGGCAACCAACTATATTGATTAATATCTCAGGAAACTTTGATAGTTATAGTGATTAAAATAAGACATCAAATACTGGAAGAACTTGAACCTACACAATTTGGCTGCTCCAGAAGCCATTGTATTTGTCTCCCAGTGCTTGAGGTAAATCGAAGTGGAACAGTGTCACAAATGGGGTTATCCCTGCATGGGAAATTCAGAGTCTAGCTCATTTTTTGAGTAGTTGAAAAGAAAACTGGTTTGAAACTGTAGGAACAAAAACTTATTGTCCATTCATCATGAATTAAGCACAAGTAGGGTTGAAAAGTAAATTGATTCATACCATTTTTTATAAGTTCATTTATAAGATTGTTGTAGAAATTGATTCCCTCTTGGTTTATTCCACCATCTACAGTCCCATCTGCATGTTGATTATGAAAAAGTACATAAATTTCATATTTTCTAAAATAGTTGGCTTGTTTGGGGTTGGGTTGTTTAGAAGAAAAAAAGTACCAGGCAGAATTCTTGACCAGGAAATGGAGAATCTGTATGTGTCTGCCCCCATATCGACCAGCACTTGCACGTCATCCTGTGTTGTGAGCCAGTTAGAAAAAGAAAGAAAGAAAAAAGCACTATATTTTTTTTATTTTACAAATTAGTGACAAGAAGGAAGTTGTATTTATTTGGCAAAAATATTGACCTATTTGCATGAAGTTTGTACTTTATCCATAAACTTTAACAAGTTAATTTTCAATTTTTAAACTATTCATTCTCAAAAAAAAAAAAAAAACTTAAATTATTGAAAATATTATACTTTATTTTAAGATTATTATTATTTTTTCACTAGCTTGAGGGCAAAAATATAAGAATAATAAAAAAAAAAGATTTTTCTTTCAACAACTTAGGAATGAAATAAGATTATTTTTTTTAAGTTTTAAGACCAGAAGGTGTAACCTTATTAACAATTTAGAGAAGCAAAGGAACGTTTTTTAAGGGTTTGGGATGAATATTGAAATTCATGCAACTTTTAGGTATAAAAATAACACTTTAACCCATTTTTAAATTCCTTTTGATATAGTGTTGTGTTACAAACTTATTTTCCAAAATATAATCCTAGAAATATTACAAATTTTACTATATGACTTTTACAAACTAATGTGTCATCAATCACAAAAATATAACTCAAACATTAAGTTCTTTTTATCAAAAAATCTAATATTCATTTATGATATTGTTGAAAACCACCAATCACATTTATTATTATATCAATATATAAAAGTTCGTAATATCTTTAACATTTTCCTTTATGAATTTAGGTTGTAAAAAAAAACTTTGATCCACGAAGAAGGGGGAAAAAAAGAGACAATTTTCCCCTGCAGTTATTATTATTATTATGTTTTTATTGTTTCTAAATCTTTATTATTGTTATAAAGCAGATCAACAATCCTACCAATGCATAAGAATATTTTCCTAATTTGAGATTCATGATTCAATTAGGTATTTTCCTTTAAAGATTTTAAGGCAAATTACAGTATATCCATCTGAGTTCACCTTAGTTAGTCTTTTGTAACCCACATTTGTTAAAAACAAGAGTAAATATGTATTTCTATGCTCATTTTATGTCTCTCTCATCTCAAAACATAAAAAATATAAATAAAAAAAGAGAAATAAAGATAAAAATGCTAATGTTATAAAAACATTTAGGGGTAATTATACCCCCCTTCACTTGAGGTTTGGATGAATGACACTCGACGCCAACTTTGAAGGAAAAAATCACTCCCCTCTCTTGAGATTTGAAGAAATTAACACTCATCACCCTCCATTTATATTAATAACGAAATATTTCAAATTTGCCTCTTTATAAAAGTTTAACCATGCTTAGTAAAAACATAATTGATAAATTTAGAATAAAAATGCCAAATTTATCATGTACTAAAACACTTGTAACAATAAATCTTTCCATGACCCGTTTATAAATATAAAAAAGAGAGTAAAAAACATGCTTAATATTTTAAAATACACTTTAATTAAGTTTTAAAAGCAACCCTCGAAAGCCAAGCTCACCCTCGAAGGCCACAACCCACAGACCCAGTAACCCGCTCGTTTCTTCTCTAGATTGAGTCCTAGGCACTTGATGTTTTGGGGATTTGATTCAAGTGTCTTGCTACTGTGGTTGGGATTGTTGGCTGCCTGGGTTTGAAGTTGTAAGGTTGTAGACGGAGGAGACGAGATTTGGAGTGGCTCAACTGTGAACCCTGTGAAAGAGAGAGGACTGTTTGTTTCTCGATTGGTAAGATGTGCGGTTTTTTTTTTATGGGTGAGATTTTTATTGGTTACACAAAATAAACATGGGAACCAAAATAGTGTAGATGATTAGTCCTTGCTGAGCTACAAATTGAAGGTCGGTCATCATGGGTTGTTCCTGCCAGCTTGGTCATCATGGTTTGTTGTTTATTAGATGACCGTGGGTTGCTAGGATTTTTGTCTGCGTGTTCTTGTCTTCTTGAGGCAAACAAGCAGTGGAGAATTTAGATCTATTAAGGTAATGTGATATTAATTAAGTACACAATTACATTTATAATATCAATTTGAATTATGTAATAGGCACATTTAAATAAAAATAATATATATATATATATATAATATTATATTATATATATAAAATATATATAATATAAAATATTAGAAAAAGGTGCCAGCTATCAGTCAAACATGAACTGATGCAGTGGCGTCATCTACAAGCACTAACAAATTAAACACTATTTCAACTAAATAGAGAGACTTTACCAAACAGGGGAGATCTCAGCAGATAACAAAGCAAAACAGAGAGAAAAGGGAAGAGAGATTTACGACAACAACAAAGCAAATTGTTAAGTCGTTGAAGTGTGTAGAAGGGATTTTTTTTTTTTTTTCTTTCATTTTAACCAAGTTTTTTTTTTGTAGAATTGGTTTTATATCATTTATTGAGAACTATGTAGCAATATTCATATATACTTTGTAACGATGGTATGAATCAACTGCAACTTCCGTGATTCCAGTACTATCTTGGATATTACGATCCCAGGTCGATGGTCCTCTCCCTCCTTCATCACCTTTTCCTTCTGTCTGTACCATTTCATTACATGTCAGTCAGTTATATATGCAAAGCACGTATTCTATATAAATGAATGTATGTGTGTTTATAAGAGAGAGAGATACCTGTAAAGCAGAAGTGGAGCAACCAAACTTGAAGTCAGTAGCGAAGTCTTTTCTTGTTATTTGGTTGGCTGCAGTTGTATCCTCGGTTTGGTCTGTGCTGTTAGTTTTATCAGTAACTGATGTTGGTGGAACAGAACCTTTCCAACATCTAATGGTAAGCCTCAAACTCTTGTTCTCATTTCTCAGAGATGGGACTCTCCGACTTGCTCCAAAAATGGTAGTTTCTGATTTCTTCAAAGAACCCAAACCAGCCATCGATGGCCTCATTGGCAATGCAAGGTTAAATGCCATGTTGAGAGAGAGAGAGAGAGAGAGAGAGAGAGGAATTTGGTAGAGAGAGAGAGAGAGCGCTTAGGGATCTATAGCTGGGGGAAATGACTGTTGCCTCCTTCTGCACAAGATCAACAACCATCTTCGCATCTAACTCACGTGTTACATTTGTTGCCTGCATGTTACATGACTCCTTTTGAGTTTTCGTTTGGTAATGACTTTTAGTTGGCTTACTTTTCCACTACTGTGGGTCCTTAGCTTGTTTTTGTCAGAAATCACTCCTTTGCAGGTCTTATCCTCAAGATTTTTGCTTACTTTTTTTTTTTTAACAGTAATTTCAGAAAAAAAAAATTTATTTAGTTTATAACTTTTATTTATAACACTTTTTAGTAAAAAACTAAATAAATTGTTCTCACATTTGAGCGTTTTGCATGTAAGAGTAAGCAAATACAAGTGTAAGTGAATATAATGCAAGAGTGAAATAGTGAAAAATGATGTGTATAGTAAAGTATATGTAATATTTTTAGTATTAGTAAATAATTTTTTTTTAACTCTTTTTTTTTTGTATCATACTTGAGTGTGATGAGATTTATTATGGAGTATTTGATAAAATACTTTTCTTGATTGTCAAATTTATTATTTTGCCGAAATTTTTGCGGAGAGAAATCTCAACAATTGGTACCGGTTTCTTCCAGAGGATCTAATGAAAGGAGAAAATGCCAGCAACTCAGGTTTCACATGCATTCTCAAGAAATCTCAACAATTTCAACTATCAACTGTGGTGGTCGTGCATGAAGTCATATTGGAAAGAAATGATTTGTGAGAAGTTACGTGTCGAGAAAGCATGGCCCCATCAAAAAGCTCTTCACTTGCTCAAGCAGTACATGGAGGATAATATGCTAATTCACATATATCAAATACAAATATAACAAAGTAGGCACGGCTCACAGTGTCACACGTTAGAGTGGTGCTCATTAGGTACCAATTCAACAACTCATCCTGTTTCATTTCAAATTAATGGAAAAAAAATTGTTAAAATTTTAGTGTTTGAATTAAAGACTTAAATTTCGGCTTTTGTCTCTCACCTCACAAGAACTTTGTACTTGTGAAATGACTATTATACCAAGTGTGTGCGGTGTTGATTATGGTTATAGTGTTAATATCTTACTCTATTTGACCAAATTTAATGTATTGTCCTAGTACATAGTTGATAAAAGCTCTGATGTGGGAAAATATTTACTCAGAGTAGGGTCCATTTGGTTGGATTGGTGGAAAATTAGATGGATTGAAAAAGGGGAAGGGATAGAAAAATGAGAGGATGGAAAATATTTAGTTTTCTATTATATGTGCTTGGTTGGAAGGATGAGAAAGTGGAAAGATGAAAAACTTATTTGTTTGGTTAAGAAGAAAAATGAGATGATAGAAAATGAAGTTGGTATAAATCAGTGTCGGAGTTAGGATTTTAGTTTAGAGGGGGCAAAATTAAAAGACAATATTAAAAGTGAAATTAATCTAAAAAATATTAATCAACAATAATAACAAAATAAATAAACAATTGTAAGCAAATATGAATATATTTCATACTATTAAAATAAATAAACAAAAATAACCAATTCATAGCTACTAAAAAATTTACAATCTGATGGAGTAAAAATGTGATTAGTGTTACTTAAAAAATATAATGAATAAATGTTTGAAATTATTTTTTGTAATTGGTGACATGCCAATTTGTAAGACATAAGTAGTAAAATTTGTAGTATCTCTAGCATCATTCAAGGGTAAAATGCTGTAAAAATTATCATAAATAGTGAAAATTGTGTAAATAATGATATAAAAAAAAATAGTGAAATAAGTGCAACACATAGGACATGACAAAAGCTACTTGTAAGAATAGTGAAATTGGTGAAAAGCCTACATGGTTTGACGTTTGAGAACTTTTTTTCCTTTCTTTTTCCTGTGTGTCAGAGTCACTTTTAGCCAAGTAGAAGTCATTTTTTTCATTTTTTTGTTCATCCATGTCAGTAAGTAATTACTAAAAATCAATGTTATGAATATCGTTTCGAACCTTGTTTCAGTTTCTCCATTGGAATGAAATATTTTAGTACCGGCCTATTCTCACGTATCGTTTTAGGGGTTATCCCCCCCCCCCCCCCCCCCAACCCACACACATCAACAAAATTTCCAAAAGATAATAACTAATTACCAAAGCATATACAAATAAGTAAATGATTGGGTGCCTTTTTTAATTTTTATTTATCAAGGTGTAGTGCCATTTGAAAGTTTTTAAATGTTAGCTCATGTAATAGGTTGACCGGTGGATCACGTGGCACTTTTTGCTATAAATGCAAAAAACGTGGAACTCTTTCCTTGATAAAATAATGATTACATATCATCGCACACCTTTGGTTCAATGATCACTCCGTAAGTATAAGTACTTGTAGAGTGTGGGGGCGAGGGCCGGAGTTCAAGTTTTCAAGAGGGAATTTTCACACATATATATACTTAGATTAGGTTAGAGTAGAATTTCTATCTTGTAAAAAAAAAAAAAAAAGATTACACATTTATAGTTTCATCTACCCCACCCAACTCCATTTCCTCTATCCGAATACAACTACTGGTCTTTGCGTTTTAAAATTCTTATTACACTATTCTTGCCTCTTTTTTGCTGCAAAAAGCAAATATGTGAAGGTTGAAGTTTCATGAGTAATTCACCTGACTCAGAATCATTAAAGGTCACCTTCAGTTTTTACCCACTCTCTCTTCATTGTTGTTGAATTTTTGGTTATAATTGATGCTGTGAGTTAAAATAGAATCAGTGTAACTTAGTAGAGTCAGTACACTGCTACATGTAATGCTAAAAAAGAACAAATTTCATTCCGGCATATGCTACCTTGTTGTGAGTCTTGTCCGGAACGGACCCATGATTTCTTATTGTTACTCACCCACGGTGCAAAAAACATTGTTAGATCATAATAGGCATAGAATTTACATAGTTTTATCTAAAAATGACCTATATTAGGTTGTGTATAATTGTGTAAATTTAAACGTTTGTTACAATAACCATGTAAATTTACACTGATACTATTCATTTCATATTTTATATATATATATATATATTTTTTTTTTTTTATCTCAAGATGTACCTTGTTGTGAGTCTTCTTGGGTTTTCTATTCAAGTTGTTAAGGTAACCTGTGTAATTAAGCTCAAACCTCACTTTGTAGAGTGAAGATTCTTTTCCCATTTCCATGCAGTCTATTACATAGAGAGAAGATTTTAATTTTTCTTATTTGTGTTTAGTTGGAATGGTGTGAAAGTAGAGGGATGATTTTTTTTTTTTTTTTGGTTTAGTTGAAAAGAAAAATGGGAGGATAGAAAATAGAGTTTGTAAAAATTTACACTTATCCTATTACATAATATATATTTTTTGAGATAACATTAATTTTTTTTTATGTATATAAAATAGATACACATAATTTATTATGAAATTTCTGGATAAACAAAAAACATAAACAACACAATGAAGAAGAATAAAGAGATAAGTATACAATCTCTGTATATTAAGAGAATTCTAAAAATTAGTTATGCCTTTAGAAAATGTCAAAAATATCCTTAATCTAATTAGATAATACTTATTCTTAAAAAATAAAAAATAAGGTTAAAATTGTAATTCAACGAAATTCAAAAATAAAAAAACTACCAAAGAATTTTTTTTATCTTAAAAATTAGCACACTCTTTATTTAAACATATTTCACGCACGTTTGATACATTTTTCCTAAAAACTAGCCCACACTAAACCCCAGGAGTTTACTTCATTTCAAATCCTAAATTTTAGTCTCTTAAAAATCTCTTATTGTGTTACCTCACTAATAGATAAATTCAAATTGAAAAATTACATTAAACTCAAAATAAAAAAAGAGTTTCATCCTATGTGCAAAGCGCGTGTGATAAAGTTAGTATCAATTAACCACAAGGTCCACAACTATGGTGGCGTTTGGATTCAGCATTTATGAGCTGTGTTTGCATTTTTTGCCTTTCTTTTTTAATTTAAATTTTTATAGTTGTGATTGTTGACTTTTCCATGTGAATAGTGCACACTAGTGGGTCCTGTGCACTGTTCACGGGACCTACAAACCTCACTTTTCAGCAATTTTCTCATTAAAAATGAGTCATACGGTATTATTCACACATTTAAAAATTATTTTGCTACAGTGTTTTCAGTTTTCAGCTCTATCCAAACGGACCCTATACCCAAAAAAATTGAAACATATCCTTCAATTAAAAATAAATAGAAGAAAAAAAAGGCATCCAAATTCAGTAAGAACTAAGAATGAGGGAAAAAAAAAAGAAAAAAAAGAAAAGAAAAGAAAGAAAGATAGAAGCAGAAAAAGGCAGCAGAACGGCTAAAAAAAAGAACCAAGCTTAGGCGTAAAAAAGAAGTCAGAAATGAAGAAAGGATTAAAAAGGAAGCAGGAGTGGAGGAGGAAAAAACAAAGGGATGAACGAACAAAGCAGGCAAAGAACAATTCAAGGGTCAAATAGTCTTTCACAATCTTGTTAAGTTTTTTCTCCATTTTGGAGAGAATGTGATTTGGTGGGCTCTACCAATTCCTACCCCTTTTTTTTTCCCTTATTCCACCTCTAACCGAACGCAGCCTTAAAGCCCACGTGAAGTACCCTTTTACGTTTGTCCTATTCCTGCACTCAAAGAATAATCTTCATGACACTTTATAGAGTAAACTTACTGGTCTTATTTAAGCATAATAGTGGTGTCATTAAATGGTCGTTGTTAAAAGCATAACAGTAGCACTTTGAACTTATTTCATGGCTTCTGAAATAGCAAAAAGATGCACACGCTGAATTCATGCATCATCTTCTATAAGTGTGTAATTCTGTATATATGCACGGGTATAATTAAAAATAATTACTATTATATGATACAAATTAAACATTTTTTTGAAAAAATGTTCAAATTATACATGGTATGAGCCTATTCTTTTTTAAACCATACATTTCTAAAATATTTAATGGTTTATCATTATATATATATGATTTAAAATTTAATTAGTTTTATGATCTTTGGTTTGTGCACCCAATAATTCACTTGCCACAAAAAATTAAAACTTAGATAGATACGTGACGGAAAATTGGACTTCAATTGAAATCCAATTTAGAAACTAATTGGATTTTGACTCTTCAATTTTTACACTTAATAATTAACTTGACACAAAATTAAAAATAAAATGAGACATGTGACGCAAAATTGAGAATCTAATTAAAATTTAATTAAATTGCAGTCTCTATTGGGACCAGGGATGCAGGGAGACTTGCTGTCTCTATTGGGACCATGAACGGAGGGAGACTTTGACCTGGGAGTAATGGCCACCCACCACCCACAATTTTTTTAAATAAAAATATTAGTAAGTATATAGATACCAATTTTATTAATTTTGCCCTGTAAAATAACACTTTGTCCCCCTTAACAATATCATTAACTCTTTTAAGAGGAATGCTAACATCACAAACTTTTCTACAAAATTTTACAAATGTTAAGATAGTAAATTCTTATTGGTTTGTATTTTGGTCCACCACTTACATCAATTTTTTTCTTACTATTAACTACTCACCATATTAGCGATTTGTAAAAATATTTGTAACTCTAGCATTTTCTTCCTTTTAAAGGCCATAAAAAAATTGAAACAAAATATACAAGCCCAAAAAAATTAGCCCAACAACAAAAATTACCAATAATAAAGCTAAAAAAAAAAAATAAACTCAATCAACCAATTTTATAAAAAACAAACAACCTAGCCTATAAAAAAATGTAAACAAAATAATTTTGTCCTTACTCAACAGAAGTCGCACACATTAAAAAAAAAAAAAATATATATATATATATATGTGGGGGGGGGGGGGGTTAAAAGACCAGTAGGCCCATGTCGATATCTATACTGGGCCAAAGGCCCAGCCCAAGGGAAAAGTCTCTCCTCGGTCACGGGGAGGAAAAGCCCTTCCTTGGCCATGGGGAGAGCCCTCCTCGGCACAGTGTAGCCGATGATGAAAGAAGTAACCTGCCACAGGTAGTGGCACTCCCCATCATTCCACGGAGCAGGAAAAGTACTAAAGCAGGAAAGGACAACGAAAGTGTTTAAAGGAAAAGCTACCATTATCGCATTCAGTGCCTTGCGCCTAACACGGCCATACTTCTCTGTCCTTACAACCACTCCCAACAATTGGAGGGAAGGGCTGATGGGACAAGTACCTGCCCTAAGGGCCCCATTCAGGAGAAAGAAAACTACTATAAAAAGGAGAGTAAAGAGAGACAGGAGGGGCCGGGGCGGAGACCCCCCAACATACGAGAGGCATCAAAAAAGGCTCCCCAGATCGTGACGAGGACTAATCCTCTCTGATGAATCTAGTCCGTCTCAACCTGACCGTAAAGAGCACCATGATGACCGTTGTTCATACGCTAATGCCTAGCTCTTTGGCCCATTCTCTACAAATACATTGTACCGGGTTCACAGGTCCAAGGTCCCATTCATTTTGGGCTTGGCCTGAAAAACGTGACCCTACAATATATGTATATAACCCTTAGCGGTTAAGCAATAGAGCTAGAGGCCAGAGTTGCTACACAAAACTAGCAGCAAAGTTGCCCCCTAACTTCAAGTTCTAGTTTCATCCCTGATTGAGACAATATCATCTTGTTTTCTAGATATCATGTTTCAAGGCATATATATATCTTGATCATATCAATAATTAAAAAAAAAAAATTGTAATGGGCTGTTTTTATCATGATGAAAAAAAGAAAAAAGAAAAGAAAAAAAAAGAAAAGAAGAAAAACCTTTTAACATACTAACCATTCTCAGTAACATAGAATTTGAGATTGTTGTATTCTTTCTTCAGATAAATCAGTGCATCCGTTAACCCTTGTGGATAGACATTAGTATCATTGCTACCTGGTGTCTGGGTTAACAATGAAATAATAAGCTCTTAGATGATGTCCTGAAGTCATTGTCTCATTTTTTTTTTTGATAAGAGAAGTCATTGTCTCATTGATCAATGTTTAAAATATAAGAATTAAACAAAATAATATTACTGGATCGCCAATGAGTTCCTCATTTCTATCAAGTATCAACTGTGACAAACAAACAAAAAGGAAAGATGTGCTACATAATTCTAGCCATAAAAAATTAGATATATACCAAAATCAAATTCAACTGCATGCTAAAAAAAGTTGTTTTGCAAAAGTATAACATAAAGTTTACCTTTGATCAGAAACCGTATAATTGGATGTATACATAATTGTTTTTTTATTTTTTTTTATTTTTATACAAGATACAACACTATTTATATAATTTAAAGTTTTGTTTATTCATAGCCAATCCAAGGGGGAGAAATCGGTTTATTCCACGTCAATAAAAGCAAACCAATTAATACAAAAATATGACATAAGTTCAAAATTTCATGCGAAAAAGATGTTAATTTGTATTCGGTGGATTGCTTTTATTGATTTGGAGCAGTGCATTTACTTCTATTTTTCACTTTAGCATTTTTTTATGCTCATTTTCTCTTGCGGTGCAATTGAATTTTGATCTTGTGTTCGATGCATGTGATAGTTTTGTGGAAGCAATGTAAAATAAAAATTCATATTTTCATTCAAAGTTCATTGTACTATACAATCATGGATTTTGAATAGAACAAAATTACGTACCTCTCTTAACAATCCAAGCAAGTTGCCTCTTAAGGTATTCACGTCTCTCTCTCTCTCTTTGGGCTATTAGATGACTACAGTATCAATTAGTAGTATTTTGTATCAAACCACGTCATCCATATCAAAATTCAACAAATGAGAGACGTGTATAAAAATAATTACCCACGAACTCATGTTTTTCATTTGTTAGCAGGGTAATTATTTTTTGTTGACCTGACATACTCTTATTAGATTTTGATACCACTGACATGATATCATTTGATACCAAATACCTTCTCTGCCAACTCCTTATGTGAAAATTAAAATTTTTTTAAAGACTTTTGTAAAACCCAAGAGAGAGATAGGACATGGGATCCTAATCTTCAGTTGTAGGATCAATCAATAGCTTTTTGAATGTTATTGACTTAACTTGAAACTCTTTCAAAATTTTTCCTTAATTTTCTCAACTATATCAAGAAAATATTTGAACTTCTACATATTGCAATAATGTCCATCAACACATTGCAATTGACCCCTGAAAATTAAAGAATTACATATGAGGTCCCATTACTTAAAATTTTATATAATATTTGTCCTTCCACGACATTATATTCCCATAAGCCACTAGGACTATATTAATATAACTATCATGTCCCTAGCTTATGTAACTCTTAATTTCTTGATTTCATAGTTTCTATTGGATTTCAAAATATCTTTGAAAATCTATTTAAATATATATACAAATATTATATATATGAAAAACACTTTTGAAAAAAAGTCATTGGCCGGTTTTATTTTGAGTCCAACTCCAATATGAAAATCAACTAAATATATTGTAAGGACACAGTTCTTTTGCGGCCCAATGATGATGTTGGGCTCGCACATGAAAGATCCCTCACAATATGATTTGTAGAGAGTGGGCTTGAAAAGCTAGCCGTTGGGCACGGGGCGATGTTCCGGTCTTGATTTTAGAGGAATTCATATAGAAAGAGGAGTTGGATTTGAACATTTAAGCCCTACAGTGTCGCATCCTATGGGGTTGGACTCCTCGGACTGGATCCGAGGATCATTAAGGTCTTACCCCGGTTACCCGACGGGGGGTTTTTCTGTGATGCGCAGGTGTTCTCCTGATGTTTTCCCCCATGGAACCCTTTCTTTTGGAGGTGGAATGGGAGCCCCCCCTAGATTTACTTACTTTTTTCTTTTATACTCGCCTGCGTTAGCTGTCCTTCGTCCACGTGTAGGGTCAACCTTTACAAGACTGATATTTGTCCCATCAGTCTAATCCCAGAATTGTTGGGGATGATTGATAAAGCTGAAGAATACGGTTCTGCTAGGTGCAAAGTCTTATCTGAGAAGGGTCATAAGGGTAACTTTCCTAAGATATTTTAGGTCTCTTTTCAAGTTTAGTCCTATACCAGTTTTACCCATTTTTTCTGGTGGGATTTTGGATCTGCCGAGGACTGAACTGTCCTCGGCTGTATTCCAAAACTGTCTTTGTGCTCTATGTTATTGGACTTGGGCCATAGCTCTCCTCGGTTTGGGCCTTCGGACTCTCCACGAGCAAATGTGCCTGGCCTATAAATTATCGGGCCCCACAATAGCCCCTCAAAACCCGGCTGTCCAACCTCCCGGTTGGAAAGGGGGGTTTTGGCAATGCCGAGCCTTTATTACAGCTCCTTTAATTTAGCCCCCCATTAATGCTGACGGTTTCTTCACCTGCCCAGAAAATATATCGGCTTACAAGGCGCTCCCTTTAATTTGCTCGTGACCCGCTCCTGCCGTTTGGCTGTCCAAGACGCGCCTTTAATGACTTCCCTTTACGAGACTCATTTACGTCCGACGGCTCATCTGATGAGGTGGGGAAGTGGAATGGACGCACCTTTTGTTTTTCAGATTCTTTTGGAAACCAAAACGAATTTAATACATTCCATTTTGCCCTCCCTATAAGAAGGCAAGTAGGAGGCCATCACTTTCGTACAGAGACCCTTTTGCCTCTCCGAGATCCGAGATCCTTAGCCCCTCTTCCTTAGCGTTTACTTAACCCAATTGTTATACACCCAATCAGAATACGTTTACCACAACGAGTGATGAAGGAACCATACCCCTCCTCAAAGCACCATGTTTTAGTAAAGCTCGAAATGGCTCGGTCAGGGCAAGGGTGGCGGAGACTTAAGATTTGTCTCACCTTCCCTTCAGCCAAAATCCGAGGCAGGGGCTCATCACGTCCAACTTTCGGCGTGACTGAGTCGAGAACTCCCGTCATCACAACCAACCGCTCTCTTATGAGCTCACCTAATATGGCCCCAGCGTGTTAGGAGTCAGGACCGAGGCAGGGACTAAGTGTCTCCGCTTCTTCCTCTCTTCGTTCACTGGTGGCCCCCTCCGCCTCCCTTTCTTAGTCTTCCCAGCACCAGATCCTTCCTGGTGCTTTCACTTCTCCCTCTTTTGCTCCTTGTAAGGTTGAATTTATTCAACCATCTTATTGGCTTTATTCCGTGCCAAATTTGCTTGTAATTCAGCATTTAGTAACTCTGTATTTAGGTGGGTTTGATGTAAGGGTAGTGAGTGAGATAGAGTGAAGTTTGCTCAAGAGTGTGCAAGAAAACAGAGTGTCGCGGCTGGGTCTCGCTGGTGACTCGCGGCTTCAAGCCGCCAGAAGCAACCTCACGTGCCAAGCATGCTGGAAGGTGAACAGTCTGCTAGCTGGAGCACTACAGGACAAAACAGGACAACTGGCCATACGGTTATCTCGCGACTGGATCTCGCGACTTAGTCAAGCCGCGAGCCACCCCTGTTTTGTAGAATTCTGACGTTTCACATTCCTCTCCACTCCAGTATAAATACCCCTATTACCCACGATTGAAAGAGAGCTTCCAGAGAGATTTTTGAGAGAGAAACCCTAAAGAAAAACCAGATTGTTTCACCCACAATCTCTACCTTAGAATCTCTTCAAATTCCTCAACTCTCTTCCTCTCCATTGTCAAATCCTTGAGAGGCATTATACCAAACCAGGTTCTCACCATCATCATCATTGTGAGTCTGTTGTTTGGATTTCTGGGAAGCAGTTAGGAAGGAACCAATCTTCATTGGTTGATACTACGGTCTAGTAGCGGAATCCGGAAAGCTAGAAAAGAAAAAGGTTCGGCGCAACCTCGTTGGAGCAAGAAGCTTGGAGGGCTTAGGTGCACTGGGTAGATTAGGCTTGGAGGGTCTATTGCTGTCCTTGTATCCCAACTATATTTTCTAGTGGATTGATTACCGCTTGGAGGGCGGCGGAGAGGATTTTCGCCGAGGACTTCGGTTTCCTCTTCGATAACACATCGCGTGTTGTCTTTGTGTTTGCATCTTTCTTCCTCTATCTTTGCCTTTAAATTATCTGCTGTGGATTTTATTTTGTTATGGCTTAGATAGTATTTAATCAATTTCGTATGATAGCATATGTTAAGTTTCCACACACTAGTTGTTTGACATATTGCTTGAATTGATTAAGTTGTTATTTGGGGGTCTAAACGTTCAAAAGTGTTTTTACACGTTTTTGAACTTTCAATTGGTATCAGAGCGGGTACACTTGTTGTGGTTTAAATACCTAAGTGTGATCCTTGACCCCTTGTGTTTATTTGCCATGAATTGTGCTTTGTATGACTCTTTTCATGATTTGGTTGGTGATGAATGTAACATGCCACATGTTTGTGAAAATGCCTCTATGAGTGTTAATCCTCATAAGTGTGATGACATGTTATTTGAATCCATGGGTGTTGTTGACAAACTCTTGAAGAAAAATGCTAAGAAGTTTCAAAAGAATTTGAGCAAGTTATTTTGTGAAAAGGATGATTTGATTGCTAAGCTCAATGAATCCAACAAATTGGTTGAGAAATATAAAAAATTTGCTGAAATTTCTCTTGAAAAGCTGAAAGAGTTTGAATGTTTGAATATGGACTTGGATGCTAAACTTGTTTTGTCTAACAAACTTGTTGATGATCTTAAATGTGAAAATGAATCTCTTAAGATGCATGCCAAGTGTTTGATTGCTGAACCCATTGATAAAATGGATGATAATATTTGTTGCAATCATGTTGTGGTACCCGATTTTGTGCCTAGTGTGTGTTCTACCTTAAAGGACAAATCGGTGTACATTCCTCTACATAAAAGAAATCAAAAGGTGGAGAGAAAGGCTGTTAAGTCAAAACCTTCGTTTAGGTCTCAACCTAAGGTTTTGGATGGATCTAAGTTTGTTCCAACTTGCCACCATTGTGGTGTGATTGGTCATATAAGACCTCAATGTCATAAGTTGAAGAGGGAACAAAACCATGTTGCTAGATTCATTTCCAAAAAGCCTAGTGGACCTAAACACATTGTGTGTCACCATTGTGGTGCCTTTGGTCATGTAAGACCTCAATGCTCTAAGTTTCATGCTTTTAAAAGAATCAAAAGAAAAGAAAAACTTGAGCTTTTTGGAAGTTGTGCTAAAAAGAGTAAACCGGTTTTGAGTGAAAATAGAATGTTGTTAAAGAAAATGTTTAATGCTCTTAACTCCTTGACTATGTGCATCTCCGGTTCTCATTCTTCCAGCCCTCGTCTCACTTCCATTGAGACACTCATTCCATACAATCATTCCGTTTGGATGAGGAAGGGTTCCTATGGTTGAGCCTTTGCTCTTTTGGTCCTTGATCTAATTCTTTCGATCTTTGTAGGACCCTTCATGCATTAAATGTCATAACTTCATGCATTTTGTGCATCTTGCATCTATTTATATGCATTGTTTTGTTTTTGATCTTACTTTTATATTTCAGTTTTGTGTGAGTAAAAAATCCAAAACCACATAAAAAGTGAAAAATTCAAAAAGTTTGATCGTATATGTTTAAGCACATATCACATGTGAGTTTGGCCTTGTACCTTTGTACAAATGGCTTTGTGCATTTTCGAGCTTAGCTTGTTATTTTTGCACTTATATCTTTGTGGGAAAATCTTGACATCTTTGTGTGATTGTTGTAAATCGATCTTCAAGCTTGTCATGAATGATTAGTCAATAGTCATGTTGGTCTTGATACATGCGTAGACTTGTGCTTATATCTCTTCCCACTCTTTTATTTTTTGCTTAAAGAGCTCAATAAATGTAAATCTCAAAATGAAAAGAGATAATGAGCTGCAAAAGCCGTCGCACATACTAGTATTCGACTAGGAAAAAGGGAAAGCGACTTAAATGAAATTGTATGATGCCTAAAAAGCCAAAGGCTTGTTCATCAAATTGAAATATCACAAATTTCAGGCATCGATCTCAAAATGAGATGTTTTGATTCAAAATGATCAAATGTTATGAATTGTAAAGAAGCCAAATGAAAAGCTTCATCATATGTAATCATTTTCTTGTGGGAGGTCATATATGTTCATTTCTATAATTGAGATAGATCACTTGACTTAGTACTAGTTGTGTATGACTTGATTGAATTGATCATTGAAGCTTCACTCTAGACTAAGGACTATTCCACATTTGATACACACACACAACACACATGCCTAATGCTCAATGAATGTCTTATTCATTTGTTAGATTGTACTTGTCTAAATGTGATGTGTGTTTGCTCAATCTTATATGGATTAATCCAAAAAGATTTTTGATCATTTTATATGTTTTTGGAAGTGATTTTTATCACTCTTTGTGTTCATGTTTAGTGTTTACTTTGTTTTTCAATGTTTAAACATGTTCTGGTTTGAAAAACAAGTGTCAGATTTTTTGGCCATTCATTTTGGCTATTTGCGTGAGCTGCCAGTTTTGGCTACTCGGTTTGGCGGCTTGCAAGCCGCGAGTCTAAGCCGCGAGTCCATACAGAGAGGTTTCGCGGCTCACTCGCGACTTGGCTCGCGACTCGCCAGTCACGAGTCGCCCAGAATCAGCCTTTTAAAGAGCTTTTTCGTGGGAAACTTGTTTTAAACCTCTCCCATCCTCTCTAAAACCCCTCTTTCAATATTTTTACATCAAAACCCAACCAATTTGAATGGTTTTTCAATCCATTAACATCTCTAAGGTAATTATAAACTCTTTTCATTGATTTTGATCCTTAGATTATGTTTTGGAGAGTTTTGTGCTCTTGGTTGGGATTTTCATCATAGGGGTTGGGAAAACTTATTTTTTTTGTCAATTTTCTTCATGGGATTGGTTTCTTTTGTTGATATGCATTGGATGTTGGCCCCTTGTGGCAGAAAGAACATGTATTAAGGGTGGATTTCATGATGTTCATGCATTGTTTCACATTATAGTTCATAGTGTGCATGCTAGGTGTTTGATAAAATGCCTCTTAGACATTTTCTCGTTTGTTTGGACTCCGATGAGTACCAAACTTTGGGGTTTCTCATGTTTCCTCATTAGGAACATGTTTGGTTCATTAGTTGTGTATTTTGCACACTTTGCCCCACATGTGCATTTTTCATGCATTGGACATGCATTGGACATGCATTGCACTTAGCCACCTCTTGCACACACCTTTGCTACCCTTGTCATGCATTGGTCTATACCTTGCTTCTTCATCCTAGCATGTCATCTCTGTCTTATGCTTTGTAGCATTTTACTTTGTCATGGGTTTGAGCTTCATTTTCTCATTCATCTTGCACCCCTCATGCATCATTAGCATTGTTCATATCTTCATCTCTTGCCCTCGTTTCTTCTTGACCCTTTGTCTATTCCTGACAAAAAGGGGGAGAGTATACTCTAGAGTATGTTTCGGAGTATTTTGTCATTTCTATATGACTCTTGTGCACATCCTTAGGGGGAGAAATTTTATTTCTCATGCACATTCGTAGGGGGAGAGATATTCCATAGGGGAGATGCATATACCAAGGGGGAGAAGACATTGTGTTAACTAGAAAACCTTGTTCTGTTTGTTTTCTTGTTGGCTTTATGGTGCTTTGTGTTATGCTTTGGTGTTCTCATTGCATCATGTTTGTGCTTTGGACATGCATATATCCCTATGTTATTATGCTTCATTGAATGCATGTTCAGATGATCATTTGCTTTGCTATGTGACCATTGTAGTCATTTCTATACTTGTTATATTATACTTGTCTTTTATTACTTGCTTTACCTTGAGGGTCTAATGTGTTTTGTGCAAGTGTTTCAGGGTACAAGTATATATATGTTCCAAGTGCATCACAGCTTCTCATCACTTTGAAGGGGAGAAATTTTAAGCACTTTTAGTTTATATTGTTTAAATTTTTATTCAATATAATGTCGTTTGTACCCATGTGCTTTTGTAAGCTTTTAGGGTTTTGTTTTTATGCATATTTGTAGGCTTTATGGTATGTACCTTGCTTAATGCAGCCTTTATGCTATGTTGAAATCAGTACTTTAATCTAAATGGTATGCATTTTGGTTTATGTACTGTCACTCTTGTGCCCTTGTAGGATTGTTCCTAGATGCATATGCCTTGTGTGATATGCATTGGTTGAGTGTTGTGCATACAAGTGTCTTGCCTTGTGCTTGTTAACTTGTATGTTCTTGTATTCATTCCAAGTGTGAATGAGCACTGTGATCACTACTTGTGGTGTTCACTTGGTTGATCAAGCCATGGTTTGTTTCATAACTCCATCTTTGCTTGATCACTTATTGCCTTATTCATATGCATTTTATAATTTTCTGCTTACAATGATCATGGTGTATTGTTGTGTTTCAGGAGTATTATGTTCATATGATTCAAGTGCTTCACAGCTTCTAGAGTTAGGTGTGAGTGAGTTTTGTTCAACTGTTCCCAACTCACATGTTAAGTCTAGAGTCTGTTTTAGGGTTTTGTCACGGAATAGCCAAAGGGGGAGATTGTAAGGTTGAATTTATTCAACCATCTTATTGGCTTTATTCCGTGCCAAATTTGCTTGTAATTCAGTATTTAGTAACCCTGTATTTAGGTGGGTTTGATGTAAGGGTAGTGAGTGAGATAGAGTGAAATTTGCTCAAGAGTGTGCAAGAAAACAGAGTGTCGCGGCTGGGTCTCGTGGGTGACTCGCGGCTTCAAGCCGCCAGAAGCAACCTCACGTGCCAAGCATGCTGGAAGGTGAACAGTCTGCTAGCTGGAGCACTACAGGACAAAACAGGACAACTGGCCATACGGTTATCTCGCGACTGGATCTCGCGACTTAGTCAAGCCGCGAGGTCAAGCCGCGAGCCACCCCTGTTTTGTAGAATTCTGACGTTTCACATTCCTCTCTACTCCAGTATAAATACCCCTATTACCCACGATTGAAAGAGAGCTTTCAGAGAGAATTTTGAGAGAGAAACCCTAAAGAAAAACCAGATTGTTTCACCCACAATCTCTACCTTAGAATCTCTTCAAATTCCTCAACTCTCTTCCTCTCCATTGTCAAATCCTTAAGAGGCATTATACCAAACCAGGTTCTCACCATCATCATCATTGTGAGTCTGTTGTTTGGATTTCTGGGAAGCAGTTAGGAAGGAACCAATCTTCATTGGTTGATGCTACGGTCTAGTAGCGGAATCCGGAAAGCTAGAAAAGAAAAAGGTTCGGCGCAACCTCGTTGGAGCAAGAAGCTTGGAGGGCTTAGGTGCACTGGGTAGATTAGGCTTGGAGGGTCTATTGCTGTCCTTGTATCCCAACTATATTTTCTAGTGGATTGATTACCGCTTGGAGGGCGGCGGAGAGGTTTTTCGCCGAGGACTTCGGTTTCCTCTTCGATAACACATCGCGTGTTGTCTTTGTGTTTGCATCTTCCTTCCTCTATCTTTGCCTTTAAATTATCTGCTGTGGATTTTATTTTGTTATGGCTTAGATAGTATTTAATCAATTTCGTATGATAGCATATGTTAAGTTTCCGCACACTAGTTGTTTGACATATTGCTTGAATTGATTAAGTTGTTATTTGGGGGTCTAAACGTTCAAAGGTGTTTTTACACGTTTTTGAACTTTCACTCCTTTTTTCTTTCTTTTCATCTTTTCTCTCTTCTTCTCCTCATTCTTTACTCATGTCCTCCATCTTCCTCATCCATCTCCTCCACCCTCTTCTTCCTTCTCCTTCAAATTCTTCTTCCTTCTCCTTCATCTTTTCCCAAAGAAGGTTCTTCTTTCAATATGAGCAATACTGAGGCAGAGATTGGAGAGACTTTGAAGATGAGTTTAAAAGACACCTGGCTGTTTACTTATCTGTATTGCAGATGTTAGTGTTGCTTCGGCAGCTCACCTTTTGTATAGGCTTGTTTGAGCCCCTCTTTGTACGTTGTCATAATTTTTCATATTAATAAAAATTGTTGTTATTTTACTTCGCATGTTCTGTCTCTATGTTTTTACAAATTTGCAAACGCTGCTCGGCACAATAATATAGCATTTGAATCGATGACAACTAAGGCCAAAATACTTGCTAATAAAAAGATGTCACCACAACTTTAACAGAATTGTTTGACATAGCAGTGCGTACCTGTGAATAACGATACTTGCCTGAAACAATGCCGAGATTAGAACTGGATGCTCTATTCGGTGTAGGAAGTAATCATTCGAAGACATATCACCCGCAAAAATGAACAGCCCCCTTAGGCTACCGAATAGTGGAGTGCCCCACCATCATCCTAACACTTTTATTGGCCTTAACATTTTACAGTATTTGAGCCGGGAACTTTCCCCATCCAAGCAGTTATAAAACTTGTAATTTTTCTCCTCTTTTTTTTTTTTACTTGGTTTCCCCATAGGCTTGAGTCTGAGGACCATGCAAGGCCTTGGTTCTGTCCAAAACTTGTAAGATTTCTTTTTTGTACTTGGTTTCCCCATAGGCTTGAGTCCGAGGACCATGCAAGGCCTTGGTTCTGTCCAAAACTTGTAATTTTTTTTCTTTTTTTTTTACTTGGTTTCCCCATAGGCTCGAGTCCAAGGACCATGCAAGGCCTTGGTTCTATCCAAAACTTGTAAGATTTCTTTTTTTTTTACTTGGTTTCCCCATAGGCTTGAGTCCGAGGACCATGCAAGGCCTTGGTTCTGTCTAAAACTTGTAATTTTTCTTCTTTTTTTTTTTACTTGGTTTCCCCATAGGCTCGAGTCCGAGGACCATGCAAGGCCTTGGTTCTGTTCAAAACTTGTAAGATTTCTTTTTTGTACTTGGTTTCCCCATAGGCTTGAGTCCGAGGACCATGCAAGGCCTTGGTTCTGTCCCTGGGCTCCCATGCAGAACGGGCCTGGGCCGCGAATTTATTGGGCCCACAAATTAAGAGGTATTTCCGTAGTCTTAGGTCACGCGGTACTTTTTGGCGTCCCAGTGTTCGAGGTGCGCCTTCACGAGACTCCTTTAATCCCAGGGTTGCAGACGGCGTTGGAAATCGAGCCGGAGACATTTTGTCTGTAGCGTTCCTTGGGACGCTGCGTGAATTAAATGCCACCACCTTATCTTTTTAAATAAATAGGAGAGAAAGTTGCTTTACCTACGCACAAATCCTTCAGTTTCCTCCCTTAGTACATCATGTTTGAGACGAGGGTTGGGGAAAAGGAACTCTCTCCGCCACAAAGGCGCCGTGTCCTCCTAAGACTCAAGATAGTGAGGTACGAGCAAATGAGGCATAAATCCAAGGGAATATTCCGTTTCGACAGAGGGGAAAGGGCGTTTCTCCCTCTTTTAGTCAAAATCCGAAGCAGGTTCTGTTCATGCCAGAATTTTGGTGTGTCAGAAGAAAGATTCTCCGCCACCAGCACCTCTGCCTTGTTGCAGGCAAATTTTTGGTGAAGGCAACTCAACTTCCGGCTCCCTGCACCTTTCCTTCAGCGGTGTGAGGCTCAAGTTGGGTTCTTTGGCTGCCTGAGTTATAGGCATGCAAAAGCATTGAGGAAGAATAAGGTCTTGAAGCAGTAGCCAACCTTTCCTCTGTGCTACCTCCTCGGCTTTATCTTCACTCTCTTGTATTTTTCTTTACTTACGTAGTTAGCTTTAATGTAAACTTGTTTCAGCTTTTCATTGTACACTGTACCATTCCTTTGTCTTAATAAAAGATGTGTTTATTTCTTTATACATACTTTTCTTCTCTGCAACAACTACTTTGTGCATAAATATTAAATGTAAGCTTGCCCTTAATGATATTCCGGGCAGAAAAATGCCTTAACACAGATTCCTACTGGTTTAAACTCACAAATATTATCAAGTATAACAAGGGTAATCCTCAATAAATTAAACTCTTGGAACTAACCGGGATAACCGCTGAGTGCTGTGCGATGCATGCTAGACCAATGTCCGAGAACGATAAACTCTGAATAATTCGTCCGAGAGGGTAGCCGAGTAGTGAGGGACTTTGATTGTGCTTTTGGGTAATATCTTGCACCGTATCGCATCAACCCCTTTGGTACTGGGGATCCGAGGGTAGACCGGGGAATCCGTGCGATTAAGGGATTAACCCAACTGTTAACGAGGAGTTCTCTTCGGATGGATTTTGAGGTTTATGTGCCATAGTTTTTTTTTTTTTTAAATAGTTGGTTTCCCTATAGGCTTGGGTTCGAGGACCATGCAAGACCTTGGTTCTGTCCAAAACTTGTAAGATTTCCTTTTTGTACTTGGTTTCCCCATAGGCTTGAGTCCGAGGACCGTGCAAGGCCTTGGTTCTGTCCAAAACTTGTAATTTTTCTTTTTTGTACTTGGTTTCCCCATAGGCTTGAGTCCGAGGACCATGCAAGGCCTTGGTTCTGTCCAAAACTTGTAATTTTTCTTTTTTGTACTTGGTTTCCCCATAGGCTTGAGTCCGAGGACCATGCAAGGCCTTGGTTCTGTCCAAAACTTGTAATTTTTCTTTTTTGTACTTGGTTTCCCCATAGGCTTGAGTCCGAGGACCATGCAAGGCCTTGGTTCTGTCCAAAACTTGTAATTTTTCTTTTTTGTACTTGGTTTCCCCATAGGCTTGAGTCCGAGGACCATGCAAGGCCTGGTTCTGTCCAAAACTTGTAATTTTTCTTTTTTGTACTTGGTTTCCCCATAGGCTTGAGTCCGAGGACCATACAAGGCCCTGTTCTGTCCAAAACTTGTAATTTTTCTTTTTTGTACTTGGTTTCCCCATAGGCTTGAGTCCGAGGACCATGCAAGGCCTTGGTTCTGTCCAAAACTTGTAATTTTTCTTTTTTGTACTTGGTTTCCCCATAGGCTTGAGTCCGAGGACCATGCAAGGCCTGATTCTGTCCAAAACTTGTAATTTTTCTTTTTTGTACTTGGTTTCCCCATAGGCTTGAGTCCGAGGACCATGCAAGGCCCTGGTTCTGTCCAAAACTTGTAATTTTTCTTTTTTGTACTTGGTTTCCCCATAGGCTTGAGTCCGAGGACTATGCAAGGCCTTAGTTCTGTCCAAAACTTGTAAGATTCCCTTTTTTTTTATTTGGTTTATTTTTCGACCATAAGCCCCTATACCAGGGCGGGGAAAGTTGGCTTGAGGTCGGAAGCCCCTAGAGATGCCCACGCCCTTGGCACTGCAAGGCGTAGCCCCTAGCAGAAGTTTACGCCGGAGCAGCAACTGTATGTCGCCGGAGACGGAGGAAACCCCAGGAATTTCTGCTTGCCAGAGAGTTGACTCCAACGCCACCTGCACCAACGCGCAAGCTTTCCCACAGACGGCGCCAATTGTAAGGACACAGTTCTTTTGCGGCCCAATGATGATGTTGGGCTCGCATATGAAAGATCCCTCAAAATATGATTTGTAGAGAGTGGGCTTGAAAAGCTAGCCGTTGGGCACGGGGCGATGTTCCGGTCTTGATTTTAGAGGAATTCATATAGAAAGAGGAGTTAGATTTGAACATTTAAGCCCTACAGTGTCGCATCCTATGGGGTTGGACTCCTCGGACTGGATCCGAGGATCATTAAGGTCTTACCCCGGTTACTCGACGGGGGGTTTTTTTGTGATGTGCAGGTGTTCTCCTGATGTTTTCCCCCATGGAGCCCTTTCTTTTGGAGGTGGAATGGGAGCCCCCCCTAGATTTACTTACTTTTTTCTTTTATACTCGCCTGCGTTAGCTGTCCTTCGTCCACGTGTACGGTCAACCTTTACAAGACTGATATTTGTCCCATCAGTCTAATCCCAGAATTGTTGGGGATGATTGATAAAGCTGAAGAATACGGCTCTGCTAGGTGCAGAGTCTTTTCTGGGAAGGGTCATAAGGGTAACTTTCCCAAGATATTTTAGGTCTCTTTTCAAGTTTAGTCCTATACCAGTTTTACCCCTTTTTTCCGGTGGGATTTTGGATCTGCCGAGGACTGAACTGTCCTCGGCTGTATTCCAAAACTGTCTTTGTGCTCTATGTTATCGGGCTTGGGCCATAGCTCTCCTCGGCTTGGGCCTTCGGACTCTCCACGAGCAAATGTGCCTGGCCCATAAATTATCGGGCCTCACATATATTATCTTCTTTAGAGGTTGGTGGATTTATTGTTGAGTATTTACCTATTTTTCTCATTACACACATAACCCAATGTATTTGTATATAGCCTTTAAAAAAACATCACCAGATGACATTGTCAAAGCTATGTGCATAATAAATAAAATATACATAAACCTCTTATGTTTGAGAGCAATAGGAAAATTGTGATGGAACAACCTTTTAACTATAAGTGATCACGCCATAAGGTGTTCTTGATCGGATCCAGTTCAATGTATGTATTTGATACTGTTAGGGTTATATTTTCTATGTAATTGGCTAATAGTTTGACAAAATGCACTTTACTTGTATCAAGAAATATGTTGTTCGAACATATCAAGTGGTTTTATTAAAGACATGAAGATAGATCCAGGAAACAAGTGAAGAAAAGTTGGTTCATTAAGTCTCAACATAAGCTCAACATATAATGCTATTGAGGATTAATGAAGAGGCTTGACATAAGCTCGATCTATCGAGATCTATGATTTTAGAATTTCCAGATCTAAAATTCAGCCTATGATGACTTGTTTAATTAGGGTTTCTTTTCTCACAACCCTAGTCATATATAAGGCTTATTTTAAAAGTCATTAAGTATGGAAAATGGTGACTTAGAACTCGTATACTCTATGTGAAGCTACTACATTTATACGTCTTAGGGTTTTGTAATCAAGTACTTCCTGATCTTCATCATTTATGAATGTTCACTTGGTGTGTAAAACACTAGTGAATGTTTAGACCCCTAATTTCAAAAATACCAACATAAGCTTATATTCAAACAATGTATGTGCGGCATGATAAATATAAGCTATACCCAAACAATCAAACTACTCTAAGCCATAATTTAATCGCAACACAGCAATAATTAAATGCAAAGATTAAAGGATAGAGAGAAGTAAACGCAAGATAACACCGGCATGTGTTATTGAAGAGGAAATCGAAGAACTCGGTGAAAAACCTCTCTGTTGCCCTCCAAGCGGTGAAATGATCCACAAGAAAATCAGTTGGGATACATGAATAGCAATAGACCCTCCAAACTTAATCTACTCAATTCATCTAAGCCCTTCAAGCTTCTTGCTCTCATAGGGTTAAGCCTAACCTTATCTTCTCTAGCTTACCGAATCTCGCTATAAGCCCATTGCATCAACCAAATGTATTGGTCCACTCTGAACTGCTTCCTAAGCACCAAATAACCTTCTCACTGATATGAATATGGTGAGGTAAGGATTTGGCTAAAGCTCCTTTCTAAGGTACGCCAATGGAGAGGGTGATAGTACAGGAATTTGAGAAGTCAAAAGAATAAGATTATGGATGAATCAATCTTGTTGTTCTCTAGGGTCGATCTCTCAAAATTCTCTCTGAAAGCTCTCTACATTTTGTGGGTATAAGGTTATTTATAGTAGGGTATGAGAAGGAATGTGAAAAGTCATTTTTCTGCAAAACAAGAGGCTTTGGTGAGTGACTCGCGACTGGGATGAGTCGCAAGTTCCAGTCGCCAACTAATAGAAAGGCCAGATTGTAATTTTTTTCCTACAATGATCCAGTTATCATGACCCTTTAATTTCCTGCATGCTTCACATGTGTGACACTTCTGGCGAGTCAACACTCACGAGTTAGTCACGAGTTCCAGTTGTGAGAATGCTCTTGAATGCACACATTTGATCAATTCTTCACACTTTTTCACACACAACTCTTACATTATTCCCACCTAAATACAGAGTTTCTAATTGCTGAATTACAAGCAAATTTGGCACGGAATAAAGCCAACACATGATTGAATAAATTGAACCTTATAGTTTATGAAGTGAAGAACTTTGCAGCCAACAACAATCATTCAAGTTGTTGGAGTTAGTTATGTACTGGGATCCGTGCAATGGAGTTAGTCACAGATTGAAGATTTGTGCAACAAAGGAAAGAAGACTATTACAATATCAAGTCCAATTGGGTACTGGAGTGAAGGTTTAACTGTAGTTTGGTATTTTGGGATAGGTTAAGGTAGTGATAAGATTCCTCATACTTGTAACCGCTTGATTATTGATTAGTGGATTCTTGGGAGTGGTGACCTTAAATTCACCCGGTGGGGGGTTTTTGCCTTGCTAGAGGTTTTCTCCATTTGTCAACAAATTACTGTGTCAATTTAATTCCCATTACATTTAGTTTATTTAGTGATTTGTTGGTGCCTCAATGATTTGCATGTAATTTGACTTAATTAATCAACTTGGGTAATTGAATTAATTAAACGGGGTCAATTTATCTTAACTCAACAGATACATTACACCCCCTGTCTGCTTAAAGCCCTTCCTTTCCAATCTCATTTTTTTTCTTCCTCTCCCTCCAAATACTCCAAAAATCTCTTTTTCTTTCTTTATCCATTTTTCCTTAAATCAGTATCACCTCGCATATTCCCCCCTTCACTTTCTCTCTCTTTTGGACTTTACGTAACAAAATATCTTCTCTCTCACTTTTGCTTCTACTTTCAGATTAAAAAAAAAATTTATTTCTCTTTATTATTCCCAGACTCTTAATTTTGCTTCATTTTTAGACTCTTATTGTAGTTCTCACAACTCCGTCCATACAACCAAAGCGTAAGCTCTACTAAGCAGTTGTAAGCTTTAATGGTGATATTCAATTAATATCCGTACCCTAAAACAATTTAATAATTTATGAAAAATCATTACTTCATGTTTTTGGTTCCTTTAACCATTAACATGATTTTTCTATAGAGGTGAAATCACATGCCACATTTAAACAATAAAAAATACCCATAGTAATTATGCACGTTGTAGACACTCGATTTTGCACTCATGATTTAATTAAGGAAGATGACTGGAGTGACCATCCATGTACCCAAAAAATATTTCTTGCATCACATTCATCAATCTGTTCTTGCATTGCATGCATCAATTTATTCATTGCATATCATAAAAATGATCTTGAGGTTCTAACGGTCGCAACGGTGTGTCCGGTTTCTAGATCGGACCATTGGATTAAAAGATATCGCATGATCAAGTTTGCACGGTCAACATGTATTGTGTCTAGGTAGAATCGACCACACATGATCAATTTAAATTAATTCTGATTGGTTAAACAATTAAAATTAATTAAATAATTTTGTGATTGGTTAATAATTATTGTTTAAAATAGGGATGCATGCGTGGGAATAAAAGGGATGATTGGATAACAATAAAATTGTGGATAATCTGAACTTTATCAAGATTTATTTTAAGGTATTTGTCTTCAAGATAATTATTCTTAAATAGCCTGAATTATCCAGAAAAGAGATAGAAAATCATAGACGGAGGATGAAAATGCGTCTAGGTACAAGGATCAGCCAAAAAACCCTAGAAGGAGAGACCGAATGGCACTCGAACACGAAAGTGCATTCGGCCTCCAAGAGCCAATTCGGCACTTTTGGAGTGCCGAACGGCACTCTAAAAGTGCCGAATTGCCATCATGTGGGCTTTGGGCCAATGGCCTTCAGGTGATGATAAGGCACACCCTTTTCAACCTTTTTGTAAAAGGATGCATCCGGATTCAAACCCTAATTGTCCATACCTATTTTTTAGAGTCCTCTGAGCTCTATAAATAGAGACTGAACCTCATAATTCAATACATTTTTTCCACGCTCTGAGAGGCATACATTTTTTACTCTCAACCCACACATATTTTTTGATCCTTTCTTTGAGTGTTGTTGCAAAATTAGGGTTTTTAGGTTTCAAAGAGAATTGAACAAATTTCTTTGAACCCTAAAACATCCTCTCAAGAACAAAGTGTGCTCATGCAAGAGGTTGTTTCCTTCACCCTTTTCTTGTGATGTGATGATGTGTATTATATATCTTTCTTTTTCAAATATCTATGAATTGTTAATTGTCTTTTTGTTTAAAGCATGATATTTTCTATATGATTGTTATAATCTTTTTCTTGAATATCAATAAATTTGAATGTAAACAATTATTTTCTTAAAACAAAACAGATTTGCATCTTTATAAGATGTAGATTTGAATTTTTCTTAAAACAAAACAAATCTACATTTTTATAAGATGTAGATCTGAATTTTTCTTAAAACAAAACAGATTTGCATCTTTATAAGATGTAGATTTGAATTTTTTCTCAATACAAAAACTGATTTGCATCTTTCTTAAGATGTAAATCTGAGTTTTCTCAAAGAAAAAGAAATTTGCATCTTTATGAGATGCAGATCTAAATTTTTCTCAAATCTGATTTTCATAATACATGCAAATTGTTGAAATAAAGAAAGAGATTATGTATTGCTATGTTTGTGTTTATTTTAATTCATGATTGCATAAGTTTAGATTATGAGTGAAGTTTTCTTCTTAGAAAATATTTTTTATAATATATAATGATACAGATTTGAATTTTTGTCATCAAAAATCACTTTTCTTTCATATAACAAAACAAATCTGAATTTTTTTCATCAAAAACCATTTTTTTACATCCCATAAAGCAGATCTGATATTTTGACAAAACAAAATCATTTTTTTTTTTTAACACTGAAAACAGATCTGATTTTTTTTTAACTGTAAGGTTGAATTTAATCAACCATCTTGTTGGCTTTATTCCGTATCAAATTTGCTTATAATTCAACATTTAGAAACCTTGTATTTAGATGAGATTCATGTAAGGGTAGTGTGTGAGAGAGTGTGAAAAAAAGCTCAAGAGTGTGCACTCAGCAGGGCCTCGCGATTGGATCTCGCGACTGGCTCGTGGTAGGCAAGTCGCCAAAGCTGGCACACGTGTAAAGCATGCAGAGGAGTGGAAGAGTCATGCTAGCTGGAGCATTATAGGACAAAACTTCTAGTCTGGCCAGGCAGTTAACTCGCGACTCAATCAAGTTTCCAGACCACTCTGTTTGGGAAAAACTGACCTTTCGCATTCCAAACACACACCAGTATAAATACCCCTTATACCCACGTATTGTAGAGAGCTTATAGAGAGAATTTTGAGAGAGAAACCCTAGAGAAAAACAAGATTGACTCATCCACAGTCTTCATCCTTTGATTCTCCAAATTCCTCTACTTTTACCCTTTCCTTACATCCTTGAGAGGTATATTAGCCAAAACCTTTTCTCACCATACCCATATCTGTGAGGAGGCTATTTGGTACTTGGGAAGTAGTTAGAAAGGGATCAATTGATATTGGTTGATGCTATGGGCTATAGCGGGATCCGGTAAGTTAGAGAAGACAAAGGTTTGGCGTAACCTTGTTGGAGCAAGAAGCTTGGAGGGTTTAGGTACACTGGGTAGATTAGGCTTGGAGAGTATTCTGCTGTTCATGTATCCTAACTTCATTCTCTAGTGGATTATTGACTGCTTGGAGGACGGCGGAGAGGTTTTACGCCGAGGTTTTCGGTTTCCTCTTTGATAACACATTGCTGTGTTGTCTTTGTGTTTGCATCTCTCTTCCCTTAATTTCTGTCATTTAATTTCTGCTGTGGTTGTGATTTTATTTGGTTTAGATTGTTTTATCAATTCTGTATTAGCTTATTTTCATATTCTGCATATACATTATTTGATAATAAGCTTGAATTGATAATTTGTAATTTGTGGGTCTAAACATTCAAGGTGTTTTACACACTATTTGAACATTCATTAACAAAAGAAGAGACTTCATTTATAAATAATTTTGTGTGATTTAATTTTTTATTCACATGTACATATCATTCATGACATGCATAGTATAGTACATTGGTCACAAGAGTCTAGAAGGCCAGACTTGGTCTAGATGGAATGGGTGCCTAACACCTTTCCATTTCATAACCTACCCTCCTGATTTAGTTTTTTTGGTTTAGTAGATCTAGCCTTATGTTTGTTTGTTTTGGGTAGAATGTAACTAGGACATCAAGCCATGTAAATATTTGGTAGATTGTAACTAGGACCCAAAGCTATGTAACTTTTCAATTTTCCAGATATGTAATTTTTATTCAATTAATGAATGGAACTATTCAGTCATGTATTTTGTAATTAGTATTTTTTTTTTAATAAAAAAAATAAGTGGCGACTCCATACCACTTACCTAAAAAGAGAGGTGCCCACCTGAATCTCTTTTTTTGAAGGGCGTGTCTCTCACACATGTGAAAATATAATTTATAATCAAATAAAAATGCATAATATTATTTTTGAGGGCACATAATTCTAACACAATGACCATGCCAGAACCATGAAGAAGCATGGATTATTTTCATAGCTGATCAGGAATTGCAAGTGGAAGTACAATACTAAGTACAATACGCAATGAAGAAGATGACCAACGAGACTGAATCCACATTATTACAAAACATAAATTCAAAGAGAACTAGTCTCGGTTTTAGCCGCATCTCAAACCACGGTGCTTGGAATACTCCAAAAGCGATAAGGTTCAAATTTATTCTACTAAGAAAGTTGGAACTAATTGTCACATTGGTCTGCAACTCTGCATATATATGATATATCGGCTAATTAGCTAGCCAAGAAGAGCTTGAGCCATTTTGCAGACTTCTTGAGGATTCTTTCCAAGTTGTTGAGGTAATCAGTGTAAGCAAGCCTGTACCACACTGTGTAGCCTGACCCCATTTCCATGCAGTCCATTAAAGCCCACATGAAGTATCCATTTACGTCTGCTCCCTGCCTGCACTCAAACAACAAACAATCCTTATGACTTTGTTTGTTGGGACAAATTTTTTTTATGATCTTATTTATGCATAATATTGGTGCCATCAAAAGAATATGTGACAATTAATTAGTTGCGATTGGCGGATTATAAAGCGGAACAAAATTAGTAGGTAACACTCAAGAACATACTTCATGGCTACTGAAATGGCATAAAGATGGCCAAGAATATGCTGAATCCAAACATCGTCTTGTAATGCAGTCTCTACTGCAATAGTATCATCTCGTTTTTCCGGATATCCTGTTCCAAGGCATATACAATCATATCAAGATAAAAAAAAAAGGATTTTGTGATGTGTTTTTTTGCTTTATGAGTATGAAAAAGAAGAACTATTTTAATTAAATTACAAACCATTCTCAGTAACAAAGAACTTAGGATTGTTGTACTTATTCGACATATAAACCAATACATCAGATAACCCTTGTGGATAGATACAAATTTTAGTGCTGCCTGGTGTCTAGGTTAACAATGAAATATCATGTTCTTAGTCGATGTCTTAAAGTCATTGGGTTTAATCAATGTGTAAACGATAGATTTAAAACAAAACAGTCTTACCGCTGCACCAATGTATTCCCCATCTTTATTCTCAGCTGTGACAAATGCAACAAACAGGAAAGGTGGATTAGATATTCCTAACTATCAAAACCAGATTTAGGCTAAATTCAATTGCATGCTAAATTAAGCTATTTTGCAAATGAAACCACAAAAGTTTACCTGAGACTGTAGCAAACTGATAGTCAGAATAGGCAGAAAAGGTTGCATCTTTATCAAATGTTACGGCAGTTGCGTATCTAGATGTATAATAATTGATACCAATAAAGTCGAAGGATCCTTTAATTAAAGTCTTCTCGTCATCTGTGAATTCTGGAAGTCCATCCCTTACCAAAGCCTTCATGATGAATGGGTAATCTCCAAACACTAATGGTTCCAAAAACCTGTACATACAATAGAAAAAAGAAAAGAAAAAGAAATTGGACATAATTTTGTACTCAAAAGGATTTGATTATGTATGTGTTTTATTGACAAAGATAAATTTTCTAACCATCCAACGAAGAAGTCAAGTGCTCTCCGGGCTGCATCTTGATCCTGAATTGTATCTGAAGCAGGCAAAAACCATTCTGCCTGTATCGAAATGCCGATTTCTCCTGCTTGGGTTGACTATTAACAAGAAAAAAAAAACTTAAATTATATAAATAATGTTGTATAGAAATAAAAATGCAAAACTAGTTATTCTAAAGCAAAATGGGTGTCAGCTTATGATTGGCCTAGTGTAAAATGCTGCAAAACGAAAAGAAGAAGATGATGATTTAATTAGATTTCACCTGGTATGTGTCTCTGTAGAGTTTTACAGCTGTGGCATGGGCTAATATAATGTGATGGGCGCAAAGGAATGGATCTGTTGCAGCATTTTGGAGTAGGTTGGTCGTATCGACTGTATACCGTACGGTGCCAAGACTTGTGGCTCAATGATAGTAGTCCAATACTTCACTCGGTTACCAAAATATTGGAAACAAACATTGGCATAGGCTTTAAAATCATCCCTATCAATAGTATGGTGGCAACCAGCTACATTGATTAATATCTCAGGAAACTTTGATAGTTATAGTGATTAAAATAAGACATCAAATACTGGAAGAACTTGAACCTACACAATCTGGCTGCTCCAGAAGCCATTGTATTTGTCTCCCAGTGCTTGAGGTAAATCGAAGTGGAACAGTGTCACAAATGGGGCTATCCCTACATGGGAAATTCAGAGTCTAGCTCATTTTTTGAGCAATTGAAAAGAAAACTGGTTTGAAACTTTAGGAACAAAAACTTATTGTCCTTTCATCATGAATTAAGCACAAGTAGGGTTGAAAAGTAAATTGATTCATACCATTTTTTATAAGTTCATTTATAAGATTGTTGTAGAAATTGATTCCCTCATGGTTTATTCCACCATCTATGGTCCCCATCTGCAAGTTGATTATGAAAAAGTACGTAAATTTATTATTTTCCGAAATAGTTGGCTTGTTTGAGGTTGGGTTGTTTAGAAGAAAAAAAAATACCAAGCAGAATTCTTGACCACGAAATGGAGAATCTGTAAGTGTCTGCCCCCATATCTACTTAGCACTTGCACGTCATCCTGTGTTGCGAGCCAGTTAGAAAAATAAAGAAAGAAAAAAGTACTACCTTTTTTTTAGTTACAAATTAGTGACAAGAAGGAAGTAGTATTTATTTGGCAAAAATATTGACCTGTTTGCATAAAGTTTGTATTTTATCCATAAACTTTAAAAAGTTAATTTTCAATTTTTTAACTATTCCTTCTCAAAAAAAAAAAAAAAAATTGAAATTATTGAAAGCATTACACTTTCTTTTAAGATTGAAATTATTTTTTTCACTAGCTTCAGGGCAAAAATATAAGAACAAAAAAAAAAAGATTTTTCTTTCAACAATTTAGGAATGAAATAAGATTATTTTTTTAAAGCTTTAAGACTAGAAGGTGTAACCTTAACCTTTTAACAATTTAAAGTGATATTTTTAGACCCCTTAAAACACAATTGGATTAACCTAGGTAATTAGCTAAGTTGTTACTTAGTCCAATTAAACAAGTCTAGGTTATTACAATCAAACAATCATATCATGCAAAGTAGCGGAAAAATAAATAACACAACGATACGATAACCCAAGAAAACCAAACCGGTAAAAAACCTGGGTAGGATTTAACCTAGCTATCCTCAAGGTAAAAAGCAAATCCACTAGAAGTTCATACAATAAGACTTACAAGCCCCCACGCTCGACTTCTTATTGCTATCAACCAGTAGAACTTACTGACACGACTACGTGCAAGCTCCGAATCCACGGACTCCTTCTTTCTTTGACCTTTGCAAAACACAAACACCCCCGTTTGTGACTTTGAGATCCCACTCAAAGGTTTAGCAACACAAACTCTCCTGTTTGTGACTCCAAGACCACCCTTGAAGGTTTAGATCATCAACACCTTTGATGACAAGAGAAGGCAACAACTTCTACAATACCAGATCTTGAGATTTTTCAAGGAATAGCACCGATAGAAGACATAAGAGAGCTTTTTAGGAATAAAACCCTAAATACAAAAGAGGCACACTCTTTTCTCTCTAAAAAGCCACATAAAAACGTGCTTAGAGTTTCCTTTATATACTGGGAGAAGTAGATTAGAAACCCTAATCCTAAATGAGCTTGAACTGCTGTGTGGGCTTAATTAAAAATCTGCAGATACGACTTTCGATCGATCGAGCCTGTCTTTCGATCGATCAAACCAGACAAATTATAAAATCTTCTTCTTGTAGCTTGTATGTTCTTGAATCTTGATTTGAATCATCTTGAACATTGTCTAATAATACCTATAGACTCTAAGATCTATATCTAGACAAATTAGTGTTCACGATTTGCCAATTGTTCAAAACATTTAGAACCTAACATAGAGAAGCAAAGGAACATTTTTTTTAAGGGTTTGGGATGAATATTGAAATTCAGGGCTTTAACCCTTTTTTAAATTCCTTTTGATATAGTGTTGTGTTACAAACTTATTTTCCAAATATAATCCTAGAAATATTATAAATTTTACTATATAACTTTTACAATCTAATGTGTCATCAATCACAAAAATAAAACTCAAACATTAATTTCTTTTTATCAAGATTTCTAATAATCATTTATAATAATGTTGGAAAGCACCAATCACATTTATTATCTTATCAATATATAAAAGTTAAGTAGTAAAATTCGTAATATCTTTAACATTTTCCTTTATGACTTTAGGTTGCAACAAAAACTTTGATCCATGAAGAGAGACAATTTTCCCCTGTAGTTATTATTATTATTATGTTTTTATTGTTTCTAAAGCTTTATTATTGTTATAAAGCAGATCAACAATCCTACCAATGCATAAGAATATTTTCCTAATTTGAGATTCAGGATTCAATTAGGTATTTTCCTTTAAAGATTCTAGGGCAAATTACATTATATTCACATGAGTTCACTTCAGTTAGTCTTTTGTAACCCACATTTGTTAAAAATAAGAGTAAATATGTATTTCTATGCTCATTTTATGTCTCTCTTCTCTCAAAACATAAAAAATATAAATAAATAAAGATAAAAATGCTAATGTTATAAAAACATTTAGGGGTAATTATACCCCCTTCACTTGAGGTTTGGATGAATGACACTCCATGCCAATCTTGAAGGAAAAAAACACTCCCCTCCCTTGAGATTTGAAGAAATTAAAACTCATCACCCTCCATTTATATTAGTAACGAAATATTTTAAATTTGTCTCCTTATAAAAGTTTAACCATGATTAGTAAAAACATAATTGATAAGTTTAGAATAAAAATGCCAAATTTATCAAGTACTAAAACACTTGTAACAACAAATCTCTCCATATATAACCCGTTTATAAATATAAAAAAGAGAGTAAAAAACATGCTTAATATTTTAAAATGCACTTTAATTAAAATTTTAAAGCAACCCTCAAAAGCCAAGCTCACCCTCCAAGGCCACAACCCACAGACCCATTAACCCACTCGTTTCTTCTCTAGATTGAGTCCCAGGTACTTGATGTTTTGGGGTTTTGATTCAAGTGTCTTGCTACTGTGGTTGGGATTGTTGGCTGGCTAGGTTTGAAGTTGTAAGGTTGTAGACGGAGGAGACGAGATTTGGAGTGGCTCAACTGTGAACCCTGTGAAAGAGAGAGGACTGTTTGTCTCTCGATCGGGTAGATGTGGGGTTTTTTTATGGGTGAGATTTTTATTGGTTACACAAAATAAACATAGGAACCAAAATAGTGTAGATGATTAGTCCATGCTGAGCAACAAATTGAAGGTCAGTCATCCTGGGTTGTTCCTGCCAGCTTGGTCACCATGGTTTGTTGTTGATTAGATGACCGTGGGTTGCTAGGATTTTTGTCTGCGTGTTCTTGTCTTCTTGAGGCAAACAAGCAGTGGAGAATTTAGATCTATTCAGGTAATGTGATATTAATTAAATACACAATTACATTTATAATATCAATTTGAATTATGTAATGGGCCCATTTAAATAAAGATAATATATATATATATATATATATATTTTTTTTTTTCCTTTGAGTAACACTATCATTCCTATATTTATAAAAGGTAAAATGTCTCTATCCCTTTCCCAGGATAAATAATAGATTCACATTTTCATTTGATCCACTAAAAAAAATTTATTAGGTACTCTGAGAACAATGATCCATGATATGTAAAAGAAATGTGATGAACAATACTATTGAGTATTGATCAATAACTTTCTAGAAATGAGAGAAATTTATTGGATACTTCATTAATGAGTAGTGATATGTATAAGAAATGTGATGAGCAATACTATTGAGTACCCAATAACTTTCTAAATTGGGTACTCCAAAAGTAAGGAGTAGTGATGTCTAAAAGAAATGTGATGAACAATGCTATCCGAGTACCCAACAATTTCCTAGAAATGATGTCAAACTTTTGAACTGTATATGCACATGAGTTGTGTACTGTATGGTGGAGCCAGGAAACTGTTTTAGGGGGGCCAAGCTAAATATAACAATTGACAAAATTCTTAAGTAAAAAAAAAAAAAAATATGTTAGTTTTTTTATGGTTCTAAAACTACTTATAATTGATCTTGAATTAAATTTTATAGTGGCCTATTTGTTTTATACACAATTAAACAATCATTCAATAATTACACATACTACTTTTTTTTTTTGGAGCAAAATTACACATACTACTTTGTCAAATATAAGCATATTTTAAAAGAGGATCAATGAATATAAACAGTAACCATTGTTATCAAATTAAGGGTCCATTTGGATATCGCTTATTTTGCTGAAAACTGAAAATTGAAAACACTGTAGCAAAATAATTTTTAAATGTGTAAATAATACTGTGAGACGCATTTTTAATGAAAAAGTTGTTGAAAAAAGAGGTTTGTGGGTCCCGTCAACAGTACACGGGACCCACTAGTGTGCATTGTCCACCGCTTATTTTACTGGTGTGAACAGTGCATTGACAGACAAAGTCAAAAAGAAATGCGGGTCTCAATAAAAAAATTAAAAAAAAAAAAAAACCCTAGGGAAACACTGGACGTTTGGACACACAAAAAACTGTCCAAACGTATACTAAGGTAGCGTTTGGATTGGCGTTTTTGGCTGATCACGTCTGCGTTTTTTTATTTTATCATGAATAGTGCAAATAGGCAAATGAACAGTGTTTTCGGTGTGAATAGTAATCTATAAATTATTTTTTTATTGTTTACAATTTTCAGTAAAATAGACGGTATCCAAACACACCCTAAATATAACAAAAAATATTCATAAAAAATATATAATATAAAATTTAAGAAAAAGGTGCCAGCTATCAATCAAACATGAACTGATGCAGTGGTGTCATGTGCAAGCACTAACAAATTAAACATTATTTCAACAAAATAGAGTGACTTTACCAAACAGGGGAAATCTCAGCAGATAACAAAGCAAAACAGAGAGAAAAGGGAAGAGAGATTTATTGGAGACTATCAGTTGAAGACTATCAGTTGAAGACTATCGTTGAAGTGTGGAGAAGGGATTTTTTTTCATTTTATCCAGGTTTTTTTTTTTTTTTTAAGTAACCAAACTGATAGTCTTCAACTGATAAATTTCAAGTTTGGGGATTTGTTATGGATATTTTTGGTGTTTTGATTTGAGGGGCTAATTTACCCAAAAAAAAAAAAAATGGAGGAGCTATTGAGCAAAGGAATGGGCTAGATTTTTTATTCCTCAAATTCTAGGAGGGGCCACAAATTGAATTTACATAAAATTTAGTTATATTTTATCATTTTATTAAGGTTGTAACTGAAATTTTCAAAAAGCTATGGGGCCAAGGCCCCCTGCCCTAACGTGGCTTTGCTACTGACAGTATGTGTGCGTTTGGATACAATTTATTTTACTGAAAACTGAAAATTGAAAACAATAAAAAAATAATTTTTTTTACTATTTATTACTGTTCAGCATTGTTCATTGGCCTAAAATCACTGATCATGGTCATGAACAGTGCATAACGTGCTGGACTTAAAAAAAAAAAAAAAAAAAGGCCCAAAACGCGGACGTAGCCGCACTACCCAAATGGACCTATATGCACAGGAGTTGTGTGCTCTATATATTGCTTTTTGTACTTCCATCCCGTGTAGAAATACCGTCTAAAAAAAAAAAAAAAAAAAATCTTTTGTAGAATTTGTTTTATATCATTTATTAAGAACTATGTAGCAATATTCATATATACTTTGTACCGATTGTATGAATCGACTGCAACGTCTGTGATTCCATCATCATCTTCAATATAACTATCCCAGGTCACTGGTCCTCTCCCTCCTTCGTCACCTTTTCCTTCTGTCTGAACCATTTCATTACATGTCAGTTATATATGCAAAACACATATTCTATATAAATGAATGTATGCGTGTTTATAAGAGAGAGAGACCTGAAAAGCAGAAGTGGAGCAACCAAACTTGAACTCGGTAGGGAAGTCTTTTCTTGTTATTTTGCTAGTTGCAGCTATTGCATCCGCGATTGGGTCTGTGCTAGTAGTTTTATCAGTAATTGTAGTTGGTGGAACAGAACCTTTCCAACATCTAATGGTAAGCCTCAAACTCTTATTCTCATTTCTTAGAGATGAGACTGTCCGACTTGCTCCAAAAATGGTAGTTTCTAATTTCTTCAAAGAACCCAAACCAGCCATCGATGGCCACATTGGCAATGCAAGGTTAAATGCCAGGTTAGAGAGAGAGAGAGAGAGAGAGAGAGAGAGAGAGAGAGAGAGAGAGAGAGAGAGAGAGAGAGAGAGAGAGAGGAATTTGGTGCTTATAGCATCTCCAACCGCCTCTTCAAATTTTTGTACTGTATAGAGTGTACAATTCATTTTACCTTTTATCTACTTACTTTTTCAAATACACTTTCCAACATATTCTTTATCCTTTTCTCTATTACATTTAAATAATATTTATTCGTTCTTTTTTTAATATTTCTTTTTCAATCTTCTTTCATTTATCTAATTTTAATGAAAAGTGTTACGTTCTTAACATTTTACAATATTTTCATAATAAATTATATGTGGTAAGTTATTACTGATTTTAATTTGAACACACCACTTAAATATATTTTTTGCATCATTATTAGTTAGTAACAACTCACCACTTAAGATTTATTTTGAAAATATTGTAAAAACATTGTAGTAGCATTTTTCAATTTTAATTTCTTATTCTTTATTTTATTTTTCCCTTATCTTTTTTTTTTTTTATCCACAAGTTTCTTTTCTTCTTCTTGTTAGGTTTTAAAGTTTAGGATTTTATGTATTTAGAACTCTAATGTGTATTGTTGGCAAACTATGATCAAAACAATGTGTTTAGAAGTATTTAAGTCTAGCTCAAAGTTGTGATTTTATGTAAAGTTGGAATCGAGTTAAAGCAGGAAGCATTGTGCCTTTCAGCCTGGGCAGAATGCTTTTCTGCAGATTCGTCCAACTCAGCCCTAGTTGTTTTAAAACGTTTTTAGGGTTTCTTATTTGTCCTAAGTATAAAAGGCAAACCCTAGCCACGTTTTAGTGTTGCTCATATTTGCGGTTTGTGTAAATCTCTTGTGAGATCTAGAGGAGCTTTCCTTTACACAAACTTAGGGTTTTCAAGGAGAAGATTTATCTACGCCTTGATGATCAATTCAGTTGCTGCCATTGAAATTTAAAGAAAACACAAGCGGGTGTGCTTGTATCTGGTGGTGAATCCAAGAAAGAAGGAGTCCGTGGATTCGGAGCTTGCACGTGGTCGTGTCAGTAAGTTCTACTGGTTGGTAGCAATAAGAAGTCGAGCGTGGGGGCTTGTAAGTCTTATTGTATGAATTTCGATTCTTTCAAGATAGTGGATTCAAGTTTACCTTGAGGATAGCTAGGTCAAATCCTCCCTAGGTTTTTACCGGTTTGGTTTCCTAGGTGATCATATCTTGTGTTATTTATTTTCCGTTGCTTTGCATGATTTGATCTTTTATATTGTGATAACCTAGACTTGTTTAATTGGACTAAGTAACAACTTGGCTAATTACCTAGGTTTAATCAATTGTTTAAGGGGTCTAAAAACCAACACTTCTTTTTCCCTCTTTTTTTTCTCCTCCACACCTTTCCCTTATCTCAATCTTCACTTTTCTTCTCTCGCACTTTGTCTACTCCAGAGCATTCAAGAAGCTCTCTCTTTATTTCTCTCTCTCTCTCACACAAACAAATTCTCTCACATACACACATAGATCACCGGCAAAGAAGTGGAGATTGGCGTTCTACATAGATCGGCGTTCTACATTTTTTTTTTTTTGTTCTGGTTTGATTAGTTTTATTTTACTGTTTAGATTTCATTAGGCTTATGAGAAAGATTATTTTAAGGGAGAATATTGTTTAAAGGTGCTTTAGTAATTGCTACAGTGCTCTCCATGTTAAGAGAGCTACTGTAGCAAATTTTAAAAAAAAAATTGGAGATGGAGAGGCTGTTGGAGGGGGTTTTTTGTGTGTTTGCTCTCCATATTTGGCTTTAGAGAGCCTATTGGTGATGCTCTTAGGGACCTATAGCTGAGGGCTATTTATAGATTTGAAGTGATGAAACAGTATCAGAAATTTGATTAAGGACTTTGGTGCATCTCCAATAAACACTCTAAAACCAAAATTCTCTTTAATTTGGAGGGTAAAACTCTTTAAGTTACAGTTTATTAGCAAAAAATTGTTTGTTAATAATTAAAAGGCTGTTTGATTTAGAGAAAACAAAAAATGTTGTTTTCACTTTTTAGTATTCATTTTCAATCCACAAAAAACTGGTTTAGTTGTGTTTTTTGTACTTCGTTTTCATTTTCTGTACTCCAAAAACTGGATTTGAATACAAAAACTGAATACAACTTTTCAAGGTTTTCATTTTCTCTAAAAATGAATACACATCATTCTCATAATAAAACTGAAAATGAGTGGAACACAATTTCATTAAATGGATGAAATGTTTGGTTCTTTACGTGGGTGGAACTTGGGAAAAGAGAAATGTTGATTCTATTTAGAATTCTAATAGACTAGTGAAAGTGGGAAAAGTTTTTTTTTTTTTTTTTTAATAAGTGAAAAAAAAAAAATTAGGGAACAAGTGCTAGACAGAAATGAATGTAAAAATGGGTCCTTTATCATATATAAATTCAGAAAATGAATACACAAAAATGAAAATGAAAAATGAATACATCATTTTTAGAGCCAAACAACACATAACTCTCTTGGTTTGATGGCCTACTGTTCATTAGCAAAAGAATTAATTGGAATAAAAAATTCAATAAAACAATTAAAATATTCATTTTTACTCAACATTCACAATAGCTAACAACTCAACCCAAATCATTTCTTTCTCTCAAACGTCTCTAAACTCAAGGGGAGACACAACTCAAATATTCTTGGTGTGTGTTATGAGAGACTGCGCCCCCCAGCCCCCTTTTTTATAGGATGTTGGGCCAAACCCATGTGAATGGGTGGAGTCGCATTATTGTGTCTCAAAATGGAGGTTCGACTAGTTATATTTTCCCCTTTAGATTAAGGGTTTTACAATGGAGTCGCCACTTATTTAATTATTGGAATAAATAAGAAAACCAAAATTGAAAAATTCCTCATTTTATTAATTTGTAATTGAATTTACATTGATCATAGGAAAATTACATGGCTTTGGTCTTAGATACAATTTAAGATAAAATACATGGCTTTATTTCCTAGTTACAATCTAAAAATAAAAAATTACATGGATAAGCATTTGATCTACTAACCCTTTATCTAAGCTCGAAGGCCATGTTACAAGGTGGGAAGGTGTTAGGCACCCACCTTGCCCGGTGAAACCGGTCTTCTAGATTACGGTGGCCAACATTCATATCACATCATCCAATATGTTATCAATCAATTTGCATGTTGAATTTAATGTGTGTGCATATGATAAACCCTAATTCAATTTATTAAGCATTGTATTTGGATTGAAAAATAAATTCTAGTGAATGTGTATGGATGGTGATATCCTAAATTTAAAATTTTAAAAGAATTATTAAACAAATATTTTTTTCATGTTTTTTGATGTGAATTTAAGATCGAAACTAGTGTTATGCATGAACATGTCATGAATAACCAAGAACATATGAAAAACACATAACATTTAAGAACATTCAAACATATTCAATAGAATTTAAATAGTTACTATCATACTTTAATCCTAAATTTTCATCATGGCAACACAAAAAACAAGTTAGGGAAATGGATTATACCTTTATGCAAGATCCATATAGTGGAGGAGAAGACTTTTGGTAGAGGTCCTAAGGGTAGAGGAAAAGAAGAGTTAGGAGAGGAAGAGTGAATCTCACTCAATACCTTGAGTTTCAGGAAGACCAAGATATGACAAAACTACTCAACTTCACTAAAACTCAAGAGAGGGGAAGAGAGGGGGTTTTTGTGTGTTTTCTTGAATGAAGAAGAGGGGGGTTTATATAGTAGTGGTAGAGGAAATGTGAATGGAAGGTCATTTAATGAGGGTTGACAAAGAATCATAAACCTAGACCTCATTTTAGCCTTAAGGGAAATCTGGTGCATTAAATGGAAAGATTGGTGGGAGTGAGGAGCAAGCCAAAATTTAGTTTTCCCGTAACTGCTGTAACAGCCTATAAAGCCAACTTCGAATAATCATATCTGACTCAATTCTGATCGGAATTGTCTTGTTCTTGTGCTCAAATTGAAGCCCCAGATGTCTAGTTTTTGGGAAAATTAACCTCATTCACAGATTCAAAATATTTTGAGAGATATCGATGAAATGGTGAGCAGAAGTCATTTGTTAGAAAATGATTACAGCACAATTAACATTAATAGGTCTAAAATTAGCTCCCAATTAACATTAAATGGCTCCAATCACTCCCATTTCAGACTTAATTGGTTCCAAATTTACCCTAATTAAAAGATAATTGCACAAATTACTCATTGAATAATTAATGTTTAACTATCTAGTTAATTAGGTGTGTGCACCCCTATCATAAAATGTAGTTCTAATAAATCAAATTATGACACATCATTGTTCTCAAATTGATTATACTTATAACCAATTGAAATCAATTGTTCATAATCACATATAGTCAACCTCAATTTGTGATAGTGCATCTCGGCCATTAGAACTTGATTTGATGATAACTTTCAATCTGATGGTCCGATTAGGGTTTATGACCAGTTGATTTGATCGTTACAACATCAAGATCATTTTGGTGAAATGAGATTAAGGATCTAGTGACTAGAATCAAGATGCATATTTCCAAGGTGAAATTACCCTTTTACCCTCCATGTGAGGTTAAATGCGAGTTGCAAAATGGGGTGTCAACAAGTGTATGCAAGTTAAATAACAAAAATGAGGACTAGTATGGTCATAAATTAGGGCATTAAAAATATATGGAAAAAGTTTAGCTACAAAACTAATTGTAGCCTAAGGCTACAACCTTACTCAATAAAATAAATATTAGTATATATTTTGAAAATTTAACCGTTGAATTGCATGTTCTTTACACTTTTAATACATATATTAACTTTTGTGTCAATTGAATATTATTTACTATATGATCTATACACTTATATTTTATACATAATTTTAAACTATAAAAACTTACAATTTAAATGATTTATTGAAAATGTAGTTATTAATCTTTAATTTTCTAAAAATTTTGCAAGTATGGAAGATATAAGAAGAAAAAGATGTAATCTAATGGTAGATTTGTCAAAATTTATCTCCAATAAAAATATATTGAGTACAGTTGTAGGTTAAGGTTACAATCAATTTTATAACTAAACCTTGTGCAAAATATATATATTAGAAAAGGTTATAACCCTTGCTCATTATATATAAAAAATAAAGTTAGCAAACACGTGTATGGTTGAAAAATTATCCCATATGGAAAAGGTTAACCTTTCAAAATAAAAAATAAAAAAGAAAAGAAAAGAAAAGAAAAGGTTAACATTACACCGTAAGTGTCAACTAGTACCATGCACATTTTTTTTTTTGGGTAGAAAGGAGGATAACATTAACAACTAACCAAACTCCAAAAAGGAGTTAACATGACGATCATACAAGGTACGGACAGAATCTAAACTAAGAAGTAAAGCAACATTCGAGAGGACTCAATAAAGATGGTAAAATCCTGGGAGAAAAGGGCTCTCCTTTTAGCTTGTCCATTAGCACACTTATTAGCTTTGTGTTAGCAATGTTGAACTCTAACTAGAAGGATTTCCTTCAGTTATTCTCTGCCGTAGTCACAATAACATGGATACCATTCGGGTTCCCAACCTCCTTCTCCACAAGATCAACAACCATCCTCGCATCTAACTCACGTGTTACATTTGTTGCCTGCATGTTATGTGACTCCTTTTAAGTTTTCGTTTGGTAAGGACTTTTAGTGCACTACTGTGGGTCCTTAGCTTGTTTTTGTCAGAAATGATCACTACTTTGCAGGCCTTATCCTCCATATTTTTGCTTACTTTTTTTTGTTGTTGTTTATTGTAGGTCCATTCTACCCCCCCCCCCCCCTCCCTTCTCTTTTTTGGCTACAGTAATTTCAAGAAGAAAATAATAAATTTATTTAGTTTGTTTATAGCTTTTATTTATAACACTTTTAGTAAAAAACTAAATAAATTGTTCTCAAATGAATATTTAAGCGTTTTGCATGTAAGAGTAGGCAAATGCAAGTGTAAATGAATATAAAGCAAGAGTGAAATAGTGAGAAATGATGTGTAATATTTTTAGTATCAAGGTGCCTTTTTTAATTTTAATTTATCAAGGTGTAGTACCATTTGAAAGTTTTTAACTGTGAGCTCATGTAATAGGTTGATCGGTGGATCACGTCGCACTATTTGCTATAAATGCAAAAAAACGTGGAAGTCTTTCTTTGATAAAATAATGATTACACATTTATAGTTTCATCTTGAAAGTTTAAATATGTGTATAAACACTCTTGAACGTTTAGACCCCCAAATTACAACTTAACCAATTCAAGCATTATGTCAAACAACTAGTGTGCGGAAAATTAACATAAGCTATAATAAGGAATTGGGAAAACTATCTAAGCCAAATTAAAATCACAACCCACAGCAGATAAAAAGGCAAAGATAAAAGGGAAGGAAGATGCAAACACAAAGACAACACGCGATATGTTATCGAAGAGGAAACCGAAACTCTCGGTGTAAAACCTCTCCGCCGCCCTCCAAGCGGTAAACAATCCACTAGAAAATATAGTTAGGATACATGGACAGCAATAGACCCTCCAAGCCTAATCTACACAGTGCACCTAAGCCCTCCAAGCTTCTTGCTCCAACGAGGTTGAGCCGAACCTTTTTCTTTTCTAGCTTCCCGGATTCCGCTACTAGACCGTAGCATCAACCAATGTAGATTGGTTCCTTCCTAACTGCTTCCTAGAAATCCAAACAGCCCTCTCACAGTAATGAATATGGTGAGAACAAGGTTTGGTAAAATGCCTCTCAAGGATTTGACAATGGAGAGGAAGAGAGTTGAGGAATTTGAAGAGACTCTAATGTATAGATTGTGAGTGAATCAATCTTGTTTTTCTTTAGGGTTTCTCTCTTAAAATTCTCTTTGGAAGCTCTCTTTCTTTTATGGGTATAAGGGGTATATATATTAGGATGAGAGAGGAATGTGAAACATCAGGTTTTTCAAAACAGGGGTGGCTCGCGGCTTGACCTCGCGACTTGACTGAGTCGTGAGATCCAGTTGCGAGATAACCATATGGCCAGTTGTCCTGTTTTGTCCTGTAGTGCTCCAGCTAGCATGACTGTTCACCTTCTGGCATGCTTGGCACGTGTGCTGCGTCTGGCGGCTTGAAGCTGCGAGCCACTCGCGAGAAGAAGCCGCGAGTCTCTGTTTTCTTGCACACTCTTGAGCAATCAACACTCTATCTCACTCATTACCCTTACAACAAACCCACCTAAATACAGGGTTACTAAATGCTGAAATACAAGAAAATTTGGCACAGAATGAAGCCAATAAAATGGTTGATTAAATTCAACCTTACAATCTCCCCTTTTGGCTATTCCATGACAAAACCCTAAAATAGACTCTAGACTTAACATGTGAGTTGGGAACAGTTGAACAAAACTCACTCACACCTAGCTCTAGAAGCTATGAAGCACTTGAATCATAAGAACATGAAACTCCTGAAACACAACAATACACCATGATCATTGTATGCAGAAAAACATGAAATGCATATGAAACAAGCTTAAGGTGATCAAGCAAAGATGAAGTGAAGATTCAAATCAAGGCTTGATTAACCAAGTAATCACCACAAGGTAGTGATCACAGTGCTCATTCACACTTGAACATACAACTTAACAAGAACAAGGCAATAAGGGACCAATAAGGGACCAAATTATGTTTTGCACTATTTTTTCTTGGTTTTTGAGAACAAGGTTGGTCAATTTATTTTCACATAACATGTCTTTTGTACATTGTTTAGCCTTGATGAGCTTACATATTGCAATTTACTAGTTAAAGCTTTGTAGTGCATGTTGTGTGGGAAAGATGTTTATGATTTTAATTATTTTGTCTTAATCTTGAAGTCACTTGTGTTTGACTAACGGACTTGAACCTTAAAGAAAGGCATAAATAACCATCTCACCACTATTCACTAGCCAATCATGAACACCTTAGTGCATATCGTAAGATTTTGTGCTCGAGAAAGTGTAGCACATGCACAAAAAGAACATAAGGTGTAGCCTCGGTTTAAATGCTAAAATTGATGTGTACATTATCCCGGCTATTTTAATAAGTTTCTGAACAATTAAAACTGGTGTGTATATTATGAGGCAAAAATCAAGAAACTTATATGATTGCAAGCTTATGATCTAGGAGATGTGGGAGTTAGATGATGTAACTCTTTTGGTAATAGTTTCTTTCAAATTCTATGTGATGGATTTTGTAGACTTTGTGTTTAATTGCTATACACATATCACCTCACATGTATCTCAAGTTTTTGCTAGTTACACACACTACACAAGTTACTATTTGCTAAACTTTGTACATGTTATTGTGTGTGTCTTTAGTCTGACCAACCAAGTTTGCAAATACTTTGAGTTTTGTGCAAAACTGATTTGATGTTTGAAAATTTATGGAGAATGTAAGAAATTTTAAATTTGGGAAAATTAGGCTTAACTCTTTGTTTTTGAAAATCATGTCATCACATAGTCATGCATTTTGTTCATCAATTTCAATGCTTTGAGTTGTTCCTAAATTTTTTTTTAAAAAACTGTGTTTTTCCTCAAAATTTTGTGAGCCTCTGCCAGTTTCGATTGATCCAATCTGTTTTTCGATCAATCGAAATTTTTTAAAATTGTCTAAGGAAGTCTTTGTCTGTTTCGATTGATCCAACCTGTTTTTCGATCAATTGAAAGTGTCTTCGAAATTGTTTTAAAATTTTTGAGAAGCCTCTATCTATTTCGATCAATTGAAACTCATGAATCAGGTTTTTAAAAAATCAGATTTGACTTGTTTAAACCACTTTTTCAAAACATTCCCTCTCTCTCCAACTCGGCAAGGCTCCACAGAGAATTTTTTGTCATTTTCCTCCAAATTTTTTGCTAAGTTTCTCTCTCCCTAAGCCGGTATGTCTATATTACCCTTCCTTTTGCATTGATTTTCACATTTTCATGCATTATCTCATGGTTTTTGGTTAATTTTTGAACTATGCATTATTTGGGATTTTTTATTAATCAAGTCTTGGTTTACGAATTTGATCAATGGGTTTTGTTGCTACAATGATATATTCATGATCTATGTTGGCTAATTTGATCAATTTGGGGTTTTGTGATAATTTGAAAATTCTAGGGCTTGTATTGAACCCGAATTGGGGATTTTGTTCAAATTGGTTTAAATTGATGAAATTGGCTTGTTGAAGTGATATAATTGATCATTATTTTATGTAATCTCTCTTGTGTAATGATCAACTCGTCAATTTATTACAAATTGATCAAGTGGTTGTTCCAATTTTGGGGTTTTTGTTAGAAACTCTATGTTCAAGCCAATTTTGTGATTTTGAACTTGATTTGAACTTAATTGCACTGTATTAGGACATGCATCATTACATTTAATTTGTTCATGTATCATATAGATTTTTGCTCTATATTTTTGTTGTGCTAACTTGCAATCTGCCCTTGGTTTTTGTTTTTTTTGCTTTGTGTCTTGGTCCTTATCCTAGCACTATGCCTAGGAAAACTAGAGCCCATAGGACCCCCTCCACTTCTTCTGAGTCTCCCTCTAGGAGTGAGGTGTTTAGGAATGACAAAAGCAGAAAAGCCTTTGAGAAACTGAACAGTAAGCGTAAGATTTGGGCTGAGCGTTCTGTGGTTTTAGATGAGGTTTATCCGACCATTAGGGCAAACCTTGAGTCTAGAGGTTGGTTGTTCCTATTAGAGATAGATCATCCATCCCCAACAGCCTTGATTAGAGAGTTCTTCTCGAATCTCTCTTGCCACGTCTATGATTCCAACACCCTTGTTAGGAGTTGGATACAAGGTGTTGAGTTCACCATTACCCCTCGGATAGTGGTTGATGCTCCTGGGGTTTCGGTCGTTAGGGAGCCTGACTATCCTTATGATAAGTCTCCACCCTTAGATGTTGTCATGTCATACATCACTGGGTCTTCTATCCAGTGGGACTCTGATCCTCAGATCACGTCTGCTGAGCTTACCGAGACTGCCTATCTTTTCTTTAGGATAGCGTGACATTCTTTGTGGCCTATTTTCTCATCTTCACACCATCCCTCTAGAGCGATGTGTGTTTTTGTACACTTTTTTTTTTGGTGCATCTATCAGTTTCCCACATCTATTCCTTCGTTCTTTAAACGAGGTTCATAGGAGTTCTGCCATAGGGCATGCGCTTATCCATCCTATTTTCATTCATAGGATTTTGTTGTTTCTTGGTCTAGATGGTTTCCCTTCTGGTGAGCCCGTTCATGTTGTAGTTCCCATAGGTGCCACATTTCTTAGGCAGAGGGCTGCTCACTTGAGAGTTGATCCTATGCGTCCTAGAGGTGCGTCATCTAGTGTTGTTCCCCCTCCTCCCTTTTCTACAGGTGTTGATGCTGTTGAGGCGTCTGGTGTTGCTGTTGCTGATGCTAATGTTCCTCCATTGACTACTTCGGATGATTCAGACATTCGACGTACGTTGGATCGTGTCTTAACCGTTCAGGTGGCTCATGGACAGATTTTGGTGGATGTGCTCGATGAGCCCGTTCATGTTGTAGCTCCCATAGGTGCCACCTTTCTTAGGCAGAGGGCTGCTCACTTGAGAGTTGATCCTATGCGTCCTAGAGGTGCGTCATCTGGTGTTGTTCCCCCTCCTCCCTTTTCTACAGGTGTTGATGCTGCTGAGGCGTCTGGTGTTGCTGTTGCTGATGCTAATGTTCCTCCACTGACTACTTCGGATGATTCAGACATTCGACATACGTTGGATTGTGTCTTAACCGTTCAGGTGGCTCATGGACAGATTTTGGTGGATGTGCTCGATGAGATCCGTGCTTTGCGCGCAGAGTTGGCATAGTTTTGACGATCTTCACCGCCATCTCCTTTTGATGATGGATTTTGATTGCCTTTTGGCATTCCGTCACAAAAAGGGGGAGTACATATTTTGAGCACTTGTAGAGTTTTGTCTTCAGAGGAGAGCATTTTTTTGTTGGTTGGAGCTTGTGGAGTTTAGATTGTATCTAGGTGCTTCATATTGTATTTTATCTTTTTTGCTCTTGCCATATTTTTGTTGGGATATTCATGTTAGGGGGAGATACTTTTATTGCTTTATATGTTTCTTGTTTTTAACTGCTTATTGATTTATATTTATGAGTTTTTCATTGATATATGTCTTTATTGTTTGTTGTTTGAAATCAAGAATTTTTTTTACTTGCATTTTCCACACATGCGGTTATGCATTTTGTTTAGTATTTCAGGAAATATACAGGTTGATTCAATTGAGCTGATGTCTACACTTTCAACTGATGGATAGTAGTTAGGATTGAATTGTTTTTATGAGCATTATTTTTGTAAAGGGCTATTCCTTGTAAACTTTGAGCTTTTAGTTGTGTTTTGTCACGGATTGCCAAATGGGGAGTTTGTTAGGTTCTAAAGACTTAGGATTTAATGTATTTAGAACTCTAATGTGTATTGTTGGCAAACCATGATCAAAACAAGTTGGTTAGTCGTGTTTAAACTTGCTCAAAGTTGGTTCTTTTATGTAAAGTTAGAATAAGCTGTTGCAGGATTCATTTATCCCTCTCGGCTTGGTTCGATCGATCGAAGCTTAGGCTCGATCAATCGAAAATCAGGTCAGAGGTGTTTTTCTACAGAATTCCAACTCAGCCCTAGTTTGTTTTAAAACGTTTAGGGTTTTCTAATTTGCCCTAGGTATAAAAGGCAAATCCTAGCCACGTTTTAGTGTTGCTCATATTGCTATTTGTGTAAATCTCTTGTGAGATCTGTGAGGAGCTTTTCTTTACACAAGCTTAGGATTATCAAGAAGGAGATTCGTTCAAGAGCTTGATGATCATTCAATTGCTACCATAAAAGCTTAAAGAAACACAAGCGGATGTGCTTGTACTTGCTGGAGAATCCAAGAAAGAAGGAGTCCGTGGATTCGGAGTTTGCACATGGTTGTGTCAGTAAGTTCTACTGGTGGGTAGCAATAAGAAGTCAAGCGTGGGGGTTTGTAAATCTTATTGTATGAACTTCAATTTTTTCAAGATAGTGGATTCAGGTTTACCTTGAGGATAACTAGATTAAATTCTCCCCAGGTTTTTACTGGTTTGGTTTCCTGGGTGATCATATCTTTGTGTTATTTATCTTTCCGCTGCTATGCATGATATAATTGTTTGATTGTGATAACTTAGATTTGGAATTTGGACTAAGTAACTACTTGGCTAATTACCTAGGTTAATCCAATTGTGTTTTTAAGGGGTCTAAAAACCATCACATTGGCTACCACCGGGTCCAATTCGTGGTCTTATTCATGGCCTCTTACTTCCTCACGAGTACGAGATTAAAGTAGCTAGATTAATTACTAAAGCACACCAATGGGACCTTACACCTCTTAGTATGATTTTGCCATCAACGATAACCCAATTTATCTATGTTCAACCATTACCCATTCCTGGCTCTCCTAATAACCTGATGGATGACCATGTTTGGGACCCCCATGTGGGTCTTTGCTTTGTACGGTCCGCTTATCACTACCTTCTATCAACGCCAAAAGAATCTATTGGGTAGTCGTCAAGAACATGGTCCTGGATTTGGAAGCAAAAAATTCCACCTAAAATTCAACTGTTTCTGTGGAAATGTGCGCATCATCATATTCCCACCAATTCGATTATTTTCCCAAATGCTAATTTGAGCGACCAAGTGTGTGTCCATTGCAATAAGCTTGAAACACCTATTCATGCTTTGCGTGATTGTCACTTTACACGGAATGTCTAGTCTTCCTTCCCGAGCCAATTCTTGCCTTCGAACCTTTTCCATCTTGAATTATATGATTGGTACAAAAGCAATTCTAGCCTTCAATCTCCTTTAGGATATGTTCCTTGGAACATTATTTTTGAGTTTACCTTATGGGCTATTTGGTTAGGTAGAAAGACTTTAATTTTTTCAGGCACATTCCTTCCGTATAATACTCTAAAACAAAACACTATTTCTCATGCCACGAAATTTTTCTTCCTTAGCACTATCCATGCGGGGCATTTAGCTCCATTGTCCATCAAATTTATCAGGTGGTGCCCAGCGCCCCAACCTTACGTGACTATTAATACAGACGGTAGCTCTCTTGGCATCCTTGGTAAGTTTGGGGCAGGGGCGTGGCACTCTCGGCCAATGGAGAATGGTTATGGGGCTTCTCCTTACATCTAGGAGTCTGTAAGGTTGAATTTAATCAACCATGTGTTGGCTTTATTCCGTGACAAATTTGCTTGTAATACAGCACTTAGAAACCTTGTATTTAGGTGGGAATCATGTAAGGGTAGTGTGTGAGAGAGTGTGAAGAAATGTTCAAGACTGTGCAATGAAGCAGGGACTCGCGGCTGGATCTCGCCGGAAGCTCGCGGCTTGCAAGCCGCCAAAAGTTGCACACGCGCAGAGCATGCAGGGGAGCTGAACAGTCATGCCACCTGGAGCACTACAGGACAAAAATCCAGACTGGCCATTAAGTTAGCTCGCGGCTTGAAGTCGCGACTCAGTCAAGTTGCGAGGTCAAGTCGCCAGCCAACCCTGTTTTGGAAAAACTGACTCTTTGCATTCCATTCTCACACCCGTATAAATACCCCTCATTCCCACAAAATATGTGTGGCTATTCAGAAAGAAAAACCCTAAGAGAGGTTTCTTAAAAACACCCACCCAATTAGAGAGAGCTACCCATTCTTAGAGAGAAATCTTTGTAGTTTCTTCTCATTCCCTCTCTCATTGTCATACCTATTGAGAGGAGATTTCTATCCAAACACTACCCACACCCATTTAGAGTGTTGAGTATTTTTGGAGTTTTGGGAAGTATTGGAAGATGACAAGGATGGCGGATGCTATGGATTATAGCAGAATCCGGTAAGCTAGAAAAGAAAAAGGTTCGGCGCAACCTCGTTGGAGCAAGAAGCTTGGAGGGCTTAGGTACATCGGGTAGATTAGGCTTTGAGGGTCTATTGCTGTTCATGTATCTCAACTACATTTTCTAGTGGATTATTGACCGCTTGGAGGGCGGCGGAGAGGTTTTACGCCGAGGGATTCGGTTTCCTCTTCGATAACACATTGTGTGTTGTCCTTGTGTTTGCATCTCTCTTCCCTTTATCTTTGCCTTTTATTTTCTGATGTGGATGTGATTTTAATTGGCTTAGAGTGTTTACCAATTCTGTATTAAGCTTTTATTTCATGTTCCGCACATTAATTGTTTAATATAAAGCTTGAATTGGTAATTTGTAAATTGGGGGTCTAAACGTTCAAGGGTGTTTATACACATATTTGAACTTTCAATTGGTATCAGAGCGGGTACACTTGTTGTGGTTTAATTACCTAAGTGTGATTCTTGACCCCTTGTGTTTTTTTTTTTTTTTGCCATGGATTGTGCTTTGTATGCCTCTTTGTATGATTTGGTTGGTGATGAATGTAACATGCCACGTGTTTGTGAAAATGCCTCTATGAGTGTTAATCCTCATAAGTGTGATGACATGTTATTTGAATCTATGGGTGTTGTTGACAAACTCTTGAAAAAAAATGCTAAGAAGTTTCAAAAGAATTTGAGCAAGTTATTTTGTGAAAATGATGATTTAATTGCTAAGCTCAATGAATCCAACGAATTGGTTGAAAAATATAAAAAACTTGCTGAAATTTCTCTTGAAAAGCTGAAAGAGTTTGAATGTTTGAATATGGACTTGGATGCTAAACTTGTTTTGTCTAACAAACTTGTTGATGAGTTAAAATGTGAAAATAAATCTCTTAAGATGCATGCCAAGTGTTTGATTGCTGAACCTACTGCTAAAAAGGATGATAATATTTGTTGCAATCATATTGTGGTACCCAATTTTGTGCCTAGTGTGTGTTCTACATTAAAAGACAAATCGGTGTACATTCCTCCACATAAAAGAAATCAAAAGGTGGAGAGAAAGGTTGTTAAGTCAAAGCCTCCGTTTAGGTCTCAACCTAAGGCTTGGGATGGATCTAAGTTTGTTCCAACTTGCCACCATTGTGGTGTGATTGGTCATATAAGACCTCAATGTCATAAGTTGAAGAGGGAACAAAACCATATTGCTAGATCCCTTCCCAAAAGGCCTAATGGACCTAAACACATTGTATGTCATCATTGTGGTGTCTTTGGTCATCTAAGACCTCAATGCTCTAAGTTTCATGCTGTCAAAAGAATCAAAAGAAAAGAAAAACTTGAGCTTCATGGAAGTTGTGCTAAAAAGAGTAAACCGGTTTTGAGTGAAAATAGCATGCTGTTAAAGAAAATGTTTAATGCTCTTAACTCCTTGACTATGTGCACCTCCGGTTCTCATTCTTCCAACCCTCGTCTTACTTCTCTTGAGACACTCATTCCAAACAATCGTTCCGTTTGGATGAGGAAGAGTTCCTATGGTTGAGCTTTTGCTCTTTTGGTCCTTGATCTAATTCTTTCGATCTTTGTAGGACCCTTCATGCGTTAAATGTCATATCTTCATGCATTTTGTGCATCTTGCATTTATTTGTATGCATTGTTTTGTTTTTGATCTTTCTTTTATATTTCAGTTTTGTGTGAGTAAAAAATTCAAAACCACATAAAAAGTGAAAATTTCAAAAAGTTTAATCGTATATGTTTGAGCACATATCACATGTGAGTTTGGCCTTGTACCTTTGTACAAATGGCTTTGTGCATTTACGAACTTAACTTGTTATTTTTGCACTTATATCTTTGTGGGAAAAATCTTGACATCTTTGCGTAATTGTTGTAAATCGATTTTCAAGCTTGTCATGAATGGTTAGTCAATAGTCATGTTGGTTTTGATACATGCGTAAACTTGTGCTTATATTTCTTTCCACTCTTTTATTTTTATTGCTTAAAGAGCTCTATAAATGTAAATCTCAAAATAAAAAGAGATAATGAGCTGCAAAAGCCGTCGCACATACTAGTATTCGACTAGGGAAAAGAGAAAGCGACTTATATGAAAATGTATGATGCCCAAAAAGCCAAAGGCTTGTTCATCAAATTGAAATATCACAAATTTCAAGCATCAATCTCAAAATGAGATGTTTTGATTCAAAATGATCAAATGTTATGAATTGTAAAGAAGTCAAATGAAAAGCTTCATCGTATGTAATCATTTTCTTGTGGGAGGTCATATATGTTCATTTTTATAATTGAGATAGACCACTTGACTTAGTACTAGTTGTGTATGACTTGATTAAATTGATCATTGAAGCTTCACTCTAGACTAAGGACTATTCCACATTTGATACACACACACAACACACATGCCTAATGTTCAATAAATGTTTTATTCATTTGTTAGATTGTATATGTCTAAATGTGATGTGTGTGTGCTTAATCTTATATGGATTAATTCAAAAAGATTTTTAATCATTTTATATGTTTTTGGAAGTGATTTTTATCACTCTTTGTGTTCATGTTTAGTGTTTACTTTGTTTTTCATTGTTTAAACATGTTCTGTATTGAAAACCAGGTGTTAGAGTTTTTCGCGGCTCAGCTGACGACTCGCCAGTCGCAAAACCCCAGTCGCGAGTTCATCCAGAAGCTTTTGACGACTCACTCGCGGCTTGCTCGCGACTCGCGAAAATTTTTGCGACTGAACCTGGCGACTCGCCCAGTCACGAAACGCCCAAAATTAGCTTTTTATAGAGCTTTTTATGGGAAACCTGTTTTAAACCTCTCCCATCCTCTCTTAAACCCCTCTTTCACTATTTTTACATCAAAACCCAATCAATTTGAATGGTTTTTCATTCCATTAACATCTCTAAGGTAATTATAAACTCTTTTCATTAATTTTGATCCTTAGATTATGTTTTGGAGAGTTTTTGTGCTCTTGGTTGGGATTTTCATCATAGGGGTTGGGAAAACTTAATTTTTGTCAAATTTTTTCATGGGATTGGTTTCTTTTGTTGATTTGCATTGGATGTTGGCCCCTTGTGGCAGAAAGAACATGTATTAAGGGTGGATTTCATGATATTCATGCATTATTTCACTTTATTGTTCATAGTGTGCATGCTAGGTGTTTGATAAAATGTCTCTTAGACATTTTCTCGCTTGTTTGGATTCTGATGAGTACCAAACTTTGGGGTTTCTCATGTTTCCTCATTAGGAACATGTTTGGTTCATTGGTTGTGTATTTAACACACCTTGCCCCACATGTGCATTTTTCATGCATTAGTTATGCATTGCACACAGTCACCTCTTGCACACACCTTTGCTACCCTTGTCATGCATTGGTCTAGACCTTGCTTCTTCATCCTAGCATGTCTTGTTTACCTTATGCTTTGTAGCACTTTGTTTTGTCTTAGGTTTGAGCTTCATTTTCTCATTCATCTTGCACCCCATATGCATCATTTTCATTGTTCGTTCATTCATCTCTTGCCCTCTTTTCTCCTTGGCCCTTTGTCTATTCCTAACAAAAAGGGGGAGAGTATACTCTAGAGAGTATACCAGAGTATTTTGTCATTTCTATATGACTCTTGTTATGACTCTTGTGCACATCCTTAGGGGGAGAAATTCTATTTCTTGTGCACATTTGTAGGGGGAGAGATTTTCCATAGTGGAGATGCATATACCAATGGGGAGAAGACATTGTGTTAACTAGAAAACTTTGTTTTGTTTGTTTTCTTGTTGGCTTTATGGTGTTTTGAGTTATGTTTTGTTATTCTCATTGCATCATGTTTGTGCTTTGGACATGCATATTTCCCTATGCTATTGTGCTTCATTGAATGCATGTTCGGATGATCATTTGCTTTGCTATGTGATCATTGTAGTCATTTCTATATGACTAGTTTGGTGTATGATCAAGTTGCTCACATGTTTCACATCATGTTTACTTGATCGCAATTTACCTGTTATATTATACTTGTCCTTTTATTACTTGCTTTACTTTGAGGGTCTAATGTGTTTTGTGCAAGTATTTCAGGCTACAAGTATATATGTTCCAAGTGCATCACAGCTTCTCATCATTCTGAAGGGGAGAAATTTTAAGCACTTTTAGCTTATATTGTTTAAGTTTTTATTCAGTATTTGGTGGTTTGTACCCATGTTGCTTTTGTAAGCTTTTAGGGTTTGTTTCCATGATTCTGTAGGCTTTATGGTCTGTACCATGCTTTTATGCAGCCTTTTATACTTTGTTAAATCAGTACTTCTAACTAAATGTCATGCATTTTCTTGTTAAGTACTGTCACTCTTGTGCCCTTGTAGGATTGTTCCTAGATGCATATACTTAGTGTATTATGCATTGGTTGAGTGTTGGGCATACAAGTAACTTGCATTGTTCTTGTTTGCTTGTATGTTCAAGTGTTCATTCCAAGTGTGAATGAGCATTGTGATCACTACCTTGTAATGATTACTTGGTTGATCAAGCCATGGTTTGTCTCTTAACTCCATCTTTGCTTGATCACATATTGCCTATTTCATATGCATTTCATGCTTTTCTGCATACAATGATCATGGTGTATTGTTGTGTTTCAGGAGATTCATGTTCATATGATTCAAGAGCTTCACAGCTTCTAGATTTAGGTGTGAGTGAGTTTTGCCATTGCTCCCAAACTCACGTTTAAGTCTAGAGTCTGTTTTAGGGTGTTTTGTCACAGAATAGCCAAAGGGGGAGATTGTAAGGTTGAATTTAATCAACCATGTGTTGGCTTTATTCCGTGACAAATTTGCTTGTAATACAGCACTTAGAAACCTTGTATTTAGGTGGGAATCATGTAAGGGTAGTGTGTGAGAGAGTGTGAAGAAATGTTCAAGACTGTGCAGTGAAGCAGGGACTTGCGGTTGGATCTCGCGGGAAGCTCACAGCTTGCAAGCCGCCAAAAGTTGCACACGCGTAGAGCATGTAGGGGAGCTAAACAGTCATGCCACCTGGAGCACTACAGGACAAAAATCTAGACTGGCCATTAAGTTAGCTCATGGCTTGAACTCGCGACTAGTCAAGTCGCGAGGTCAAGTCGCCAGCCAACCCTATTTTGGAAAAACTGACTCTTCGCATTCCATTCTCACACCAATATAAATACCCCTCATTCCCACAAAATATGTGTGGCTATTCAGAAAGAAAAACCCTAAAAGAGGTTTCTTAAAAACACCCACCCAACTAGAGAGAGCTACTCATTCTTAGAGAGAAATCTTTGTAGTCTCTTCTCATTCCCTCTCTCATTGTTATACCTATTGAGAGGAGATTTCTATCCAAACACTACCCACACCCATTTAGAGTGTTGAGTGTTTTTGGAGTTTTGGGAAGCATTGGAAGATGCTAAGGATGGCGGATGCTATGGATTATAGCGGAATCCGATAAGCTAGAAAAGAAAAAGATTCGGCGCAACCTCATTGGAGCAAGAAGCTTGGAGGGCTTAGGTACATCGGGTAGATTAGGCTTGGAGAGTCTATTGCTGTTCATGTATCCCAACTACATTTTCTAGTGGATTATTGACCGCTTGGAGGGCGGCGGAGAGGTTTTACGCCGAGGGCTTCAGTTTCCTCTTCGATAACACATCGTGTGTTGTCCTTGTGTTTGCATCTCTCTTCTCTTTATCTTTGCCTTTTATTTTCTGCTGTGGATGTGATTTTAATTGGCTTAGAGTGTTTACTAATTCTGTATTAAGCTTTTATTTCATGTTCCGCACATTAATTGTTTGATATAAAGCTTGAATTGGTAATTTGTAAATTGGGGGTCTAAACGTTCAAGGGTGTTTATACACATATTTGAACTTTCAGAGTCACCAACAACACTATGGCTGAACTTTGGGGAATTAGAGAGGTGTGGGTTCGAGCTTGGTCTGTGGGCCACCATCGAGTTTGTCTACAAACTGATTCTATTCTTGCCTACAATTGGTTGAATAATAATGCTAACTACCCTATGGAGTTTTCTAACTTGGTTTTGGATTGCAGGTGGCTCCTCCGTAGGGACTAGGAGGCGCACGTTGAACATGTATGGTGAGAGGCAAATAGCTATGCGGACATTCTGGCAAAGCGGGGTGCTTCCCAATCGGAAAGGAAAGTGTTGTATGATACTTGCCCTACCTTTTTGTGGTAGTGTTTATATTGGAACTCCTTGGGTTTTATTTCTTCCCAAGGTCATCGTGGATAATAAGGTCCAGTAATGTTTTGGTTAGATTCAGCTATATATTCCTCTCCTAGGTCTGGTAGGGTCGGATGGTGTTTTTTCTATGCTTCAGTTAGTGTATTTTGTTACGTTGTCATGCTCTGTAGTTTTGTTGTAATATATTTGTTTGTTAGACTTCTGCTTATGTAATATAAGTCTCCAGTTTTATGCAAAAAAAAAAAAAGAAAAAAAGAAAAAAAAAAGGACAAGCACATAATAAAAGAAAAGAAAAATGAAAAAGAAAAAACAAACCGAAGAGAGGATAAGCACAAAAGAAAAGGAAAAGAAAAAAAAAATGAAGATAAGCACAAATGAAAAAAAGAAACCAAATGAATATATAAAAAGACAAAAAAATATTTATTAAAAATAAAAACAAAAGAAGCAAAGTATAAAAGGACAGTTAGCCTCGACAACTATTGCAGGGCATTTTCACTTGTGTATTCATTTGGAATTGGGGTGATTTAATTTTGGTGGGCTAAGAGAAAAAAATTGTCGAGCTCTATTATTTTTCTCCTCTCTTTTCCCTCCTAACTAAACACACATTATTTATTTTCTCTCCTCCATTTTCTATTTACTTTGTTTTCAACTCAACCAAACACACCCTAAATTCATATGAAAATATTAATTTTGTGTATTAGGTAGATTGTTCTTATTAGTTCAGAGTACCACATTAATTTCCATTTCCTAAGTTGCATTTCTTTATGCTCATTTTCTATAGTGCAATTCAATTTTGATCTTGTGTTCAATGACCATGCCAAAACCATGAGAACATGGCCTATTTTCATAGGAATCACAAGTACAATACTAACTTTTTTACAATGAAGTTAAGAGTCTTGTAACTTAACTAATTGATATCTTCTAATATTTTCAACGGGAACACCAGAGTTCAAAAAAGATGTAAGCATGGATCAAAAGAAATTGTGTGTGTTTGGGCTAGAATTGTTAAAAAAAGTTTTGTTTTTTTACTTTTTGTCTTCTTCTTTTCTGTCTTTTTTGTACATTTTTAGACCTCTTAAAATACAACCAGATTAACCTAGTTATTTAGCCAAGTGATTAACTTAGGTAAATTATGCAGAACTAGGTTAACATAGATAAATCATATCATTGAAACATGCGGGATATAAATAACACAATGATATGATAACCCAGGAAAACCAAACCGGTAAAAAACCTAGGGAGGATTTAACCTAGCTATCCTCAAAGTAAAACAGATCCACTATGAAAGAATTGAAGTTCACACAATAGTGACTTATACCACTAACATCTTATTGCTACCTCGAGTAGGAAACTTACTACCATGACCATGTGACAGCTCCGAGTCCACGGACTACTTCTTTCTTGGATTCACAGAAAGCACAAGTACTCCCACTTGTGTATCTTTAAACTCTTTATGCAGCAACCGAACCGATCATCGTGCTCTTGACATAATCTTGATTCTTGATAACCCTAAGTATATGTGAAGGCAGACACCTCTACATCTCATAAGAGATTCACATACACAGCATAAACAACAACAATAAAACGTGGCTAAAGTTTTTTCTTTTATACTTAAGGCAAAACATAAAACCCTACAAGTCAAACAGGCTTGGGCTGAGTTGGAAAATTTTGCAGAAAAAAAAATCTGCATGAGCTTCAATTGATCGAGTCTAATTCTCGATCGATCGAGCTAGGCAGATTTACACAGTAAATCCTGCAGTACACTCGATTCCAACTTTACACATAACATACTTTGAGCAAGTCTAAAACAAGACTAAACATTTTGATCATGGTTTGCCAACATTACAAAATGAAATTCTAATACATTTAAATTTAAAGTCTTAGAACCCGACATTTTTCGTATGTGCAAATAATGTAGCTATTTTTTTTTTTTTTTTGGTCCTAGTTTTTAGCTTTTTGTAACACATTAACAAAAATGTTACTAAAAATCAATGTTATGAATTCTGTTTCGAACCTTGTTTTGGTTTGTCTATTGGATTGAAATATTTCAGTAAGGGCCTGTTTCCACGTATCATTTTTAGGGGTTATCGGCGTCCCCCCCCCCCCCCCCCCCCCCCCCCTCCCACACACACACACACACACACACACACACACACACCAACAAAATTTCCAAAAGATAATAACTAATTACCAAAGCATATACAAATAAGTAAATGATAGGGTCATTATTCCTTTTAAAAAATATATTATTTATCTATACTAGTAGACTACCATTGATTGGGTGCCTTTTTTAATTTTTATTCATCAAGGTGTAGTACCATTTGAAAGTTTTTAACTGTTAGCTCATGTAATAAGTTGATCGGTGGATCACGAGGCACTATTTGCTATAAATGCAAAAAACATGGAACTCTTTCCTTGATAAAATAATGATTACACTTTTATAGTTTCATCTACCCTACACTATTTTCTATAAATGCAAAAAACGTGGAACTCTTTTGATTACACATTTATAGTTTCATCTACCGCACCCAACTCCATTTCCTCTATCTAAATACAACTACTAGACTCTGCGTATTAAAATTATTATTACAATCTCCATGACTCTTTTTTGTTGCAAAAAGTAAATATGTAAAGGTTGAAGTTTCATGAGTAATTCACCTCAGACTCAGAATCATCAAAGGTCACCTTCAGTTTTTACCCCCTCTCACTTCATTGTTGTAGAATTTTTGGTTATAATTGATGCTATGAGTTAGAATAGAATCAGTGTAACTCATAAGAGTCAGGACACTGCTACATGTAATGCTAAAAAAGAACTAATTCATTCCGGCATATGCTACCTTGTTGTGAGTCTTGTTAGGAATGGACCCATGATTTCTTATTGTTACTCACCCATAGCACAAAAAACATTGTTAGATCATAATAGGCATAGAATTTACACAGTTTTATCTAAAAATGACCTATATTAGATTGTGTATAATTTGTATAAATTTAAAAGTTTGTTACAATAACCGTGTAAATTTACACTGACATTATTTATTTCATATTTTTTATGTTTATTTTTTTTATCTCAAGATGTATCCGAGGTAAAGAAAGAGAGTGGATGATAATTGCCGTAAGTGAAAAAAGAGAATCAGTTAAAAATTTTTATTTTTTTGATATTTTAATAAAATATAGTGTAAAATAGATAATCTGCTATGGAGTGTTTTGATAATTAAATATGTAAAATAGAAAAAGTAGGTTCTTATACTAAAATAGACCAAAAAAAAAAAAAAAAAAACAAAAAACAAAAAAATTGTAAGAGTCAATTCGAATGTCCTTACCTACCCACTACCAATATTCAGTGGCAGTTTCAAGATTTTTTTTCTAGGAGGTCAATAAGAATATAAATCTTAGATAGAAAATGAATCTTGGTCTACGATATTTCTTTATTACAAATTTGTCCATATATTCTGTTTGAAGCTACTGCATTTATACACCTTTGGGTTTTGTAACCAAGTACTTCCTCATCTTCATCGTTTATGAAGTGAAAAACTTTGTAGCCAATAACAATCATTTAAGTTGTTGGAGTTAGTCATGTACTGGGATTTGTGCAAAATAATTAGTCACAGATTGGAGATTCATACAACAAAGGATAGAAGACTGTTACAATATCAAGTCTAATTAAGTATTAGACCAAAGGTTCAACTGTAAGTTGGTATTTTGGGATAAGTTAAGGTAGTGGTAAGATTCTTCATACTTGTAACCGCTTAACTGTTGATTAGTGGATTTTTGGGAATGGTGACCTTAAATTCACCCGGTGGGGTTTTTGCCTTGTTAAAGGTTTTCCCCATTTGTCAACAAATCACCGTGTCAATTTGATTTGCATGTAATTTGACTTAATTAATCAACTTGGGTAATTGAATTAATTAATCGAGGTCAATTTATCATAACCCAACAGATACATTACACCCCTTGACTGCTTAAAGCCCTTCCTTTCCAATCTCAAATTTGTTTTCTTCCTCTCCCTCCAAATACTCCAAAAATTTCTTTCTCTTTCTTTATCCATTTTTCCTTAAATATCAGTACCACCTCGCATATTCCTCCCCCTTCACTTTCTCTCTCTTTTGGACTTTACGTAGCAAAATATCTTCTCTCTCACTTTTGCTTCAACTTTTAGATTTAAAAAATAAAAAATAAAAATTATTTCTCTATATTATTCCCAGACTCTTCACTTTGCTTCGTTTTTAGACTTTTATTGTAGTCCTCACAACTCTGTCTGTACAACCAAAGCGTAAGCTCTACTAAGCTCACTTCAGTATATATATATATATATATATATATATATATTAGCACAATAATTGTAAGCTTCAATGGTAATATTCAGTTAATATCCGTACCCTAAAACAATTTTATAATTTATGAAAAATCATTACTTCATGTTTATGGTTCCTTTAACAATTAACATGATTTTTCTATAGATGTGACATCACATGCCACATTTAAACAACAAAAAATACCCATAGTAATTATGCACGTGAAAATGTAATTTATAATCAAATAAAAATGCATAATACTATTTTTGAGGGCACATAATTTTAACACAATGCCCATGCCAAAACCATGAAGAAGCATGGATTATTTTCATAGCTGTTCAGGAATTGCAAGTGGAAGTACAATACTAAGTACAATAAGCAATGAAGAAGATGACAAACGAGACTGAATCCACATTATTACAAAACAAAAATTCAAAGAGAACTAGTCTCTGTTTTAGTCGCATCTCAAACCACGGTGCTTGGAATACTCCAAAATCGATAAGGTTCAAATTTATTCTACTAAGAAAGTTGGAACTAATTGTCACATTGGTCTGCAACTCTGCATATATATGATATATCGGCTAATTAGCTAGCCAAGAAGACCTTGAGCCATTTCGCAGACTTCTTGAGGATTCTGTCCAAGTTGTTGAGGTAATCAGTGTAAGCAAGCCCGTACCGCACTGTGTAGCCTGACCCCATTTCCAAGCAGTCCATTAAGGCCCACATGAAGTATCCATTTACGTCTGCTCCCTGCCTGCACTCAAACAACAAACAATCTTTATGACTTTGTTTGTTGGGACAAACTTTTTTTATGGTCTTATTTATGCATAATATTGGTGCCATCAAAAGAATATGTGACAATTAATTAGTTGCAATTGGCAGAATATAAAGCGGAACAAAATTAGTAGGTAGCACTCAAGAACATACTTCATGGCTTCTGAAATGGCATAAAGATGGGCAAGAATATGCTGAATCCGAACATCATCTAGTAATGCAGTCTCTACTGCAATAGTATCATCTCGTTTCTCCGGATATCCTGTTCCAAGGCATATACAATCATATCAAGATAAAAAATTTTGTGATGTCTTTTTTTGCTTGATGAATATGAAAAAGAGGAACTATTTTAATTAAATTACTAACCATTCTCAGTAATAAAGAACTTAGGATTGCTGTATGTATTTGAAATATAAACCAATGCATCGGTTAACCCTTTTGGATAGATATAAATTTCACTGCTGCCTGGTGTCTGGGTTAACGATGAAATATCATGTTCTTAGTCGATGTCTTAAAGTCATTGGGTTTAATCAATGTGTAAACGATAGATTTAAAACAAAATAGTCTTACCGCTGCACCAATGTATACCCCATCTTTCTCAGCTGTGACAAATGCAACAAACAGGAAAGATGGATTAGATATTCCTACCTATCAAAACCAGATTTAGGATAAATTCAATTGCATGCTAAATTAAGCTATTTTGCAAATGAAACCACAAAAGTTTACCTGAGACTGTAGCAAACTGATAGTCAGAATAGGCAGAAAAGGTTGCATCTGTATCAAATGTTACGGCAGTTGCGTATCTAGATGTATAATAATTGATACCAATAAAGTCGAAGGATCCTTTAATTAAAGTCTTCTCGTCATCTGTGAATTCTGGAAGTCCATCCCTTACCAAAGCCTTCATGATGAATGGGTAATCTCCAAACACTAACGGTTCCAAAAACCTGTTCATACAATAGAAAAAAAGAAAATGAAATTAGACATAATTTTTTAGTCAAAAGGGTTTGATTATGTATGTGTTTTATTGACAATGATAAATTTTCTAACCATCCAACCAAGAAGTCAAATGCTCTCCGGGCTGCATCTTGATCCTGAATTGTATCTGAAGCAGGCAAAAACCATTCTGTCACTAGCGAAAGGCCGATTTGTCCCGCTTGGGTTGACTATTAACCAAAAAAAAAAAGGTTATATAAATAATGCTATATAGAAATAAAAGTGCAAACTAGTTATTCTAAAGCAAAATTGGTGTCAGCTTATGATTGGCCTGTGGAAAATGCTGCAAAATGTAAAAAAGAAGAAGAAGAAGAAGATGATTTAATTAGATTTCACCTGGTATGTGTCTCTGTAGAGTTTTACAGCTGTGGCATGGGCTAATATAATGTGATGGGCACAAAGGAATGGATCTGTTGCAGCATTTTGGAGTGGGTTGGTCGTATCAACTGTATAACCGTACGGTGCCCAGACTTGTGGCTCATTAATAGTAGTCCAGTGCTTCACTCGGTCACCAAAATATTGGAAACAAACATTGGCATAGGCTTTAAAATCATCCCTATCAATAGCAAGGTGGCAACCAACTACATTGATTAATATCTCAGGAAACTTTGATAGTTATGGTGATTAAAATAAGACATCGAATACAGGAAGAACTTGAACCTACACAATCTGGCTGCTCCAGAAGCCATTGTATTTGTCTCCTAGTGCTTGAGGTAAATCGAAGTGGAACAGTGTCACAAATGGGGTTATCCCTGCATGGGAAATTCATAGTCTAGCTCATTTTTTGAGCAGTTGAAAAGAAAACTGGTTTGAAACTTTGGGAACAAAAACTTATATATTGTCCTTTCATCATGAATTAAGCACAAGTAGGGTTCAAAAGTAAATTGATTCATACCATTTTTTATAAGTTCATTTATAAGATTGTTGTAGAAATTGATTCCCTCTTGGTTTATTCCACCATCTATGGTCCCATCTGCAAGTTGATTATGAAAAAGTACATAAATTTCATATTTTCCGAAATAGTTGGCTTGTTTGAGGTTCGGTTGTTTAGAAGAAAAAAATACCAGGCAGAATTCTTGACCAAGAAATGGAGAATCTGTAAGTGTCTGCCCCCATATCTACCAATGCTTGCACGTCATCCTGTGTTGCAAGCCAGTTAGAAAACGAAAGAAAGAAAAAAGCACTATCTTTTATTTAGTTACAAATTAGTAACAAGAAGTTGTATTTATTTGGCGAAAATATTGACCTGTTGCATGAAGTTTGTATTTTATCCATAAACTTTAAAAGTTAATTTTCAATTTTTAAACTATTCCTTCTCAAAAAATAAAAATAGAAATTATTGAAAACATTACATTTTCTTTTAAGATTATTATTATTTTTTCACTAGCTTGAGGGCAAAAATATAACAAAAATAAAAAAAGATTTTTCTTTCAACAACTTAGGAATAAAACATTATCCCTTTTTTAAATTCCTTTTGATATAGTGTTGTGTTACAAACTTATTTTCCAAAATATAATCCTAGAAATATTACAAATTTTACTATATAACTTTTACAAACTAATGTGTCATCAATGACAAAAATATAACTCAAACATTAATTTCTTTTTATCAAGATTTCTAATATTCATTTATAATATTGTTGGAAACCACTAATCACATTTATTATCATATCAAAATATAAAAGTTTAATAGTAAAATTCGTAATATCTTTAACATTTTCCTTTATGAATTTAGGTTGCAACAAAAACTTTGATCCACAAAGAAGGGGGAAAAAAAGAGACAATTTTCCTGTGCAGTTATTATTATTATTATGTTTTTATTGTTTCTAAAGCTTTATTATTGTTATAAAGCAGATCAACAATCCTACCAATGCATAAGAATATTTTCCTAATTTGAGATTCATGATTCAATTAGGTATTTTCCTTTAAAGATTTTAGGGCAAATTACAATATATCCACCTGAGTTCACCTCAGTTAGTCTTTTGTAACCTACATTTGTTAAAAACAAGAGTAAATATGTATTTCTAAGCTCATTTTATGTCTCTCTCCTCTCAAAACATAAAAAATATAAATAAAAAAGAGAAATAAAGATAAAAATGCTAATGTTATAAAAACATTTAGGGGTAATTATACCTCCTTCACTTAAGGTTTGGATGAATGACACTCCACACCAACCTTAAAGGAAAAAAACACTCATCTCCCTTGAGATTTGAAGAAATTAACATTCATCACCCTCCATTTATATTAGTAACGAAATATTTTAAATTTGTCTCTTATAAAAGTTTAACCATGATTAGTAAAAACATAATTGATAAATTTAGAATAAAAATGCCAAATTTATCAAGTACTAAAACACTTGTAACAATAAATCTCTCTATAACCCGTTTATAAATATAAAAAAGAGAGTAAGAAACATGCTTAATATTTTAAAATGCACTTCAATTAAAATTTTTAAGCAACCCTAAATAGCCAAGCTCACCCTCCAAGGCCACAACCCACAGACCCATTAACCCACTCGTTTCTTCTCTAGATTGAGTCCCAGATACTTGATGTTTTGAGGATTTGATTCAAGTGTCTTGCTACTATGGTTGGGATTGTTAGCTGGCTGGGTTTGAAGTTGTAAGGTTGTAGACGGAGGAGATGAGATTTGGAGTGGCTCAACTGTGAACCCTGTGAAAGAGAGAGGACTGTTTGTTTCTCGATCGGGAAGATGTGGGGTTTTTTTATGGGTGAGATTTTTATTGGTTACACAAAATAAACATAGGAACCAAAATAGTGTAGATGATTAGTCCATGCTGAGCTACAAATTGAAGGTCCGTCATCATGAATTGTTCTTGCCAGCTGTTTGGTCAACATGGTTTGTTGTTGATTAGATGACCGTGGGTTGCTAGGATTTTTGTCTGCGTGTTCATGTCTTCTTGAGGCAAACAAGCAGTGGAGAATTTAGATCTATTCAGGTAATGTGATATTAATTAAAAACACAATTACATTTATAATATCAATTTGAATTATGTAATAGGCCCATTTAAATAAAGATAATATATATATATATATATATATATTTTTTTTTTTTTCCATTGAGAGACACTATCATTCCTGTATTTATAAAAGATAAAAAGTCACTATCCCTTTCTCTGGATAAATAATAGATTCACATTTTCATTTAATCCACTAAAAAAATTTTATTAAGTACTCTAAGAACAATGAACCATGATATGTAAAAGAAATGTAATGAACAATGCTATTGAGTTCTCCATAACTTTCTAGAAATGAAAGAAATTTATTGGATACTTCAAGAATTAGCAGTGATATGTAAAATAAATATGATGAACAATGCTATTGAGTACCCAATAACTTTCTAAAAATGAGATAAATTTATTAGATATTTTAAAAAGTAATGAGCAATAATGTTTAAAATAAAAGTGATGAACAATGTTACCAAAGTACCCAACAACTTCCTAGAAATGAGGTCAAACTTTTGAACTATATATGCACATGAGTTGTGTACTGTATGTGCACGTGAGTTGTGTGCTCTATATATTGCTTTCTGTACTTCCATCCCGTGTAAAAAAAAAAAAAAAAAAAAAAAAACTTTTGTAGAATTGGTTTTATATCATTTATTGAGAACTATGTAGCAATATTCATATATACTTTGTAACGATTGTATGAATCAACTGCATAGTCTGTGATTCCATCATCATCTTGGATATAACTATCCCAGGTCGCTGGTCCTCTCCCTCCTTCATCACCTTTTCCTTCTGTCTGTACCATTTCATTACATGTCAGTTATATATGCAGAACACATATTCAATATAAATGAATGTATGTGTTTATAGGAGAGAGAGACCTGAAAAGCAGAAGTGGAGCAACCAAACTTGAACTCAGTAGGGAAGTCTTTTCTTGTTATTTTGCTGGCTGCAGCTATTGCATCCGCGATTGGGTCTGTGCTGGTAGTTGTATCAGTAACTGAAGCTGGTGGAACGGAACCTTTCCAACATCTAATTGTAAGCCTCAAACTCTTGTTCTCATTTCTCAGAGATGGGACTCTCCGACTTGCTCCAAAAATGGTAGTTTCTGATTTCTTCAAAGAACCCAAACCAGCCATCAATGGCCTCATTGGCAATGCAAGGTTAAATGCCATGTTGAGAGAGAGAGAGAGAGAGAGAGAGGAATTTGGTGCTTAGGGATCTTTTGTTCTGGGCTATTTATAGATTTGACATGATGAAACAGTATCGGAAATTTGATCGAGGACTTTGGTGCATCTCCAACAAACACTCTAAAACCAAAATTTCCCTCTAAAACCGTTTCATTTCATAGTGAACCAAAATGGAAAAGGTTAACCTTTCAAAATAAAAAAAGAAAAGAAAAGGTTAGCATTACACCGTATATGTCAGCTAGTACCATGCACGTTTTTTTTTTTTTTTTTGGTTTGGGGGTAGAAAGGAGGATAACATTAACAACTAACCAAACTCCAAAAAGGAGTTAACATGACGATCATACAAGGTACGAACAGAATCTAACCATCTTCGCATCTAATTAACTCACGTGTTATATTTGTTGCCTGCATGTTACCTGACTCCTTTTAAGTTTTCGTTTGGTAATGACTTTTAGTTGGCTTACTTTTACCACTACTGTGGGTACTTAGCTTGTTTTTGTCAGAAATCACTACTTTGCAGATCTTATCCTCAAGATTTTGCTTACATTTTTTTTTTTTTTTTTTGTTTATTGTAGGTCCATTTTATCCTCTCTTTCTTTCTTTCTTTTTTTCTTTTTTTTTTTACAGTAATTTCAGGAAGAAAATAATAAATTTATTTTATTTAGTTTATAGCTTTTATTTATAACATTTTTAGTAAAAAAACTAAATAAATTGTTCTCAAATGGACACTTAAACATTTTGCATGTAAGAGTAGGCAAATGCAAGTGTAAGTGAATATAAAGCAAGAGTCAAATGGTGACAAATGATGTGTATAGTAAAGTATATGTCATATTTTTAGCATCAATAAATATTTTTTTTATGAAAAACTCTTTTTTTGTATTATACTTGAGCGTGATGAGATTTATTATAGACTATTTGATAAAATACTTTTCTTGATTGTCAAATTTATTATTTTGACAAAATTTTTGTGGAGAGAAATCTCATCAATTGGTACGGGTTTCTTCCGGAGGATCTAATGAAAGGAGAAAATGCCATCAACTCAGGTTTTGCATGCATTCTGAAAAAGTCTCAACAATTTCAACTATGAACTATGGTGGTCGTGCATGAAGTCATACTGGAAGGAAATGATTTGTGAGAAATTACATGCCGAGAAAGCATGGCCCCATCTAAAAGCTCTTTACTTGCTCAAACAGTGCATGGAGGATAATATGCTAATTCACATATATCAAATACAAATATAACAAAGTAGGCATGGCTCACAGTGTCACACATTAGAGTGGTGCTCATGAGGTACCAATTCAGCAATTCATCCTGTTTCATTTCAAATTAATGGAAAAAAAATTGTTAAAATTTTAGTGTTTGAATTAAAAACCTTAAATTTCGGCTCTTGCCTCTCACCTCACAACCTCACAAGAACTTTATATTTGTGAAACGACCATTATACCAAGTGTGTGTGGTATTGATTATGGTTATAGTGTTAATATCTTACTCTATTTGACAAAATTTAATGTATTTTCCTAGTACGTAGTTGATAAAAGCTCTGTTGTGGGAAAATATTTACTCCGAGTAGCGTCCATTTGGTTGGAATGGTGGAAAATTAAAATGATAGAAAAAAGGGGAAGGGAAAAAAAATGAGAGGATGGAAAATATTTCATTTTTCTATTATATGTGCTTGGTTGGAAGGATGAGAAAGTGGAAAGATGAAAAACTTATTTGTTTGGTTAAGAAGAAAAATGAGATGATAGAAAATGAAATTGGTATAAATTAGTGACGGAGTCAAGATTTTAGTCTAGAGGGGGCAAAATTAAATGACAATATTAAAAGTGAAATTAATCTAAAAATATTAATCAACAATAATAACAAAATAAATAAACAATTGTAAGCAAATATGAATATATTTCATATTATTAAAATAGATAAACAAAAATAACCAATTCATAGCTACTAAAAAATTTACAAATTGATGGAGTAAAAATGTGATTAGTGTTACTTAAAAAATATAATAAATAAATGTTTGAAATTATTTTTTGTGGATTGGTGACATGCCAATTTGTAAGATGTAAGTAGTAAAATTTGTAGTATCTCTAGTATCATTCAAGGATAAAATGCTGTAAAAAGTATCATAAATAGTGAAAATAGTGTAAATAATGATATAAAATAAAAAATAAAAAATAATGAAATAGGTGCAACACGTAGGACAAGACAAAAGCTACTTGTAAAAATAGTGAAATTGGTGAAAAGTTTACATGGTTTTGCGTTTGAGAACTTTTTTTTCTTTTTTTTTTCCTGTGTGACAGAGTCACTTTCAACCAAGTAGAAGTCATTTTTTTCATATTTTTTATTTCCTCCATGTCTGTAAGTAATTACTTTAGGCTACATATGCAAGGAAATTTTAGGAGGAGTCAGGGAGGCAGGTGCACCCCCTCGCCCCCCCCCCTCCCCTGGCTCTGCCTCTGCTATAAGTAGAGAGTTATGTCTCTATTAAATAAAACAAAAGGTAGCACATTTTTTTATTAAAAAATTGTGTATGAATGGTACTTCATTTATATATATATATATATATATATATATATATTAATAAAAAAAAGACAGGAAGTTCAAGAACCCAAAATTTATTTGTCAAAAAAAAAAAAGAAAAAGAAAAAGAAACTAGCTAACTGTTTGAGAAAAGAAAGGACAAGCACATAATAAAAGAAAAGAAAAAATAAACCGAAGAGAGGATAGGCACAAAAGAAAAAGGAAAAGAAAAAAAATGAAGATAAGCACAAATGAAAGAAAGAAATCGAATGAATATATAAAAAGACAAAAAAATTATTTATTAAAAAAAAAAAAAAAAAAAAGACAAAAGAAGCAGAGTAGAAAAGGACAGTTAGCCTAGACAACTATTGCAGGGCATTTTCACTTGTGTATTCATTTGGAATTGGGGTGATTTAATTTTGGTGCACTAAGAGAAAAAAAAAATTGTCGGCCTCCATTATTTTTATCCTCTCTTTTCCCTCCTAACTAAACACATATTATTTATTTTCTCTCCTCCATTTTCTATTCACTTTGTTTTCAACTCAACCAAACACACCCTAAATTCATATAAAAATATTAATTTTGTGTATTAGGTAGATTATTTTTATTAGTTTAGAGTACCACATTAATTTCCATTTCCTAAGTTGCATTTCTTTATGCTCGTTTTTTGAAGTGCAATTCAATTTTGATCTTGTGTTCAATGACCATGCTAGAACCATGAGAACATGGACTATTTTCATAGGAATCGCAAGTAAAAGTACAATACTAACTTTTTTACAATGAAGTTAAGAGTCTTGTAACTTAACTAATTGATACCTTCTGGTACATATTTTCAACGGGGACACTAGAGTTCAAAAAGATGTAAGCATGGATTAGAAGAATTTGTGTGTGTTTGGGCTAGAATTGTTAAAAAAAGTTTTTTTTTTTTTTTTTTTTAAACAAACTAGTTTTTAGCTTTTCGTAACACATTAACATAAAAGTTACTAAAAATCAATGTTATAAATACAATTTCGAACCTTGGTTCGATTTGTCTATTGTAATGAAATATTTCAGTATCAGCCTGTTTCCACATATCGTTTTAGGGGTTACCGGCTTCCCCCCATCCCCACCCCACCCCCCCTCCAAAAAAAAACACCCACACACATCAACAAAATTTCCAAAAGATAATTACTAATTACCAAAGCATATACAAATAAGTAAATGATAGGGTCATTATTCCTTTAAAAAAATATATTATTTATCTATACTAGTATACTACCATTGATTGGGTGCCTTTTTAATTTTTTATTTATCAAGGTGTAGTACCATTTGAAAGTTTTTAACTGTTAGCTCATGTAATAGGTTGATTGGTGGATCACAGGGCACAATTTGCTATAAATACAAAAAACATGGAACTCTTTCCTTGATAAAATAATGATTACACATTTACAATTTCATCTACCCCGCACTATTTGCTATAAATGCAAAAAACGTGGAACTCTTTTGATTACACATTTATAGTTTCATCTACCACACCCAACTCCATTTCCTCTATCCGAATAGAATTACTGGTCTCTACGTTTTAAAATTCTCATTACACTCTCCTTGCCTCTTTTTTGCTGCAAAAAGCAAATATGCGAGGGTTGAAGTTTCATGAGTAATTCACCTCAGACTCAGAATCATCAAAGGTCACCTTTAGTTTTTACCCCCTCTCTCTTCATTGTTGTAGAATTTTTGTTTATAATTGATGCCGTGAGTTAGAATAGAATCAATGTAACTCAGAAGAGTCAGTACACTGCTACATGGAATGCTAAAAAAGAACAAATTTCATTCCGGCATATGCTACCTTGTTCTGAGTCTTGTAGGAATGGACCCATGATTTCTTATTGTTACTCACCCATGGCGCAAAAACATTGTTAGATCATAATAGGCGGAGAATTTATACAGTTTTATCTAAAAATGACTTATATTAAATTGTGTATAATTGTGTAAATTTAAACGTTTGTTACAATAATCGTGTAAATTTATACTGACACTATTCATTTCATATTTTTTATGTTTATTCTTTCTTTATCTCGAGATGTATCTCAAGATAAAGAAAGAGAGAGGGTGATAATTATCATAAGTGAAAAAAGTGAATCAGCTAAAAAAAAACAAGAAAAATTGATGTCTTAATGAAATGTAGTATAAAATAGATAATCTGATGTGAAGTATTTTGATAATTAAATATGTAAAATAGAAAAAGTAGGTTCTTATACTAAAATAGACAAAAAAAAAATTATAAGAGTTGATTCGAATGTCCTTACCTACCCATTACCAACATTCAATGGCGGCTGATGGTTTTTAGACCCCTTAAAATACAATTGATTTAACCTAAGTAATTAGTTAATTTGTTACTTAATCCAATTTAATAAATCTAGGTTATCACAATCACAAAGATCATATCATGCAAAGCAGCAGAAAGATAAATAACACAAGATATGATCACCCAGGAAACCAAACCGGTAAAAACCTGGGGAGGATTTAACCTAGCTGTCCTCAAGGTAAACTTGAATCCACTATCTTGAAAGAATCGAAGTTCATACAATAAGACTTACAAGCCCCCATGCTCGACTTCTTATTGCTACCAACCAGTAGAACTTACTGACACGACCACGTGTAAGCTCCGAATCCACGGACTCCTTCTTTCTTGGATTCACCACCAGATACAAGCATACCCGCTTGTGTTTTCTTTAAACTTCAATGGCAGCAACCAAGTTGATCATCAAGGTGTAGATAAATCTAATCCTTGAAAACCCTAAGTTTGTGTAAAGGAAAGCTCCTCTAAATCTTACAATAGATTTACACAAACTGCAATATGAGCAACACTAAAACGTGGCTAGGGTTTGCCTTTTATACTTAGGACAAATTAGAAAACCCTAAAACGTTTTAAAACAACTAGGGCTGAGTTGGAAAATCTGCAGAAAAAACATTTTGCCCGAGCTTCGATCGATCGAGCCTAAGCTTCGATCGATCGAGCCAAGCCGAAATGCAAAAATCTTTTCTGCATTAGCTCAATTCCAACTTTACATAAATGCACAACTTTGAGTAAGACTAAAACACTTCTAAACACATTATTTTGATCATGGTTTGCCAACAATACACATTAGAGTTCTAAATACATAAATACCTAAGTCTTTAGAACCTAACAAACTCCCCCCTTTGGCAATCTGTTACAAAACAAAACTAGAAACTCAAAGTTTACAAAATAAAAGCCCTTTACACAAATAATGCTCATAAAATAAATTCAATCCTAATTACTATCCATCAGTTGCAAGTGTAGACAGCAGCTCAATTGAATCAACCTGTATATTTCCTGAAACATTAAACAAAATGTATAACCGCATGTGTGGAAACAATACAAGTAAACAAATTAAATTATTGATTTCAAACAACAAACAATAAAGACATATATCAATGAATGCCTCATAAATATAAATCAATAAACAGTTTGAAACAAGAAACATATAAGGTAACAAAAAAAACACTCCCCCTAACATGAATATCCCATCAAAAAACATGGCAAGAGCTAAAAAGGTAAAATACAATGTGAAGCATCTAGATACAATCTAAACTCCACAAGCTCCAACCAAAGAAATACTCTCCCCCTGAAAAAAAAAAAAAAAAAAACTCTACAAAGTACTCCCCCTTTTTGTGACGAAATGCCAAAGGGCAAACAAACTCCATCATCAAAAGGGAGGTGATCTAAACTGTGCCAACTCTGCACGCAAGGAACAGATCTCATCAAGCACATCCACTAAAATCTGTCCATGAACCGCCTGAATGGTCAAGACATGATCTAACATACGTCAAATGTCTGAATCATTCGAAGTAGTCGGTGGAGGAACATCAGTACCAGCAGTAGTAGCACCAGACGTCTCAACATCATCAACACCTGTAGAAGAGGGAGGAGGGGGAACAGCACCAGATGACGCACCCCTAGGACGCGAAGGAACAACTCGCATGTGAGAAGCCCTCTGTCTAAGAAAGGTGGCACCTATGGGAGCAACGACATGATCAGGCTCACCAGACGGGAAACCATCCAGACTAAAAAGAGCAAAATCCTATGAATGAAAATAGGATGAATAAGCACATGCCCTACGGCAAAACTCCTATGAACCTCATTCAAAGAACGAAGGAACAGATGAGGGAAACTGATCGACGCACCAGAAATAAAAGCATACAAAAACACACATCGCTCTAGAGGGATGGTGTGGAAATGAGAAATAGGCCACAATGAATGACACGCTATCCTAAAGAAAAGATAGGCAGTCTCGGTAAGCTCAGCGGACGTGATCCGAGGATCAGAACCCCACTGGATAGATGACCCAGTGATGTATGACATAACAACATCTAAAGAGGGCGACTCATCATAAGGATAGACAGGCTCCCGAACAACCGGAACCCCAAGAGCCTCAGCCACTACCCGAGGGGTAATAGTGAACTTAACACCTCGTATCCAACTCCTAACAAGGGTGTTGCAATCATAGACGTGGCAAGAGAGGTTCGAGAAGAACTCTCTAATCAGGGCGGTCGGGGGTGTATGATCTATCTCTAAGAGAGGCAACCAACCTCTAGACTCAAAGTTTGCCTTAATGGCCAGATTAATCTCATCTAAAACCACAGCACGCTCAGCCCAAATCTTACGCTTACTGTTCAAAGTATCAAAGGCCTCTCTGCTCTTATCATTCCTAAACACCTCACTCCTAGAGGGAGACTCAGAGGAAGTGGAAGGGGTCCTATGGGCTCTAGTTTTCCTAGGCATGGTGATAGGATAAGGACCAAAACACAAAGCAAAGGAACAAAAAAAATACCAAGGGCAGACTGCAAGTTAGCACATGAAAAAAATATAGAACAAAATCTATATGATGTATGAACAATTTAAATGGCATGATGCATGTCCTAATGCAGTGCAATTAAGTCCAAATAAGTTCAAAGTCAGAAAATTGGCTTGAACATAGAGGTATTAACACAAAAACCCCAAAATTTGGAAAACCACTTGATCAATTTGAAAGATATTGACTAATTGATCATCTTACAAGATAGATTTCAGAAAATAATGACCAATTACATCAATTTAACAAGCCAATTTCATCAATTTAACCCAATTTGAACAAAATCCCCAATTCGGATCAATTACGAACCCTAGAATTTTCAATTTTTCACAAATCCCCAAATTGATCAAATAACCAACATATATCATGAATATAACAATATAGAGACAAAACCCAATGATCAATTTCAGAAAACATGGCTTGAAACATCAAAAACCCCAATTTGCATGAAACATGGCTTGAAATGCATGAAAACATGAAATAAAATGCAAAAGGAAAGGCATAAAGGACTTACCGGCTTAGAAAGAGGAAAACCTTGCAAAAATTTCGAAGGAAAACGACAAAAAAACCTTAGTGGAGCCTTGCCAAATCAGAGAGAGAGAGGAAAGTTTGAAAAGGTTTGAAAAAGTGACTTTGAAAAAGTCTAATCTGACTTTTAAAAAAAACAAGATTCACAAGTTTCGATCGATCGAAAAACAATCTCGATCGATCGAAACAGTCAGAGACTTTAACAAAACAATTTTAAAAAAGTTCGATCGATCGAAAATTAGTTTCGATCGATCGAAACAATCAGAGGCTCTCTCAAACATACTTAAACAATTTCAATTGATCGAAAAATAGAATGGATCGATCGAAATGGACAAAGGCTCACTAAATTTGAGAAAAAACATAGTTTTTTTTTTAAAAAAAATCAGAATTAACTCAAAGCATTGAAATTTAAGAACAAAATGCATGAGTATGTGATGATGTGATTTTCAAAAACAAGAATTTTAAGCCCAAATTTCCCAAAAATAAAATATCTTGCATTCTCCATAAATTTTCAAGCAACAAATTAATTTTGCACAAAATTCAAAGTATTTGCAAAACTTGGTTAGTCAGACCATAAACACACACAATAACATGTACAAAGTTTAGCAAAGAGTAACTCGTGTAGTGTGTGCAACTAGCAAAAGCTTGAGATACATGTGAGATGATATGTAAATAACAATCAATCACAAAGTCTACAAAATTTATCACAAAGAATTTAAAAGAGACTATCATCTAAAGAGTTACATCATATAACTCTCACATCTCCTAGATCATGAGCTTGCAATCATATAAGTTTCTTGAATTTAGCCTCATAATATACATACCAATTTTAAATCATATGATTTTGGCATCAAGCCTAATAGTACACATCAATTTTAAGTATTATGCAATTTAAACCGAGGCTTCACCTTATGTTCTTTTCATGCATGTGCTACATTTTCTTGAGAACAAAATCTTATGATATGCACTAAGGTGTTCATGATTGGCTAGTGAACAGTGGTGAAATGGTTATTTATGCCTTTTTCTAAAAGTTCAAGTCCGACAGTAAAAAACATGTGACTTCAAGATTAAGACGGAGTAATAAAAAACCATAAACATCTTTCTCACACAACATGCACTACAAAACTTCAACTAGTAAAGTGCAATAAGTAAGCTCATCAAAGCTAAACAAGGTACAAACAACATGTTATGTGAAAATAAATTGACCAACCTTGTTCTTCAAAAACCAAGAAGAATAGTACAAAACACAATTTGCTTCCTTTTTCTTCCTTTTTTTTTTTTTTTTTTTTTTTTATTAAAAAAAACACACATAGAATGAAATGCATGAATGTTATGCAATGCAAATCCTAGAAAACAAAAAACAAAACCAAAGAACAAATGTCACAAAAGGTAGAGCAATGAAGTACAAGGACCGTGTCAGAAAGACTCAGTTAGTTCGAGTCTTTTGCATCCAAAATCTTTTAGATGCACCATGAGCATTGGAGTTCTTATTCACATGGGAATGATTACCAACTCCAGGATTGAAATAAAGATTTAAAACTTTTACCAATTCACCAATAAGTACCATAGGATCTTATGTTTGAGGCACAGGTACTTTTGATTTGTTTGCTCTCTTTACAGCTTGCAGCTTGTAACAGTTAGGACGTATGTGTCCAGACTTTCCACAAAAATGACAAACTCATGCAGGCTTATCATGTGTCTTGTCCTTAGATAGGGTAGGCTTCTTAGACTTAGACTCTTTCAGATTAACCCTAATCTTCCTAGATGATGAAACTTCTATGGGTTTGACAACCTCACTCATAGGGGGTTTGACAGTTTCACTCACTATCTTACTCATAGAAGGTTCAGAAGAAGATGAAGGGACAAAGTTTGTGGAATTGGGAGCAGACACAGAGATGCTTTCAACATAACCTAAACTGGATTTGTCAGAAAGAGACTTTTGAACACTTAACATTTGATCAAGTTTAGAACTAGCAGATCTAGCAACAGATAAATCAAGTTCCAAAGATTTAACTTTATCAAGCAAAAGCATATTCTCAGTTTTCACATTGTTCAAAAGTTCAGTAGCATCAAACAATTTTACAAGCAAATTCTTCTTATCAAGCTCAAGAGATTCAATTTTCTTCAGGCCAAGTTCAACATTCATAGCATCCTTTGCAGCAACTTTGCAAAGTTTATTACTTTTCAACAAACATACTCTCATTGACTACAACCGTAGCAGTGAAAACAATAAAGTTTCTATTCTCATCACAATCAGACTCATTATCTGAAACTTTACCATCACTAAGGGTTACAGCCATAACCTTACCCTTAGACTTCAAATAGGTAGGACATTCAGATTTCATATGACCATACCCTTAACATCCAAAACACTAAGAACCCAAAGAATTATTAGAAGATTGACCTACTTTTTCTCTAGGTTTATCATTATTATTAACCTTAGTGGGATCATGCTTCCTAAAGTTTCTAGGTTCAGCAGTGTTCATGCCTCTTGCCTTTCTGTTACTATTTCTGAGAAAGTTTCTAAAATTCTTGGCAAGGTAAGCAATCTCTGTAGCAGAGAGCTCATCATCAAATCCACCACCTTCAACATCATCAACTGACTTAATGATTGAGACTACATGGTCTTGGATTACATGGTCCTGGTTTTTGATGCAAAATGTCTTTAATGATAGAGACTTGAGGTCAAATTGATTGAAAAACTTGTTTTTGGAAGATCTGGGTTGAATTCAAGTGTTTTTGAAAAACTTTTAATCTCATACTCATGCATTTTATTCATGAAATACTATGCTTTGAGGAGTTTCTGAGTTTTTGACCAAATTTTTTTCATGTATCATTTATGTTTAGGATTCACATGCATTGCTTTGATTTTTTGTATCCATCTTGCAGTTTTGCGGTCATATCTTTCATTGTTTTTACATATAACATGCATACACTTTGCTAAATTGGGTACTCAACTTGATTAAAAAAATTGATTGATTAATTTTTGAGCTATGTACTTTCTAATATATGCCTTTTTATGTGTGAACTGCAGAAAATATTTTTCTTAAGAGATATGATGGATAATCAATGTGCAAATATTTTCTCTACTCATGCAACTGTTTATGGGTCACATAGAGTCATGTTTGCATTTTATTGAAAGAGAGAATATTTTTTCTTCATGTGTATCCTCAACTTAATTTTTTTAAAACTTGGTTTGTGTCTTTTTATTTATCCCCACCCCCTTTATTTTTCCCCAAAACTATTTTTTCCAAAACTTGTTTTGTTTTTCCTATTTTTATAGGGGGAGAAATTTTTTTTTCAACCTTTGTGGTTCTTAGGGGGAGTTGTTGCTCTTCATAGGGGGAGTTGTCTCTATTTTCTCTTACTTTGTTGCGTATGTTTTCTGTCTACCTTCTGATCAGGTAGTCTTTGTCAATACATGACAAAAAGAGGAGACATAGATGACCTGTTTGTTTTGTTTAGGGGGATAATATAAAAACTTTTTGATGTATCTAACTTAGGGGGAGAGTTAATATTATTGTTTATATGTCTTTCTTTCCACACATGCGGTGATGTGTTTGTTGAATGTTTCAGGAAAGACAAGTACATTCTGATCAAGACCTTCTACCTCTTATTGGCAACTTCTAGGTTAGGAGTCTTAGATTGGGATTTGTGATGTAATTGGGCATTTTATTGTATTGGGTTGTTCTTGTATTTGAGCATTTCATTTTATATGAAAGTTTTGTCACGAATTGCCAAAGGGGGAGTTTGTTAGGTTCTAAATGTTTAGAAAAATTGGCAAATCGTGAACACAAACTTGTCTAGATATAGATCTTAGAGTTTATAGGTATTATTAGACAATGCTCAAGGTGATTCAAGTCAAGATTCAAGAACATACAAGCTGCAGGAAGAAGATTTCATAATCTGTCTAGTTCGATCGATCGAAAGACAGGCTCGATCGATCGAAAGTCGTATCTGCGGAATTTTAATTAAACCCAAACAGCAGTTCAAGCCCATTAATGATTAGGGTTTCTAATCTACTTCTCCCAGTATATAAAGAAAACCCTAAGCACGTTTTTATATGGCTTTTCAGAAAGAAAAGAGTGTGCCTCTTTTGTATTTAGGGTTTTGTTCCTAAAAAACTCTCTTATGTCTTCTACCGGTGCTATTCCTTGAAGAATCTCAAGATCCAGTATTGTAGAAGTTGCTGCCTTCTCTTGTCATTAAAGGTGTTGATGATCTAAACCTTCAAGGGTGGTCTTGGAGTCACAAATAAAAGAGTTTGTATTGCTAAACCTTTGAGTGGGATCTCAAAGTCACAAATGGGGGTGTTTGTGTTTTGCAAAAGCCAAAGAAAGAAGGAGTCCGTGGATTCGGAGTTTGCACGTGGTCGTGTCAGTAAGTTCTACTGGTTGGTAGTAATAAGAAGTCGAGCGTGGGGGCTTGTAAGTCTTAGTGTATGAACTTCGATTCTTTCTAATGGATTTGCTTTTTACCTTGAGGATAGCTAGGTTAAATCCTCCCCAGGTTTTTTACCGGTTTGGTTTTTCTGGATTATCATATCGTTGTATTATTTATCTTTTCGCTGCTATGCATGATATGATTGTTTGATTGTGATAACCTAGACTTGTAATTTGGACTAAGTAATCACTTGGCTAATTACCTAGGTTAATCTAATTGTGTTTTTAAGGGGTCTAAAAACTAACAGCGGCTCTAGGATTTTTTTTTCTAGGGGTTCAATAAGAAAATAAATCTTAGATAAAAAATGAATCTTTTGGTCTATAATATTTCTTTATTACAAATTTGTTCATAGTACCAGCAAGAAAATAAAATATAAACTATTAGTTTATTTGACATATAGTTTCATAATACAATGAACATACTAATTATTATTGCTAAGATGAAATATTGAAAATCATTCATAGTTTTCAAATACAATAAAAATATTAATTATTATTGCTAAGTGAACTTTAATTATTATTGCTCATAATTCTTCTATCTATTAGTTTGTTTTAATTCTTTATAATTCTTATATTTAACAATTCAACTCAATTTTGACAACTATTGTTCTTTGTAATTATATTAAGTGTGTTTGGGTCTTGATTATAAGCTAACATATTACTTATAAGCCAACACATCTTTTGTTCTATTATTTGCAGGTCTCATGTGAGTTCCTACTTATGTTATACTTTAAGAAAAAAGTTAGATAAATTGTTCCAAAATAGATATTAAGAAAATTTTTGTTGTGTTAACATTTACTTTTATCTTCACTTAATCACTCTTGACTTGTCTTACGCCCCTAGTCCCCACTTAACAAATAACAAATTAAAAGCACTTTAGATTCAGTAACTAATTTTTATTTTCAAGATTTTAGATTTTATTAGCTTGTTGTTGATTTTTTTTTTTTTTTTTTTTGGGTTTAAAAATGCCAAAATAGTAATAAGAGGATTATATTTAAAATTATTTTAGTTGTGATTAAAAAAAATTAAAATTAAAGTGTTCAAATTTTTATTTTAGAAGATCAAACAAGATAAGTATTTTATATATTATATATATTCTTTTTTGCCAAGTTGTTCATTTGAACCCCAGGAACGAGGCTAGCACCGCCCAGGCCGACGTTATATGAATTTATAACGTACTACTAGCACACTTTTGTTTACCTTGCATTTTTTTTTTCCCCTGAATCATTGCGCTCTAGTCTGTCGTGCATGTTCCTTGTTGTTTCCCCACTTCCAACAAACGGTCAAGCGGATAAACACTATTTTATCAAACGGTCAAGCGGATAAACACTATTTTATCAAACTGTCAAACTAATAAAACTGGTATTTTATATTCTTTACCGCCCGCACCCCTCAATATATAATACTATAGCTTTACTCACGAGTCACAGTAAAAATAATTTTTATTCTTTGAGACAGGATCACAGACACAATCACACCTGTCAACATACAGATCGATTATTCATATATTCAATTCGGTGTCTTGTCAAGCTAATAGTGAAGGAAGGAAAAGTCAACAAGCTTTTACAATGAGGATTTGAAAATGGCCAACGAGAGTGAATCTATATTTATTATTATAATAAAGAGAATTACAAAAGATCAACTCAAACGCAGTGCTTGGAATACTCCAAAGCGAAAAGGTTCAAATTTATTCTTTTTTTTTTTTTTTTTTTTTTTTTTTTTGAGAAACGGTTCAAATTTATTCTGATAATTAAGAAGGTTGGAACTAATTTGCCAGACAACCAAATTGGTCTGCATATGTGAGATCTGGGTTAATCCATATTAAGGGTCCGTATATTATCTTTGTTTAAACAACAATGGTTAGGGTACTTTTTTTTACACTTAATATTATTTAAATAACACTTATTTATTTTCAAACATCACCCACAAATTATTGGACTCCCCTAAATATTTTTGACTATTATTATGCACGCCCACAACCATTCTTCATTCTATTACAAAATTGGGCTACAAATATAAAACACTATAAGACCTAATATTTTTTGTAAAGCCTAATCCCAAATTATTTATTTATTGAGCATAAAATCCCATTCTTTTCTAAAGTCCAAGAATTTTTATACTTAGCAATATTTGAAAAGCCCATTATTCAAATACATTGTAAAACAATTTTATCAATGGAATTAAAATTCATGATCAAAGCTCATGATTCAATCTCATGACAAATTATTTATCAAAAAACCTAGTTCTCACTGGCAATATAAAAAAAAAAGCTCAGTTCTCACTGGCAATATCAGGAAAAAAAAAAAAAGGCCCAATTTTCACTGGCAATATCAAAAAAGTCCAGTTCTCATCGGTAACATTAAAAAGCCCAGTTCTCACTGATAATATCAAAAACTCAATTTACATTGGCATTATTTAATCAAAAGCTAGCCTAAGATTATTAACACTTGGCAAAAAATACTATGTCATAATTAATTCACTTAAAAATCCAATGATGAACAATGTTTCAATTTCTTAAACATTACTATAATCTATGACAATCATTTTAAGAGCTCATGGAACCCATGGAATTTATATAGAACCCATGGTCACTATTTATATCACAACATTCATAATATTTATTTTCAAAACTCATGGTAACCATTCATCCTACAAGCTCACCATTTAAATTATGACATGATTATCGGGAACCATAAACATTATTTATGATATGAAATTCATCATTTCAAAAAATAGTAAGTGTTATTTACAAAATCATTTTGAAATAATTAAGCTTATGATGTTATTTTAAATGTTACAACTCATTGCCCAAAGTCTCACTACAAATATCTATCAAAACCCAAAATATTTACTAATAATAAGAGTCCATGAGGGATGAAAACCCATGGCAACATGTGTCATTGATGTCTATTTTGTAGGTCCGGATATGCTATAAAAAAGAGAACAAGCTCAAGTAAGAAAGGGGATGAACATAGCCCAACCCAAAGGGTCCAGCCCACGTGAGCAAACCTGATCCAAAGAACTCCAGCAAAGGCAGATGACTAAAAATAGATAATTAGCTTGGTTCATCCTTGATCAAGGTCCAGCTGGAGGCCTCTACAAGAGAACCAGGTCTTTGAAGATGAACTAGGGGTTGTCCCATCAACTTTTTGTCACCCTCTACTTGACGTGAACAGTGCCCAGAGGTTGTAATAGCGGCCGAAGTCTAATGGGTGATGGAACTTCATCTCCAACGGAAAGGGAGCTGTAACCAAGTTACCCAAATCTCAACAAATCAATGCTATGAATGTTAAAAACATTCAAGAAATGGTTCATGTGCCAAGCCCATGAATCCTAAAGGGGAAAATTTGGGAACATGTGATTTGGAGGGCATGAAGGGATCTCCAGCAGAACCCTCTGAAGTAGACTTAAACATTGACACCTGGCTTGGGGTGTTGAAATCCTACTTCATAAGGTCCAAATCTCAGTTGCAGTACTAGCATCATTCCTTAATGCCTGTCTTAACCTCATTGGCTAAATATAACCTCAGAGATCCAAGCATTTAATGTAAGATTATGTTGATTTTACCCATGTGTGACATTACTCAAAGAGGCAAGACAGCCTAAAAGAGAATCCACCAATCATAGCCAAATCCTAGGATAATCAAGACTACCATTCTGCCTCCTGATCAGTCCTACATTTTGGACTTTTGCTAATTAATACCTCTCTAAACACCACTATAAAAGGATAAGCACACTAGCCCACAAAACACACACTAACCCCTCTGAAATTTCTGTTATTCTTGTCATTTTGCTTGTGGTCTAACTCTCCCTAAGCTCATAAATCATTCCCCTTAGCCCACACTCACTTAGCCTCAAATATTCCTTTTCTTTTTTTGCATATTCCAAGCCCATAAATGCTTCCTAATCTGTCACAAACAACCCTTTACCCATTAAAGACTTAGCTTCAGCATTAACTCCATCACATTACCACAAGTTTAAATACCCACTCACTCAAAATAGCCTACACTACCCCATTCATGTCCCACATATATATTCCCTAAGAATCTTAGTTCAACAATTGCTGCACTGAGCTAGAATCTCTCTCTCCCTTCACACCATGCCAATTAACCCTTTCTTCTCACCATGGAACCTTTAATTTTTACTTTTTGTTTCACTATTGAAGGATATAATGTATTTGTAACAATGAAATTCTTCCCTCATATTGATGTAATGATGGCTGAAAGTATAATAGATCCCCCTAACCAAGACACACAAGGACTTCCAGAAGTGAACACTTTCTTAAATCTATTTAATAATTGACTGCTGGACTTTAAGTGTAATTTCACCCTATTGCTAGAGAATTTATTTTTCTTGTATTATCAAATCAGGACCACTAACATACTAATTAACTATTGTGAAGTATTTTTATTGGGCTTTTGTTGTTGTTTTGTCAAGGTGCAGCCTTTATTTATTGCTTGGATAGGCTTTTCACAACACCAAAAGCCTTTGGGCATCATCTTAAGAGCCCATCATTAAGTTTTGGCTTGGTTTCCCCATATTTTATTCAGAGGCGTCAATTTCACACACTTTTTCATTTACATGTATTTTCAAAAAATACAAATAATATTACTAGAACAATATTATCAAACGGGCTCTAAGTTTAACGTCTCACAAAGGACTTGAGCCAATTTGTAGATTTCTTGGAGATTCTGTTCAAGTTATTAAGGTAATCTGTGTAAGTAAGCCCAAATCTCACATTGTAGCCTACCCCATTTCCATGCAGTCCATTAAAGCCCACATGAAGAATCCATTTACGTTTACTTTTCCCCCTTCCTGCACTCAAACAACAAATAATCTTTATGATGACTTTGTTTTATGAAACAAACTTGTTTAATGGTCCTATTTATGCACAATATATTGCTATCATCGAAAGGTATTTGTTAATGCTTAGCACTCTGAACTTACTCCATGGCTTCTGAAATAGCAAAAAGAAGGCTAAGAATATGTTGCATTCGTGCATTATCATCCAATGCAGACTCTACTAGGATAGTATCATTTCGTTTCTCTCGATATCCTATTTTAAAGCATATATAGCTTGATTATATATCAAAATAAAAATAATATTTTGTAATGAGTCTTTTTTTTCTTTTCTTTTTTAATACGGAAAAAATTTAAGGAACTGTTTTAAGTTAATTACTAGCCATCTTGGGATTGTTGATTTGTTGTCTTCTTGCTTCATATAAATCAATGCATCCCTTAACCCTTGTGGATAAACATAAATTTCATTGCTGCCTGATGTCTAGTTTAACAATGAAATAGCATGTTCTTAGATGTCTTCAAGTCATTGAGTTTAATTTAATGTGTAAGCAATTTAAAACAAAACAATCTTACCAGATCACCGATGGGTTTCCCATTTCTATCAACTATGAAAAATGCAACAAGCATGAAAGAAGAATTAGATAATACTAGCTATCAAAATCATATCTATGCCAAATTCAATTACAAGCTAAATTAAGTTGTTTTGCAAAGGAAACCACAAAATTTACCTTTCAGCTCAGCATATTGGCATTGACTAATACTTGTATAGGTATCATCTTTATCATATGGTTGGGAAAATGCGTATTTGGCGGTTCTCGAATTTATTTTTATGGTGGTTATTAAGAAAGTTAAATTATATAAAATTTAATGAAGAGATAACTTGAATATATCAATATCAAATATGTAAAGTATTACAATTTCTTTCTACTAAGAAAGAGAAAAAGAAAAAGAAAAAAAAGAAAGAAAAAGGGATTGATGAGAGTAATAAAATGTGAGAGAGTTGAAACAATAATAGAGAGAGAGAGAGAGATATGATATTTGCTACAACTGAGTTGAGTTGCTAAGGAGTGCAAAATTATTGTGATGGTAAAGTCAGAGAGCATAACTGCCAACATTACAAAGGAGAATTCATGACTACAATATTTCTCTTAGTACCTTTTTAAGGAAAAAGGAAATTAGAGATTATTTTTCATGTAATAGATTAAACTAGCTAGTTACCAATTTGAATGATCATAGATTTTTATTTTTATTTTGTTTTTGAATAGGGTTTTTGTTAAATAATTTGTTCACTTATTATTGTTTGGTCTAGTCATGTTTTTGTTTGGGTTATTTTTGTTGTTATTTGGGCTAATTTTTATTGTTGTTATTTAAGACTTTTTAAATTTTTATTTAAGGGGTTAAGGATTATGTTTGAGGGGAAGTAATTATTATTAGAGTAATGGTAGGTTTATAATATTTTCACAACAAATCTTATGCGACAATCTATTATTGGTGGGTTAAAAAGTAATATTGGGTCCTAATTAGAATTAGTAACAGTTTATCATGTATGATTGTTGTGAAATTATTGTAGCAATGTTGTTAACTTAGTATTACTCTTATTTTTGTTGAACCTAAATTCTTATGAGTTATGATTATTAAGTTAGGATGGTAAACATTTATATTAAGATAGTCAAAATAAGTTAGTTTAGTATAATATTTTTTTGGTAAGTGTATATGTATACATTTTTTTCCAAGTCAATGTGGTCCTGTGACCACCTTGACTTATACATGGAGCCGCTCCTGCAATTGGGTAGAACAAACCAATAATGAATAAAACATGTAACATAAAGTTTTGCTCGATATTACCCTCAAAATTCCGAGTGGTGTCTATTACACATATTTTAGTGGTGTCTATCCCAAAATTTCAATAGCCCTCCAAAGTATTCTAGATTTTTCTCTTACTCTCCAACCTGTTCCCATTATTCCAATTTCCAATATTTTATCGTTCTTGTATCCTATCTCTCATCGCAACCACTCATATCTTTCATTTTTGGGTATAAATTAAAGATGAGTTCAAGTTACACTTGGAGTGCGTTTGGGAAGCGCGTTTTGCGCTTCCCAGACGCACGTTTACATTTCAGAAATTTTTTTTTTTGGTCAAGCCGTAACTTTTTGACTTTTCTTGTGTGAACAGTGCTTTTATGCACTGTTCAGGGTCCCACAAAATACACTTTTCAGCAACTTTTTCATTAAAAATGGGTCCCATGATACTATTCACACATTTAAAAATTATTTTGCTACAGTATTTTTCAGTTTTCAGTTTCAGTTTTCAGTTTTCAGCTGTATCCAAACGGACCCTTGGTATAACTCTTATAAACTTACACATTTTTTATACCGTAGATTTTTAAGAGATCTAACAATTAAAAAAAATCATTAAATGCTATTGTTTTCCACCTTATCACCTAATTAATACTAGCATTCTCTCTCTCTTTCTCTCCTTATTTATTGCTTTCCACTAGATAATGGGCATTGACACTCCAACAAGATTTGAGGCAGCCCAAGACTCTTGATTCGTTGTTCGTGCAAGATAATAAACCCATCTGTTGTGGTGCTGGGTCTTATATTTTGGGGCATTTGGTGAAAGTAGTTGTTTGATATACAGTTGCAGCGAGCAGGGATGTTAGTTTGTAATATTTGTTCACTTTCTCAAGAGCATTATATCATGTTGAAAATAATGAAGAATCATGTTGTTTTTGTAAACGAATTGAGCTTATTTTTGGGTTTAGCATGATGTGTTTCTGAAGTAGGTTCAGTGTCCGCAGTTTGAATAGGATAGAACAAAACGACTCATTGGCCACGAGGGCCACGTAATAGTTTCCATTCTAAAATATTTATGAGCTTTTATCAGGTAGACCAACGAATAATATAAACAAAAAATTGATTTGTGGATGTTAGCAATATTTCCAGTTGAAACCTGGCCTGTAATTTAATCTTCATAGTGGAAATAAATGATAAGCACGTGGAAGTTTTCTGTGGTTTTTTTTAATTTACCTATAAAAGATTTGTTTGTTGGACCATACAAAGATTGACATGTATTAGCCCTTAATGTGTAGAACGACAAAGGTTCTTTTTGTCATCCATACCCAATTTTGAGTTGTTACACTGTTGTAACTGAATGCTCGAAAATGTGTGAAAACACAAGAGCTATTCAGACCCCCAAATAAAAGTTACGGCACAATTGATTTTACTTTAACTTAATACTAAGTGCGGAATAGAATAAATTCGAGCGGATAAACAAACAAGCTACTCTAACCCATAAACATTATAACATAGCAGTAAAATGAAAGGTAAAATAGTAGGAAAGAAGAATGCAAACACAAGATAACACGCCAATGTGTTATCGAAGAGGAAACCGAAGAACTCGGCGAAAAACCTCTCTGCCGCCCTTCAAGCAGTAATCGATCCACTAGACAATCAGTTGGGATACATGAGTTAACAAAAGACCCTTCAAGCCTAATCTACTCGATGTACCTAAGCCCTCCAAGCTCCTACTCCAACAAGGCTTCTCGGAACAGTGTCTTGTCTAGCTCTCCGAATCCCGCAACAAGCACCATGTTGCATCTGCCATCCTTGGCTTCTTTCAATACTTCCCAGCAGCACTAAAACCTCACTTGACACTCTGAAATGGTGTGGTAAGTGTTTGGGCTATCAACCTCTCAATGATATGAAAACGGAGAGGTAGGAGTTAAGGAAAATCTACAAGCAATTGTGTAGAGGATTGTGGGTATAACAATCTCTAATTCTCAAGGTTTGTGGTTAGGATTTTCTCTCTGAAGCACTTCTCAACTTTTGTGGGTAATGTGGGTATATATAGTGTGGGTACAAAAAGTGTGTATTAGATAACACAATCTGGCAAAACAGAATGTTTCGCGAGTGTCTCACGGGAAGGCCTTACCCGCGAGCTACTCGCGAAACACAACTGTCTCCATCTATCCTGACTCTTCGCATTCCAGTCATGTGCAGGGCACATGCATCATTTCACGAGATGCTTAGTCGCGAGATACCCGCTAAAACTCTTTAGTCTTCAATTGCTTGAGTCTTCATACTCTCTCTCTCTATCACACAACCCTTACAATTAAATCCCACAATAAATACAAGGTATAAAAGATTGAATAAAATTACAATAAAATTTGACACGGAATAAAAGCCAACAAAATACATAGTTGTAAATTACAACTTTACAATCTCCCCCTTTGGCTATTCCGAGACAAAACCCCTAAAAACAGACTCTAGACTTAAATGTGAGTTTGGGAACAGTGACAAAACTCACTTACACCTAATTTAGAAGCTATGAAGCACTTACACGTATATACCTGTAACTTGAAACACTTGCACACAAATAAAACTTTCATTAAGCTTATGACAAGTTGAATACATGGTACGTATATGAGCAAGTAAAATGCAATCAAGTTTGTAAACACAATATAAACATGTAAGCATATCTTGATTGAAAGTTCAAATATGTGTATAAAACACCCTTGAACGTTTAGACCCCCAAATACAAAATAACCAATTCAAGCTTTATGACAAACAACTAGTGTGCGAAAAATGAACATAAGCTATAAACAGAATTGGAAATCAATCTAAGCCAATTATAAATCACATCCACAGCAGAAAATAAAAGGCAAAGATAAAGGGAAGAGAGATGCAAACACAAGGACAACACACGATGTGCTATCGAAGAGGAAACCGAAGCCCTCGGCGTAAAACCTCTCCGCCGCCCTCCAAGTGGTCAATAATCCACTAGAAAATGTAGTTGGGATACATGAACAACAATAGACCCTCCAAGCCTAATCTACCCGATATACCTAAGCCCTCCAAGCTTCTTACTACAACGAGGTTGCGCCGAACCTTTTTCTTTTCTAGCTTACCGGATTCCGCTACTTGACCATAGCATCCGCCATCCTTGGCATCTTCCAATGCTTCCAAAAGCTCCAAAATCACTCAACACTCTAAATGGGTGTGGGCAGTGTTTGGATAGAAATCTCCTCCCAATAGGTCTGCCAATGAGAGAGGGAATGAGAAGAGACTACAAAGATTTCTCTCTAAGAATGAGTAGCTCTCTCTAATTGGGTGGGTGTTTTGAAGAAACCTCTCTTAGGGTTTTTCTTTCTGAATAGCCACACATATTTTGTGGGAATGAGGGGTATTTATACTGGTGTAAGAATCGAATGCGAAGAGTCAGTTTTTCCAAAACAGGGTTAATTGGCAACTTGACCTCGCGACTTGACTGAGTCGCGAGTTCAAGCCGCGAGATAACTGAATGGCCAGTTTGGATTTTTGTCCTGTAGTGCTCCAGCTGGCATGACTGTTCAGCTCTCCTGCATGCTCTGCACGTGTGCAACTTTTGGCGGCTTGCAAGCCGCGAGCCTCTCGTGAGATCCAGCCGCGAGTCCCTGCTTCACTGCACAGTCTTGAGCATTTCTTCACACGCTCTCACACACTACCCTTACATGATTCCTACCTAAATACAGGGTTTCTAAGTGCTGTATTACAAGCAAATATGTCACGGAATAAAGCCAACACATGGTTGATTAAATTCAACCTTACAATCTCCCCCTTTGGCTATTCCGTGACAAAACACCCTAAAACAGACTCTAGACTTAAACGTGAGTTTGGGAACAATGGCAAAACTCACTCACATCTAAATCTAGAAACTGTGAAGCTCTTGAATCATATGAACATGAATCTCTTGAAACACAACAATACACTATGATCATTGTATGCAGATAAGCATGAAATGCATATGAAACAGGCAATATGTGATCAAGCAAAGATGGAGTTAAGAAACAAACCATGGCTAGATCAACAAAGCAATCACTACAAGGTAGTGACCACAATGCTCATTCACACTTGGAATGAACACTTGAACAAACAAGTAAACAAGCTCAATGCAAGTCACTTGCATGTTCTACACTCAACCAATGCACAATACACTAAGTATATGCATCTAGGAACAATCCTACAAGGGCACAAGAGTGACAATACTTAAAAGAAAATGCAATACATTTATATAGAAGTACTGATTTAAACAAAGCATAAAAGGCTGCATAAAGCATGGTACAAACCATAAAGCCTACAAATATAAACCCTAAAAGCTTACAAAAGCAACATGGGTACAAAGCACAAAATACTGAATATAAACTTAAACAATATAAACTAAAAGTACTTAAAGTTTCTCCCCTTCAAAGTGATGAGAGGCTGTGATGCACTTGGAACATATATACTTGTAACCTGAAACACTTGCACAAAACACATTAGACCCTCAAGGTAAAGCAAGTAATAAAAGGACAAGTATAATGTAACAAGTAAATTGCGATCAAGCAAACATGATGTGAAACATGTGAGCAACTTGATCATACACCAAAACAGTCATATAGAAATGACTACAATGATCACATAGCAAAGCAAATGATCATCCGAACATGCATTCAATGGAACACAATAACATAGGGATATATGCATGTCCAAAACAAAAAACATGATGCGATGAGAACCACAAAACATAACTCAAAGCACCATAAAGCCAACAAGAAAACAAACAGAACAAAGTTTTCTTATGAACTCAAATTCTTCTCCCCCTTGGTATATGCATCTCCCCTATGGAATAACTCTCCGCCTACAAATGTGCATGAGAAATAGAATTTCTCCCCCTAAGGATGTGCACAAGAGTTATATAGAAATGACAAAACACTCCGGTATACTCTCTAGAGTATACTCTCCCCCTTTTTGTCAGGAATAGACAAAGGGTCAAGGAGAAATGAGGGCAAGAGATGAAGGAACAAACAAAGATAATGATGCATGAGGGGTGAGAAATGAATGAGAAAATGAAGCACAAATCAAAGAAAAAGTAAAATGCTACAGAGTATAAGGTAGATATGACATGCTAGGATGAATAAGCAAGGTCTAGACCAATGCATGACAAGGGTAGCAAAGGTGTGTGCAAGAGGTGGCTAAGTGTAATGCATGACCAATGCATGAAAAATGCACATGTGGGGTAAGGTGTGTTAAATATACAACCAATGAACCAAACATATTCCTAATGAGGAAACATGAGAAACCCCAAAGTTTGGTACTCATTAGAGTCCAAACAAGCGAGAAAATGTCATAGAGGCTGACAGTTTTTAGACCCCTTAAACAATTGAATTAACCCTAGATAATTAGCCAAGTTGTTACTTAATCAAATTAACAAGTCTAGGTTAACACAAATATATCATACCATGCATAGCAGCGGAAAATAAATAAAACAATGATATGATCACCTAGGAAACCAAACCGGTAAAAACCTGGGGAGGATTTGACCTAGCTATCCTCGAGGTAAACTTGAATCCACTATCAGAAAGAATCGAAGTTCATACAAAAGGACTTACAAGCACCCCCGCTCGACTTCCTAATACTACCAACCAGTAGAACTTACTGACACGACCACGTGCAAGCTCCGAATCCACGGACTCCTTCTTTCTTTGGATTCCACTAGCTACAAGCACCCCCGCTTGTGTATTCTTTAAGCTTTAATGGCAGCAACTATTTTGATCATCAAGGTTTAGAGAATATCTCCTCCTTGAAAACCCTAAGTTTGTGTAAAGGAAAACTCCTCTAGATTTCACAAGAGATTTACACAAACCGCAATATGAGCAACACTAAAACGTGGCTAGGGTTTGCCTTTTATATTTAGGAAAAATAAGAAACCCTAAAAACGTTTTAAACACATAAGGCTGAGTTGGATGAATCTGCAAAAAAGCAATCTGCCTGACATTCGATCGGTCGAGCCTAAGCTTCGATCGATCGAGCCAGGCCGAAAGCCACACTGCTTTCTGCTTTACACTCGATTCCAACTTTACATTGACATACAACTTTGAGCTAACTTTAAACACTTCTAAACACATTGTTTTGATTATGGTTTGCCAACAATACAAATTAGAGTTCTAAATACATAAAGTCCTAAACTTTAGAACCTAACAAACTCCCCCTTTGGCAATCCATGACAAAACACAACATATAAGCTCAAAGTTTACAAAATGAAAAAGCCCTTTACAAAATAATGCTCATAAACAAAAATTCAATCCTAACTACTATCCATCAGTTGCAAGTGTAGACAGCAGCTCAATTTAATCAACCTGTATATTTCCTGAAACACTAAACAAAATGCATAACCGCATGTGTGACAGAAAAACAAAAACAGTAAATCAACAAATATGCAATCTAACTCTTCCCCTAAGTTAGATACATCAAAAACAATGTTAACTCAAAGTTAACTCCCCCTAAACAGAACATTCTTGTATTTTCCACACATTTCATCTAAACCTCTCCCCTTTTTTGTCACGCATTGACAAATACAACTCAAACAAAGAGTTGACAGAAAACATACGTAACAGAGTAAGAGAAAATAGAGAAAGAAGGGAACACAAAACAATTCAACTCTATAGGAAATATAGACAACTCCCCCTATGAACAACAAAGGTTAAAAACAAGCTTCTCCCCCTATAAAAATAGGAAAAACAAAATAAGTTTTGGGAAAAACAGTTTTAGGGAAAAATAAGGGGGGTGGGGATAAATAAAAAGACACAAACCAAGTTTTAAAAAAAAAACTAAGTTGAGGATACACATGAAGAAAAATATTCTCTCTTTCAATAAAATGCAAACATGGCACTATGTGACCCATAAACAGTTGCATGAGTAGAGAAAATATTTGCACATTGATTATCCATCATATCTCTTAAGAAAATAATTTTCTACAATTCACACATAAAAATAGCATATACTAGAAAGTACATAACACAAAAATTAATCAATCAATTTTTAAATCAAGTTGAGTACCCAATGTAGCAAAGTGTATGCATGTTATGTGTGAAAACAATGAGAGATATGACCGCAAAACTGCAAGATGGATACAGAAAACAATGCAATGCATGTGAATCCTAAACACAAATGATGCATGATAAAAGTTTGGTCAAAAACTAAGAAACTCCTCAAAGCATAGTATTTCATGAATAAAATGTATGAGTATGAGACGAAAAGTTTTTCAAAAACACTTGAATTCAACCAAGATCTTTCAAAAACAAGTTTTTCAACCAATTGTCCTCAAAAACTCAAACATTAAGCACATTTTGCATCAAAATCAAGGAACTTTAATCTTGGATGGCCACAACAAGATCACACACAATATAATGTACCAAGTTTAGCAAAGAATAACTTGTGTAGTATGTGTAACTAGCAAAAGCTTGAAAAACATGTGAGGTGATATATAAATAGAAATCAATCACAATTTCTACAAAATTCATCACATAGAATTTGAAAGAGACTATCACCTAAAGAGTTACATCATATAACTTCCACATCTCCTAGAAAACAAGCTTGCAATCATGTAAGTTTTTTGATTTACCTCATATTGTACACACCAATTTTAATTATGTGATTTGGCATCAAGCCTAATAGTACACACCAATTTTAAGCATTAAGCAATTAAACCAAGGCTACACCTTATGTTCTTTTTGTGCATGTGCTACACTTTCTCGAGCACAAAATCTTATGATATACACTAAGGTGTTCATGATTGGCTAGTAAACAGTGGTGAGATGGTTATTTATGCCTTTCTCAAAAGGATCAAGTCCGATAGTCAAATAACATGTGACTTCAAGATTAAGACAAAGTGATTAACACCATAAACATCTTTCCCACACAACATGCACTACAAAACTCAAACTAGTCAAGTGCAATAAATAAGCTCATTAAAGCTAAACAAGGTACATAAACTTATTATGTAAAGATAATATGGCCAATCCTTGATTATAAATCCTTGATTATAAATCCAAGATATGAAATACAAAACACAAAAAACTTTTTGGTTTTAAAAAATTAATGACCAAAAACGAAAAACACACATTATGCTAAATGAACAATGCAAATGCAATGCATGACAGTGCTTAACTAAGCTATAGAGGGTACACAAATAAGAAATATCAATTTCTTAATTAACCCTTGAGTACATGTACAAACTAGTACATACTCACAAAAAATCAAAAATAGCTTAGCTCTTATAAAACACATACAATTCAAGTTTCTCCACAATGTCAAGCATGTTCTAAATCAAGAGAGAGATATCATAATCATGTAATCCTCAAGAAAAATAAAACAAGACTCAAAATAAAATATTTGTCTTTTTGAAAATTTTTCAATGTTTTTGGATTTTTTTATTTAAAAAAAAAAAAAACTTAAAAAAAACAAAACCACCAAAAACAAAAACAAGACATGTCCACAAATAATTGAAAGAATTATATCAAGAACAAGTCAGCAACACTCACCTTAGAGAATCTTTTCTCACCCATATAGCACGAGTCTTCGGCTTTGTAGGTGAAAATCCATGTGAAGCAGAGTGTATTTGAGGGATTATACCAATTTTTTGAGAAAGATTGAAATCCTGCAAATTCCTTTCACAAGCCAACAAGCTCAAATTTTTCAAAAGAATATGAAACAATTTATATGGACTTATGGCAGGAGAAATAACATCACATATCCTAGATTGAAACACAGAATGCTTAAATTTCAGTTTATGACAATTAGGACGAATGTGACCACGGATACCACAAAAATGGCAGACAGGAACAAATTTAGGAACATCAGTATTCCTAGTGGGGTTTCCGGTCACAAGCTTTGGTTCTTGCCTCAACAAAGAACAATTTGGTCTAATATGACCAACAACACCACAAAGGTGACAAGTAGGCACAAAAACAGATTTATTATGCTCTCTAACAGTAGATTTAGACATAGGTTTAGAAACTTTAACGTTAACATCAGAACTTTTACCTTTGTCTAACCTAGCAAAATAAGCCTTTTCTTTATTATTCCTCTTGAAAGGAGGGATATAAACTTTCTCAATTTTAGGCTTAAGAGAAACAGAAACAATTTTGTTATCAACAGCAGACTTGGTACAAGTCAAATTTTCAATTTTAGCTTTAGATTCAACTAACTCTTGTTCCAAACTTTTCATCTTCTCATCTTGAGAGAAAATTTGATTTCTCAAAAATTCATTCTTTTTATTAGATTCACTTAATCTAACAACCAATTCCTCTTTTTCAAGATTAGCCAATTTTAACTCATCTTTGAATTTCTTAGCAATTTTCATAGATTTCAATAATTCCCTATGAAGAGTTTCACAGGCATCAATAAAATCAGCAGAAGCATGAGCAGAAACATGATCAGAAAAACACTTCAAATTATCCATGACAACAGGGGTCAAGGATCAGCTCAGAGATCAAAAGATCTAAAACAAAAGAGCTACCCGCTCTGATACCACTTGACAGTTTTTAGACCCCTTAAAAAATTGAATTAACCCTAGATAATTAGCCAAGTTGTTACTTAGTCAAATTAACAAGTCTAGGTTAACACAAATATATCATATCATGCATAGCAGCGGAAAATAAATAAGACAATGATATGATCACCGAGGAAACCAAACCGGTAAAAACCTGGGGAGGATTTGACCTAGCTATCCTTGAGATAAACTTGAATCCACTATCAAAAAGAATCGAAATTCATACAAAAGGACTTACAAGCACCCCCGCTCGACTTCCTAATGCTACCAACCAGTAGAACTTACTGACACGACCATGTGCAAGCTCCGAATCCACGGACTCCTTCTTTCTTTGGATTCCACCAGCTACAAGCACCCCCGCTTGTGTATTCTTTAAACTTTAATGGCAGCAACTGTTTTGATCATCAAGGTTTAGAGAATATCTCCTCCTTGAAAACCCTAAGTTTGTGTAAAGGAAAACTCCTCTAGATCTCACAAGAGATTTACACAAACCGCAATATGAGCAACACTAAAACGTGGCTAGGGTTTGCCTTTTATACTTAGGACAAATAAGAAACTCTAAAAACGTTTTAAACACATAGGGCTGAGTTGGACGAATCTGCAGAAAAGCAATCTGCCCGGCGTTCGATCGGTCGAGCCTAAGCTTCGATCGATCGAGCCAGGCCGAAAGCCACACTGCTTTTTGCTTTACACTCGATTCCAACTTTACATTGACATACAACTTTGAACTAGCTTTAAACACTTCTAAACACATTGTTTTGATCATGGTTTGCCAACAATACAAATTAGAGTTCTAAATACATAAAGTCCTAAACTTTAGAACCTAACAGAGGCATTTTATCAAACACCTAGCATGCACACTATGAACAATAATGTGAAACAATGCATGAACATCATGAAATTCACCCTTAATACATGTTCTTTTTGCCACAAGGGGCCAACATCCAATGCAAATCAACAAAAGAAACCAATCCCTTGAAAAAATTTGACAAAAATTAAGTTTTGCCAACCCCTATGATGAAAATCCCAACCAAGAGCACAAAACTCTCCAAAACATAATCTAAGGATCAAAATTAATGAAAAGAGTTTATAATTGCCTTAGAAATGTTAATGGAATGAAAAACCATTCAAATTGGTTGGGTTTTGACGTAAAAATATTGAAAGAGAGGTTTTAGAGAGAATGGGAGAGGTTTAAAACAAGTTTCCCACAAAAAGCCCTTTAAAAAGTTATTTCTGGGCGTTTCGCGACTGGGCGAGTCGCGAGGTTCAGTCGCGAAAATTTTCGCGAGTCGCGAGTGAGTCGCGAGCAAGCCGCGAGTCGCAAGTTTCAGTCGCGAAAATTTTTGCGAGTCGCGAGTGAGTCGCAAGCAAGCCGCGAGTGAGTCGCCAAAAGCTTCTGGATGAACTCACGACTGGGGTTTCGCAACTGGCGAGTCGCTAGCTGAGCCGCGAAAAACACTGACACCTGTTTTTCAATACAGAACATGTTTAAACAATGAAAAACAAAGTAAACACTAAATATGAACACAAGGAGTGATAAAAATCACTTCCAAAAATATATAAAATGATCAAAAATCTTTTTGGATTGAACCATATATGATTGAGCACACACACATCACATTTAGACAAGTACAATCTAACAAATGAATAAGACATTCATTGAACATTAGGCATGTGTGTTGTGTGTGTGTATCAAATGTGGAATAGTCCTTAGTCTAGAGTGAAGTTTCAATGATCAATTCAATCAAGTCATACACAACTAGTGCTAAATCAAGTGGTCTATCTCAATTATAGAAATGAACATATATGACCTCCCACAAGAAAATGATTACATATGATGAAGCTTTTCATTTGGCTTCTTTACAATTCATAACATTTGATCATTTTGAATCAAAACATCTCATTTTGAGATCAATGCCTGAAATTTGTGATATTTCAATTTGATGAACAAGCCTTTGGCTTTTTGAGCATCATACAATTTCATTTAAATCGCTTTCCCTTTTTCTTAGTCGAATACTAGTATGTGCGACGGCTTTTGCAGCTCATTATCTCTTTTCATTTTGAGATTTACATTTATTGAGCTCTTTAAGCAATAAAAATAAAAGAGTGGGAAGAGATATAAGCACAAGTCTACACATGTATCAAAACCAACATGACTATTGACTAATCATTCATGACAAGCTTGAAGATCGATTTACAACAATCACACAAAGATGTCAAGATTTTTCCCACAAAGATATAAGTGCAAAAATAACAAGCTAAGCTCGTAAATGCACAAAGCCATTTGTACAAAGGTACAAGGCCAAACTCACATGTGATATGTGCTCAAACATATACGATCAAACTTTTTGAATTTTTTTTTCACTTTTTATGTGGTTTTGGATTTTTTTACTCACACAAAGCAGAAACATAAAAGTATGATCAAGAACAAAACAATGCATACAAATAAATGCAAGATGCACAAAATGCATGATGATATGACATTTAATGTATGAAGGGTCCTACAAAAATCGAAAAAATTAGATCAAGGACCAAAAAGAGCACAAGCTCAACCATATGAACCCTTCCTCATCCAAACGAAACGATTATTTGGAATGAGTGTCTCAAGAGAAGCAAGACGAGGGTTGGAAGAATGAGAACCGGAGATGCATATAGTCAAGGAGTTAAGAGCATTAAATATTTTCTTTAACAACATGCTATTTTCACTCAAAACGGGTTTACTATTTTTAGCACAACTTCCAAAAAGCTCAAGTTTCTCTTTTCTTTTGATTCTCTTAAGAGCTTGAAACTTAGAGCAATGAAGTCTTAGATGACCAAAGGCACCACAATGGTGACAAACAATGTGTTTAGGTCCACTAGGCTTTTTGGGAAGGGATCTAGCAACATGGTTTTGTTTCCTCTTCAACTTATGACATTGAGGTCTTATATGACCAATCACACTGCAATGGTGGCAAGTTGGAACAAACTTAGATCCATTCAAAACCTTAGGTTGAGACCTAAACGGAGGCTTTGACTTAACAGCCTTTCTCTCCACCTTTTGATTTCTTTTATATGGAGGAATGTACACCGATTTGTCCTTTGAGGTAGAACACACAATAGGCACAAAATCAGGTACCACAACATGATTGCAACATATATTTTCTTTCATTTTAGCAATAGGTTCAGCAATCAAACACTTGGCATGCATCTTAAGAGATTCATTTTCAGATTTAAGATCATCAACAAGTTTGTTAGACAAAACAAGTTTAGCATCCAAGTCCTTATTTAAACATTCAAACTCTTTCAGCTTTTCAAGAGAAATTTCAGCAAGATTCTTATATTTCTCAACCAATTTGTTGGATTCATTGAGTTTAGCAATCAAATCATCATTTTCACAAACTAACTTGCTCAAATTCTTTTGAAACTTCTTAGCTCCTTTCTTCAAGAGTTTGTCAACAACACCCATAGATTCAAGTAATATGTCATCACAATTATGAGGATTAACACTCATAGAGGCATTATCACAAACACATGGCATGTTACAATCAACAATATCCATAGAAGCATACAAAGCATTATCCATGACAAAACACACAAGGGGTCAAGGATTACACTTAGGTAATAAAACCAAAACAAGTGTACCCGTTCTGATACCAATTGAAAGTTCAAATATGTGTATAAAACACCCTTGAACGTTTAGACCCCAAATACAAAATAACCAATTCAAGCTTTATGACAAACAACTAGTGTGCGGAAAATGAACATAAGCTATAAACAGAATTGGAAATCAATCTAAGCCAATTATAAATCACATCCACAGCAGAAAATAAAAGGCAAAGATAAAGGGAAGAGAGATGCAAACACAAGGACAACACACGATGTGTTATCGAAGAGGAAACCGAAACCCTCGGCGTAAAACCTATTCGTCGCCCTCCAAGCGGTCAATAATCCACTAGAAAATGTAGTTGGGATACATGAACAACAATAGACCCTCCAAGCCTAATCTACCCGATGTACCTAAGCCCTCCAAGCTTCTTGCTCCAACGAGGTTGCGTCGAACCTTTTTCTTTTCTAGCTTACCGGATTCCGCTACTTGACCATAGCATCCGCCATCCTTGGCGTCTTCCAATGCTTTCCAAAGCTCCAAAAACACTTAACACTCTAAATGGGTATGGGCAGTGTTTGGATAGAAATCTCCTCTCAATAGGTCTGACAATGAGAGAGGGAATGAGAAGAGACTACAAAGATTTCTCTCTAAGAATGAGTAGCTCTCTCTAATTGGGTGGGTGTTTTGAAGAAACCTCTCTTAGGGTTTTTCTTTCTGAATAGCCACACATATTTTGTGGGAATGAGGGGTATTTATACTGGTGTAAGAATGGAATGCGAAGAGTCAGTTTTTCCAAAACAGGATTAGCTGGCAACTTGACCTCGCGACTTGACTGAGTCGTGAGTTCAAGCTGCAAGATAGCTAAATGGCCAGTCTGGATTTTGTCCTGTAGTGCTCCGGCTGGCATGACTATTCAGCTCCCCTGCATGCTCTGCACGTGTGCAACTTTTGGCGGCTTGCAAGCTGCGAGCCTCCCGCGAGATCCAGCCGCGAGTCCCTGCTTCATTGCACAGTCTTGAGCATTTCTTCACACTCTCTTACACACTACCCTTACATGATTCCCACCTAAATACAGGGTTTCTAAGTGCTGTATTATAAGCAAATATGTCACGAAATAAAGCCAACACATGGTTGATTGAATTCAACCTTACATTGATCATACAAGAACAGTCATCAAAGAATGACTACAATGAACATTTAACAAGTAAATGCTCATCCGGACATGCAATGCAATGAAGATCACTCACAAAGGTATAAAAGAGTCTTCACACAACCCTTACAATTAAATCCCACAATAAATACAGGGTATAAAAGATTGAATAAAATTATAATTAAATTTGACACGGAATAAAAGCCAACAAAACACATAGTTGTAAATTACAACTTTACATCAACAATGCTTAATTTTGAGTTTACTCCATGGACTCATGCCATTTGTCTCACTACCTAGGTCCTAAGGTAATACCCAGACACAAATTTGGGGGAAATTCCACTAAAGTTAAACACTTAGCTTTCATGGTGTCGGAATGATGGTTAAATAATTAAATTCATTATTTTCTAATAACTAAAACTTTTAAAATAATTGATAATGTGGTATTGAGTTTAAATCTTGTCCCCACTCTACCTACCTTGTTAAAAATTCCACATGTTGAGTCCTATTTATTAAGAGGGAATATATATCACAATAATTGTTTAAAAATTAAAGTCACTATATTCTAATAATTGGTAATTTATAACATACTATTCTCATGGACATGGCAAGGAAAAGTGGTAGCCATATTTCATATCATACCATTTTCATGGTCCACGGAAAGTGGTAGCTATATTCAGTGCACACTAAAACGTCTTTACAATTTAAATTTATACAATTCAAGCGTATTACAAAAAATCATTGAGTGGAAATGCTATCACAAGGAAGAGAGGATCCCTTGCATGGGATTATTTTTGCAATTTTTTTTTGTGAATTAAATGAAAATGGGATTATTTTTGCAATTTTTTTTGTTAGATTGTGTTGAAGAAAATATTATCTAGTGGTAAGCAATAAATAAGGAGAAAGAGAGAGAATGCTAGTATTAATTAGGTGATAAGGTGGAAAACAATATCATTTAATGATATTTTTTTAACTCTTAGACTTCTTAGAAATCTACAGTGTAAAAAATGTGTAAGTTTATAAGAGTTATACCTTTTCAAAACCATTGGATTTAAGTAGATCCAACGATAAAAAAAAGACACTTGTTAATGCTAATATTTTGATTATGATCTCATTTATTATCCCTTATTTATGACATTCTATATCTATCTCTAACCCGAAAAAGATATATGTTTCTCTCTCTCTTTCTCTATCACTCTTCCACCTCCATGGCCAGGACATTATCATGTCTTCTTTTGTCCAAAAATAGGACAATCTAAATTCCTGCAAGGTGTCCAGCCCATCTATCCTCATACTGAATTTTTTCTATCCCATTCTTGAGGCTAGACAAGTTGTTAATTAAGAGGAAAACCAAATGCTTTCCAGTACTCAAGCCTTCAAGGATCTATAAAAGGGTTGACCCACATTTATTTCATCACCTAAAAATAATTATTTTCAAATTAAACTTAATCTATGTGACGCTTGTCCTAGCGTTGTTGTTATCAGGTTCACAACTTGCCTTCATTTCTATCTTGTAAAATTTTTCGGAAGGAAAGGAACTAAAAAAGAACTAAATCATGTACATATTAATATACCATTGTCCTAGCGAAGTTCACAAAAGACAAAACGAAGCTCAATTCCAAACAAATGAATAATATTTACCATTTCAATTCCTCCATCTCGAAAGTAGCTTAACAACGCTATTTGACATTACATTACCCATTGAACATAAAAGCATAACAGATAAAAATTGTATAGGTCATAGACAATGTCATAACTCATAACGCAGGACCAAATAATCTACAATTTAACCACTACTTCTTTTGCTTCCGGCAACTTGGCTGTGGAGGTGGAATCCTATGGTAGTGGAGGTGGAAGACTGATGGAGGAGAAAGAGAGAGCAGAGAGAAACGTGCAATGGAGGAGAGAGAGAGAGAGAGAGAGAGAGAGAGAGAGAATAAATAAATAAGGGATAATAAATGATATCTTTATCAGAATATTAGCATTAATTGGTGTCTTTATTTGACCTTTGGATCTACTTAAATCCAATGGTTTAAAAGATGTGTAACTCTAAAAAGTTACATCAAGTGTAAGTTGAATCCATCTCATATATATATATATATATATATATATATAGAGAGAGAGAGAGAGAGAGAGAGAGAGAGAGAGAGAGAGAGAGAGAGAGAGAGAGAGAGAGAATGATGGGTTTAAGTTACACCTGGTGTAACTCTAGGGTCATTCTATGGTACCCATGCTTTTTTTAGGGGGGTACGGTACCTATGTAAATTTTGACCATAGATCTTACTTGTTTTAATCTTGGCCATTTATTTATTTTTAATGAAATACTTGTTACCGGTCAAGTAGGTAATGTATAAAAGAAAAAGGAAAAAAGAAAAAAAATACAGAGAAAAAAAAAATCTTTGCTCTCACGCTCTCTCTCAAATTGCTTCCTTCTCTTGCATTCGGTGAAAGATTCTCAAAAAAAATAGACTTACCCTATTCTCTCCCTCAAAATTCTTCTCTCTTAAACTTGTTTGATCAAAATCGTTTTGTTATTGTTGAAGGTAAGGATGAAAATGACAAAACCCTAATTTCATGCAAGTTGTGAAATCTCTGAATTAATTATTAGCATGTTTGTTTTCTTTCCCCCAAATTGTTTTTTAGTTTTTTGGATTCAACTATTTTTTAGATCAACTGATTAGAGTTTATTGCACCTCTAATCATTGATCCCTCTCTCTATTTGATATGGCCGGAGTCTAATTTTGTATTGTGGGTATTGTGTACGGGGTGGGTGGGGAGGAGGACCGGAGGTACAGGTTCTGGCAGTAAAAGATGGTGCTATATTTGGTTAATTAAATTATCTCTATAAACTTCTACTCTCTTTTTTCATTTTACTTTATTTGGTTAATTAAAATTATCATCTCGACAGTAGCAGAGATGCCATATCCATCTGTGCCAAGAATTTATATGTTCTTCAGTTTTCTAAAGTACATGAATTATATTGACTAGGACATATAAGTAAAGTATTATGAATTTATGATTCATATTTCCTGTTGGGATAAATCGCCTTCCTACATATGTTTGGATTTATATGTTCTCTTTACAATTAAAACTATAAGACCTAATTTTCTTTTGTAATATTCTAGAGTTGTGTTCCTATTATTGCAATAATGGTCTATACTACTCATTGTTAACTAGAGCAATCCAAACTCATTGACAACCATATATCTCAACCCCTAGACTTAAAGACTGTTTGTTAAAAAAAAAAAAAAAATGATAGGTAAGACTCTTTGAATTTGTGCTGGATCTCCCCTATTTTTGAGTAGGGGTTTATTTTGCTTTAGGCTGGTCTTTGTGATTTAGAGGTCTGATGGTTTGGTTGTTTCAAGTGTGAGGTCTGACGGCCTAGACTTTGTAAAGTTTCGAATCGCTTTCTGCAAGTGTTGTTTGTGGACCTTGAATGTTTTGATCTTTAGGATGCAAATATGATAAGGCTTTTGGTAGATAGTTACAACAAGCTAATTCTAGTTATTATGGAGATTCCTTCCAAAGACCATCCTTATGATCCTGCACATGATTTTGTTCTTTTAGGAGTAAAGTACCTATTCTCTGTAGAATCAATGGCATCTTGGAGGCACTAGTCACAGATATTTGCTTGATGCATCATTGTCACGTCATGTTTTATCCATCTTCCTAAATTGTACATTAAGATGTTGTCTTGAGTTACGACATGCCAATTATAAAATTCCAATTTACATTTCTAATAATTTGGATGCAGGTTGTGATACTTATTCTAATAAATGATATTTTAAAAAATTAGAAAGGCAGAGTTCTAAATCCAAAAAAATGTGAGTTCTAATGTTATAAGTATTGAATTTAATCAATGTTCAGGCTATGCAAGCTTCTCACTGTCGCTCACTGACAGATATTTACTTGAAACCTTGCATGTTTATGCATGTCAAATAGAGAGAAACAGTTGGGCACATTGATGCAGATGCAAGTTTTCCCTTTCTAGCTTCTCACTGTCACTCATTGACAAATATTTCCCTGAAACCTAGCATGTTCATGCATGTCAATTTTTTTTACTTAGGCTCGACTTGTTTATTAAACGAGCCTAAAACTAAGGCTCAAGCTTCGGTTATTTAAAATTAAGGCTCAAGTTGAATGCTAGAAAATACCAACTTATCTATGTTTTGGCAATGAACTTTGAGAAAGTAACTTGTGCTTAATTGTTATAGAAATTTTAATCATGGATTCTTTGTTGTTTCTTTACATATAATTTTTTTTTAATGCTTCTCATATAATAATTTTATTTTTGAATGATAAAAAAATCAGTCTCCCTTTCAAAAGAAAAAGAAAAAGAAAATTCACTAAGTCACTAAAGATAAACATTCAATCTCCCCTTCATTAAATATAAAAACAATTTACTAAATCATAAACAATCTCTCAGTCATCATTTAATACAAATCATTGCCATTTTAGTAACTGAAAATAATCATGTAGTGGAATTTTTCTAGCATTTTCTATAATTTTGGAACATTCATTTTCTTTTGAAAGCACTAGATTTTATGCTAACTTATATCGTAAATGTTTAGACTAGTTGTGCTTGGCAAAAAGCAATTATTAAGTATAAAACTTAACAAAATCACATATCAAAATTATTATTAAGCACTAAGAGAAAGAAACAATACCACTGTTTGCACATTTTTTGTTTGCATGTCTTGCCCAGTTGTGCTTGGCAAAAAGTCCAATATATGTATACATCTTTCTAAACTAAAGTCAATGATTCATAAGTACTAGTGACTATTATTGTCATTCATAAGGATATAAATCTACAAGTACAAATTAACAATGTATTAGTATGTGTTAATGTAAAGTACAAAGTGTGTTGAGTAAAATTACATATTCACAAAACATCAATTATGACATATACTTGTCATTGTCCCTATATGTATTTTTAAACCATTCCAGTGTGGGATTGCCATCTTCATCAATCAATTTTTGCTACAAGCATATATATAAAGAAATAAGTAAGTATAAAAGGGACTTCAGTGGTGGGCACAAATGTAAAAGTATCATTAGATGTGATATTGGTATTACCCAATGTGACAATGGAACTATAAAATATGAGAAAAAAAAATTAAGGGAACCACTAAATGTAACAAAAGATCTGTCAAATATGATGTTGGTATTGCCGAATGTGACAATGGAACCATCAAATGTGAGAAAAAAAAATAAAGGAACCACCAAATGTGACAAAATAACAGTCACATGAGATGTTAGAACTGCACAATGTGAGGATGGAACCGTCAAATGTGGAAAAAAAAAAAAAAAACCACCAAATGTGAGAAAAGTACCATCAAATGTAATGTTAGAACAACACAATGTGAGGATGAAACCGTCAAATGTGAGAAAAAAATAAAGGAACCACCAAATGTGAGAAAAGAACTGTCACATGTGATATTGAAACTGCACAATGTGAGGATGGAACCGTCAAGTGTGAGAAAAAAGTAAGAGAACCACCCAATGTTACAAAAAAAACTGTCATATGTGATGTTAGAACCACACAATGTGAGGATGGATTCGTTAAATGTGAGAAAAAAAAAGGGCATCAAATGTGAGAAAAAAAAACTGTCACATGTGATGTTGGAACTACACAATGTGAGGATGGAATCGTCAAATGTGAGAAAAAAGTAAGGGAACCACCAAATGTGAGAAAAGAACTGTTACATGTGATGTTGGAACTGCACAATGTGAGGATGAAACCGTCAAGTATAAGAAAAAGGTAATAAAACCACCCAATGTAACAAAATAACTGTTATATGTAATGTTGGAACAGCACAGTGTGAGGATGGAACCGTCAAGTGTGAGAAAAAAGTAAGAAAAGTAAGAACCACCCAATGTAACAAAAGAACTGTCAAATGTGATGTTGAAACAGCACAATGTGAGGATGGAACCGTCAAATGTGAGAAAAAAAAGTAAGGGAACCACCAAATGTGAGAAAAGAACTGTCACATGTGATGTTAGAACTGCACAATGTGAGGATGAAATCGTCAAACTTGAGAAAAAAATAAGGGAACCACCAAATGTGAGAAAAGAACTGTCACATGTGATGTTGAAACTACACAATGTGAGAATAGAACCATCAAATGTGAGAAAAAAGTAACCTGGTATAGCAAGTTACCTACTAGTGAGTACCGTACCCCCCTTTTTTTGAGGGAATACCGTAGAATTACTCTGTAACTCTAAAGAGTTACACATTTTTTAAACTATTAAATTTAAATAGATCCAATAGTAAAAAAAAAAAAAAAACCTTCATTAATGCTAATACTCTAATTGATTTTATTTATTATCTCTTATTTAATACATTCCATACTTATTTTTAAACCAAAAAAAAAAACTATACTCTCTCTCTCTCTCTCTGTGTGTGTGTGTGTGTGTGTGTTGTTGAATAACATATTCCATACAACATAAGTGTTATATTCTATTTCAATGTCTCTGGTCCATGGTTATATCAATAGGTTGTGTGCTGTTATTTATTTATTTATTATTTTTATGAACGTCACTGAAGTCTATATCTACAACTATATGAAAGTCTAGGAGTTGATTAATCATAAAAAAAATAAAAATAAAAAGTAATCAACTCCTATACGAACGTCACTGAAGTCTATATCTACAACTATATCTCACTGAAGTCAATAGATTGTAGTTTTATCAATAGGATTTAGAGTTTTGTTGTTTCTGTCAAGTTCAGACCTTACTTCACTTGCTGCACATACTTCAGAAATATATTGTTGCAACAACATAAACAATGTCGCCAATCTACAAGTGATTGCCAGCTATTATATTAATAGAAGAGGATTGGAGCAATTCTTTCTTTATGGAGTATATGAGGTAATGTGCAAAACAGCAATGCAAAAGAATTGTATATAATTAGTTAGGCAACGTATGAAATAATAAAGGAAACTAACATCTCGAGTTTCAGAAACTCGAGATCCATATTAGAAAAAACCCACATAGATCTCGAGTCTTTAAGACTCGAGTTTTATGCGAAAAAAATTTCACCTATAGTGGCGTTTTTAAGCCTTTCAGTGACGTTTTAAATCCCTATAGCGGCGTTTTCCTGAAAAAAATTTTCTTAAGTACAGATTTATGGAGTCTTATAGTGGCGTTTTTAAACCCTATAGTGACGTTTTATAGACCTATAGCGGCGTTTTTATTCAATTTATGCAAATCGAGTCTTTAAAACTCGATTTTCAGCTTATTTTTTTTCCACTTTAAACTAATCCACTTACAAATCGAGACTTAAAAAATCGATTTTTATGTTGGAACTCGAGTTTTAGACACTCGAGATGCTAGTTTTCAACATTGTTTGGAAACGTGACAATTAACTAAATTTTTTAATATTTATTGTTATTTAGAAAAAAAATTCTGGAGTATATTATTAGGATAATGTGTTTAATCTACTGCCTTATTTAAGTAGAAATCAGGTTGTGGAAGAGAGCTAGTCGGTTGCAAAACTATACTCTCTCCATGTACTTAGGTTGTGACCTTTATAGCACCTTTTTGTTATATTACTCATCAAATAGAAGAAACTGTAGATTCTCCAATATAATTATTTGATAGGATAAAACAAAGAGTATAGAATTTCTGGAAAATTTGAAAAAAAGGTGTCATAAACACACCGTTAATGACATTAAATTAAAGCAAAAAGAAATGAGTAATTGTAACCAAAATTATGGCTGCTACTAATAGCTAAGGATCTTAGTAGAAAAACAAAACAAAAATCCAAAATGTATTGTTTCATCATGATTAACAACATAGGTCCTTAAACAATTATATTCTAAGTTACTTGACCTCAATAAATATCTCAATTCCACCAAGACGAAGCTCATTTTGTGATTCTCTTCAACCACATGTACCTAAAGTAGAAAAAATAAGAAGGTATAAGTAAATTTGAAACATGAGATATATATATATATATATATTTTTTTTTTTTTTGAAACTGAACTGCTCATATATTGGATAAATTAAGAAGAGTCCACATACAATGCTTCTAACGCAGGTGGAGGGGTGTCCTCCATCCATATTAAGTCATCATCTATATTCCTAGCATATCTGGCTAAGGAGTGTGCCACCCCATTTGCCTCACGGTGTACACAGTTACAGAGCTTGGAGCGAAGACCTGAAACTAGGTAGTGAATATCCTCATACAAATGACCGTAGCGAGAGAATCTTGGACACGGACTAGCAATGTTCTTCATGACAGAGGCATTATCCCCTTCAACTATCAAATCTGAGAACCCCAAGTCAACAGCCAACTCTAATGCTCTACGACACACTAGAATCTCGGCTTCCTCGCTGTCAGCAACTTGAGGACCTTTAGCAGACAGTGACACCATAACCTCCCCCAAATCATTTCGAATTACAACTCCAATACCTGATGCCTTGATATCGTTAAAAACCGCGGCATCAAAATTGAGTTTGAAAGATCTGCTAGGTGGTGGGTTCCACGTATGGTTGCTTCTTGGCGTTGCTGTTGGAATGGATAACTAGAGTTGTGCTTGACGATATTCCTCCACAAACTCTCTGGCTCGTTGTCCTAGTTTAGTTGGATCCTGCATAACACCTCCACAAATGATTGCATTGCGCTGTGACCAGATTAGCCACAATTGCACCACGAAAAGTTCAAAGACCTCCACAGTCAACTTCTGCTGCAGCTCCTCAAACAAAAGCGTGAGATCATTCTGGCCATTCACATGCTTCTGTAGCTCCCTCGAGCACCCAGCCCACACATCCTTTGCCACACTACACTCCCAAAGCGCATGGAGAACCGTTTCATACTCTCTTTGACAAAGCTGGCAAGTCCCATCATCAACTATTTTCCTACACACTAGATTCTCATGGGTTGGAAGGATATCATGCAAAGCACGCCAAGCAAAGACTTTTATTTTGGTTGGAATATGTAATTTCCACAGAAACCTCTACAAGACACCATCACTTCTTGCCATAGAACACTCCCCACACCCCTCCTTCGCACTTCTAATTTGTCTGGCTGTCTGGTAGCCTAACTTAACATAGTACTCCCCATTTTTGCTGTATAACCAAAACAGAGTATCCACCGAATGGCCATGACTCAAAGGGATGCGCATAATGGCCTCCGCATCTTCTCTGTGAAAACTTCTAGCAATAAGTTGGCGATCCCAAGCTTTACACGTCCAATTTATCAACTCATTGACTCTTCATTCCCACTCCTCCTCTAATGGTGGATGAAGCACTCCGTTAGTGGGATGGTTGGGAATCCACTTGTCCTTCAAAACCCAGATTGCTGACCCGGTACCCACCCTTTAGCAACAGCCATGTTTTACTATAGGTTGAGCTGCCAAAATACTTTTCCACACATATAAGCTATTCGGTACATCTTGTGCATCCAAAAAATTACACCTTGGGAAATATTTGGCTTTGAGACATTTGTGAACCAAAGCGTCTTCATATTGTAGCAACCACCAGCCTTGCTTAGCCAACATTGCAAGATTAAAACTTCGGATATCTCGGAAGCCCATCCCTCCTTATTTCTTTGGTCTAGTCAAGAATCTTCAACTCTTCCAATGTATTTTCCTTTCATTTCCCACCTACCCTCACCAAAATTTTGCACACATAGAATTTAGCTCATCACATAGCTTTACCGGTAATTGGAACACACCCATTGTATAGGTTGGGATTGATTGGGCCACTGCTTTAATGAGTACCTCCTTCCCCGCTCTTGATAGCATTGATCCTTTCCACCCTTACAATTTTTTCCAAACCCTATCTTTGAGAAAAGAAAAGGCTTGATATTTAGAGCAATCAAGTAATGTGGGCAGTCCCAAATAAGTCTCAAACTTGTCCACCTCCCTGACTCCCAAACAAACTTTTATCCACTCCTTGTGATCTTCCCCCGTATTACTACTAAAGTAGATGGATGACTTCATGAAATTGATACATTGACCTGATGTCATGGCACAAAGCTGCATGATATCCTTAATCACTTGCACTTCCTCTCCACTTGCTCGGCAAAAGAGTAAGGAGTCATCTGCAAATAAAAGATGCGAGACTTTGGGTGCTCTTCTACAAATAAACACTCCATGCAGCATCTCCTCCATCTCCACTCTAGCCAATAAAGAAGTGAAACCTTCTGCACATAAAAGAAACAAATAAGGGGACAACGGGTCTCCTTGCCGGAGCCCTCTAGAAGGTTTTATATTGCCATATGCTTTACCATTAATACAAACTGAGAAAGAAGGGGAGGATACACAACACATCACTCGGTCAACCCAAATTTCAGGGAACCCCAACTTGACCATGACACCTTTTAGAAAAGCCCACTCAACTCTGTCATATGCCTTACTAATATCCAATTTCAAAGCTAGTGCACCTATTTTTCCTTTTTTTCCAGCAATGCATGACATGCAAAGTTTCATAGGCAACCAGAACATTATCTGTAATAACACAACCTGGGACGAAGGCACTTTGGGAAGGAGCTATCAACTGTGGAAGAATCTGTTTAAGCCTATTAGCTAGGACTTTAGATATAATTTTGTAAATGACATTACAAAGGCTTATAGGTCTATAATCTGACATTCTCTCTGGTGATTTAATTTTAGGAATAAGCACAATATGAGTGTAGTTTAGATCAGGATCCATATGACCAGTATTCAAAAATTCCAAAATTGCATTAACCAGATTATCACCAACAATATGCCAAAATTTTTGGTAAAAGAGAGCATTCATACCATCAGGTCCAGGAGCTTTTGTGGGTACCATTTGAAATAACGCCGCTTTAATCTCTTCAACACTATACTCCCCCTCCAACAATGTTTGCATATCACTAGTCACCTTGTGTGGTACTGCAGCCAGGCATTCATCCAATCTATCACAAGCACCTGACGTGAACATAGTCTCAAAGTAGTCGACAGCCACATTAGCAATATCATCTATCTCTTCTAGCCAAGCATCTTCACTGTTTCTTATCCCATGAATAAAATTTCTTCGCCTTCTTTGTGAAGCTTTGGAGTAAAAAAACTTTGTGTTGTTATCCCCATATTTCAGCCAAGACACTCGAGATCGTTGTGCCTAAAAGATCTCTTGTTTTAGTAGGAGGTCGTCTAACTCCTTACTGACCACGGCCAAATTAGCTGTCGTAACTTCTGTCAGTTCAGTTTTTGTGATAAGCTCCACCTGTTTTTCAAGTGCTTTGATCCTTTCCGTATCCAGGTTTGTTCTAACAGCCCCCCATGCTTGCAAGTCGGCCCCACACCTCTTGATTTTTTCCTTAACATCATCTAGAGGGGGAGGCCGCACCTCCATATGTGTTCCATGCATCACGCACCACCTCTTCACAGTCATCCCACATTAGCCAAACTTCTTCAAACTTAAGTCCTTTCTTGCTCCTTATGTTCATCCGTCTATCCGTCATGGCTTGAAGAATTATGGGCAAGTGGTCCGAGACATGAGAAAAAAGATGCGTGATTGTGGTGGCTGGAAATTTCGATCGCCACTCCGCATTCGCCACAACCCAGTCAAGTCGTTGCCTTGTGTTTGCATGTCCAGGATGCTTATTATTCCACGTGAATGGGTAGCCTAAGAAACCCAAATCAGCCAAGTTGCACTTCTCCAAAGCGGTGCGAAACTCATCCATCTGAACATATGACGGAGGTCGAGCACTTTGCTTCTCCGTAGTGTGTAAGATGGCGATAAAGTCTCCTATACAGAGCCACGACCCATCAACAAAGGTGGCCAAGTGAGCTAGCAAAGCCCATGACTTAAACTTTTGAGTATGTTCTAGCCAACCATAAATGCATGTCAGGTACCAGTGAGACCCATCTTCTTCCCCCACTCTTGCCAATATATGGTTGTCTGTGAAGTTAATAACTTCCACTACCACACCCGCTTTCCATAACAATGCTAATCCACCACCAGAGTCAGGCTTTTTAACAATAAATTTATTAGGAAAAGGAACTTCTCTACAATGCTTCGCAAAACCTTTTTTTATATAACCGTGTTTCCATTAGAAAGCACACCATGGGAGCTTGATCCTTTACAAGTTTGCAAAGGCTTCAAACTGTCCAAGGGTTCCCAAGCCTTTGGCAATTCCAACTTAATAGCCTCATTGTGATCGGCAAGGGTGTTCCGACACCCCCGTCGCTTCAATGGTAAGTTGATCATCCTGGTACCGTACTCTCTTTTCTGCATACACCTCTCCCATGTCTTCCACATTCCCTCTGTTTAATTGTGAAGAAGATCTTTTCCCTAGAATGTCATTAGATCCACTTTGTTTTGATGCACCAGGCCCACAATCCATCCGAATAAGCCTGGTCCACTTGGGCTTAGTTATATTAATTCCTCCACTAGGCCCACTTTTAATTGCCTCACTTGCAGTATTCAACTTCTCACGTACAGCTGGATCCTGCAACATCAATTCCGGATTATTAGGAATCGTGTTTTCCGTAACAAGCCATGTCTCTTTAATGCCCAGTTTGGTAACTACCTGAACCTCAGTAACGTCTCTGTGATTGCTGCAATTTCCATTTACGTGTTGTCCCGTTTCAGTAGGGTTTATAGAGTTCATCACCGCCGCCTCCACCGTAGTGGGGCTGCCGCCATCTGTTTTCGTCTCCCCATTGGCGTCACTAGTTGGCTCAAACTCCTTCGACTTTTTCTTGGATGGCGATCCATATCGAACACCCATAGCCTTTAGCCAATCACCATATTGACACACAACCTCCTTTCTGTTCTTCGATGCTGCATAATGGCTTGCACAATGTCAGGTATCATGTCCTAGTAAGCCACAATAGTGGCATAGCATGGGGAGCCTTTCATACTTAAAAGAAACCCACGTCCGCCCCCCATCAGATCCTGCGATAAAACTACCTCTATGGATTGGTTTAGATACTGGAAGAGAGACTTTGACTCTCATGAAGAGACTTTGGGCTTCCTGTTTTGGCCGTTTTTCAACCTCCTCTACAACCCCCATCCTGCTACCTACTTCCATTGCCACCTTAGGAAAGAACATGTCGAAGGGTGCACCCCAAATCTGAACCCATAAGGACAATGAATCGAACTTAACATTGCTTGCCGTCATTCCCTTCTGCCACTTATGCAACATAGGCGCCTGATTGTCAAAAGTCCAGCCCCTCCCCCCACCCCCCCTCTCTCTCTCATCACCCTATCCAGTTCAAACTCAGTTTGGAATTTGAATTGGAACATGTTAGATCCCACCTCCAAAATCTCAATTCTTGTGTCTAAACCCATGCCTTTCTCAAGGTATTCAGTGCTACTCACTTATTAAAAGGCTTGCAAGTGAGAAATTTCCCTATCAAACTCAGACTACAACTCTCTATCTTGTGCTGCTCGCTTATAACCAAAGTTTTTTTTTTTTTTTTTTTTTTTTTTTTTTTTTTTTAATACGACCCTTTTTTCATCATCTTTGCTCTCTCCACTATCAAATGTATTTTTTGTTTTACGTCGCCTTCACAACAACATACATAAATATGACTTGTTACATTATCACTTCTAGTTGCCTTTTTACTCGTACGAATACAGATTCCAAATCCTTCTTTTTTGGCAAATTCTTTGTAAAAAGTTTCAACACCATCAAGGGAGTCAAATTGCATTCCGACATATGGCTTGGATTTCAACTCACAATCACCAAAATCTTCAAGTGGTAACTCTTGTTCTGATAGTCTTGAATTGTTCGGGGCATCATATAACTCTTCATGTTTCATTTGCTATTTAGTAACTATAAGAACCAATATAAATAATGAACACAAATATATAAAAAAATATGCAAACTTCTATTACTCAGACTCCTTTAAGTAATCAAACTTTTTTTCTTTATTCTTTTTAAACTTCTATTACTCAAACAAATAAGTAACCACGGTCAAGATTTTAGGGTTAGTTGCAAATCAAATTCCATCAAGGTTTAAATATAGATGCAATGAATAAAATATCAATGATAGAGAATGATAAAAGCAAAGTCTAATATAATTTTTTTTTGTTAAGATTTCTTATCAGTGATTCATGTGAGAAAAAAGATGCCTATATCTACAACTACAATCACATGCCTATATCTACAACAATGACAAAAAAGAGTAAATAGGATGAACTCATCCTCTCAATGATTATGGTAATAGAATAGTAATAAATTCCTAGTCCTACAAGCCCACCTGTTCCAAAATCCTAGCCAAAGTGTAGAAACTGGAGATAGAGACGTGGAGATAGAGAACAAAATAGTCTAGAAACCAATTACGATCACATGCAATAGAATAAAATAGTTCATCGACTCAAAAAAATAAAAATAAATAATAATCATACCCCGAACCAAGGACTAGAGACGTTGAGATTGAGTACAACACGTCAACTCGTGTTATTCAACAACCTATAAGATTCAGGACAATTGAGTTTAAAAAAAATCACAAAACCGTTCATAATTGTTTTTTTTTTTTTTTTTTTTTTTTTTTTTTTTTTAAGTAGCACACAACCTATTGATAACCAAGGACTAGAGACATAGAGATAGAATACAACATGGTAGGCTGTGTTCTTTTTCTTTTCTTTTTTTTTTTTTTTTTTTTTTTTTTTTTTTTTTGCTACCAGTGACCTGGCTGTGGAGGAGATAGAGGAAGAGCCATGCAAATCAAGAGAGAGAGAACGTATAGTTTTGTTTGGGTTTAAAAACAAGTATGGAATGTATTAAATAAGAGATAATAAATGAAATTAATTAGAATATTAGCATTAATGAGGGACTTTTTTTTACCGTTGGATCTACTCAAGTTATATATATATATATATATATATATTTATAACTTAAGATGAGTTCAAGTTACACTTGGTGTAACTCTAAACAATGTTACACCACTCAATTTTTTTTAATTGAATGTGAATTTTGTCAAATCCACCGTTAAATTGTATTATCTTTGTATATTCTCCATGCTTGCAAAATTTTAAGGTGATCAAAGATTAATAGCCATATCATCAATCAATTTTTTAAATTCAAATTTTTATAGTTTAAAATAAAGCATAAAAGATGAGTTTATAGATCGAATGGTAAATAACATCCAATTGACATGAAAATTGGCGTGAATGTTAAGAACATATAGAACATGTAAATCAACGGTGAGATTTTCAAAATATAAATTCTATAACAAGTTATTGGGTGGTGTAACATTACTTAGAATTACATCAAGTGCAACTTGAACCCAACCCATATATATATATATATATATATATATATAAAATATAATATAATAAAAGTTGGGTTTAAAAACCGTGGTTGCATCAAATGGCTTCACCAAATTGCAGAAATTTTTTTTGATTTTTAAAAAAATAGATTTTTTTTTTCTTATCTTCTTCTCCTATAATTTCTAACTTGATAAAAATCTTAATTGGATTACAATCCTAATTCTAATCCTTTTATTATTAATTTATTTTTTACTATTTTTTTACTTAATTTATTAATCTATTTTTTACTTTTTTATTTTTTAACGAATACTTCTTATAACATTAGACTTCTATAGCTCTATGAACCTAAACGCTATATATAAGATTCCTAATAGATATATACTTATTTTACTATTAAAAATTATGGCAATCTTATTAAGCTATAGACAAAACAAGTCAAATGTAACAAAGTTGATGATATTATAGAAATGAAAATTTAAAACTATCATACTAATTTAGAATTCTAATCCTTTTACTATTAATATATTTTTTACTATTTTTTTTTCTTAATTTATATTACTACACGTAAGAATAAACAGTAGCGTCACTTTTTTTTATCTCTGGATTCCCTCTTCACACAAAGTTACTTTTTTTTTTTTCTTTTTTTCTTTTTTGGATTTTCTCTTCACATGCTACTTATTTTTTAGATTTAAATGTTAGCTTTACACTCACACACATTTATAGATAAAAATAACTTCTTATTTGTTCTTATCAACTATTGCTTTATCACTAATTTTTAAATAAAAATAACAACAATTTTTTAGATACGTGCTAATGCTATCTCATGAAATTTTAAAGTTAAAAAAAAAAAAAAAAAAAAAAAAAAACCAAATTGCTTTGTTAGGGGAGAAAATCGGCAAATGCCCCTTTCAAAAAAAAAATCTAGCATTTTGCCCCCTTTCCCAAACTAATTAGAAAAATACCCCTCTTTTGAAACTCGATTTTCTCAAAATCGAGTTATAAAAAAAAAAATTCTAGAGCCCTATAGTGGCGTTTTAAAGAGCCTATAATGACGTTTTAAGGACCTATAGTGGTGTTTTGTAATCCAATCTCCATGAAATTGAGTTACATGCAATTTTTTTTTTCTTTTTTTTACCTATAACTCGACTTCATGGAAATCGGATTACAAAACGCCACTATAGGTCCTTAAAACGTCACTATAGGATCCTTAAAAACGTCACTATAGGGCTTAACTCGATTTTGAGAAAATTGAGTTTCAAAAGAGGGGCATTTCCCTAATTAATTTGGGAAAGAAGGCAAAATGCTGGATTTTTTTTTTTTTTGAAAGGGGCAAAAGCCAATTTTTTCCCTTTGTTAGAACATATGTGTTTCACTTGTTAGGAACATATGTCACTATTTTATGTAATTGACTTATCCTTTGACAAAACGCACTTTACTTGTATTTGGGTAGATCTAGGATGTGTTTTATACTTCAAGAAACATGTTGTTCAAGTCTAGTATTAAAGCCATGAAGATTGGATCAAGAAACAAGTGAAGAAAAACTATTCATTAAAGTTGGACAGATAGCTCGACACCTACGAATAGATAGCTCAATAGCTGCTCGACACCTCTCGACAGCTAGGCTATCTATCGAGCTCTTCAGTTGATTGTTATCGCAATCTCGACACCTCTTGATAGCTAGTGGATCGATCGAGAAAGCTCCTGTCTCCTCGACAGCTCCTCGATAGCTTCTCGATAGCTATATCTATCAAAATTTAAATTTCGACACCTCCTCAACACCTCCCGATCGATCGAGGTTATGGGAATTCAGATTTTCAGATCTGATGTTCCGTCCATGTTGACATGTATGTGTAGGGTTCTTTTCTCACAACCCTAGACCTATATAAGATTTATTTTAGAGGCTGTCACATAAGAGAATACAAGGAGAACATATGCAAAAGGTGACCGATGCCTTATTCTCTCTGAAAGAAGCTACTGCGTCTTTTGCACCTTAGGGTTTTGTAACCAAGTGCTTCTTGATCTTCATTGTTGATGAAGTGAAGAACTTTGCAGCCAACATTCTTCTTCCTCAAGTTGGTGAGTGAGTCACGTACTAGGATTCGTGCAAAGGAGTTAGTCACGTATTGGGATCCGTGCAACAAAAAGGGTGGCGTTCATATATTGAAGAGTTTAGAGGTTTTGAAGCATAGAAGGTTTCTACTATGAGTTCATCTACGGGGATTGTAGAGTCTAGGGACAAATGTTTTGTACAAAGGTTTTGTACTAGATCTGAAACTTCTCTTTACTATAGTGGATTGCTTTTCGAGAAGGTTTCCCCCTAGGTTTTTTACTATGAAATTGGTTGATTTCATTGGTTTTCCTGAGTCATCATATTTTGTCTTATTTATTTTTCCGCTGCATTATTTTGACATGATATTGATGTTTGTTTGTTTTAACAAGTTTTATTCATAATAAATCTAATTAACAACTTGAGTTTAAAACTTGTTAATTCTATCAATCGGGGTCTAAATTTCCCAACATGCTTAGTTAGGAAGAGTTAGACATGTGCATGAGTTGGAGAGTTATATACTTATATCTATTTGATTATTGAGATAAAACTGATCTTCATTGTGAATGAGTTATAGTATAATAGTAATTCCTAATTAGCGTAAAAGGGTAATCTATTTTGTATATTTATCTACTATATATATAAGCTAATAAAAATTAAACAGCTTCACAGGATGCAATCAAGCAACTTTACAAGATGTGCAATCAAGCAATAAGACACAACAAGAGCTTATGTGTTTATGATGCTATTTTGTTTAACATAAGCCAAGAGGAGATTTAGAGTACAGGGAATAAGTCTCAGGCCAAAGCCTCTATTGACTTTCAGCATGAATCCCGAGTTAGTTTCAATTGTGCTTATTTTCCTTTTCTTTTTCTAAATATTATGTGTGTTGTCAGGCTCTTTTTTTTGTTGGTATTTTTTTTTTGTTCTAAACTTCCAATTACCCTCTTGGGAAAATAAGGTAAATTTAGATATAATTCTCACTCTTAAGGACAACCATTCAATTCCCATTTATTTATTTTTTCTCTAGTAACTCTACTTATAATTTTTTAAATAATTTTTTTCTTTAATGAAAATTGCCGTATATTCGTTATATGATTAGTTATTCCATTCTAACCTTTTTTATTTCTTAAAGTCATCATTTTTATTCTCATATAATCATCATCTCAATGTATTAAATTTGTCCTTAATTATGTGTAGTATTACTATCAGAGAATTAAAATCTCCTTTATAAGTTCAAAATTTTTAATTTAATTTTTTAAGATAAGTAATTTAATTATATTATTGAAATAAATTGTTTAATTTACATATACATTTCTATTAAGCGGTGCATAACACGGGTATAACACTAGTATATATATATATATATATTTTTGGGTATAAACATCTTTTAATTATTACCCTTATCTGATTATCCCTCTAGAAGTCCAAGTCAATTTTAATATCTTATCTCCTTCAATCCCTCACGTCTCACACTCTCCCCCACCTTATCTCCTTCATTTTTGAAATGTAATGTAATAAAGAACAATATATGTCAACATCAAATTATAAAAGAAAACAGTGCACATTGACATTGACTCATTGAGCATCTCTTTACAGTGACCTTATCATATGAACATAGTTGATCAAAAATATCATATGAACATAAAAACACGTATGTTAAAAGAAATTTATTACGAGACAAATCTAATTAAAGTTATTAAACCCATATTCTGAAGCAAAACAAAATTTCCCACATTTATAGTCACCTCAACCCATAAAGAAAAAAAATTTGACCTCCAATGGTGTAAAGAAAATTTCCCTCAACTTATTGTATGGCAATCAAAAACATGAACTAGAATTTTAATCATATGACCGGTTTAAAGAAAATTTTCTTCAACTCATTATATGACAGTTAAAAAGACCATAAACTACCAATTATAATCATATAACCTTTTAAATGAGTTATGTAACTTATTTAAGATAAGTATGGATAGTTTTATAAATCACTACTTAGTGGATCAAAGAAATTCTTTCAAACTAGATTAAATGAAAACTTGGACCATATAAATACCCCTAAGCTCCAAAAAAAGTTCCCAACCCATCTCTCTCTCTCTCTCTCTCTCTCTCTCTCTCTCTCTCTCTCTCTCTCTCTCTCTCTCTCTCTCTCTCTCTCTCTCTCTCTCTCTCTCTCTCTCTCTCTCCAGATATGGCTCACAACATTGGATTGCCAATAAGGCCATCAATGACAGATTTGGGTTTTTTTTTTTTTTTTTTTAACAGAAGTTAGTAACCCAATATTTTTTATCAGCAAATCCGCAAGTTCCACACGAGCTAAATGAAAGCAAGAGTTCAAGGGGGTATTTATATGGTCCAAGTTGAACTTGCAGATGCACTACAAAAAAAAAGTCCTATGACCGCATTTTTAAAACGCGGCTATAGCTCTTAAACACCTGGGTATAGACATATTCTAAGCCGCATGTTTAAAACGCGGCTTCTTTTGCCCACTTTAAGCCACGTTTTTTAAAAATGCGGCTTTATCCTGTCCGTAGCCACGTTTTTACAAATGTGGCCTAAGACCCGCATGTTTTGTAGTGATGGAACGGTAGGTGGTGGAGTATACCAAGGGCGAATCAACTTCTACAGTAGTTTCATTAATGAACTAATACAAAATGGTAAGGACCAATTTTCTTTTCAACCCCATCGTGCTGCATATGAGTAATGGCTAGTTTTTTTCCTAAATTTTCATACTAAGCTTGTTTAGAAAATGTTTTCTAAAACACGTATTTCATATTTCTAATGTTTGGTGAAACTAAAAAAACAATTTAATATAAGATAAGCCTAATAGAACAAAAAATGATTGTCGCTTTTTAAAAGTATGTAGAAAATGTTTTCTGAAAAGTTACATATATACATATATATACTCAACAAACCACAACAACTAAAAGGGAAAATATATGCAGTAGCGGCAATGGGTGACTCATTTTTAAAACGCGGCTATAGGTCAAAAAAACGTGGCTATAGCACGATTTGGCCTATAGCCACGTTTTTTAATGTGGCCTAAAACCCGTGACTATAGGACTGATGGGTCTGTGGTTGCACTTTTTCAAACGCGGCCCAAGACCAGGACCTATAGCCCCGTTTAAAACATGGCCTAAGGTGAAAGTTGTAGCTGCATTTAAAACACAGCCTAAGACCAGAACCTTAGGCCGCGTTTTAAACGTGGCTATAGCTTTCACCTTAGGCCACGTTTAAAATGTGGCCTAAGACCAAAACCTTAGGCCGCGTTTAAAACGTGGCTATAGCTTTCACCTTAGGCCACGTTTAAAACGCGATTATAGGTCCTGGTTTTAGACCGTGTTTAAAACGCAGCTATAGGTTAGAACTATAGTCGCATTTTTTAAATGTGGCTATATCTGTCACCTATAGCCACGTTTTAAACGCGACCACAACCCCCTGAATTCTTGTTTAGAATTCCTGTTTAGAATTTGTCTATAAATGTGGCTATTTCTCTCCTGATCTCTTACGTATCAATTTTTTTAGAGGATTGATTACATTGATCTTAGTTGGTTAATATCCCCAAGGGGAAATACTATCAGTGGAGAGGGGAAACTAGGCTTCATGTGTGTCTATTCAATGTCTAATGAATCAAGAGCTAACTTTTAGAATTAATTTATATTGAAAAGATGGAAAATCAAAGGGAGAAAAAAAAAAGACTATTGATTGAGTTGCAACACTAACCAAAAAATGATTCGGAGAAAGAGATTGAGCTGACCAGCGGTGGTTTCAGGAACTTTTGTTTAGGGTGTCCATTAAAATATTTAAATTAAACAAAATTTAATATAAAAAAAAATACACACAAATATATATATATAAATTTTTAAAATGGCAAATTACAACTAACCCATCTATAGTTTGATTGAAATTTAAGTTGCCTATCTATGGTATAAAATTTGACAATTTACCTTCCTGAGGTTTAGCCGAAATTTAAGTTGTTTACCTGTGATTTGAAATCTCATGATACAAGTGTTCCGCTGAATTGTTTTTGATCTTGTATTTTTATGTTTTGTGTGTTTTTGGAGGAGAGAAATAAAAGTAGAGTAAAATTACATATTTAGCCTTGTTTTTAACAAAGGTGGGTTACAGAAATCTAACTGAGCTAACCTCAAGGGGTAAAGTATCACAGGTAGACAACTTAAATTTCAGCTAAACCACAGGTGCGTAAGTTGTAATTTTCCCTTTTTAAAATTTTATTCTACAAGTTTTCATATTTTCAATGTACAAACCAAACAATCATTAAGCTATTGATCTCCCATTCAATTACTAACACCTTACCTAAATAAGTAAAAATATAAACAAAATGCATCATCCTTTTTTATGATCTATTTCAACTAATTTTTGTATTCTTTAAACTAATTTGGATTAAATCGATACAATGCTTTACTAATTTCTTTTTTAGAGAAATTGTGGTCAAGAGGTTGACAATAGAACCTCTTTGAAAATTTGCTTTTCTTATTTCAACCTAGGATTTGAAAGAAGATTATTCGAGTCAATACGAATTTTCTTAGAAGATGAATCTTGCAATACAAGTGATTTCCCTATGAGAAATTTGTTCGTAGTGCTAGAAAAAGAATAAAGGGTAAACTATAAGTTCATTCAATATATTTAGCTCAGGCATTCAACCGTTACATTAATAATGTTCAATAAAGTATTCAAGTATTACTTTAGTGCATATGTGTGTGTACAAAGTGTATCAAATAAATTCAACAAATTCTGCTAAAGACTAACTATTTGAAAATGTGCGTTTTTTAGAAGAAGAAAAAATATAACGATTTTGAAATATGCCTTTTGAAAACACAATATAAAAAACCACAATTAAACATTTAATTTGGGCTTTTAGACTAATTTGTAGTATTTGTTTGGGTAATTTTAAGAAGAGCTATGTTCACAATATTTTTAAAATACTTTTACAACAAATCCTAAGTTATAAATTGTTGTTAGTTCTAATTTGAACCTACCAATGGAATTATCTTTTTGTTCACTAGTGACAACCATTAACAACCTGCTACTTATGATTCATTTGTGAAAATATTGTGAAAATACCATCTCTATGAAACCAATTGGTTTGCATATATATGATATCTGGGCTAATCCATATTAAGGACAACCCAAGAAGACCTTGAGCCATTTCGTAGACTTCTGGGACATTCTGTTCAAGTTGTTGAGGTAACCCATGTAAGCAAGCCTGAACCCCACTCTGTGGCTTGACCCCATCTCCATGCAGTCCATTAAAGATCACATGAAGTATCCCTTTACGTTTGCTCCCTTCATGCACTCAAACAACAAACAATCTTTATGACTTTTTTTGTGGTCTTATTTATGCATAATATTGTTGCCATCAAAAGACTATGTGACAATTAAGTTGTGATTGACGGATCATAAAGTGGAACACAATAAGTAAGAAGAGGATTTTTATTTGTTGTTAGTAGATAGCTAGCACTCGAAACATATTTCATGGCTTCTGAAATAGCAAAAAGATAGTAAAGAATATGGTGAATTTGTGCATTATCATCTAATGCAATATCTATAGGGACAATATCATCTTGTTTTTCTAGATATCCTATTTCAAGGCATACACAATCATATCAAGATAAAAAAAATATTTTGTGATATGTTTTTTTTTTTTTTTTTTGGCAGAAGAATATTAAAAAATAGGAACTATTTTAAATAAATTACTAACCATTCTCAGTAACATAGAACTTAGGATTGTCGTATACTTGCTTCTTATAAATCAATTAATACATCCCTTAACCCTTGTGGATAGACATAATTATATTGCTACCTGGTGTCTGGGTTAACAATGAAATAACACGTTCTTTGACAAAGTCTTAAAGTCATTGGGTTTACTCAATGTGTAAATGATAAATTTAATACAAAATTAATCTTACCTATCACCAATTAATGGGTTTCTCATTTCTATCAACTGTGACAAATGCAACAAACAGGAAAGATGGATTAGATAATCACAACTATTAAATCAGATCTATTAAACCACAAAATTTACCTTTAAGTAGATCGAGCACATTGATATTCAGTAAAACTACTATCAATATCATCTTTATCAAATTGTTCAGAAACCGTGTATTTGGATGTATAATAATTGACACCAATAAAGTCGAAGGATCCTTTAACTAAATTCTTCTCCATGTTTGTGAATTTTGGAAGTCCATCCCTTGTTAAAGCCTTCATGATGAATGGGTAATCACCAAACATTAAGGGTTCCATAAACCTATACATACAATAGTAAAAAGAAAAAAGGAAATTAGACATGATTTTTTAGTCAAAAGGATTTGATTATGTATGTGTTTTATTGATTGGTGATAAATTTTCTAACCATCCAACCAAGAAGTAAAATGCTCTCGGCTGCATCTTTATCATGATGTGTGTATTCATGAGGCTCAAACAATTGTGTCATTAGCTACATACTGATTTCTCCCCCTTGAATCAGCTATGAATAAATAAATAAAATAAACTAAAATTATATAAATGGCGTTGTATAGAAACAAAATGGGTGTCAGCATATGATTGGCCTAGTGGAAAATGTTGCCAAAAAAAGAAGAAGAAAAAAGATGATGATTTAACTAGATTTCACATGGTATGTGTCTCTGTAGAGTTTTACAGTTGTGGCATGGGCTAATATAATGTGATGGGGCACAAAAGGAATGGATCTGTTACAGTATTTTGGAGTGGGTTGGTTGAATCGACTGTATAACCGTACGGCCCAGACTTATGGCTCATTGATAGTAGTCCAGTGCTTCACTCGGTCACCAAAATATTGGAAACAAACATTGGCATAGGCTTTAAAATCATCCCTATCAATAGTAAGGTAGCAACCAACTACATTGATTAATATCTTAGGAAACTTTGATAGTCCTAGTGATTAAATGTTTAAGACAAGACATCCAATACTGGAAAAAATTAGGAAATAATTTGATAGTTATAGTGATTAATATCTTAAACTTAGGAAATAAATTTGATAGTTATAATGATTAATATCTTAATTCCTGAATTACCAAAAAAAAAAGTGATTTTAATATTAGGAAATCACCCCTATTATTAATAGTAAGGAAGCAACAAGTACACTGATTAATAAATATTATCTTAGGAAATTTTGATAGTTGAAATAAGAATTTTGATCAACTGGATCAACCTACACAATCTGGCTGCACAAGAAGCCATTGTATTTGTCTTTCAGTACTCACTACAAAAAAACTATACTATTGCGGTGGGCAAAAACTGCCGCTAAAGGTCTATTTGACCTTTAGCAACGGGTGCTATTGCGGCGGTTCTACCCGCCACTGTTACAGTGCCACTATAGATCTATTGTGGCGGTAACAAAAAGCACCACAATAGATTGGTTATTTAGCGGCGCTTTTGGTCTATTGTGGCAAGCTAAAAACTGCTGCCATATGAGGATTCCATTCGGGTCAAGTGACCTTTTAGTGGCGGGCAATAAGCACTGCTATAGGGCTTATTAAATAACAAACTCTATGCACCTTTAAACGGTGGTTACGCCCACTGCTATATGTGTAAGGCTTTAGCAGCGGGCTATAAACGCAGCTATAGGTCTTCAATTATTTAATAATTTTAGTCATTCAGCAGCGGTTTTTGCCCGCTGCTATAGGTTAAATATTTTTTTCCCCTCCTGGATTCTAAAACCACATTTCTATTACAAATAACCTATAATAATTTTAGCTCCACTAAGACAATACCACAAATGTAACTAGATAACGCCATAAATGTCTCCAAACTAACATTATATTAACATAGAAATATATTATCAAATACATAACATTGTCTATAACCATCATCGTAAAATTAACAAAAGAAAGATGTGGTCCTTTGTACACAGAAAGTCCTTCAACACTTAAATTAAGCTAATACCACAATCAAAGTTTCAAAATATTTTTCAACACTTGCAAAAAATGTGTTTGTTCAAATGTGGTTTTTTGTACACAAAATGTCCTCAAACACCTACATAAAACTTATAAGCTGCTTGGTTGATGAGATGCAGCTAATGATTTTTGAAGAGCTTGGGATTGTAGGAGAGCTGGAGATTGTAGGATTGGAGGAACGTCCTACATACAAAAAAAAAAGGCAATAATTAGGACACAACGATATCAAATATTGGAATCCAAAATCGCTTTGGTTGTCATGTCAGCATGTACAGGTATGAAAGATCAACCAAAACAATGCAAGTAATATCAACATTGCATCTATTAAAAAACAAAGACATGGGATATTCTCAGAAACTGCAAAGTTTTGAACTTAACACAAGAACCAAAATATTGTGACCATTAAACTTGTCAGCAACTAAAGATCAAACAAACAATACAACCATGATACCCAAGAAAACAAAAACAAAAAATATGTTTGTTCTCATCAAGGAAGGCAGCTCCCTCCTGACAGCCTGAGTAAACTAAAATATTCTTTTATAATTTCTTATAAGGATATTGCCTCAACAAAGACATTTTACGTAATAAATCTATGGTGATGAACGTAGATTGGATCTTTGATATGGTGTTTGTAAAGATGTGAAAGAGTGTATCTATAACTTAAATTGGCTTTCAATCTTAGGTCATTTTAACGGTATGCACACTCTCTGCTAGCATATGATTTTTCTTGCCCTTGGAGCATTGTAATTTAGAATTACAAACTAACCAAATTAGTAGACCAAGCACTTACTTTAGAGTAACAAAAGGCACAAATGCACACGTATTCAACTTTAAACACTTATGGGCTATCTCAGTATCATATGAACTGCTGCTAAGCCATTGCCTTCTTTCTTAATTAAAAACATCTACAATAAATTTAGCCTAATTAATAGTCAAGAAAAGTAATGTGTTATCATTTCTAGATTTAACAACACCAACAACAACAACAATAATAATAAAGCCTTGGTACCAAAACTGTGGAGTCAACTAAAGAATTATGCACACGTATTTTCTTTACCTTTCTATCATATCCATCACAGCAAATTATCAGCAAGGAACTCAACAAAAAAACATTAATGCCAACCATCACAGCACATTATAAGACAAACCCATCAAGGAAATAGCATGATCAAAGGAATTAAACAAACATTAATGCCAACCTGACTGCATTGTGAAGTTATTTGTTGCATTTGTTGAAGCATGAGAGCCATTATTTGCTCCATCTTTTTGGATTGGCTAAGTCCTTCTTTCATTTCATCAAAAGAGGACAATTTCTCATGCATATCAGCCAAGGAAGCCTTCAGTTGTGCAACTTCATCGTCCCTTGCTTGACTTAATTGTATTTGAAGGTCCATGAGAGCACTCTTGCTACTTCGGCCACTTGGGCTTGGACCAAATCCTACCCCACGAATATGACTTTTGCACTCCTTACCCATCACTTTGGCAAACACATCATCTGGTGCCCATGCAATACTACCACTTGTGTCAGATGATTGCAATTGATTCGAAGGTTCAGCCAACAACTCCTTCATTTTATCCTGATATTTGGGTTTGAACAAAACAAAAATAATTAGAAATTAGCAACATCATTTGATTCAAGACAAAAAAAATTATATTGAGAAGCATACACAATATATTTGACAATAAGCATAGACACAAGTGGAGTTATTATTATTTTTTTTTTTTTATGATCTGTAACTTGCCTTTGTCACTGAATGTTACATTAAGCTGAACAAATACATTGATTTAACTAGAAGCTAGACTTTATGAATAGCTACAGTTAAGGCCAATACATTGACCAAGCACTTAAGAACCATTTCTAGAATTTTATTTGATGCATACACGAATTCTACTAGTAGTTCCAAATAGGCATCTAGTTTTGTTGATTATTATCAACAAACAACAATAGCCTAAGTTCACAATTTTCAATTTTCATAGACTTAGTAGCCTAAGTTCTCTTTGAATTTTCTAAATTAGTAGTATAAATAAGGAAGTAATTATTTAAATTTTTACTGTCTTAAACAAAAGCAATTCACCATTTTTTAACAAAACCACTATAGCCTGAATATGAAATGGATTACTCACCATTTTTGCTTGCACTATAGGATTAACTGCAAATCCATCTTTACGAGTATGTAGTATTGAATATAATGTTGCACGCTTTATAGGACGTCCATCCGCTTTTGCCTGCAATATGAACAGCATATTTATGTAATGATGAATATTGGTTCCACATAAACTTAAGATAAGTCAAATCATTTAAAAATTGGTTATAATACTTATTACCTACCTTGCAGCATGCACGACAAAGCTACATGAACCAGCAGTATGCAAGTCCTCCTGTTTAGAACGACGATCCCTATTCTTCTCTAACTCTATCTACAAAATGATGGAATTACAAAATATATCAACATTTTACACATGGAATAACTTCAATTTCCAAGACAAACAAACATTAGACAATGATGCTTGAGACAGATTATAGACCAACCCAAAGAAACAAATTATTTTGGTTGTCATCTACGAAAAGACAATTAAAGCTTACAAGTTCCAACAAGATATATATATTGCAAAAACAAAATTGATTCATTTATTTTTCAAAAAATAAATAAAAATAATAATTGCTCTACACTCTCTACAAACTACAAAGTGCTGCATCCACAACAAAGGTCACTAATTACCAAACCTAGCAGTAAGATAACAATGAATAAACTACGAATCTGCCTTGCAATTTCATCTTTAACTGTTTTTCAATGAAACAAAAGAAAAATAAAAACCCTACAAAACCATACACATAGTCTAGTCTAACCTATTTGATAAATTGTCCACCCAAAGTACCACAGTTTCTCTTGTCCAGTTGCAAGTTTAAACTTTCCATCACTACAATAGCCATGGAAAATAGAGCAACCTCAACTATTACAAATCCATGAAATCAAATACACTCAATTTGCATAAACAAATAAATAATCAACACCAACTGCCAACAAAGAAATTCAGAAAGTAGTAATGTAGAAATAATGTTGCTTTGGTATTTCAATATTGAGAAGGAATCAAGGAACCAGTAATGTATGTATCAGTCTTAACAGAATTATCACATTATGGTTTTGAAATAATAGTGAAGACTATCAATGAAAAAATTCAAGGAGTGAGCAATCTGTTCATAGGATCACAAATGGATAGCTTTGCCAAATATTTTAATTTGCCATGCTATATATGATTGCTTTATATTAAGTGGAACAGATTCATGATCTTATATAAATGTGTTTAAATATTCACACAGACATTAGTTTGGCGATAAGTACTCAATTTCATCGATCAATTGAGGACTACTGTTAAAACTCAACAGCCTAATTCACTTGTCATGCTAAATGTGCAAAAGCTATTAAAAATCAATGAACTAAACAAAACCAATTCCAAGATATAAGTTTCTTGGGCATAACATAAGTAATAATTTGAGGGTGATTTCGTTGCCTATGATGAATTTCATTATACTAATACAATCCAACTTGTGAATTTGTCTTTCCATTAGTAAGGAACAAGCCCTTGAGTAGTGCAATATTCACAAAAAATCATCTTAGTTTTCTTGTATGTTGGAATCACCTTGTAAAGTTATTATAAAACAATTTTCTCAAAAAATTGATAGCAAATTTGGTCCATGCCATATTGATCAAGTGTATAGGTGGATGGTATGCAACAAGGTGGCAGTCCCCTAAGCTTGATATGTCCAACTTCTATGTATCTAGAGTATTGTTTTTTTTCTTTTTCTTTTTCTTTTTTTTTATTTTTTTTTATTTTTTTTTTTCGGTCAGTGCATAAAAAAAGAAATTCTAGCTACAATCTCATGACTAGTATCAACAAAAGTAAGATCTTTTGAGCTCCTACCATGTCATTCCAACAAAAGAAAGTTTCCCTGCATATTAATTCAATATACTAACTGAAAAAAAAAAAAAAAAAAAAAAAAATGCTTGCTTCTATTCAAGGCAAGAGTGAAGATAAATGTGGCAATAGTAAATGGGGTCTCTTAATAAGAACTAATTCTCTAAAACTTGATAACCTTATACAAATGTGTAGTGTCAATGTGGAAGACTTTCAAAATTGTGAAAAGAGCAATTTCTAAAATCTTAACTATTTTTAATTTTTTTTTTTTTTTTTACACACAAGGCAGATCTAGGAGAATATATAGTATAATCCAGTATGAATCTTTTCACAAAATTAGGGTGACCTCATGTAATCATGTTGATATAATAAGAAAAAAGTAAGCATGTCAAACATTTTTTTAAATGTTTAAAATTAAAATTAGCAAAATTAAACAGAAACCATTCATTTAGGAAATTCATCAATATCCAGACAGAGAATGTAATTTTAAAAATAACAATGTAATAAATTTGAAAATTATCTTGTGCCTAAAAAAATAAACATAACCATAATATAAAAAAATGAAGAGAGAGAGAGAGAGAGAGAGAACAAACATACCACTGCATTATCAGTATACCAATAGTCAATAAGAACATCCCAATCTTCTGGTATGCATCCCTTGGGTCGGTTGTTCTTCACCTGTGCTTTATTTCTTGGATGTGGTATGTAATGAGATGTTTTCAGCCTACACTTGTGATACCTCCAAGCCTTCCCAATTTTCTGTAAGGTAAATGTCTTCAAAGCTGCATATGCAGTAGGATTAGTAGGGACAACGTATTTTTGTTACAATCAAATAGTTGAGTTAGCAAATTACAATTTTTTTCATGCTCAAATGCTTATGTATAACATAGTACAAAATGTCATAATTACAAGTATCATAAGTTCTTGGTTTATTTCTACAAGATGTCAACACTCTTCTTTACATTCTTCTGGCATGTCCTTTCAAGTCAGATATCTAATCGGGCACATGTGGGGTTTCCACACAATCGTCCCCAAGAAACCAGTGAAAACCCTCGCCCCTTCATCAACTAGTTGATGCATACTATTTAGCGGCAACTCAATTACTTGGTCGTAGGGAAGATCCCAAACATCCAAGTACTTGCTTGGCCCACGAGTGGCATGTACAAGTGGCTGCACATCTGAAATTTAAAGGAGACAATATTGTTAAAGTAAGTAAATATATATATGAAATTGAATATATATTTTTGCCTAAGGATTAATATCATAAAATTTAATGTACAAGGGGTCTTTTTAAAATTTAAAGGGACTTTAGGGATTATATTTATAGGGCAGGGGCTGAGACATTAGACATGACAACAACCATCACGAGACATATAGGGCAGGGGCTAAGACATAGAGTCTGCTTGTTTATTTATTTATTTATTTATAATAGAATTTTAAAGCAAAATAATTGCAAATTTGATATCAAGTTGTAGCCCCATACCTTGCATAGAAGTTTCGTGCATTTCTTCATTTGTTTCTTGATCCACATGTTGTGTAGAAGCTCCTTCCATGGTTACGCTCTTGGAACGCGTGCGCAAATATGTTTTCACCTTGCCATTTCAACTTTCAAAGTCTAAAATAAAAACAAGTATATAAGCACAATGACAAGTAAAAAACAAGTTGATACTGCAAAACTTGTGCATGATATTAACACGAAACAATTGAAAGGAACATTAAGTTTTTTTTTTTTTTTTTCCTTTTCTCTTTATCCTTTACTTTACATAATGCTACTGCATTAACTTACTATGGAGTTTCTCATTTTCTACTTTTGTACTAAATCCTATATTACAATTTGATCCAAAGTTACAGAATCACAAATAAGTCATAAAGTAACATTACCAACGCCAACGTCCAACAAAACTTGCACCCTATAACATTTTTTCCATACTAGGTGGTCAATTCTAAAACAGTTACCAAAGTAGTTGGTTTTCAATTTTACAAAAACCATGGGAAAGTAGACATCCTAACTAACTAGTAGCTATAGGTCTCTCTTGCAACTCAAATATAGCCTAAACAATTTTCTTAACATCAACCCATTTTCCCTTAGTGCTAAGTCAGTTTATGAACAACACAAAGTTCATTATCAATAAAAAGTTTGGTGCTAAGTCAGTTTATAATCAAGTCATTATAAATTTTATTAAGATTGTCATGAAATGTTGAATAGGTTATCCATTTATTGACTTCTCATTCACTTTTTCATTACCAAACAGAAAAAAGTTTTGCAAACTTCAATTCACTTTTTCATTACTTTTCATTTTTTAACTTCAATTAAATGTGTGTGTGCAATTCATAGAACAAAATCAAACTTCTGAATCGAGCTAATTTCCCTCTAATTTTCCTTTCCTTTCTACCATTTTCTCAGCAACCAAACACAAACCAAGACCCAAAAAAAAAAAAAAAAAAATCAATTTCAAGCTCTCCATTTTCCTTTCTTTTCCACTACATTGTCAGCAATCAAACACAAACTAAGACAATAATAATGCATTTGGACACATCTAACAACTCAAACCAAAAATCCACTTCATACACTTGTAAAATCAAGAACTTAACACTCAAAATCAAAATTTCAAGCTTTCCATTACCATTTTTGTCAGCAAACAAACACAAACTAAGACCAAAAAACAACAATGTGTTTAAGCACATAACAACAACACACACTATTTCCCTTCCAAAAAGATTAAAGAAAAATGAATAAAATGATTATCACATGTGTGCGTGTTTTTTTAATGAAGTTATACTCTCTTGATGTATAATTTTAGACTAGAGACACTAGAGAGTTTGATACGAAGTGCATTAACCAGGATGGAGGTGATCAGGTACTACTATTTTTGTTTTCCTTTTTCTTTTTTTCTTTTTTTATGCTGTTTTGTTTTCCAAGTTTTGGTTTTAGACTAGAGACACTATATATGTGATAGGCCACAAACTGAATGACCAATTGTGATAGAAATTAATTAATTAATTAGTCAAGTTATTAATTAATCAATTTATAATGCAAATGCGTGGTAGCACAAACAAATCACCAATAAACTAATAATGCAGCGGAAAATAAATAACACGGTGATTTGTTTACGAATGGGGAAAACCTAATGGCAAAAACCCCACCAAGTAATTTTCAGGTCACCACTCCCGAAACTCCACTATTATCACAACAAGCGGTTACAAGTAAAGGAATCCCAAGTACCTTACCAACCTACAGTTGAACCCTTACCCCAATACCCAATTGGACTTGTTCTGTAGTGACAGTTCCCCTTTCTGATGCACGACTCCCAAGTACGTGACTAACCAATTGCGCGGATCCCAGTACGCAACTTCAATCACCAACTAAGAAGATTGTTGGTTGCAAAGTTCTTCAGTTTATCCACACAATGAAGATCAAGAAGATGCTTGGTCACAAAAATTTACTTGAACAGAGTTTGCTCACAGCTTGTGCAACTTGTGAACTGTTTAACGGCCCTTAAAACAATCCTTTTATATGTCTAGGGTTAGGAGAAAAGAAAGCCTAAAGACAAATTCACGGATCCCAAGAAAATCATATTTGAATTCTGAAAATCTTAAACCTTGACAGATAGGAGGTGTCGAGCAGCTGTCGAGCACATGAACCTTGAACAACTTTCTTAAGCTTGATAGATGTAGTTATCGAGCCAGCTGTTGAGATTTAATGAATTTGCACTATCAACTTGTTTTCTTGGACAGACTTGAAGGTTTCAACACTTGATCTTGAAACATGGTTTCTTGAAGTATTTAAACACATCCTAAATCTACCCAAATACAAGTAAAGTGCGTTTTGTTAAAGGATAAGCCAATTACATAAAATCATGACATATGTTCTTAATGTGAAACACATATGTCCTAACAATATGCATTGAAAATATCATACACCTTTAGTAAAAATTATTCATTTCTTTTCAAAAAATTTCAGCTATTGATTTAAGGAATAAGGATTCTTGGGAAGGTTGTTTATCTTTAAATTAATTATGATAAGGATTCTTATATAGGATTATATATATATATATATATTTGTTCTTGCTCTTTTTCCCTTTTTAGTGCTAAAATTATACATCAAGAGAGTATAACTTCATTAAAAAAATACACACACATGTGATAATCATTTTATTCATGTTTAACAGAGCATTTCATATGCTTATCCAAAAACAAAAGCAAAAATGGAGATGCCAAGACTGAAAATATATATATAAAAAAATAAAAAAATTATTAACAATCAAACATGAGTAGTAAAATACCCTAATCACAGGGATACCCATAATCTAATGTAAAATTTTCATTAACAAACCAACGCACATTTGAAAGTCACAGGGATAACACATCACAGGGAAACATAACACATCACCAGGATAGCCATAAACTGATAAAGCACAAACCAACACACATTGAACTTTGTTTCTCATCATCAGATAAAATAAAAAAATAAAATAAAACAAAAGTAAAAAATCTCTTTTTTTTTTTTAAAATCGAAACATCATAGAGAGTGTTTGAGACAACTTACAGAGAGAGTGTTTGGTTTTTGGGAGTGAAATGAGGTGGATTGGGGTTGCTATAGGTGGCGGCCACTGAGTCGATGGTTTGGTGGTGGTGGTGGGGTTATTGTGAAGGCGGCGGCAGTGGTGGGACTGAAGGGATTTTGGGTCTGCAAGTTAGAGATCAAGAAACAAAGAGATAGAGTGATATAGTGAATAGTGTTTAAGCTGGGCGTTTGGGTGGGATTTTGGGTCTCTAAAGAGTTAGAGACAGATAGGGTGAATAGTGTTTTGGTTTTTGGGAGTGAAATGAGAGAGACAATGTTTTTGGCAAAAATGAAAAGGCGCTAAAAATAAAAAGCAAAAAAAAAAAAACAAAAGGAAGATTTGGGGGGAGGTGGGGAATTAGAAGGTCTATTGCAGCGGTCTCTACCTCCGCTATAACTAAGAAGATGCACCGCAAAATAGGTACCTATTGCGGCGGTCATATCAATGCCGCTACAACTCGCATATTGCAACGGTTTTCTCTACCGCAGCTATAGTATCTATGCAAAATGATATATTTATTGCGGCGGCGGGTCTTTGGAGTGCCGCTATATCTAAGTTACCGCCGTTAAAACATATAAATTGCGGTGGTTCTATGTACCGCTGCTATAGGACGCCACAAAAGACTAAAGCTACTATGGCAGCCCAATAAAACGCCACAATAGACCCTATTTACAACGGCGGTCTGAAAAAACGCTGCAATATGCGACATATAGGGGCATTTTTTGCACCCGCCGCAAAAAATCCACCGCAATAGTACAGATTTATTGCAATGACTTGAGGTAAATCAAAGTGGAACAATGTCACAAATGAGGTTATCCCTACATGGGGAATTTTGAGTCTCATTTTTTGAGCAGATAAAATGTAAATTGGTATAATTTTTTTTTTTTTGGCTGAAAATTTAGGAACAAAAACTTGTCCTTTCATATGAAGCACAAGTAAGGTTGAAAAGTAAATTGTTTATACATTTGTTTATTAGTTCATTAATAATACAGTTGTAGAAGTTGATTCCCTCTTGGTTTACTCCACCTGTCACGCCCCAAACCTCAAAAGGGTCCAAAGCATGAGAAAGCATCTCAAGGGTACTTGTAGATTTTTTCCTTTTGAACAATTCAAACTGTAGGAGATCTTTCTTTTCCTTTCATTTCCACAAGGTAAGAATATATAATCATACTAAAATCTCCACATTATAAGTCAAAGTTCTATAACACATTTACAAACAATAACTAAAAGTAATGTGCCTCCATATAATACAAGAATATATTACAAAACTCCAATTGGTTTACACTAACTCACAATCTTACCAAGAAAAAGGAACCTTAACATTGATTATAGGCCTACCACGCCTAAGGCTAACAAACCTCAAGCGACCAACCTCTAATAGAATTAATTAAGGCCTCGTTGAACATAGCAAGATCAAGTCACCAACCATTTACAGTAAAAGTCTCCAAATTTAACATAGCACTTCAATCATCACCAATGATGTAAGCTCCATACCCAAGGTATAGCTAATAGATTTGAAAAACTATTAGAGGGTGGGATAAGCTAATGCCTAGTAAGTAGCATAATTAATGGAGGTGGGGGAAATGCAAGTTTCATGATGACGAACAGTTTACAAAGCATGTTTTAATTTGGGAAATTCTAACTGAATACTAGAAGATCATTTCAATAATAGTATGACAAGAATGATGAAATAATGGAACACAAAGTTTCACAAAGTAAATACCTTGAAACTATATACTATGATCAATATAATTTCCAAAGCCATAAAATCTAACATACGGTAATTTATCAAAAATATACCACACTACCACATAGACCAATCAAGGGATCCATCCATTCACAACTGGCATGATATTGTCCTCTCTAGTATGTAGACTCTTGGCCCCATGGACAGTAGCCTCACCCATACCCTCAAGGTTTTTCTCTCCTTCCATGGGCAGCAGAGAGAGCGCGCCAAATAGGACCTCTTTTGCATGTGGTCTTTTGGCCCCACGGGTAGTAGCCTCACCCACACACAATCAAGGAACCTCTTCCCCCCATGGGCAATAGGGAAGAACGCGTCATCCACAGTGAAAGGGCACTAACCTGGATTTGATTCCATTGTCACAAAGACTACGGAAACCAAATTGGCTGATCACCAGGAAATCACACATGGCATGGTGTTAAAACCACATAAAGCTCATAGGTTACATTACTTTTAAATACATAGTTTATATCTAGGTAATTTCAGAAAAACCTTAAATAATCTAACTTTCACAAAATTTGTAAGGTTTTCAACTTCATTCTTGTCAAAAAGATTTTCTATCAATTTCCCAAGTACTAAGACAAGATAAGCATCTTTAAATTTTCCAATACACCATAAAATCCATGATTTTCTTATCAAAGATTAAATAAAAGATGCTCATTTTTCCATGTAAACAATTCATGCATTTCCCCAAATGCAATACCAAATATGATGCACTTTCATATATAATCATATATATATTAGGGTTACAACACAATAGTTTTTAGGAAAATATAGTTTCCATAGGTAGTTTCCAAAAGCGTGTCTAACCCAAAAACAACATTTATGTAACATGGTTATTTTTCAAAAATTTCATTAAAAAGCTACTTACCTCGCAACCCGCAAAAGCCTAATTCTCCAAACTTTAAAGGAGATTAGCTAGAACCTAAACAATATCAAGCAAACCTATCACAATAAGCATAGAGCTTGAAATTGTATCTAGCTACAATGTAGAAATTGCCAAATAAGCACTTGATTAGGCAAGCCTAGTATTTAACCTCATCAATAATATATATTCTACTTCCAAAGTTTCTCAAAAAATTAATTACTAGGCATAGACTCCAACTTATTCTCATAAATCATCCAAGGCATTATCTCTAACGTCAACACCTCAACAATGTATAAGTAATTTTCACAAGATTTATGTAATATCAACAAGAGACCCATGACACCAAAATCATAATATTCCCCAAGACAAACAATTTGAATCTTTATCTACCTCCAAATAATCAATAAAAATTATATTCACCATTTATTCCATATTAAAAGGCTAAAACCCCCAAATTTTCACCACTTAGATAACCACCATTGTAAAAACTATAAACCCACTCATCAAATAATTCTACCAATACAAAACCTATACATATAAACACATGAATATCACTTACAAAGCTCATAAATCACAAGAACATCATTATCAAAGCTTAGATAAAAATATAACCTCAAGCAAAATATAAAACTTACCAAAAAGATTAGAAATTTTACCTCAAATAAAAGATGTGAAGGTACTTAGAAGTTCTTAAGGATTTTCCGGTGACATTGCTGGAAAAATGATGGTGGAGATGGTGGTATGGAGGTAGCGGTGGGAGAGTGTGAGGGAGTGAAGAGAAGAGTGTTTGAGAGAAAAAGGAAAAAAAGAAAAGAGAGCAAGGAATGAATGAGCCAGCCAAGAGAGAATAAGTGTGTGTTTAGTTACCACTTATTTTGCTGAAACTGAAAAATTAATGCTGAAAGTACTATAGATAAAGGTAAAAGTTAGTTAAAATAGTATAGTAAGGCCCATGAATAGTAGCAAAAATAAATTGAATAGTGAAATAATTTTCACTTTTCATCTATACCCAAACGCATACTAAGGCAGATTGAAAATGAGTGGTGGAGAATGATGTGGTAGGTAGGGCACATTTGGTCCCAAAAATATCCAACCAAAACTTTTTTTTTTTTTTTTGTCTGATTGGGACGTTACACCACCATCTTATACTGTCCCATCTACAAATTATAAAGAAGTAGATAAATTTATATTTTCTGAAATATTTGGCTTGTTTGAGGTTGGGTTATTTCGAAGAAGAAAATACCAAGGATAACTCTTGACCAGGAAATGGAAAATCTGAAAGTGTTTGCCCTCATTTTTTTCAACAGTTGCATGTCCTCGTGTGATGCCAGCCAGTTAGAGAAAGAAAGAAAGGAAAAAGCAGTATTTGTTACAAATTAGTGATAAGAAAGAAATTGTATTTCTTTGGCTAAAATATTGACCCTATTTGCATGAAGTTTGTATTTCTTCTATCAAATTGAAAAAAGTTGTTTTTCATTTCCTAAACTATTGAAAACATTACACTTTCATTTAAGATTATTATTAATTATTTTTTCACTAGCTCGAAAGCAAAAATATAAGGACTGAAAAAAAAAAAATCAACAATTTAGGGATATAATAAGAATTTTTAAAAATTTTAGGACCAGAAAGTGTAACCTTATGTTTTGGGATGAATGTTGAAATTCAATCAAATTTTAGGTATAAAAACCATAGATTAATCTTGTAAGGACTCAATTTGTAACGATCCCCAAGGAGTATTGGGTTCGAACGTTAAAGACCCAAACAATAAAATTTGTAGAGAGTGGGCTAAAAGGCTAGGCCTTGGTGAACGGACAGTCATTAGTCATGGTGTTCATGATGATTGCACAGAGGTGAACTGAGCGTATCCAAGAAGACTTTCTCTCCGGCGTGGCCTGAGTGGCTCCAGTCATTGGACCTCGTCCGAGGAGTTTAATGTTCTTATTATTCCTTTCTCACTAGGTTACAATGGTCCAAGAGACGATACATAATGCTCTTGTTTTTTTTTTTCCTCCTTTTTGGCGTGGATGAATTCTTACATTTTATAGCCCCTCTCAGTTGATCCTGACCTTCCATCTATTGATCAGACAGGTAACTACTCAAGTGCTTGTCCCATCAGCCGCCTTCCCCCACTTTCTGTTAGTTGCAATAACCAAAGCCACATTGTTCAGGGATCTTTTCCCATCAATGTGGTCAGGACATTTGTTGGCGCATTCAATGTGGAGGTGACAGTTTTTCCTTAAACCGCTCCCACACTGCACCCCCGTGCGATTCCTATTGTACTCATCTTTTCTTCTAGGAGCGCTTTGGGGGCTGCCTTTGATGGCGTGTCATTCTTCCCTCCTAGGTTTTGGGATGCCGAGGACAGGATCGTCCTCAGCTGCATTTCTAGGCCATTTGGACTTTCCCTGCATGTCCTCGGCAATGTCTTTCCTCGGCACGGGCCTTGGGCCCTAATGTATAGTAGGTCGGGGTCACAAATTCTTTGGCCCCACAATAACCCCTCAAAACCCTGCGGTCCGGCTCCTCGGACGGAAATGAGGGTTTTGATGACATCAGGCCTCTGTCATGGCTTGTCAATCCTTGTCATCTATCAGAACCAGAGACTCTCCGTCTGCCCGAGACACATTCTTGGCGCCTTGGTATGTGAAGCGCGTCTTCATTGAATGCGGGCGGCTCTGTGCTTCCCACGTTCAACGGTGTGATGGTAATCTAACGATGGAGATTTCCTTACCTTTATGGGCGGGAAAATTCGCATAGTTACTTTTGATGGGAGGTATAAATAATTTTTAGAACTGATTTGTCTCTTCACTTTCGCACTTAAGTGTTCTGGTGCACATATCCTGGGTTCAGTCAAACTTCCATCCAAACTCAAGTCTCTCTCCAGCATAAAAAGCCCGTCCGAGGAACTTTTCCTCCTTTCTGTAAGTTTTCTGCTCTCACTAACTCGTGCTTTCTCCCTTCTGGGTTTATTTTTCTCTTGTTCCTCTCCTTCTTCCGTCATCCCTTGAGTCTATTTAGCAGTTTCTAGAGATCGTTAAATTAAGAGAATTGGTTGAGACCGAAGAGGCGAAGGAAAAGTTCATCGCCGTCTATAGGATACCTCTCAATGTGGGTTTGAGGTACTGCAAGGAGGGGGAGTGGCATCTTAAGAGAAGAACAGGCGAGGTGGTGATTCCCCTTCTCGCCTTTATAGAAGGGGATGTGAGAATCCCCATGGGGCCGGTAATGAGGAGTTACCTTAGGCATTTCCGATTAGCTCCCACCCAGTGCGCTGCTAATGTGTTTAGGATTCTGGGTTGTGTGGACGCCTTAAACAAAAAAATGGGGCTAAGACTGGTGCTACAACCTCCAACATTTGAGGGGCAAATCCTACTACATGACGACGAGAGACGATAGGGTTCGGCCAATCCAATGCCTCCCCGAGTCCAGCAAAGGATTGAATAAGGACTTTTTTATTGTATCTGGAGAGTGGCACGATGGCCTTCCTTGCCCAATTGTGGAAGGAGAACCAGGTGGGGTGTAGAGAGTAGAAGGGGGCTGATCTTTTGCGACGTCTTAATTTTGTGTGGTTCGGTTACTAACTATGAACATGTCTTCTTTTTGCAGATCCACACGCCTTTCACCGACACTTTCATCTGATCAACCGGGAGGATTTGGAGATCGTTCTTAAGGCAACGGTTTTTGTAAACGAAGAGGATGGTCAAGTCAGAGCCGCTCACAAAATCTTAGGGTACGATCCCATCCAGAAGTCATTTCCCGCCCCGAAGCACGTGATCAGAGATAACGATCCTCGGCTTCAAAAAATCACTATAGTCGAGCACTGGTTTTTGATCTCTGAAGGATCTCCTGTCCTGGAAGGTATCCTGTTGGCGGGCTCTTCTTTGTCCCACCAAGCAGTGGAGGATGAGGGTGATTTGGGTCTGTCCGAAGAGGGGTTCGGTGTATTTGACCAGGCTAATCCATCCAAGAAACCTTTCGGTGACCTGGGTGACCCTGACTTGTTCGAGGTGGAACTGTTGTCAGTAGGAACATCTTCTTGGGCGAAGATGGGTTTTAAGAGAAAGCCCTCGACCAGCTTGTTCGACCTACTTGAGGGCCAGCTGGGGAAGGCTGTACAGGGAAGGTCGCAATCCAGTGTTCCAACTCCCCTTCCACAACCCTAGCCTATCCAGACCAGGTCTTCTCCTTCCCGATCGCAGTCACAATCTCCCCGACCCAAACTTCCTGCCCTTCCCCAATCCACTCTGCCTCCTCGACCTGAGCCCACCGACCCAAAGAGGAAAAAAAGTTCCAAGGGTAAGGAGCCAATGGACGGGGGGAAATCCCACTCCTCTCAAGAGGAGGACGAAGCCCCGCAAGCTCAAAAACAGTTAAAGATTGGGCATCAAGGCCAGGGGAAAGAGGTCGACGCCCAGTCCGCGCCCAATGCTTGGCTTCCTGCCCCAATGCTCCACGGGGGGCCTCTGATGAAAGATGCATCCATGGGGAGCTTCCGAGACGGCAAAGGCACTTATGTTGCCGATGCGTTGGAGAGGACCCTACTGCTTCCCACTGACATGACCGAGTTGAAGAATATAAGGATGCAGGGGGTTTTCCTCAGCATGAAGAGGTATCTAGGCATAGTAAGGCTCCTAATACTTATGACTCCGTCAACCTTTGCTCCTAGATTTTTATTCATAATGTGTTTGTTTCAATTGGCAGGCCGTCTAGGCCACCTATAGGCTAGAGAATGAGGCTAAGGGGCAGAGTAAGTCCTTAGAACTTAAGCGTAATAAGCGTATAGAGGCTGCGCGAACCCTTAAAAATTCTGAGGCTGACCTCGCGAAGGCCAGGGAGGACTTAAAGGAGATGACCAAGGCCAGGGGTAATGTTGAGGCAGAACTGGACGGTACCCAAAAACAGGCCGAGGACCAGAGGAGGCGCCTGCTTGCTGCCGAGGAGCAACTAGAGATCGCCAAAGAGCAAATCGGTGATTTAAAGAAGAAACTGACCGAGGCAGAGAGGGCTGAGGGCGTCGCAGAATGGGCTAGGGACGAAGCCATGAGGGCTAAGACAGAGGTTGAGTTTGCCAAGACGGAGGCCGAGACCTCCAAGGACAAGGCCGAGAAGGAGGCTTACGATGCGGGGGTGGCTGATACCCAGGCCACCCTTAAAACTCAAATCCCTGGTGCATGCAGGCTATACTGCTCCCAGGTTTGGAATGAAGCCCTCAAACGAGCTGGGGTGAAGGCTTCGTCCGACCTGTGGAAGGCAGAGAAGGTGTACTATCCTCTAGCCATCCGTGAGACCACCTTCGCCAGCTCCGAGGCGATGAGCGCTCCACAGGAGACTGAGGCTGCTCAACCGGAAGCTGCTCAGCTCGTTCTCACTCCTAACGAGTCGACTAAGGGAGGAGAGCTTCATGGGGCAATAGAAACACCTGGAGGTCTGAATCCTAAGATGCCCCAAGAGGCTGCCAAGTCCACAGTCAGTGCTCAAATCTCTGATGCCGAGGAGTCGGCCCTCTTGGTTCAGCCCCTTCAGGCCATTCCCTTTGCTAATGTCTCCGAGGGCCTTGAGGCTAATCCTGCTCGGCCTCCCCAGGAGGTGGCCATAACAAAATTGAAGAAATAGGGGCCCTGGCCAACTTTTGTATTTATTTTTAGTTTAGCTGTTAATTAGTTTCCTTTTTGTTTTGGGGACCTTGGAATTTGCTTGTAACTAAACTCTTTAACCATATGTATGAAATTCCTTTCTTCCTTTTTCCTTTAAATTATATGATGGTTTTTAGACCCCTTAAACAATTGATTAAACCTAGGTAATTAACCAAGTTGTTACTTAGTCCAAATTCCAAGTCTAGGTTATCACAATCAAACCATCATATCATGCATAGCAGCGGAAAATAAATAAGACAATGATATGATCACCCAGGAAAACCAAACCGGTAAAAAACCTGGGGAGGATTTAACCTAACTATCCTCAAGGTAAAAATGAATCCACTATCTTGAAAGAATCGAAGTTCATACAATAAAACTTACAAGCCCCCACACTCGACTTCTTATTGCTACCAACCAGTAGAACTTACCGACACGACCACATGCAAACTCCGAATCCACGGACTCCTTCTTTCTTGGATTCACCACCAGCTACAAGCACACCCGCTTGTGTTTTCTTTAAGCTTCAATGGCAGCAAATGAATTGATCATCAAGGTGTAGATAACTCTTCTCCTTGAAAACCCTAAATTTGTGTAAAGGAAATCTCCTCTAGATCTCACAAGAGATTTACACAAACCGCAAATATGTGCAACACTAAAACGTGGATAGGGTTTGCCTTTTATACTTAGGATAAATAAGAAACCCTAAAAACATTTTAAAACACTTAGGGCTGAGTTGGAAAATTCTGCAAAAAAACATTCTGCCCGAGCTTCAATCGATCGAGCCTGTCTTTCGATCGATCGAGCCAGGCCGAAAGGCACAATCCTTCCCTGCTTTAACTCGATTCCAACTTTACATAGACGCACAACTTTGAGCTAGACTTAAACACTTCTAAACACATTGTTTTGATCATGGTTTGCCAACAATACAAATTAGAGTTCTAAATACATAAAATCCTAAGACTTTAGAACCTAACAAACTCCCCCTTTGGCAATCCGTGACAAAACACAACTAGAAAACTCAAAGTTTACAAAATAAAAAGCCCTTTACAAAATAATGCTCATAAAACAAATTCAATCTTAACTACTATCCATCGGTTGCAAGTGTAGACAACAGCTCAATTGAATCAACCTGTATATTTCCTGAAACACTAAACAAAATGCATAACCGCATGTGTGGAAACAATACAAGTAAACAAAATAACTTCTTGATTTCAAACAACACACGAATAAAGACAAATATCAATGAATAACTCATAAATATAAATCAATAAACAGTTTGAAACAAGAAACATATAAAGTACCAACAAAACATAAAACTCCCCCTAACATGAATATCCCATCAAAAACATGGCAAGAGCTAAAAATGTAAAGTACAAAGTGAAGCACCTAGATACAATCTAAACTCCACAAGCTCCAACTAAAATAAATAAACTCCCCCTGAAAATAAAAACTCTACAAAGTACTCCTCCTTTTTGTGACGGAATGCCAAAGGGCAAACAAGATATCCATCATCAAAAGGGAGGTGGTCTAAACTGCACCAACTCCGCACGCAAGGCACGGATCTCATCGAGCACGTCCACCAAAATTTGTCCTTGAGCCGCCTGAACGGTCAAGACATGATCCAATGTGCAACGAATGTCTGAATCATCCGAAGCAGACAGTGGAGGAACATCAGCATCAGCAACAGCACCTGATGTCTCAGCAGTAGCAGTACCTGTAGAAGAGGGAGGAGGGGGAACACCACTAGATGACGCACCTCTAGGACGAGAAGGAGCAACTCTCAACTGGGCAGCCCTCTGACGAAGAAAGGTGGCACATATGGGAGCAATCACATGAACAGGCTCACTAGACGGAAAACCATCTAGACCTAAGAAGAGCAAAATCCTATGAATGAAAATAGGATGAATCAGCGCATGCCTTACGGCAGAACTCCTATAAACCTCGTTCAAAGAACGAAGGAACAAGTGAGGAAAACTGATAGACGCTCCAGAAACAAAGGCATACAAAAACACACATCGCTCTAAAGGAATGGTGTGGAAATGAGAGATAGGCCACAACGAATGACACGCTATCCTAAAGAAGAGATAAGCAGTCTCGGTAAGCTCAGCAGACGTGATCCGAGGATCAGAACCCCACTGTATAGATAACTCAGTGATGTAAGACATGACTACATCTAATGAGGGTGACTCATCATAGGGATATTCAGCCTCCCGAACAACCGGCACCCCAAGAGCCTCAGCCACTACCCAAGGGGTAATGGTGAACTCTACACCTCGTATCCAACTCCTAACAAGGGTGTTGGAATCATAGATGTGGCAAGAGAGGTTCGAGAAAAACTCTCTAATCAGGGTGGTCGGGGGTGGATGATCTATCTCTAAGAGAGGCAACCAACCTCTAGACTCAAAATTAGCCCTAATGGCCGGATCAAGCTCATCCAACACAACAGCTCGCTCAGCCCATATCTTACGCTTACAGTTCAAGGTCTCAAAGGCTTCTCTACACTTATCATTCTTAAACAACTCAACCCTGGTGGGAGACTTAGAGAAAGTGGAAGTGGTCCTATGGGCTCTAGTTTTCCTAGGCATAGTGCTAGGACAAGGACCAACACACAGAGAGAAAAAAAAAAATCAAAACCAAGTGCAGACTGCAAGTTAGCATAAAAACAGAATATAGAATAAAAGTCTATATGATGCATGAACAAGTTAAATGACATGATGCATGTTCTAATGCAGTGAATTAAGTCCAAAAAGTTCAAATTGACAAAATTGGCTTGAACATTGAGGTTTGAACACAAAAACCCCAAAGTTTGGAAAACCACTTGATCAATTTGAAAAAGATTGATGAATTGATCATCACACATGATAGAATAACAAAAATAATGACCAAATACATCAATTTGATAAGCCAATATCATCAATTTAACCCAATTAGACAAAATCCCTAATTTGGATCAAATTCAAACCCTAGAATTTCCAATTTTTCAAAAACCACAAAATTGATCAAATTAAACTATAAGGAACATCATTATAGCATCATAGAACAAAAATCCATTGATCAATTTCACCAAAATAGGTTCGAATCATCAAAAACCCCAATATTTTGAAAGTGCCGAAAATAGCCACAAGAATGCATGAAATCATGAAATAAAATGCAAAAGGAAGGGCAAAGAAACTTACCGGCCTTCAAGGACAAAAAACCTTGCAAAAATCTTGAAGGAAAACGACAAAAAATTGATGGTGGAACCTATAGCCAACGCGGAGAGAGAAAAAATTTGAAAAACTATTTGAAAATGTGACTTTGAAAAGTCCAATATGTCTTTTTAAAAAACCTGTTTCACGAGTTTCGATCGATCGAAAATCAGTCTCGATCGATCGAAACAGACAAAGGCTCTCTCTATCAAATTTAAAAATTTTCGATCAATCGAAAAACAGAATGGATCGATCAAAATAGGCAGAGGCTCACCAAATTTTGAGGAAAAACATAGTTTTTGAAAAAAAATTAGAATTAACTCAAAGAATTGAAATTTAAGAACAAAAATGCATGAGTATGTGATGATATGATTTTCAAAACACGAATTTTAAGCCCAAATTCCTCAAAACAAAATTTCTTGCATTCTCCACAAATTTTCAAGAAACAAATTAATTTTGCACAAAATTCAAAGTATTTGCAAAACTTGGTTGGTCAGACCATAAACACACACAATAACATGTACAATGTTTAGCAAAGAGTAACTCATGTAGTGTGTGCAACTAGTAAAAGCTTGAGATACATGTGAGGTGATATGTAAATAGCAATCAATCACAAAGTCTACAAAATTCATCACAAAGAATTTAAAAGAGACTATCACCTAAAGAGTTACATCATATAACTCCCACATCTCCTAGATCATAAGCTTGCAATCATGTAAGTTTCTTGTATTTATGCCTCATAATATACATACCAATTTTAAGTTATGTGAGTTTGGCATCAAGCCTAATAGTACACACCAATTTTGATTTTAAGAATTAAGCAATTTAACCCGAGACTTCATCTTATGTTCTTTTTGCACATGTGCTACATTTTCTCGAGCACAAAATCTTATGATATGCACTAAGGTGTTCATGATTAACTAGTAAACAGTGGTGAGATGGTTATTTATGTCTTTCTCTAAAAGTTCAAATCAAACATTTAAAAACATGTGACTTCAAGATTAAGACATAGTAATCAAAAGTCATAAACATCTTTCCCACACAACATGCACTTCAAAGCTTCAACTAGTAAAGTGCAATAAGTAAGCTCATCAAAGCTAAACAAGGTACAAAAGACATGTTATGTGAAAATAAATTGACCAACCTTGTTCTCAAAACCAAGAAGAATAGTACAAAACAAAATGTGCTTCCTTTTTCTTTTTTTTTTATTTAAAAAAAAAACACCTAGAATGAAATGCATGAATGTTATGCTATGCACATCCTACAAACAAAAACAAAAACAAAACCAAAGAACAATGGTCACAAAGGGTAGAGCAATGAAGTACAAGGACCAAGAAGATCAAGACAGATCAGGGACACAGAATCACACCAATTACTTGACGAAGAGTCTCAAACTTACTTCTATCAAGAGGTTTGGTGAAAATGTCGGCATTCTGACGTTCAGTAGGAATATACTCAAAACACATAATCTTTCTTTCAACAAGATCCCTAATAAAGTGATACCTAATCTCTATGTGCTTAGTCTTAGAATGTTGAACAGGGTTCTTAGATATTTCAATAGCACTAGAGTTATCACAGTAAACCACCATGGTATCTTGGGATATCCCATAATCAGTTAAAACCTTTTTCATCCAAAGAAGTTGTAAGCAACAACTTCCAGCAGCAATATATTCTACCTCGGCAGTAGACAAGGAAACAGAATTTTGCTTTTTTCTCATCCAAGCAATAAGATTAGCATCAACATAAAAACATTCACCAGTGGTACTTTTTCTATCTTCAGCATTACCAGCCCAATCAGAATCAGAAAAACTAGCAAGAGATAGATTAGACTCTTTACTATAAAATAATCCATAATCACAAGTTCCAGCAACATATTTAATTATTCTTTTGATAGCATTTAAGTGTGAAACTTTAGGATTAGATTGAAATCTAGAACAAACACCAACACTAAATGCAATATCAGGTCGACTAGCAATCAAATATAATAAACATCCAATCATACTTCTGTATAATGTAACATCAACAGACTCACCTGATGGATCATTTGTTAATTTTGCATTGGCGGCCATTGGTGTTCTAGCATGAGCAGCATTGTCTAGTCCAAATCTCTTGACTAGATTCTTTGCATATTTTGCTTGGTTGATGTATATCCTTGAATCTGTTTACTTCACCTGTAATCCCAAGAAATAAGTTAGTTCACCAACCATACTCATTTCAAACATCGCCTTCATTTCATCTGCAAAAGAATGAGCAAGAGAGTCATTAGTAGCACCAAAAACAATATCATCTACATAAATTTGAGCTACAACAAAACTGTTCTTATCCTTTCTTATGAAGAGAGTAGTGTCTGCAAATCCCCTTTTGAAGTCATGCTTAGTAAGATATGTAATCAATCTATCATACCAAGCCCGTGAAACTTGTTTCAAACCATACAGTGCTCTCTTCAACTTATACACATCATCCGGTCTGTAAACGTCAACAAATCCTTTAGGTTGTTCAACATAAACTTCTTCTTACAGCATTCCATTCAAGAAAGCACTTTTAACATCCATTTGATATAGCTTGAAGTTCAGATGACTAGCTATAGCCAACAATATCCTAATGGATTCCAATCTTGCTACGGGAGCAAAGGTCTCATCAAAGTCAATCCCTTCCACTTGTGTGTAGCCTTGAGCAACAAGTCTTGATTTATTTCTGATAACAGTGCCATGTTCATCTGACTTGTTCTTGAAGATCCATTTAGTTCCAATTACATTCACACCCTTTGGTGTAGGAACTAATTCTCACACATCATTTCGAACAAATTGATGAAGTTCTTCATGCATAGAGTTTACCCAATCAGCATCTTGAAGTGCCTCATCTATCTTTTTTGGTTCAAATTGGGACAGATAACATGAGTGTGTAATTACACTTAAGGCTTTTGACTTTAATCTCATGTTGTCATTCAGACATACTTAACGACCTTTAACTAAAGATGTGGATGTACTTCTTTGTTCTGATGAAGGACTAAACTCATGTTGAACCTGTTGAGTCTCATGAACTAGAATGGATGGTTCAGGACTTGATGGCACAGAAATTGTATCATTCAACACCATTAGCTCCTCATCACTATGTTTCCCAACATAATCAACAGGAAGAGAGTCATTAACCTCCATAGGCTTATCTTGAACCTGAGTAGTACTTTCTGGATGTGCTTCTGGACATACTTCATCATTGATCACAACATTTAACGATTCCATGACAGTTTTGGTTCTCAGATTATACACTCTATATGCTCTACTAGTAGCGGAGTACCCTAGAAAATATCCATTGTCACTCTTAGCATCAAATTTCTCTAGGTGCTCTCTATCACGTAGAATGTAACAATCACTGCCAAATATCCTGAAATACTTAACGACCGGCTTCTTTCCTCTCCAAAGTTTATAAGGAGTCTTCTTAGAATCAGGTCTGAAATACACCCAATTGAGTGTATGGCAAGCAGTGTTAACTGCTTCTCCCCAGAAATATTTTGGCAATTTTTTATTGTGCAACATGACACGTGCCATCTCTTAAACGACCCTATTTTTCCATTCAACTATTCCATTTTGTTGCGGTGTCTTGGGTGATGAAAATTCTTGATGTGTACCCTGTTCATTGCAGAAGGTAGCTAGCTTGGTATTCTCAAATTCACTTCCATGGTCACTTCTAATTCTGGCTACCACTATATCTTTTTCAACCTGCAATTTCTTACATAGATGTATCATCTTCTCAAGAGCCTCAGCTTTATCTTTCAAAAGCACAACCCAAGTATATCTGGTAAAGTCATCCACAACCACTAGAATATATTTCTTTCCTCCCAAACTCTGAACTCGAGCAGGACCCATAAGATCAATGTGCAGTAACTCCAGAGGTCTTGAAGTTTGAATACTAGCCACAGACGGATGTTTAGATTTTATCTACTTTCCTATCTGACATGGTCCACATATGCACTTATCTATCTCCTCAAACTTAGGTAAACCAACAACAGCATCACATTTTGAAATCTTTTCTAACTGCTTATGACTTGCATGCCCCAGTAGTTGATGCCACAAATCAACTTGATCAATCTTTGCACTAAAACACTTGTTGTTTATACTTGGTGTCAATCCATAACAGTTGTCCGCTATCCTTACACCAACACACATACAGTCACCTCCTCCATCAAGTATCTCACATTCATACTTAGTGAAGAGAACATTTAGTCCATTGTCACAAATCTGACTGATGCTGAGTAAATTTGCCTTCAGTCCATCAACATACCAAACATCTTCAAAGACTGGTAACCCTGGGATGTCCACAATTCCAATGCCTCTAATGACAGATTTGCTTCCATCTCCAAAAGTAACTGTCCCAATCTTTCCTTCAAAGAGGGTCTTGAATAATCCTTTGTTTCCTGTCATATGCATGGAACAACCACTATCCAAATACCAAAGACAAGAATCACGTGCCTTTAAGGCGGTTAAGGCAGTATAACACAAATAATTATTACCACATATGATAAGACCAAGATTCCAACTTTACATAGATGCACAACTTTGAGCTAGACTTAAACACTTCTAAATACATTGTTTTGATCATGGTTTGCCAACAATACAAATTAGAGTTCTAAATACATAAAATCCTAAGACTTTAGAACCTAACATTATACGTTCGTTGCCCTTGCTGACTTTACTATTGCTGCGAATCTCATGGTCTTTGAATTAGTTATCTTAACATGTATGAATGGTTATGCATATGATATATTTGGAATTACATCCCAGAATTCTAACTTACCCGCGCCCATGGGGCGTTGAATTTGCGTCTAGACATACTTCTAGGGAGCTAAAGGCATCATCCGAGGTGCCGAGCATGCTCTTAGGCCATGTCTGGTACTTAGATTTTCTTGGAGTATCTAGTTTTCTCATAGGTTTAAGTCCGAAGACCATGCAAGATCTTGATTCTATCTAGCACTTTCTTTTTGAAGTAGTTAGTTTCCCCATAGGTTTGAGCCCGAGGACCATGCAAGACCTTGGTTCTGTCCAACACTTATATTTTCTAGTGACTAGTTTCCCCATAGGTTTGAGTCCGAGGACCATGCAAGACCTTAGTTCTGTCTAAATACATAAAATCCTAAAACTTTAGAACCTAACATTATACGTTCGTTGCCCTTGCCGACATTTACTATTGCTGCGAATCTCATGGTCTTTGAATTAGTTATCTTAACATGTATGAATGGTTATGCATATGATATATTTGGAATTACATCCCAGAATTCTAACTTACCCGCGCCCATGGGGTGTTGAATTTGCGTCTAGACATACTTCTAGGGAGCTAAAGGCATCATCCAAGGTGCCGAGCATGCTCTTAGGCCATGTCTGGTACTTAGATTTTCTTGGAGTATCTAGTTTTCCCATAGGTTTGAGTCCGAGGACCATGCAAGATCTTGGTTCTATCTAGCACTTTTTTTTTGAAGTAGTTAGTTTCCCCATAGGTTTGAGCCCGAGGACCATGCAAGACCTTGGTTCTGTCCAACACTTATATTTTCTAGTGACTAGTTTCCCATAGGTTTGAGTCCGAGGACCATGCAAGATCTTAGTTCTGTCTAGCACTTTATTTTTGAAGTAGTTGGTTTCCCCATAGGTTTGAGTCCGACGACCATGCAAGACCTTGGTTCTGTCTAACACTTATATTTTCTAGTGACTAGTTTCCCCATAAGTTTGAGTCCGAGGATCATGCAAGACCTTGGTTCTGTCTAGCACTTTCTTTTTGAAGTAGTTGGTTTCCCCATAGGTTTGAGTCCGAGGACCATGCAAGACCTTGGTTTTATCCAACACTTATATTTTCTAGTGACTAGTTTCCCCATAGGTTTGAGTCCGAGGACCATGCAAGACCTTGGTTCTATCTAACACTTTCTTTTTGAAGTAGTTGGTTTCCCCATAGGTTTGAGTCCAAGGACCATACAAGATCTTGGTTCTGTCCAACACTTATATTTTCTAGTGACTAGTTTCCCCATAAGTTTGAATCCGAGGACCATGCAAGACCTTGGTTCTGTCCAACACTTATATTTTCTAGTGACTAGTTTCCCCATAGGTTTGAGTTTGAGGACCATGCAAGACATTGGTTCTGTCCAACACTTATATTTTCTACTCCCGCGAGGATTAGCCCCTCTAAGTATAATCATTTTTCATTTTGATAATAAACAACAAATATTTTCTTTTGGTTGAACTTAGGAAATGAGATGTGATGAGCATATAAGATCCAAAAAAAGGTCAAACTTTTTTAGGTAAAAAAAAAAGGTCACTTTTGAAACACATGAGTAGTGCTTAAGTGCTTTAATTAATGGTAAGCCTCGAATTCTTGTTCTCATTTCTCTAAGATGGGACTCTACGAGTTGCTCCAAAAATAGTAGTTTCTGGTTTCTTTAGAGAACCTAAATCGGCCATAGATAGCCTCATTGGCAATGCAAGGTTAAGTGCCATATTGAGAGAGAGAGAGAGAGAGGACTATGAAGGATGGTTAAAGATGTAGATCGCTGAGGGCTATTTATAGATTTGAAGTCATGAAAGAGTTCGAAAAATTTGCTTGTCTACATTAGCTTTGTCTCATACACATAATTTTTGGGTGCATCTATCAAGTTGAAAATTAAGAACTGCAAGGGCTCAATGAGATATGATATAAGATGGGTGTGTATGTTGTAGAAAACCTATCTAGGGTTTTTCTCTCTGAATGGTCTCCTTTACATTTGTGGGTAATGAGAGTATATATAGTATGAGTGAAGGGTAAGAAAGTCACACTTAAAAATTCTTTAGGTAGAGAGTTTTGCAGGTATCTCGTGAAAAGGCCTTACCTGCGAAATACTCGCAAAATTGACAACCTGACACGACTCTTCAGTTTCTAGTCATGTGCTTCTCACATACCCTTTTCGCGGGAACCCTTCTCACGAACTTCTTGCAAGCTAGTCGCGAAATGCACTGATCTTTATTTAAGCTTAAGTCTTCACCAACTTAATACTAAACTCAATATAATAAAATCTCACAAAATACAAGGAACAAAATTAAAGCAATTACAACACTATTTTGTCATAAAATAAAGCCAACATAAAATATAGTTGTAAATCACAACTTTACATATACTCTTATATATATATATATATATATATTTAAAAACCTTACAACATATATAATATCTAATGGCTTTTTATTAACTTAATATTTTAAAATTTTCACGGTTAAATTACATGTTTCCTATGTTCCTAATATGCATATCAAATTTCGCGTAAATATAATTTACTATTTGATCCTAAATTTATCTTATGCATAATTTTAAGATTATAAAATAAATAAATAAATAAAAACCTTCATATTTAAACATTTTATAGATAACAACTTCATGATATAATTATTGATCTTTGATTATTTTGAAATTATGCAAATATGAAAGGTATAAGGAAAAAAAACGTTATCCAAATGTAAATTTATCAAAATACCCTTCTAATAAAAAACATTGAGTGTTATAATATTGTTAAAATTTATGGTAATATAACTTTATGCAATGTTACTCAACTTTATAATTTGTCACTTGAAGAATATTTTGACCAATCAACCATTTTGATTACATATTTTTGTGCTTTTAATACCTTTGCCTTGAATAAATACTCCCATTTTTACATTACATTTCATTGCTGTAAGGTTGAATTTAATCAACCATCTTGTTGACTTTATTCCGTGCCAAATTTGCTTGTATTTCAGCATTTAGTAACCCTGTATTTAGGTGGGATTGTTGTAAGGGTAATGAGTGAGATAGAGTGTTGAAATGCTCAAGAGTGTGCAAGAAAACAGAGACTCGCAACTGGATCTCACGGGTGACTCGCAATTTCAAGCCGCCAGAAGTAGCACACATGCCAAGCATGCCAGAAGTTGAAGCGTCATGCTAGCTGGAGCACTACAGAACAAAATAAGACAACTGGTCGTTCTGTTATCACGCGGCTGGATCTCGCAACTCAGTCAAGCCGCGAGCCACCCCTATTTTGAAAAACCTGACTCTTCACATTCCATTCTCACCCCAGTATAAATACCCCTTATACCCACAAAAGAAAGAGGGCTTCTAGAGAGAATTTTGAGAGAGAAACCCTAGTATTATACAAAATTGATTCATCCACAATCTTCACATAAGAGACTCTTCAAATTCCTCAACTCTTCAAATTCCTCAACTCTCTTCCTCTCCATTGTTAAACCCTTGAGAGGTCTTTTATCAAAACATTTTCTCACCATATCCATTACTATGAGAGGGCTGTTTGGTGTTCTGGGAAGATGTTAAGAAGGAACCAATCTACATTGGTTGATGCTATAGTCAAGTAACGGAATCCAAGAAACTAGAAAAGAAATAGTTTCGACGCAACCTCGTTGGAGCAAGAAGCTTGGAGAGCTTAGGTACACTTGGTAGATTAGGCTTGGAGGGTCTATTGTTGTTCATGTATTCCAACTACATTTTCTAGTGGATTACTTACCGCTTGGAGGGTGAAGAAAAGGATTTACGCCGAGGGCTTTGATTTCCTCTTCGATAACACATCGTGTGTTCTCCTTGTGTTTGCATCTTCCTTCCCTTTTATTTTTGTCTTTTATTATTTGCTGTGGGTTGTGATTTTAATTGGCTTAGATTGTTTACCAATTCTGTTTATAGTTTTTATTCATTTTCCGCACACTAGTTGTTTGTCATAAAGTTTGAATTGGTTATTTTGTAATTGGGGGTCTAAACGTTTAAGGGTGTTTTATACACTATTTGAACTTATAATTGGTATCAGAGCGGGTACACTTTTAGTGGTTTCATTACCATAGTGTGATCCTTGACTCCCTATTGAGATGGATTGGTCTCAATCCCTAAATGCACCTCCATACTTTGATGGAAGTAATTATGCTTTTTGGAAGGTTCGCATGAGAGCATTTCTATGCTCCATTGATGAATCTGTTGGGGATGCTGTTGATATAGGTTGGACCAGGCCTAAGGAAGCCAAATCCACATAGGATAAGGCAGCACTCGCTGCATCTAATGCTAATAGTAAAGCACTTAATGCAATTTTCTATGGTATGTCTCCAGATGAGTTTCATAGGATTTCTCACATTACCATTGCCAAAGAAGCATGGGAGATATTGGAGACCACCTACGAAGGAACGAAGAAAGTGAAAGATACCAAGCTGTAGATGCTGACCACTCAGTTTGAGGAGCTAAAAATGAGTAAGGATGAGTCCTTTGACTCTTTCTATAGCAAGCTGAATGAGGTGGTTGTAAGCAAATTCAATTTGGGAGAGAAAACGGAGGATTCTAAAATTGTAAAGAAGATCTTTCGATCATTGTCGGAAAGTTTTCGTGCCAAAATGACAGCGATTGAAGAGAGCAATGACATTGATGACATCAAAGTCCAAGAGTTGGTTGGTTCTCTTCAGACTTATGAAATGTTGCTGCCCAATCAACGGAAGAGCAAATCTCTTGCTCTTAAAACCATTAATGAGAAGGTGGAGGTCCATGACTCATCGGAAGAAAATGTGGTTGACAAAGATGTTGCATACCTTGTAAAAAATTTCCGAAAATTCTTGAAATTCAAGAATAATGGCAAATTTGGTGATAAAGCGAAATTCCAAAGTTCAAGAAGGGAGAAAAGGGAATTCAAAAAGAAAGATGGAAAAGAATCACAATCTACACAATGTGTCACTTGTTTTGAATGCAACGTGCATGGACACTTTAAGAAAGAATGTCCGAATTATTTGAAATCGAAAGGCAAAGTGTATGCCACGACATTGAGTGACTCGAATTCATCCGACTCAGATTCTGAGGAAAGCTATGACGGATAAGGAAATTATTCAGCTTTTATGACTATTGCCCATGTTGAGTCTTCAAACGAATTGAATTTGCTTATACGAGAACTAGGAGAACATAGTGATGAAGAATCATTGGGAGTTGTTGAAGAATCAGATGCTGAAGAAAATGAAAGCACAGTCAATCTTCAAGAGAATTATAACTCACTCCTGGAGAAGTCGGGTGAGTACACAAGGGTGGCCAAGGCAGCTGTGAGAAAGATGAAGAAGGTAGAGGAGGACTATAAAAGTCTCCTAATTCACTATAAGGAGGCCAAATGTGAGATAGAAATACTGAACGGTGAGCTGTCAGAAACTCACACAAAAGTGAGATTTCTTGAGTAAGAGGTTGTGCAAGCAAATGCTAAGATAGAGAGGATCACCACCAAGAAGCTAGATGATATTATTTCATCACAAAAGAGTTTTTCAAAAAAATCTGGATTGGGATATACCGTAGGGAGTAGCTCATCTGGCAATATCACTAAAGAAGTAAAGTTTATAAAGGCCAAAGAGTCAGTTGAAATTGGCCCTACTGCTGAGAAGCCCAAGATTGAGGAGAAGAGGAATGTGAAGAACCAACGGATGGTGAACAACCCTCGTAATCAATCTGTGGGCAGGTCTGAATCTCGAGCCAAGTCTCATCCACGATCACAAAAAGGTCCTAGATCGAACTATGTGTGTCATCATTGCGGATTTCAAGGGCATACTCGGCCAAATTGTCAAAAGCTAAGAACAATGAATAATGCAACTACTCCAAGGTCACGAGAACCTAGAAATGACAGGAGAAATTGGACTCGTGAACCATCAAGAGATCAAAGCGGTGATCCTGGAATGATGGATGTGATGAAGATGATTGGTGCTTTCACCAACTGCTTGGAAAGTTTCACACGAAGGTTTAAAAGCCCTAATTCTCGTACCCAATCCTATAAGGAAATCACCCCAAACGCAAGTGACGTGTGAGTGAAAAAGGGTACTCATGCATAAGTATTACAACATGCCCATGCATCAATACTTCCTATGCTTTGTGACTTTGTTTGGTTATTTGCTTTTTAATTGTGTTGATTGAAATGTGTTTGTTTATTTTTGCATTCTATCGTTTATTCCTTTTTGGTTGTTTTTTATCAGTCTTTTCCTTCTTATGTGTCAAAAATCCAAAAACAACATAAAAAGTAGAAAATCAAAAAGTTTGATTGACATTGTTGAGTTTTGTCTCAAAACTTGTTTTGCCTTGTACTTTTATGCTAATGGCTTTGTGTATTTACGAGCGTAGCTTGTTCCTTTGCACTCTTATCACTGTGAAAGAAATCTTGAAATCTATGTGACTGTTGTAAATAGATCTTTAAACTTGTCATGAATGATTAGTGAATGGTTATGTTGATCTTGAGACATGCATAGACTTGTGCCTATATATCTTCCTACTTTTTTTTTTTTTTGCTAAAAAGAGTTCACCAAATGTAAATCTCCAAATGAAAAGAGATATTGAGCTGCAAAAGCCTGTTGCACATACTAGTATTCGACTAGGAAAAAGGAAAAGCGACCAAAAATTAAAGTGAATGATTATTTAAAAAACCAAAGGCTATCTCATCAAAATGAAATATCAAATATCACTCTCACAATGAGAGGTGATTGTCTCAAAAGGATCAAAAAGATCAAATGTTGTGATTAAAAGTGGAGTCAAATGTAAAGCTCCATATTATGTAATCAAGTCTTGTGGGAAGTCATATATGCATACTTCTATAATTGAGATGGGTCACATGATTTAGTGCTAATTGTGTATGCCTTGGTTGAATTGATCATTGAAACTTCACATTAGATAAAAGACTATCTCATTGTTGATACTCACACACAACACACAAGTTTATGTTCAATGAATGTCATATTCATTTGTATGATTGTACTTGATAAAATGTGTTTTCACATGCTCAATCTTTGTTGATTCAAGCACAAAAAGATTTTTTGAGTATTTTAGGTGTTTTTGGAAAGTATTTTGTTCTTCAAAAACTGAAAAATTCAAAAACAGTGTTGCCCTGTTTTGGCGACTCAGTCGCAGATAAGTCAAGTCGCATGCCTCAGTCACGTGCTCGTGGGTCAGTTTTAGTGACTTGTTCGCGAGTGGAAGGTCCAGTCGCGAGGAGTACACAGAGATTTTCGCGGCTCAGCTCGCGACTTCCAGTTGCGAAAAACACTTAGAAATTTTTTCAAAACTTTTTGCTTGAAGTGTTTTGGCGGGTGTATCTGGCGACTATCTGGCGACTTACCTCAGCCGCGAAAAACGCGTTGCACAGTGAAGGCACTTTTTAAAATCTCTTTTAGTTTTCCCTCAAACTTTATGTAACTGTTCATTTTCTCTTTTATCTGAAACTTCCCAAACGCTCCGTGTAACCCACTTTGAACTCCATTATTGCTTCATTTCTTCTCAAAATCATCAAGAAAATGTATAGGTCTTCTCTTCCTCACTTCATTTTTTATGTTTTGAGTATTATTTTCTTGCCTTTTGAGTTGATACTGTATTTTGTAACATACTGTGTTCAAACATTTTACTCTTAGATTGCTGGGTATGGTTGGTTGTGTTTGATGCCGTTTTCATCTGTTTTAATATTGTTGGTCACATTGTGCTAATCTTTGTTCTGTGTTTTAGTTTTTGTTGGTTTTCATACTCATTTGGTAAATGGGTTTGGTGTTTTTCTGTGCTATACTCCGTTTGTGAGTATGAGAGTTTAAACTTGTCTGTGGCTTTGGATTGCCTATCTTATATTACTGTGTTTTTATGTTGTCATAACATGTGTGTGCTTCTGTCTTGAGGGTATTACTTTAAAACATTCCATTTTCAGTATGTTATGTCCCACTGCCATTTGCTCTATTTTGGATGTATGTGGTTTTCATTTTTTTATTGATGTTCTATACCTGTTCCTATCTTCTGTGGTCTATTTTGTTCTCTACTGTATTTGATCTGTGCATATCATGATCATGGTAGATTGTCTTATTGAAAGTTATTTATAAATTTGTGTTACTCTGTGCTCTATTGCACTTTCACCATTGTGATGCACCTGCCTCATTTTTTACTTCAGTGTTGCTTATGGTTTTATTTGGCACTGACCTGACTTATGTTTGTAAATGTGTGTGATATCTCTAGTTTACACTCATGTCTGAATTTAATCAAGTTGATATCTGTCATTTGTGGTGTTGTTTTTGGTTCTTTGCTGTGTGTCTATTCTCTTGCAGATGTCTCGTCGATCCTCTAAGGGCAAAGATATTGTAACTGATGATCCATCAACCCCAGTTGCTAAAAGAACTCGACTCTCATCTCAGTCATCTCAAGACTCCAATTTGGAGAGGTTTAGAACCCCGCTTACCTCACACATCTACTCAAACATTTTTGACAGGGCATCTCCTATAGTGGAACGGGTGGTTGAGTTTGACTCCTTGGGGACCACTTTTATCCCTCGAATCTTTGAGCCAAGAGATTGGGTAAACTTATTTGGGAATTTTGACGACCCAATGGATGAACTGGTTAAAGAATGCTACTCTAATTCAAGTGATCTTGGAGTTGAGTTAATTTGCTGGGTAAGAGGAAAGGAAATTTATCATCATCCCAAACTCCATAGCTGAAATTCTCCACATCACTAGACCTACGAATGTGGATCTAACTCTGTATGATGATCGAACTCTAGAGACTCAAGACATTCTACAAGTTCTTGGACCTGACCATGAAGTCTCTAATACAGGCACATCCATCTAGTACAGGCACATCCATAAGCACTGCCAAGTTTGCACCTGAGCTGACCACACTAAAGTTGATCATGTTCTCCAATCTCTACCCATTATCCAACACGACTTTCATCAATCTTGGAAGAGCTCAATTCCTCTGTGATCTTATTACAGGAGCCCCCATTAATATTTGTGCCCACATCTTCCAAACCATAAGGAAGACCGCGGCTCGATCAGCAGTTCCAAGATGTATTCCATTTTGCAGTCTCATCATGAAGTTCATTCTTCGTGAAGGCATTGTTCCTCCTTCAGATGGAAAAATGATGACCCATCTGCGTCCAATTTCCATGTTCACTCTATAAGCCAGCAAAAGTCATTCCTCTAAAACACCAAAGAGTGCACACATCTCTCCGGTTACTCCATCTGCTCCTGAGTCAAAGACACATGTACATACCACACCTACTTCGCGTGTTATCCCTGAAGTTCAACAACCTAGCATTCCGCAAGCACAGTCTGATCCTCAAACTGATAGAGTGGGTAGTTTGCTTGAAAGTATTCAGAAGCGAACTGAGGAAATGGTGACACTTCCCTACTCCACCAACAACCATGTTCAAATGCGACTCGAGACCATGGAGAATCAGCTAGAAGCTATTCAACAAAAGTTAGACGACAGCCTTTAGCTATTCGTACCAAAAAGGGGGAGAGCATACAGTATGGGGGAGAAAAGTTCAAAGGGAAGTGTGCATAGTAATAGGGGAAGTACACATACTTTTGTTTTTAGTCTTACCTTTTAATTTATAGGTTTATGTTTTTGGATAATTATTGTTTCTATGAGTTTGATACACTGTAGTTTTGGTGTATGTTTGTTTCTAACTCATAACACATGGATGGTTTTAAAACTTGGTTTACTTTATATATATAAATATATATATATATATATATATATATATATAAATTGTTGATGTTATTCAGTTTATAATTTGCTTTGTACCCATGTTGTTTTTGTAAGTTTTTAGAGTTTATGTTCTTTATCTGTAGGCTTTATGGTCTGTACCATGCTTTATGCAGTCTTTCATATTTTGATTAAATCAGTACTGTTAACTAAATGTCATGCATTTTCTTGTTAAGTACTATCACTCTTGTGCCCTTGTAGGATTGTTCCTAGATGCATATACTTAGTGTATTGTGCATTGGTTGAGTGTTGGGCATGCAAGTGACTTGCATTGAGCTTGTTAGCTTATTTGTTCAAGTGTCCATTTCAAGTGTGAATGAGCATTGTGATCACTACCTTGTAGTGATTGCTTGGTTGATCAAGCCATTGTTTGTTTCTTAACTCTATCTTTGCTTGATCATATATTGTCTGTTTCATATGCATTTCATACTTTTCTGCATACAATGATCATGGTATATTGTTGTGTTTCAGGAGTTTCATATTCATATGATTCAAGAGCTTCACAGTTTCTAGAGTTAGGTGTGAGTGAGTTTTGCTCAACTGTTCCCAACTCACATGTTAAGTTTAGAGTCTGTTTTAGGGTTTTGTCATAGAATAGCCAAAGGGGGAGATTGTAAGGTTGAATTTAATCAACCATCTTGTTGGCTTTATTCCGTGTCAAATTTTCTTGTATTTCAGCATTTAGTAACCCTGTATTTAGGTGGGATTGTTGTAAGGGTAGTGAATGAGATAGAGTGTTGAAATGCTCAAAAGTGTGTAAGAAAACAGAAACTCGCGACTGGCTCTCACGGGTGACTCGCGGCTTCAAACCTCCAGAAGCAGCACACGTGCCAAGCATGCCAGAAGTTGAAGTGTCATGCTAGCTGGAGTACTATAGGACAAAATAAGACAACTGGCCATTCTGTTATCGAGCAACTGGATCTCACAACTCAATCAAGCCGTGAGGCCAAGTCGCAAGCTACTCCTGTTTTGAAAAACCTGACTCTTCACATTCCATTCTCATCCCAGTATAAATACCCCTTATACCCACAAAAGAAAGAGAGTTTTCAGAGAGAATTTTGAGAGAGAAACCTTAGTGTTATACAAGATTGATTCATCCACAATCTTCACATAAGAGACTCTTCAAATTCCTTAACTCTCTTCTTCTCCATTGTTAAACCCTTGAGAGGTTTTTTACCAAAACTTTTTCTCACCATATCCATTACTGTGAGAGGGCTGTTTGGTGTTCTAGAAAGCAGTTAGGAATGAACCAATCTACATTGGTTGATGCTATGGTCAAGTAGCGGAATCCGGGAAGTTAGAAAAGAAATAAGTTTGGCACAACCTCGTTGGAGCAAGAAGCTTGGAGTGCTTAGGTACACTGGGTAGATTAAGCTTGGAGAGTCTATTGCTGTTCGTGTATCCCAACTACATTTTCTAGTGGATTACTTACCGCTTGGAGGACGGCGGAGGGGTTTTACGCCGAGGGCTTCAGTTTCCTCTTCGATAACACATCGTGTGTTGTCCTTGTGTTTGCATCTTCCTTCTCTTTTATCTTTGCCTTTTATTATCTGCTGTGGGTTGTGATTTTAATTGGCTTAGATTGTTTACCAATTCTGTTTATAGTTTTTGTTCATTTTCCGCACACTAGTTGTTTGTTATAAAACTTGAATTGGTTATTTTGTAATTAGAGGTCTAAACGTTTAAGGGTGTTTTATACACTATTTGAACTTTCAATTGCAAACCAAAGAAGAAAAAAAGTTTACATAATTACATTACACTTGACAAATGGGTGTTGGTAGGTTGTCAGAAAAGGAAAAAGACAACTTAGAAAAGAGACAAACTCATTGGAGAAATATTGATCAAGTTCCAATGAGTTACATGGTTTTCAATATCGAATTGGTGATAATGAGTTGACCAAATCTGCAAAATGTATCTGGCTCGATCGGCACCACATGGCGAACCCGCTCCCCTGGGGATAGCTCTGCCAGTTCTAAAACGAGCTGTGTTCACATTTGGCATATACACCATCTAGATTCATGTTTAAATTGTCTAATATATGATAATGTAGCATATAAAAAATGCATATTATATTCACATGATTCACATTGTACCCCTAAAAGATTTGGTAGTGAGTCTTGTGACGTTACTCCTCAAGCTGTTTTGAAGGGCAAGAGAACTTCGTTACCATCTTATTATCACTGGTCTACAATGGTAAGAGGAACCCAAATTGGCAGGCGAAGACAATGATAACAGACCTGCACAATTCACCCAACAGGGATGAGATTTACCACTATTTTGGTCCCTAGGGTTATCATGTCAAATTTCTATGATTTGGCCTCAGTGGCTGCTAAGATGCCTCTCCATCATTGCTGGGTTTGTTCAGCATTTTTCTAATGATCTTCCAGCAGCCCTTTGCTTTTTTAGACTCTTCTTTTGTTTATTAATGTTAACATCAGTAAATAAATAAAAAATTGCGGTGAAAAAAACTTAAAAACAAGAAACAAATATAAAATTTTGCAAATTAACTGTCCAAATAATACATATATTATATATGAGCTTTCATATTACCGGTGCTAAGCTGATTCCCTCAAGATCGCCAATATGATATTAAATCAAAGTAAGGGAAACAACATTTTAACTCATATTAGTATCATACCATATACTACTATAATAAAATTTAGATCTTAAAAAAAAATAGTAATCTCATTAGTATCTAATGTGGAACTTCACTACTTAACCAACAACACCACTCACATGTAAATATCACAAAAATACTTCCCCTTCACGTGTGAGCCTTTTATCAAGTCATTTGTGGCACCTTAGTTAGATTCTCCCTTGAATGAAAGCATTTTCTTTACAATCCAAGCGTCATGCATCACTATCATCAATAGTGTGCCCTTTACCAAGTCATGCATCACTATTAGCAACAAGCACCTAGTAGAATCTTTACTTAACCATCAACCATGTATCGGGTGACGTCCATGAGAGACTTCCTTGCACAACTTTCTTGTCACTAATTTTTAACAAATACTGTTTTTTTCTTTCTTTCTCTAACTCTCTGGCATCATAGGAGGACGTGCAACTACTAAAAAAGATATCTAAGAGGTAAACACTTACAAGTTCTCCATTTCCTGGTCAAGAATTCTCCCTGGTATTTTCTTCTTCGACATAACCCAACCTCAAACAAGCCAAATACTTCAAAAAATATATAATTTATGTTTTTTTTTTTTTATACTTTTTTTATAAATACAGTGCAATTAAATAAACTACAAAAAATCAACAATTTTCAAATGGACACATAATAGCACTTCTCAAATAATATGCTATAGCTTTACTGATAAAATTAAAAACAATGTTTACATACATAAACATTTGATGAGAAATGCAAGGGGAAGTTTGTGGGGAAGTTTGTGACCCCTCAAGCTAATAGTTTGTTGATTATAAAACATAAAAAATGAAGGAAAAAAAAGTTGATAATTTTTACAATGAAGAATTGAAAATGGCCAGCGAGAGTGAATCACATTAATTTATTATTATTATTATTATTAAGAGAATTACAAAAGATCGATCCAAAGAGAACTAGGCTGTTTTAGCCTCAACTCAAACTTGGAATACTCCAAAGGGAAAATGTTCAAATTTATTTTGATAACTAAGAAGGTTGGAACTAAGTGTGCATTTGGATTGGAATTATAAATGAAAATTATTTCACTATTCAGCTTATTTTTGTTACTATTCATAAGTCTCACTGCACTTTTTGACATTATTCATGAATCCCACTATACTATTTTAACTAACTTTTACCTTTATATATAGTACTTTTAATAATAATTTTTCAATTTCAGTAAAATAAACAATATCCAAACAAACCTTAATTATCACCAATTGGTCTGCATATGAGATTTGGGCTGATCCATATTAAGGTCAACGTCCCACAAAGGACTTGAGCCATTTTGCAGACTTCTTGGGGATTCTATTCAAGTTGTTAAGGTAATCTGTGTAAGCAAGCCCAAATCGAGCAGTGTAGCCTGACCCCATTTCCATACAGTCCATTAAAGCCCACATGAAGTATCCATTTACGTTTACCCCCTTCCTGCACTCAAACATTAACAAATAATCTTTATGATGACTTTGCTTCATGGGACAAACTTATTTTATGGTCCTGTTTATGAATAATATTGCCATCATCGAAAGATAGTTGTTAGCACTGGGCACTTTGAACTTACTTCATGGCTTCTGAAATAGCAAAAAGATGACTAATAATATATTTAATTCGCGCATTATCTTTCAATGCTGTCTTTATTGGGATAGTATCGTTTCGTTTCTCTGGATATCCTGTTCCAAAGCATGTATAACTTAATTATATATCAAGATAATAAAAATAAAAATATAATAAAAATTGTGATGTTTTTTTTTTTTCTCTTGATTAATGTGGAAAAAAAAATTGAGGAACTATTTTAAGTTAATTACTAACCATTTTCAGTAACGTAGAACTTGGGATTGTTGTACTCTTGCTTCATATAAATCAATGCATCCCTTAACCCTTGTGGATAGATATACATTTGAGTGCTACCTGGTGTCTGGTTTAACAATGAAATAACATGTTCTTAGATGATGTCTTCATGTCATTGAGTTTAATCAATGTGTAAACTATTTAAAATGAAACAATCTTACCCGATCACCAATGGGTTTCCCATTTCTATCAACTATGACAAATGCAACAAACAGGAAAGATGGATTAGATAATACTAGCCAACAAAATCATATCTATGCCAAATTCAATTACAAGCTAAATTTAGATGTTTTGCAAAGGAAACCACAAAGTTTACCTTTGAGCTCAGCATACTGGTATTGACTAAAGGTAGAATAGTTATCATCTTTATTAAATTGTTGGGAAAGCGTGTATCTAGATGTATAATAATTGACACCAATAAAATCAAAGGACCCTTTAACTAAATCCTTCTCTGCTTTTGTGAATTCTGGAAGTCCATCCCTTATCAAAGCCTTCATGATGAATGGGTAATCTCCAAACACTAATGGTTCCATAAACCTTTACATATAATAATAGGGGGAAAAATTTTAGACATGATTTTTTTATCAAAAGGATTTGATTATATGTGTGTGTGTTTTATTGACTGTGACAAATGTTCTAACCATCCAACCAAGAAGTCAAATGCTCTCTTGGCTGCATCTTTATCATGAAGAGTATCCCCATATGGCTCAAACCATTGTACCATTGGTGAAACACCGATTTCTCCCCCTTGAGTTGGCTATGAATAAAAATAAAAATAAAATAAAATAAAAACTTAAATTATATAAATAACGTTGTATATAAACAAAATGGGTATCAGCTTATGATTGTCCTAGTGGAAATTAATTCTGCAAAACGAAAAAAGAAGAAGATTTATATAGATTTTACCTGGTATTTTTCTCTGTAGAGTTTTACAGCTGCGGCATGGGCTAATATAATGTTATGGGTAGCAAGGTATGGATCTGTTGCAGGTTTTGGATTTGGGTTCCTGGTTTCATAACCGTAGGGCCCAAAGATTTGTGGCTCATTGATGGTAGTCCAGTACTTCACTCGGTCACCAAAATTGTGGTAACAAATATCAGCATAGGCTTTAAAATCATCCCTATTATTAATAGTAAGGTAGCATCCAAGTACACATACACTGATTAATAATTATCATCTTAGGAAATATTGATAGTTGAAATAAGAAGTTTGATCAACTGGATCATATGAACCTACACAATCTGCCTGCTCAAGAAGCCCTCGTATTTGTCTTGCAGTGCTTGAGGTAAGTCAAAGTGGAAAAGTGTCACAAATGGGGTTATCCCTGCATGGGAAATTAGAGTCTCATATTTTGAGCAGTTGAAAAGTAAACTGGTGTGAAAATTTAGGAACAAAAACCAGTCCTTGCATATATGAAGCATACTAGGGTTGTAAAGTCAAAAATTGGTTCATACCATTTTTTATCAGTTCATTAATAAAACTGTTGTAGAAATTGATTCCCTCTTGGTTTACTCCACCAGCTACGGTCCCATCTACATAAATAGAACATAAATTTTCACTTTCTTTTCTTTTGAAATATTTGGTTGGTTTGAGGTGGGCATATTTCGAAGAAGAAAGTACCAGGGAGGATTCTTGACCAAGAAATGGAGAATCTGTACGTGTCTGCTCCCATATTTTTCAGCAATTGCACGTCCTCCTGTGATGCCAACTGATTAGAGAAAGAAAGAAAAACGCACTATAAGCTACAAATTGGTGACTAGAAAATGACAATATTTTACACAAGCTTATTTTCTGAATTTAGGTTAGTGCAAAAACTTGATCTACTAATAAAGCTTTTATTATGGTTATAAAGTAGATTATGAATCTGGGCGACACATTAGTGACATTTCCTAATTGGAACTTCATGATTCAATAATGAATGTGTTTAGTGTGACATGTTATTTAAAATTTTAAATAATGTGATGATAGATATATTTTTAGATTTATAATATATCTAATTTGATTCATAAAGTAGATCCATTCTAAATAAGTATGATCATTTTTCATTCTGATAATAAACAACAAATATTTTCTTTTGATCGAACTTAGGAAATGAGATGTGATGACTGATGAGCATGAAATCTAAAAAAGGTCAAAATTTTGAAATACATGGGTAGTGCTTAAGTGCTTTAATTATATTCTATCTTTAGTTTTCTTGCTTTGATCATTTGTAGAGTAGAGTTGTTTTTATAATTTATTGATAACTATGTAACAATATTCATATATACTTTATAATGATTGTATGAATCAACTGCAATGTCCTTATCTCCAACTCCATCTTGGATAAAACGGTCCCAGGTGCTTGGTCCTCTCCCTCCTTCATCACCAGCTCCTTCTGTCTGCACCATATCATTACATGTCAACTACTTACACAACACAAGTATTTTATATATATATATATATATATATATATCCTAATTTATAGAATTAACTAGTTTTAAAGTCAAGTTGTTAATTAGATCTATTATGAATATTGCTTGGTTAAACCAACAAACATCAATATCACAAAAAAATTGAGAAGAAAAATGAATCACAAAAAAATTCAGATAGCACATAGAATACCAATATTCCCTCTTTCATTTTATGCAAATCTTGACACTATGTGACCCATGAACAAAGGTATGCAGACACTTCTAAGCATGATCACTTAAGACTATACCGTATGGTTCTTAATGAAATAAAAATTCACGCATGCAAGGGGTTTTCATGTGGTCAAGTGTCTTGTAAACTCATATCAACCTCAAAAGTAGAGAAAAAGTTATGAAAATAAACATTGTAAAAATTTCCAAGGATTTCAAATCAATCAAATGGTATTAACCTAAGAAAACCAATAAAACAAACTTATTTCACAACAAAAATCTGGGGAGAACCTTCCCAAAAAGCAATCCGCTAGTAAAGATAAGTTTAATATTTAGTATAAAACCTTTATCCCTAAACTTTATAATCCCAATAGATGAACTTACAATAGAAACCTTCTACTGCATCAAAACCTTTAACTCTTCAATATATTAACTCTTAACGGATGACACACCCAACAATCACAATTATATTAACTCTTAACAGATGACGCGCCCAACAGTCACAATCGGAACCTTTGACTGACTCCAAGAATTTCTTGAGGGTTTTCTTCATAGCACTAAGTCTATGGTGGTTGCTATACCTTCAACTTCTTCACCAAACAAACTTCAAATTTATTTTGAAACTTCAGTATGGTGAAATTGAGAGAACTCAGTTACAAAAACCTAGCCATAAAAACAGTGTTTCTCTCTCTCTAAAAAGCCTTCTAATAGATGACTTATAACGTCCTTTAAATAACAGTTCAAATAAATCTCAAATCGAGTTTCAAACAAACAAGTTATGGACTTTTTTGCATTGCTAACTTTTGCTAAAACATGAATCTTTATAGATTGATGAGGTATCAAGACAGCTATCGAGAGGTATCACGCTAGCTATCGAAGAGGCAAAAGGTGGCCTACAAGGGCTCGATAGATCAAGAGGTATCGAGGAGGTGTTGAGATAGTTATCGAGAGATATTGAGGGCGTTTGGATTCCCTGTTTTCCTGCGTCCACGTTTTGGTTTTGCGTTTTCTTTGTTTTTTTTTTTTTTCTTTTGCCCACATATGTTGACTTTGGTGGACAAAAATTACTGTTTTGCACTGTAGCAATACTGTTCATGTACTGTAGCAACACTGTTCATGCATTAAAAATATTAAAAATGGGTCCCACGATACTTTTCACACATTTAAAAATTATTTTGTTACAGTGTTTTCAGTTTTCAGTTTTCAGTTTCAGTAACAATAAGCTCAATCCAAACGGACCCATTATGCCAACTATTGAGGTACATGCTGAAAATAGAATTTTTTTTTTTTAAGCTTTTCTTGAGCAGACTTGTCTTCAATTTGACATTCAATTACAACTTTAATAGATTCTCCCAAAAAAAAAAAAATTATAACCTTTATAAAACACATCAAAACTCAATAAAAGAATATAGGGTAAAATACAAAATATACTCTGAAATTTAGTAGTATTTGGATTTTACATTTTTAAATTTCAGAATTTTGATTTTGCACCCTAAAGTTTTATACCGTTTATCAACAGCCCCTTCACTATTTTTTTGGCTGATGTGTGACACATCAACTTACCACATATGCCTATTGATCCAATAAAAATATGACATGTGTATAACACTATTTCAAGTAATTAAGTAACATAAAAATAAAAATAAATAAATAAATAAAACTTTGAAAATATTTAAACAATTCTGTTATTATTATTATTATTATCCATTTTAGCATTTTTCGGATGAACAGTAGAAACCCAAATGTTGGAAGTCAAAAATATCAGATCAAGAATTAGACAAAACCTAAACAACATCAACGACCAAAGTTACAAAAGCCCATAATTTCTCAAACCAATCACAAAGAGCAACACTGATAAATCCCAAAAAACCGAGTATCTCACCCAAAAACTCAACCTTTCAAGCCCAGAAAACCTCTTTATCAACTCACAGCCTCTCACCTAGATCCATACCAACAAAATATCTCAAATCTCTCAAACAAAGTCACTCTGTGCTCCTTAAGCTACTCGGCTGCAGTCATTAGAGAAACAACACAATGAAACTTTGATGGAGAATAGCGTGGAGTTTTTGAGCTGTGATGGTAGTTTGGAAGACAATGAGTCACTGGAGAATCAAAATCTAGAATGGGCTTAAGGGAAAGCAGGGGAGGATAGAGTACTCTTCATCGTTTCAGAGGAGCATGGGTGGATTTTTGTTGGGATTTACGATGGGTTCAACGGTGCACAAAGAGCTCAGGGGTTTGTTGTGGGATTATGGGTTTGAATCAGCTACACCTATCAATAGTTCAATACTAGTACTGGATTTGATGGGTTTGTTCTATGAGTTTGCTTTGATGGGTTGGTGGGTTTGAAGGATTTTTGGGTTTGATGGTGTTTACTGTTTACGGAGTTAACAGTTCCAATTGCATTGCTTTGATAATTCGGTTTTTTGGGTTCGATTTTTTTTTTTTTGGGAAAATCGATATGTTGCTAGTTCGAAATTTTAAATTTTTTGGGTCTAATTAATGATTTAATTCTTTGCATGAGATTTCAAATCTACTTTTGGTTCCAATTCATTGGAACACAATTTTGCTGGATTGATAATGGAATTTTTTTCACAACTTTTGTTGCTAATTTTTTCTAATTCTTGATCTGATATTTTTGATATTTTTGTGTTCTACCAGTTGGGTTTTGAATGTTCAAATGTTGATCCGAAAAATGATAAAAGGGGAACAATTTTTAGCATGTGTTGACCATACCAAACATGAACTTACATATGTGTGTATTTAAGAGAGAGACAGAGACCGTCACATTAAAAAAAAAAAAAAAAAAAAAAAAAAAAAAAAAAAAAAAAAAAAAAAGAAAAGAAAAGAAAGAAAGAAAGAAAGAAAGAAAGAGAGATAGAGACCTGAAGAGCAGAAGTGGCACAACCAAACTTGAAATCAGCAGGGAAGTCCTTTCTTTGTACTTTCTTGGGTTTAGGATTTACTGTAGGTTGGACTACTGGGACTCCGTTGAGAACTCCATCAAGAATTGTAGTTGCTGGAACATGTCCTTCCCAACTTCTAACGGTAGTTTCTGATGTATTTAAAGAACCCACATCAGCCATAGATCGCCTCGAAGGCATTGCAAGGTAAAGTGCGATATAAAGAAACAGATAGAGAGAGAGATCAAGGAGAGCAATGTTAAGTGCCATATTGAGAGAAATATAGAGAAAGATGGGACTTTGAAGGGTGGTTAGGAAAATTTGTTTGGCGTCATTATCTTTGTCTCGTGTGTGTGTGTGTGTGTGTGTGTGTGTGTGTGTGTGTGTGTGTGTATATATATATATATATATATATGATGAATCATTACATTTATTATTGTTACACTTTTATTGAGCTACATTAACAATCATATCATTCAATGGGGCTCTAGAAATTTTTTTTAGGGTGGTCACTAAGAAATTTAAATTATACAAAATCTAATAAAGCGATAACTTGAATGTTTGCTACAATTGCGAGTCAAGTCACTAAGGAGAGCAAAATTGTTGCATTGTAAAGCCAAAATGAGTATAACTATCGTCACCATCAAAGAAAACTCATAACCACAATATTTTTCTTAGTACCATTTTTCAAGGAAAAATGAAATTAGAGATTATTTTATTGAATAAGTTGAACGATCTACAAATTTAAATGATTAGCTATTGTTGAGGGTCATTTTTTAGAATCCAAGTAGAAAGAAGAAAGCCCAACGACAAGAGCAGCAAAGAATTGGCAAACAGATGGCAAAACCATTAGGCTCAAGCGGCAGAAATAATAGATCACAGGCCCATGAAATAAATAGATGGGCCTTGAAGAGGCAAGTGGGCTTAAAGAAGCCCGAAAATAGAGAAATAGCATACCCATGGGCAGTATATGATGTAGAAAAGTGAGAAAGAGCCACCGCAGGCCCAAAGTAATGCAAACAAAGAAAGTAAGAGGTTAATGGCAGGCCCATGAACCCCAAAGATGAGAATAAGGTAATTGGGCCAAGGAAGCCTAATGAAGTTAGTAAAAGTCTATGGGAATGCAGAGTTAGTAAAAGGACCAAGGAAGCCCAAAGAGAGCAAATGGGCCAAGGATGCCCAAGAGAAAGACAAAAGGGACACAAGAGCCCATAAGTAGGAAAACCAATGGTCATACCAAGCCACTGGAGGAAAGAGTAAACGGCTGGTCTAAAGAAGCCCAACAGGATTGAGTCATTACAGTAGGAGTGACAAAGTAATATGGCAAGAAATGAAGGTAATCAAGAAATGGGCCGAAAGAAATGTAAGGCCCAGTATCAAATAAAGCCCAGCTCCTCAGGGGAGCGGGAAATCAAAAAGCAGCTCACATAAAATGTCAAAAGGAACGAACGGCAAACTATGCAGGTAAGCCTCTAGACCACAGCATGCGAACAACCAGCAGACAGATTTTGGACACATATGGAAGAGAGGCACGCGCAAGGCCCAAGTACCATCAGCCTGTACCCAGCTAATATAGGGCATGGTGAGGTTGTGGGTCAGAGGGCATAGTTTGGTGGTGGGGAGAGGGGAAAAATCTATTTTTGAGATTCTAGCTCAAGCTCTTTTAGGAGAAGTGTCCTACTGAGATGACATTCTACCCAAAAGAAGCAAGCTGAGTTGGAACCACTAGGTGCGTGCCATGAGAGATAGGGAGAGAGAAAGAACCCAGACCGTAGCAGGAAAGAGTGCCACGGCAAACAAACAAACAAAATACCCTTCTTTATCTAGTGATGGGGGGTGGCATACAGATGGACCAGTGGTAGTCGGCCAGTACACCCAGACTAGACAAAGGAGATTAAGGGCTAAAACAGTAAAATCCGATCACGGCAGGCACTATAAAAAGATAATCTTGTCGTGAACAAAAGATGGAGGAACAACGGAAATCATAACTAAGAAATAGGAATTCGAAAGGATACTAGGAAATAGAAAAGAAACGAGTGTGAAGGAAAGAAAGAAAACAACCAGAAAGAAAATAGAGGGAGAATTAGAACGGTAGACATGCATCCGTAGATTGATTCCCTCTCTCTCTCACGAAATCCTGCTCTCTGTCAAAACCAAAAGAAGCCCTTGTGCATCAACCATTCAGGTCCGTTTCCCTCAAGGTAGTTAATCTCCACAGCAGAAATTTTCTGGGAGATTAATTGCATTGAGAAGGAACGTTTTTTCCTCTTTGGTTTTGCTCCTGCAGATCAAATTTAAACTAATTTCTTTATCTTTTGATTAACCCATACATATTACTATTTGCTCCTTTTTGTTCTTTCTTTTTTGTAAAAGTGATTATTATTACTGTAATTGTGCTTGGGGATCATTTGGTCATTTCTTACTAAGTAGCCAGATATTTTATTTTTTGTTATTATGTCAATCTGCCACAACTTATCTGAAACAGCTCTGTCTGCTGCAAGCACATTCCTGGCAAACCAGGCATAGTTTGCGCACAAGCCGGACCAAATTGAGTTGCAGTTGGACCGGTCCCAACTCCCTTATCCAGAAAACTTAGGCCTAGTGCAACAGGAAGCAGCCCAACACTACTAACACAGCCCACCACTTTACAACTATTTTTATCTTTTTGTTTTATAATAAGCTTTTTGTTGAACAATTTGTTCACTTGTTATTGTTTGGTCTTGTCTTGTTTTTGTTTTGTCTATGTTTGTTATTATTTGGGCTAATATTTATTATTGTTATTTAAGATTTTTTTTTAAAAATTTATAAAAGGGATTAAGGATCATGTTAGGGGGGGGGGGAGAGTAAATTTTGGAGTAATACTATGTCCACAACATTTTTACAATAAATCCTATGCAAAAAACTATTATTGGTGGGTAAAAAAATAATATCAGTATTTGGGTCAAATTAGAATTAGTAACGGCTTACTATATTGAATTTGTTATAAAACTATTGTAAAAATGTTGTGAATGTAACATTACTCTTATTTTTGTTGAACTCAAATTTTTATAATTCTCAAATAAGGGTATTCAACATTTTTATTAGGGTGGTCACAATAGGTTAATTTAGCATATAATATTTTTTTTTAGCAAGTGTATATATACATATTTTTGCAAGTTAGGTGCAAGTCAAGGTGGTCTTATGACCACCCTGCCTTGCATGTGGAGCCGCTAGTGACATCTTCCACCTTTTTTTTTTAACTCTCTTTCTTATTTTTAACTCTTAACTTCTTATTACCCTTTCTCTAACATTTCTCCTCCTTTTTACTTTTTCAACTTCCCAATACTATCTACCTTAATTCATCTATAATTTTATCCTCCTTTATTTTTTACTCTTTTTATTCACATCCTTTTACTATAAATTTGCAATTCTCTCTCCCATTCTATGCATAGATTTCCCACACAAAAATGTTCTCTCTCTCTCAAATTTTTTTTTTTTTTTTTTATCTTGCATCTCTACTTTAGGTTAATTAATTTTTGTGTTCTTTAAAACTCTACTTTAGGTTGATGTGGTTAATTTAGTTTTGTGTTTTTAAGTTTTTCTTTTCTTTTATTTGATTTCCTAGATGTTATCCCATTGCATTATAAATGTAAAGTTGAATTTATTCAACTATGTGTTGGCTTTATTCCATGCCAAATTTGCTTGTAATTCAGCATTTAGAAACCTTGTATTTAGGTGGGAATAATGTAAGATTGTGTATGAGAGAGTGTGAAGATTTAATTAAGAGTGTGCAACAAGATGGTAACTCGCAACTGGAACTCGCGACTAACTTGCGAGTGGTGACTAGCCAAAATGAAGCACACGTGTGAAGCATACAAGAAGATGAAGAGTCAGGACAACTGGATCACTACAAGACAAAAAGTACAGTCTAGTCTAGTCTGATAACTGGTGACTAGAACTCACGACTCATCCCAGTCGTGAAGTGACTCGCCAATGCACCATATTTTGCTGAAAAATAACTTTTCACATTCCATCTCATACTCTACTAGAAATACCCTTATACCCACGAAATGTAGAGAGCTTCTAGAAAGAATTTTGAAAGAAAAACCCTAGAGGAAAAAAAAAAATGAAGAAGATTGATTCATCCACAATCTTATACACTTGATTCTCCAAATTCCTCTACTCTCACCATTTCCATTGTAATACCTATGAGAGGATCATAAACCAAATCCTCACCTCACCAATTCAGAGTAGTGAGAAGGTTCTTGGCATTTGGGAAGCAGTTCAAGAGAGAACCAATTTATATTGGTTGATGCAATGGGCTAATTGAGGGATCCAGAAAGCTAGAGAAGACACGGTTCAGCGTAACCTTGTTGGAGCAAGAAGCTTGTAGGGCTTAGGTGCACTGGATAGATTAGGCTTGGAAGGTTTATTTCTATTCATGTATCCCAACTGATTTTATAGTGGATAATTTACAGTTTGGAGGGCGGCGGAAAGGTTTTTCGCCGAGTTCTTCAGTTTTCTCTTCGATAACACATGCCGGTGTTATCTTGTGTTAATCTCTTACTCTTTACTTTTAATCTCTGTTGGTTGTGATTAATTAATGGCTTAGAGTAGTTTGCTTATTTGGGTATTGCTTATAGTTCATATTCTGCACATACATTGTTTGAATATAAGGTAGTATTGAAAAATTTGTATTTGGGGGTCTAAACATTCACAAGTGTTTCATACACTAAGTGAGTTTTCACTTGGTATCAGAGCAAGTACACTTTGACGGATTTCTATATCCTTAGTGTGATCCTTGACCTCTAGGATGGATAAGTCTCAATCGCTCAATGCAAATATACAAATATAATGTTAGTCTATTACATAACATAACTTAGATAATTTGGTGTTTATCACTATAATTTTTACTTTTTACTTTTTACTTTTTTTCTTCTCATCTTATTTGTAATAAATTTGTTAAGACAAAATTTAGTTACAAAATTTATTGTATCCTAAGACTACAACCTTACTCAATAAAATAAATATTACTACATATTTTGAAAATCTAACCATTTAATTGCATGTTTTTTACACTCTTAATACATATGTCAAATTTTGTGTTAATTGGATATTATTTGCTGTATGATCTATAAGCTTATATTTTATACATAATTTTAAACTACAAAATATGCAATTTAAACAATTTATTGATGATATAGCCATTAATCTTTAATTTTCTAGAAATTTTGCAAACATGGAGGATAGAAAAAGAAGATGCAATCCAACGGTGGATTTATTAAAATTCACCTCCAATAAAAAAATATTGAGTAAAGTTGTAGCCTTAGGCTACAACTAATTTTGTAACTAAACTTTTTCCAATTTGTTATTATCTCTCACATTTTCTAATGAAAAAATTTATTATTCTCTTTCTCTTTGTGCGTGTAGCCTGACCTCATCTTCATGCAGTCCATCAAAGCTCCACACTAACTACCCCTTCACGTTTACCCCCTTTCTGCACTACTTAAAGAATTAGAAAATCTTTTTGACTTTGTTTTACGAAGAAATTTTTCTAGTCTTATCCACGCCTATTATAGGTGCTATCAAAATGTAGTATTGTTCATATATCATATATGTAATGTAACACTTATGAGCATACCGTCTGGCTTCTGAAATAGCAAGAAGATGACCAAGAATCTACTGTATTTGTCCATTATCATAATGCAATCTTTTTTTTTTTTTTTTTTTGAGTGCGTTTTAACCTATGGCGTCCGGTACTGATGATAGCTCACTATTATCAGACTAATACATCAATCAATTTTTGGTATAGACGGGGATTAAACCCCAGATCTCTTATTCAACCATCAAATACTTTATCAATTGAGCTAACTGGAACCCATATCATCTAATGCAATCTCTATGGGAATAGCGTCATATTGTTTATCTGAATATCCTGTTGCAAGGCATAAAGAAGAGGGGAAAAAATATATACTTTGAACTTAAACCAACCAGCCAACCAACTGTTCTCGGCAACAGAGAATTTGATATTATGGTACTCTTGCTTCATATAAATCAATGCATTCCTTAATATTTGTAAATAGACACAAATTTGACTGCAACTTGGTGTCTAGATTAACAATGAAATAATATATTTTTAGGGTAAGTCCTTGATTTAAATCTATTTTAACATGTCAATTTAAAAGAAAATAATCTTACCGGATTATAAATGAGTGCCCCATTTCTATCGACTGTGACAAATACAACAAACAGTAAAGATGGATTAGATAATCCTAGCCATCAAATAAGATCTAATTCAAATATAATTGCATGCATTACATACTTGAAAGCACACTAGTGCAAAACACCATAACTTGTTTAGACATCCAATTTTAAGCTTATGGCTAAATTGCTTTTAAACTACTCGACTAAATGCAGAATAAGAGTATTTAATGCGCAACTAACCAGGATTACTACCTAGTGCATATGCATACATAATCAACAAGTAATTATATAGCACAAGTAGTAAGAGAAGAGAGATGCAAACACAAGATAATACCAAGACATGTTATTGAAGAGGAAAACAGAAGTACTAGGCATAAAAACCTCTTTGTGGCCCTCCAAACCGAAATGATCCACTAGTGAATAAAGTTAGAATACAAGGATATCAAAAAGACCCTCCAAGCCTAATCTACGCACTGTATTTGATCCCTTCGAGTTCTAGCTCTCAACGGACTTCACCGAATCTTGTCTTCACTAATTATCCAAACCCCACAATTAGCTCCAAATTGCATCCACCAAAGAATGGCTTCATCCAATGCTTCCCACATGCACCAAAACAACTCTCAACACTTAGATCAGGTGAGGTATGTGTTTGGGCTTAAAACCTCTCGATGATTTGTGATTAGAGAGGAGTAGAGGAAAATTAAGTGAAATGTATAGATGATTGTTTGTTTACAATCTCTAACTCTTAAGTGTATTTATAGGGTTTTCTCTCTGAAAGTCTCCTTACAATTTCGTGGCTAATGTGGACTTTTATATTGTGGGTAAAGAAATAGAGATAGCACACTTAAACAGCTTGGCAGTCCATCTCATGGGTCATCTCGATAGTTGGCCTAGTCGCGAGATGAGTCACAAGATGCCTCCTGACACTTGACTCTTTAGCTTCCAACATATGCTCCTCACATGACCTTTCGCGAGTTGTCCACTCGCAAGCCAGTCGCGAGATGCCCTGATATTCACAATTCTTTACCAAATTTGACATAGAATTAATGCCAAAACAAAACATAATTGAAAATTACAACTTCACAATACTAATTATAAATAATAGAAATCCTCTAGAAGTTGTGTACAAAAAGTTTACCTGTCAAGTTAACGTACTGGTATAGTGGTACTGAATAAAGCTAGTAGAGGTATCGTCTTTATCAAATTGAATGGAACCCGCATAATTGGATGTATAATAATTGACATCAATAAAGACGAATGCCCCGTTAGCTAATTCCTTCTGTAAATTCAAGAAGTTCATCCCTTACCAAAGCCTTCATAATGAATGGGTAATCTTCAACTAGTGGGTGCTCTACATCAAGGTGGTGACTTGCAAAAAAATGTATATATATACTTGCTAAAAAAATATTATATGCTAAACTAATCTATTATGACTACCTTAATAAAAACCTTGAACACCTTGACTTAAGAATTACAAAAATTTGGGTTTAACAAAAATAAGAGTAGTGTTACTACATTCACAACATTTTCACAATAATTTTACAATAAATCTAATATGGTAAGTTGTTATTGATTCTTATTTGGGCCAAATACTAATATTATTTTTTTACCCGCTAATAACAGCTTTTTGCATAAGATTTATTGTAAAAATGTTGTAGATATAGCATTATTCAAAATTAATTTTGCCCCCAAACATAATTCTTAATCCCTTTTTTTAAGCTTAAATAACAACAATAAATATTATCCCAAATAACAATAAACATAAACCAAACAAAAAAATACAAGACCAAAAAACAACAAGTAAAAAAATTATTCAACAAAAAATCTATTATAAAACAAAAAGATAAAATTTGTAGCTCATTCAACATATTCAATAAAAATAATTTCTAATTTCATTTTTCCTTAAAAAATGATACCAAGAAAAATATTGCGATAATTTAAATTTCTTAGTGACCACTCTAAATAAAATTCCTAGAGCCACCATTGTCTTCAACATTAATGGCTCCATAAACTTATTTTTAAGAGTGTTTAATGACTTAAAAAAAGAAGAAGGAAACTGAAATATATATATATATATATATATGTATATATATAATTACAAAGATCATTTGAATGTATTTCACTCAGAGTGACAAAACATCCAACCAAGTTAAGCCATGCAACAAACGAACTGCTATAATCCTATCTGTAAGGACGTGATTTATAACGAACCGTAACAGTGTTGGGTTCGCACGTAAAAATGCCCAAACAATATCATTTGTAGAGCGTGGGTTTGAAAGGCTAGGCCTCAGTCACCAGACGGTGGGTTTTACGTGGCGTTTATACATGGTTTAAATCGTGTTCGTCCTGGGAGTCTTTCTCCTAGAGGCGGGCTAGGAGGCTCTGGTTTTTGACCATTTTTCCCAACCCCCCTCTTGGTGCATTAATTTTTACATTATATAGTTCTTCTTGGTTGATCTTAGCCCTCCACTTGTGGGTCAAGCAGGTGCTTACTTCTGTACCCGTCCCATCAACTGTCCCCTCTTACTTTCTATTAGTTGAGATGATCGAAGTTTACACCGTCCAAGCGTCTTTTCTCATTAACATGACCAGGACGCTAGCGGGTGCATTTAATGTGGAGGGGACGTATTTTCCCTGATCCGATTTTGCACTGTACCTCTACGTGGGCCCCATTCCATTCACATCCCCTCCAGGGGGCTGTTCGGGGATTGCCTCCATCGAGACGTTGCTCTTCCCATTGAAGTCCTGGAGTGTCGAGGATAGGGTCGTCCTCAGCTGTTTCCTTTGACACCTCGGCACTTGACCATTCGTCCTCGGCACACGACCTCCTCAGCACGGGCCCTGAGCCCGGATAGATCGTGGACCGGATCATAAGCTCCCCGGCCCCACAATAGCCCCTCAAAATCCTGCTATCCGACTCCTCGGACGGATAGGAGGGTTTTGATGACATCAGACATCTGCTAATGCCTGTCAATCCTTGTCACCTATCGGTTCCCGAGACTTTTTATCTGCCCGAGACACGTTCCTAGAGCCTTTGGAAGGCGAAACGTGGCCTCATTAAATACGGGCGGCTTTATGTTTCCCACGTTCTACGGCATGATAAAGATCGAACGGTGGTGATCCCTTAGTCTTTATGAGCGGGAAAATTTGTGCAGTTACCCTAGAAAGTATAAGAGATTTTTTGGAACGGATCTGTCTCTTCAGTTTTGCACTTAAGAGTTCTAGCGCGTATATTCTGGGTTCATCTGAACTTTCGTCCAAACTCAAGTCTATCTCCAGCACAAAAAGCCTATCCGAAGCGCCTTTCCCTTTTTATGTAAGTTCCCTGTCTCCATTAATTCGTGCTTTTTCTTTTTTGGGTTTATTTTTCTTTGGTTCCCCTCCTTCTCCCATTGCTGGTTGTGTTTGTTGAGTAGATCATAGAAATGGTTAAATCGAGACTAAGGAAATTAGTCGATACTGAGGAGGCGATGAACAAGTTCATTGCCGATTACAAAATTCCTCCCAACGTAAGTCTGAGGCATTGTAAGATGGGGGAGTGGCACTATAAAAGGGAAACGGGCGCGGTGGTAATTCCCGTCCTCGCCTTTGTAGAGAGGGGTATGAGAATCCCTATGGGGTCGGTAACGAGGGGTTACCTCAGGCACTTCCGATTAGCCCCCACCCAGTGCGGCGGCAACGTGTTTAGGATTCTGGATTGCGTTGACCCTTTAAACGAAAAGATGGGGCTAAGACTAACCCACCATGACGTGAATTGGTGCTATAACCTCCAAAATTTGAAGGGGAAATCCTACTACATGAAGATGAGAGACGAGAGGGTTCGACTAATCCAGTGCCTCCCTGATTCCAACAAGGGATTAAACAAGGATTTCCTTATCGTCTCTGGTGAATGGCACGATGGTGACCCATGCCCCATAGTAGAAGGAGAACCAGGTGGGGTACTGGGAATGGAGGGGTGATGACCTTTTACGCCATTCTAATCTGATGTTGTGCTGTAACTAACCATGCATACGTGTTTTTCTTTTTGTAGATCCACACGCCTATCAACGGCATTTTCACTTAGTCAACCGGGCGGACTTAGAGACCGTTCTATAAGCAGCAGTTTCGTAAATGACGAAGATGGTCAAGTCCGAGCCGCTCACAAAATACTAGAGTACCCTCCTGTTCAGAAGTCATTTGCGGACGCAAGGCACGTGATCAGCGTCAGCCGTCCTTGGCTTCCAAAAATTACTGTGGTCGAGACAGGATTTTTAATCTCCCAGGAACCATCTGTCCCCGAAAACATCCCATCGGTGGGCCCCTCCTCGTCTCATCAAGTAACAGAGGACGAAGGCGAGCTAGACCAGCCCGAGGAAGGTTTTAGGGTATTTGACCTAGTCAACTAATCCGAGGATCCTTCTGGTGATATAGGTGACCCGTCCTTGTCCGAGGCGGAATTGTCGTCAGTAGGCACCTCTTCTCAGTCCGAGATGGGACTCAAGAGAAAGCCCCCGACCCCCCTACTCGAACTCCTCGAGGGTCAACCTGGGAAGGATACGCAGGGAACGCCACAACCCAAGGCTCCTTCCCCACCACCCAGCCCCAGATTGTCCAGACTAGGTCATCTTCCACCAAGTCACAGCCGCAATCCCCCTGCCCCAAACTTCCTGCTTCCTCCCAACCATCTCTGCCTCCTCGGTCGGAAGGCACTGATTCAAAGAGAAAGAAGAGCCCCATGGGCAAGGAAACCATGGACGGGGGAAAATCCCAACCTTCTAGGGAGAAGGAGGAGACTCCGCGTACAAAACAATTGAAGATTGGGCACCCAAGTAAGGGTAAAGAGACTGAAGTCTAATCCTCTCAAGGCAAGGGAAAGGGGATCGAGGCCCAGTCCTTGCCAAGCGCCTGGCTTCCTGCCCCAATGCTTCACGGGGGTCCACTGCTGGAAACTGCATCCATGAGGGACCTTGGAGATGGCGAGGGTGGTTACGTGGCAGACGCACTAGGGAGAACCATGCTACTTCTACTGACATGGATGGTCAGAGGAAAATGAGGATGCATGAGGTCTTCCTCAGTACTAAGAGGTACTTGGGCATGGTAAGGTTTCTTGAAACCTACAACTTTATTAACTCTCGCTCCTGATTTGTCGTTAACTATGCATTTATCTCCCTTGTCAGGCTCTCCAGACCACCTATAGGATGGAGGAAGAGGTGAATAATAAGAGTAAGGCGGCCGAGAATGAACGCACCAAGCGCATAACGGCCACGAAGACTCTCCAAGCCTCTGAGGATGAACTCGCCAAGGCCAAGGCTGACCTAACAGTTGCTATCCGTGAAAGGGATAGGGCCTCGGCGGGCCTAGCTAGCGCCCAAAAATAGGCTGAGAACCAAACAAAACGTCTACTTGAAGCCGAGGATCAATTGCAAATAGCTAAAGACCTGATCGAGGATTTAAGTAAAAAGCTAGCCGCAGCCAAGCATGACAAAGGTGTGGTGGAGTATACCTGTGACGAAACCATAAGGGCCAAGCGGGAGGCCGAGTTTGCCAGAAATGAGGCTGAGGTTGCTAAGGAAACAGTCGAGGATGATGGTTATAATGCGGGAGTAGCTGAAACCCAAGCCATCCTTAAAGCCCAGATTCCCAGAGTGTGCAGGCTTTACTGCTCCCAGGTTTGGGAAGAGGCATTGAAGCGAGCTGGGGTAAATGCTTCATCCGATTTGTGGAAGGCGGAGAACATATTCTACCCTGCAGCCATCCGCGAGGCCACTTCCTCCAGCTCCGTGGCTATGGGTGACCAACCCGAGGAAGGGGTCACTCAGTCGGAAGACTTACAGGTCGGCGGCTCTCCTGGCAAGACGCTCAAAGAGGGAGAACTTCAGGATGTGGTAGAAATATCTCAGCATACGGATCCTGAGGCACCCAAAGAGGTTACTGAGCCCGTGGTTGGCACTCAGATGCCTAATGCTGAGGAGCCAACCATACTTGCCCAGCCCCCATAGGTAATTCCCCTTGCTGTGGTCCCCAAGAGTACCGATACTGACCCTGTTCAGCCTTCCCCAGAAGGGACTATCCTCCAGGGCGTCAAAGCTGATTCCGTTCCGCCTTCCCAGGACGTGGCCGACGCGAAACTAAAGAAATAGAAACCCTAGCTAGGCTCCGTATTTGTTTTTAGTTTAACGATTAACTTGTTCCTTTTTCATTTTGAAAACTTTGTAATCTATTAGTAGTTTGAACCTGTTGAACATGTATATATGAAATCTTTTTCTTCCTTTTTCCTTTTGGTTACTTGTTAGTTGCCCTTGTCGATACTTACTATTGTTTATGAATTTTGAACTAATTTATCTTAACACGTATGAATATTTGTGCATGCGATACATTTAACATCATGTTTCAAAACCCTAGCTTACCTGCACCCGCAGAGCCTTAGACTCATTTCTAACCCTCATTCAACGAAGATATATGCATCATTTTAGATGTCACGTGTAGTCGCTAAGTCCTGCTTAGTGCCCAGGTTTCTTTAAAATAGTTGGTTTCCCCATAGGTTTGAGTCTGAGGACCATGCAATACCTTGGTTCTGTCCAAAACTTATTTTTGATAAGTAGTTGGTTTCTCCATAGGTTTGAGTCCAAGGACCATGCAATACCTTGGTTCTGTCCAAAACTTGATTTTGATATTCATAAGTAGTTGGTTTCCCCATAGGTTTGAGTCTGAGGACCATGCAATACCTTGGTTCTATCTAAAACTTGAGTTTGATAAGTAGTTGGTTTCCCCATAGGTTTGAGTCCGAGGACCATGCAATACCTTGGTTCTGTCCAAAACTTGATAGATATTAATAAGTAGTTAGTTTCCCCATAGGTTTGAGTCTGAGGACCATGCAATATCTTGGTTCTGTCCAAAACTTGAGTTTGATAAGTAGTTGGTTCCCCATAGGTTTGAGTCCAAGGACCATGCAATACCTTAGTTCTGTCCAAAACTTGATAGATATTAATAAGTAGTTGGTTTCCCCATAGGTTTGAGTCCAAGGACCATGGAATACCTTGGTTCTGTCCAAAACTTGATAGATATTAATAAGTAGTTGGTTTCCCCATAGGTTTGAGTCCGAGGACCATGCAATACCTTGGTTCTGTCCAAAACTTGATAGATATTAATAAGTAGTTGGTTTCCCCATAGGTTTGAGTCTGAGGACCATGCAATACCTTGGTTCTGTCCAAAACTTGAGTTTGATAAGTAGTTGGTTTCCCCATAAGTTTGAGTCCAAGGACCATGCAATATCTTGGTTCTGTCCAAAACTTGATAGGTATTGATAAGTAGTTGGTTTCCCCATAGGTTTGAGTCCGAGGACCATGCAATACCTTGGTTCTGTCCAAAACTTGGTTTTTCTTCCAAGTAGTTGGTTTCCCCATAGGTTTGAGTTCGAGGACCATGCAATACCTTAGTTCTGTCCAAAACTTGATTCTGATAAGTAGTTGGGGAAATTAATCCCTCGGCTATGGCGTGAGACCTTGGTTTTGGGGGAATTAGTTCCTCAACCAAGCCCCTAGAAACATCTATACGGCTGACGCTTCAAAGCGTAGCCCCTAGCAAAGAAACATAGCCCTTAGTGGAACTTTACGCTAGAACACTACAATCGGTTGTTGAAAATGAGAAAGGGACTCTCTCGACCTACCGCCCGTGCCAACACACAAGCCTTTCCCACAGACGGTGCCAATTATAAGGACGCGATTTGTAACGAACCGTAACAATGTTGGGTTCGCACGTAAAAAGGCCCAAACAATATCATTTGTAGAGCGTGGGTTTGAAAGGGTAGGCCTCAGTCACCAGACGGTGGGTTTTACGTGGCGTTCATATATGGTTTAAATCGTGTTCGCCCTGAGAGTCTTTCTCCTGGAGGCGGGCTGGAAGGCTCTGGTTTTTGACCATTTTTCCCAGCCCCCCTCTTGGTGCATTAATTTTTACATTATATAGTCCTTCTTGGTTGATCTTAGCCCTCCACTTGTGGGTCAAGCAGGTGCTTACTTCTGTACCCGTCCCATCAGCTATCCCCTCTTACTTTCTGTTAGTTGCGATGATCGAAGTTTACACCGTCCAAGAGTCTTTTCTCATTAACATGACCAGGACGCTGGCGGGTGCATTTAATGCGGAGGGGACGTATTTTCCCTGATCCGATTTTGCACTGTACCTCCATGTGGGCCCCATTCCATTCACATCTCTTTCAGGGGGCTGTTCGGGGATTGCCTCCATCGAAACGTTACTCTTCTCATTGAAGTCCTGGAGTGCCGAGGATAGGGTCGTCCTTAGCTGTTCCCTTTGACACCTCGACACTTGACCATTTGTCCTCGGCACACGACCTCCTCGGCACGGGCCCTGAGCCCGGATAGATCGTGGACTGGATCATAAGCTCCCCGGCCCCACACTATCTAATATACAGCAAGCAACTTGGCCTAGGATTTCATTTCTCCCTGTTTCTGCTCTCTCCTCTCTCAACATCTTTTATTTTTCTTCCTTCTAACTTTTAACTTTTTTAAAATAAACTAATTTTTATCATTTTGAAATACATTTAACATAAAAATTACCAAAATTTATATTTTTTGATAAATGCTATGCAAATAAGTTACCAAAAATCAACAATTTTCAATGGACACACGTAACACTTTTTAAATAATATGCTGCAGCTTTATTGATAAAATTAAAAACAATTTTTACATACGTAAACATTTGATGAACAATGCATGAGGGAGTTTGTGACCCTTCAAGCTAATAATAGTTATCGATTTTAAAACATAAAAAGTGAAGGAAAAAAATTGATAAGTTTTTACGATGAAGAATTGAAGATGGCCAACGAGAGTGAATCACAATATTTATTATTATTATTATTATTATTATCAAGAGAATTACAAAAGATCAATTCAAAGAGAACTGGGCTGTTTACGCTCAACTCAGACCCACAGTGCTTGGAATACTCCGAAGCGAAAAGGTTCAAATTTATTATGATAATTAAGAAGGTTGGAACTAATTGTCACTCAAGAAAATTGGTCTGCATATGAGATCTGGGTAGTCCATCTTAAGCTTAACGTTTCACAAAGGACTTGAGCCATTTCGCAGACTTCTTGGGGATTCTGTTCAAGTTGTTAAGGTAGTCTGTATAAGCAAGCCCAAATCGAGCAGTGTAGCCTGACCCCATTTCCATGCAGTCCATTAAAGCCCACATGAAGTATCCATTTACGTTTACCCCCTTCCTGCACTCAAACAACAAATAACCTTTATGATGACTTTGTTTTATGGGACAAACTTGTTTTATGGTCCTATTTATGAATAATATTGCTATCTTCGAAAGGTAGTTGTTAGTACTTAGCACTTAATTTGAACTTACTTCATGGCTTCTGAAATAGCAGAAAGATGGCTTTTAATATATTTAATTCGCGCATTATCTTTCAATGCAGTCTTTATTGGGATAGTATCGTTTCGTTTCTCTGGATATCCTGTTACAAAGCATGCATAACTTGATTATATATCAAGATAAAAAATTTATATATTTTGTGAATTTTTTTTTTATCTGGAACTATTTTAAGTTAATTACTAACCATTTTCAGTAACGTAGAACTTGGGATTGTTGTATTCTTTCTTCATATAAATCAATGCATCCCTTAACCCTTGTGGATAGATATACATTTGAGTGCTACCTGGTGTCTGGTTTAACAATGAAATAACATGTTCTTAGATGATTTCTTCAAGTCATTGAGTTTAATCAATGTGTAAACAATTTAAAATGAAACAATCTTACCCGATCACCAATGGGTTTCCCATTTCTATCAACTATGACAAATGCAACAAACAGGAAAGATGGATTAGATAATACTAGCTACCAAAATCATATCTATGCCAAATTCAATTACAAGCTAAATTAAGATGTTTTGCAAAGGAAACCACAAAGTTTACCTTTGAGCTCAGCATACTGGTATTGACTAAAGGTAGAATAGTTATCATTTTTTTCAAACTGTTGGGAAAGCGCGTATCTAGATGTATAATAATTGACTCCAATAAAATCAAAGGACCCTTTAACTAAATTCTTCTCGGCTTCTGTGAATTCTGGAAGTCCATCCCTTATCAAAGCCTTCATGATGAATGGGTAATCTCCAAACACTAATGGTTCCATAAACCTATACATATAATTAGGGGGGGGGGGGGTAATTAGACATGATTTTTTTTTTTATCAAAAGGATTTGATTATATGAGTGCGTGTGTGTTTTATTGACTGTGATAAATATTCCCACCATCCAACCAGGAAGTCAAATGCTCTCTTGGCTGCATCTTTATCATGAAGTGTATCTCCATATGGCTCAAACCATTGTACCATTGGCGAAACACCGATTTCTCCCCCTTGAGTTGTCTATGAATAAAAAAATAAAAAATAAATAAAAATCTTAAATTATATAAATGACGTTGTATAGAAACAAAATGGGTGTCAGCTTATGATTGTCCTATTGGAAATTAATTCTACAAAACGAAAAAAGAAGATGATTCATATTGATTTTACCTGGTATTTTTCTTTGTAGTGTTTTGCAGCTGCGGCATGGGCTAAGATAATGTTATGGCTAGAAACATATGGATCTGTTGCAGGTTTTGGATTTGGGTTCCTAGTTTCATAACCGTACGGCCCAAAGATTTGTGGCTCATTGATAGTAGTCCAGTACTTCACTCGGTCACGAAAATTTTGGAAACAAATATCGGCATAGGCTTTAAAATCATCCCTATTATTAATAGTACGGTAACATCCAAGTACACATACACTGATTAATAATTATTATCTTTGGAGATATTGATATTGATAGTTCAAATAAGAAGTTTGATCAACTGGATCACATGAACCTACACAATCTGTCTGCTCAAGAAGCCCTCGTATTTGTCTTGCAGTGCTTGAGGTAAGTCAAAGTGGAAGAGTGTCACAAATGGGGTTATCCCTGCATGGGGAATTCAGAGTCTCATTTTTTGAGCAGTTGAAAAGGAAACTGGTCCTTGCATATATGAAGCACAAGCAGCAACTAGGGTTGTAAAGTCAAATATTGGTTCATACCATTTTTTATGAGTTCATTAATAAAACTGTTGTAGAAATTGATGCCCTCTTGGTTTACTCCACCAGCAACGGTCCCATCTGCATGCAAGTTGATTGATTATATAAATAGAACATAAATTTTCTTTTCTTTTCTTTTGAAATATTTTGTTGATTTGAGGGTGGCAATTTTGAAGAAAAAAGTACCAGGGAGGATTCTTGACCAGGAAACGGAAAATCTGTAAGTGTCTGCCCCCATATATTTTAGTAGTTGCACGTCCTCCTGTGACACCAACCAATTAGAGAAAGAAAGAAAAACACACTATAAGTATAAGGTACAAATTGGTGACCAGAAAATGACAACAATTTAAACAAGCTTATTTTCTGAAACCAGGTTAGTGCAAAAACTTGTTCTACTTGTAAAGCTTTCATCTATACTATTATTTAAAGGGCTTCTCCTATATGGATTCCTAATTTTTTGTTCAAAAATGCCCCTATAGCCTTTTATTAAAGTAAAGATAAAATTAAAGAGCAATCTGGTAAAAATACAATTTTAACTCTCACTAAAACATGGCCTAAAAAATAGGATCACTCTCCTGTTAATTTTAAATTTCTTTATCCACTTATAAATTACATTCCTCATTTTCATGGTTCTAAAATGCCCCTACATTCCTATATTTCAGTAGAGACAAAATTAAAGGATAATCCAGTAAAAATACAACTCTAACTCCTACTAAAACATTGCCTAAAAAATAGGGTCACTCTCCTATTTATTTTCAAACTGCTTTATCCACTTATAAATTAAATTTTCAAAATAAAAATTGTGGGGATCGTTCGATTGATAGGCCCATAGGATTCAGAATTGGTTGAGGATTGTTGGGTCAGTGGCCCATCCGAGGCCGTATACCCGTCCGAGGACATCATGCTCCTCGGCGGTACGCATCCGAAGACGATCGCGTCCGAGGACGATCAGGACGTGGTCTCGCCGCGATCAGATCTCAGAATTAGGTCATCTCAAAGGGTAGAGTAGCCGACTAAAAATGAAAGAGATAAGGCAAACAAATATCTGAAACTACAGCTGCCTCCGCATTAATGACCTCTCAACCAACTTTCTAGCCGCATTGATGTGGAGGTGATACTTGAACAGTAGGGAAGCAGCCTTACAGCTGCCCATAGGAAGTTCCAGGAGGTGCTAGATGGGACAGAAAGAAATCCCCCGGACACAACCTACACGTGTTCGGCGAGGATAGAGCGCAAAGGGGAGTATATAAACTAAAAGAAGAACATGAAGAAGGGGATCGGAAAAAGAAGGAAAGAAAAGAACAGACATAAACTGGAGAGAAGGAAGTAAGAGGAGAGAGAGAGAGTTGCACTAGGGACTAAAGAAAAACGTTCATTATACCAACAACAAAAAAAACCTTGTACGGGCTTGAGAGAAAATCTTGGAGGTAGATACCACAGTTAACCTAGTTCTTTACACCCACGCTCTACAAATCATATTGTCTGGGCCTTTTACGTACGAACCCCACACCGCTACGGTTCGTTACGAATCGTGTCCTTACAATGATAAAAATAAAATAAGTGATATAAGAAGCATTATAAAATGGTGTATTAAAATAAATAAATTTTTAATGTGTTAAAATTTCATTTTAATAGAACGCCTGATACTAGTGTTAGCCAATGGCAAGCTAGAAACAAACTATGACCACGAAACTTAACAGAATGACTCATAACCACCCAAAAAAAAAAAAAAAAAAAAGGCCACCTACAAAGATAGAAAAGGTACGAATTAAACTTTGGTCTAGATGAATCCCACCAGGTCGGCAGGTAGCCATAAGTCCATTGACACAAAAATTTCTACTACTTTTGTTATAACTTGCTTATTTAACAAGTTAAAAGTAGTGGAAGTAAAATGATAAGTTCATGTGGGTCTATGATTGTACCACTCACAAGTCAACACATGGAAAATTGTAGTAAAGTTGTGTGTGGGTCCGAGAGGTCTGCAATCCGGCCCAAACTCTATCTGGGCCCAGGGCCCGTGCCGAGGAGGTATCTTACCGAGGACGAATGATCAACGGCCGGGGTAGCAAGGGGAACAGCTGAGAACTTACCCTGTCCTCGGCATTCCAGAACTTCAATGGGAAGACCAACATCATGGTGGAGGCAATCCCCAAACAGCCCCCTTAAGGGGATGTGAACGGAATGGGGCCCATAGGGAAGCAGGGTGTGAAATTGGACCAAGGAAAATGCGTCCCCTCTTCACTAAATGCACCTGCCAATACTCAGAACTGATTAATGAGAAAAGACATTTGGACGGTGTAAATTTCGATCCATGCAACTAATAGAAAGTTAGACGGGACGGTTGATGGGATGGATACAGAAATAAGCTCCTGCCTGACCTACAAATGGAGGGTCAGGATCAACCAAGACGGACTATATAATAAAAAGGAAGGTGCAGCAACCAGGAGGCTGGGAAAAATGGCCAAAAACCAGAGCCTCCCAGCCCACCTCCAGGAGAAAGACTCCATGGGTGAAGATAACCTAGACACGCACGAATACCACGAAAAACCCACCGCCTGGTGACTAAGGCCTAGCCTTTCAAACCCACGCTCTACAAATGATATTGTTTGGGCCCTTTTTACGTGCAAACCCGACACTATTACGGTCCGCCACGAATCGTGTCCTTATAAAAATTATATATATATATATATATATAAAAAATAAAAACACTTTTTTTTTGCTACAAAATAGAACCACTAAAAAAAAAGCCTCACTTATAAATTAAATTTTCAAAATAAAAATTATATATATAAAATAAAAACTTGTTTTTTTTTTTGCTACAAAATAGAACCACCCAAAAAAAAAACAAGTCTCATCGTATATGTATAGTGTGACATGTTATTTAAAATTTTAAATAATATAACAATAGATATATTTTTAGATTTATAATATATCTAAATCGATTTATAAAATATATCCATTATAAATAAGTATGATCTTTTTCATTCTGATAATAAACAACAAATAATTCCTTTTGGTCGAACTTAGGAAATGATATGTGATGAGCATGAGATATAAAAAAGGTCAAACTTTTGAAATACATGGGTAGTGCTTAAGTGCTTTAATTATATTCTATCTTTAGTTGTGTATCAAAAAAAAACTTTAGTTTTCTTGCTTTGACCATTTGTAGAGTAGAGTTGTTTTTATCATTTATTAATAATTATGTAGCAATATTCATATATACTTTGAAACGATGGTATGAATCAACTGCTCTGTCCTTGTCTCCAATTCCATCATCGATATTATGATCCCAGGTGCTTGGTCCTCTCCCTCCTTCATCACCTGCTCCTTCTGTCTACACCATGTCAATACATGTCACTATTTATGCAACACAAGTATTCTATATTAAATCCAAATTGTTAATTAGATCTATTATGAATAGTACTTGGTTAAACAAACAAACATCAATATCCTGCACAACGGAATAGTAAATAACACAAAATATGATGGCTTAGGAAAACAAATTAAACAAACTAGTTTCACAATATAAAAAAACCTAAGGAGAAACATTCCCAAAAAGCAATCCACTATAGTAAAGTAAAGTTTAAGATTTAGTAAAAAACCTTTGTCTTAGATTCTACAATCCCAAAAGATGAACTTATAGTAGAAACCTTCTATCATATCCTACTACATCAGAGCCTCTGAACTCTTCAATGTATGAACGTTCCACGAATGATCCACTTACAATCACAATCGGAACCTTTGACTAACTACAAGAACTTCTTGAAGATTTTTTTCACAACAGTAAGTCTGTGGTGGTTGCTAAGGCTTCTACTTCTTCACCAAACAAACTTCAAATTTATTTTGAAACTCCTCATATGGTGAAATTAAGAGAACTTGGTTACAAAAACCCTAGCAACACAAATGGATCGTTTCTTTCTCTAAAAAAACCTTATAATAATTGGCTCATAACATCTTGTAAATAACGGTTCAAACGAATCTTAAATCAGGCTTCAAATGGACAAGTTATGGGCTTTTTTCACGTCGCTGATTTTTGTTGAAACTCAAATCTTGATAGATTGAAAGGTATCAAGCCAGCTATCAAGGAGGCAAAAGGTGACTTAGAAGGGCTAGATTGATTGAGATGTATCGAGGAGGTACCAAGATAGCTATCAAAGGTATCGAGAGGTATTGAGCCAACTATTGAGGTACATGCTGAAATTCATTTTTCTTGAGCAAACTTTGTGTCTTCAACTTAATCTTCAATTACAACTTTAAAACATATCAAAACTCAATAGAAGAACATAATTTGGATTTTCTTGACAATACCAAAACACATAAACCTTAGAATCTTCCCTTTTGTCAATCCAAGACAAAACCTCAATTACAAAAATATCCCAGTTACAAAGAATGAATCCATATTCAACTAAACTAGCCTAATCTAACAACCTGTCTCGAGAAATCATAGCACAAACTAGGATTGATAGTTTTGATTGGCTTCATATTTGTCTTTTCTTAAAGCACTTAACAAACACATTATGCACATTATGTGGAAAATAAGACAAATAATACACAAGTAAAGCTCAAGATTATGTATACCAATAAAAATTGGCACAAAACCCCAAAGTACATAATGCTCCTCCTAAGTAAATAAAACACATCTCCCCCTTACAAAAACATGTATTGCTCCTCCTAAGTAAATAAAACACATCTCCCCCTTACAAAAACATGTATTGCTCCCCTAACATGTAGAAACTCCAAATACCAATTTTCTCCCCCTTCTTGTCATGATTGACAGAATGCTACAAAGTGTTACCAAGGAAACATAAAAGGGATCAAAGAGGCACAAAGAATCCATAAACAAACATCAATAGAATGAAAACAAGATGCTATGGATACTAAGGGGACAACATATGGTAAATAAGAATGACACACTCATGGAATGCAAACAAATAAAACTCCCACTATAAAGAGCAAGGGTATAAGAACAACATTCTTCCATTTTTTAAAAAAAAAAAAAAATTATAGAAAAACTGTTAGAGAAAAAACATTTTGAGGAGAAAAATGAATCACAAAAAAAAAAAAAAAAAGATTGCACATAGAATACCAATATTCTCTCTTTCATTTTATGCAAATCTTGACACTATGTGACCCATGAACAAAGGTATACAAACACTTCTAAGCATGATCACTTAAGACTATTTTCCATGAAATAAAAATTCACGCATACAAGGGGTTTTCATGTGGTCAGTGTCTTATAAAATCATATCAACCTCAAAAATAGAGAAAAATTTATGAAAAGAAACATTATAAAAAATTCCAAGGATTTCAAATCAATCAAAGGGTATTGACCAAGGAAAACCAATAAAACAAACTAGTTTTACCACCCAAAAAAAAAAAAAAATATATATATATATATATATATATATCTGGGGGAATCTTCCCAAAAAGCAATCCACTATAGTAAAGATAAGTTTAAGATCTAGTAAAACCCTTATCCCTAAACTTTACAATCCTAATAGATAAACTTACAATAGAAACCTTCTACTGCATTAAAACCCCTGAACTCTCAATATATGAACCCTCCATGAATAATGCACCCACAAACACAATCAGAACCTTTGATTGACTTCAAGAACTTCTTAAGAGTTTTCTTTATAGCAATAAGTATGTGATGGTTGCTATAGCTTTAGCTTATTCACCAAACAAACTTTAGATTTACTTTGTATCTTTGGTATGGTGAAATTAAGAGAACTTGGTTACAAAAAACCTAGTCGTAAAAATGGTGTGTTTCTCTCTCTATAAAAATCCTTCTAATAGATGGCTTATAACATTCTTTAAAAATCAGTTCAAATAGATCTCAAATCATGCTTCAAATAGACAAGTTATGAGCTTTTTCATGTCGCTAATTTTTGCTAAAATGCGAATCTCGGTAGATTGAGAGGTATCATGGAGGTTTCAAGATACCTATCGAGAAGTATCGAGCTAGCTATTGAGGAGGCAAAAGGGGGGCCTAAAAGAGCTCGATAGATCGAAAGGTATGAGGAGGTATTGAGATAGTTATAGAGAGGTATTCAGTTAGCTATTGAGGTACATGCTGAAAATAGACATTTTATGAGCTTTTCTTAAGCAGGCTTTGTGTCTTGAACTTGATTTTCAATTACAACTTTAAGACACATTAAAACTCAATAAAATAACAAAATTTGGCATAGTTTGACAATACCAAAACGCATGAATCTTACATATATATATATATATATATATATTGTTTGTGTGTTTAAACCCCTTTAAAGCAGATTGTTTAACATACTATATTAGTCAAGTAATTACTGAGGTTAATTATCCAGATCTAGGTTAAACAATAATCAATCATATCATGCAAAGCAGCGGAAAATAAATAACACCACGATATGATGACCTAGGAAAACCAATGAAACCAACAATTTCAAGGTAAAAACTTGGGGAGGTTTGGTTCTAACTATGCTCAAGGTAAAACAAATCCACTAATAGAGAATTGAAGTTTTTACAGAAGATTTAACCCTAAATCTATTGCTACCTCCAGTAGTAACTTACTGACACGACCACATGCAAGTTTCGAATCCATGGACTCCTTCTCTCTTAGATTTGTAGCACATAAGCACCCACGCTTGTGATTTTGAGATCCCACTCAAAGGTTTCAGATCATGACTTGTTGATCTATGCAGTAACTAGATTCCACCAACACTTGATTGTAGATCTTATTTCAGTAGACGCTTGTAGAGTTAAAAGGTACAAAACCTCTCATATCTCAAAGGAGTAACTCACAAGTCCTCCAAAAGTCTTCAAAACGTGGCTAGGGTTTTCCTTTTATATGTAGGAGTGTTGGACTGAAACCCTAAACATTTTTGCGGGCTTAGGCCTGTTTTAAAATTCTACAAAAATTATTTTTCTGCGATTCTCAATTGATCGAGCCTTATCCTTCGATCGGTCAAGCTTCACAGAAAATTAATTCTTTTTCCTGCAGCTTGTACATTGTTGAGTTTTGACCTATACAGCTTTGACCAATGTCTAACACCTATCTTAGACATGTTTTTGTTCTCGGTTTGCCAACACTTACAAGTTGAAATTCTAAATATTTAATCCTAAATCTTTAGAACCTAATAATCTCCCTCTTTGGCAATCCGTGACATAACACACTTTAAAAAAGGATTGCTCAACTCAAGAATTAGCTCAACTTACACATTATTGCCCAAATACAATTCCATCACAATCCACTAACTATTAGTTGCTAGAATAGACAACAGATGAGAAAGAATTAACCTGTAAATTCCTAAAACACTCAAAACAAAACCATAAACGCATGTGTGGAAATTACAATATAAATCCAGTAAATAAAAACTGAACTTGAATTCACAAAACATAAGAGATAGACAGAATATCAAAAGAATAAACATCAAATAAACTATCATAGTCAATGAACCAGCAATGTTTGTGAAACAAGAACAATAAATTAAAACAAATATACATCAAAACAATGAGAAGAAAAAAAAATATCAAAATCTCTCATCGACAAAACACTAAACAACTCCCCATAAATACAAAATCTCTCTACCCTACCCCTAAATACAAGAGCCCTAACCTAAACCTACTCCCCCTTTTTGTTACGTATTGCCAAAGGCAACCATCAAGGGTCAGAGGGTGGAGGAGGTGGAAAAGCACTCCTATACTCGACAAAGTCTACCCTCAAGGTAGCAACCTCAGTGAGTAGCTCATCAATAAGTTGTCCATGAGCCACCTGAGTAGTCATAAATGACTCTATAATGGCACGGAGTGAGAAAGGAGGGGTAACAGTAGGGTCAATAGTATCATCATCACCAATAGGATCCATAGCTGCAATATGATCCACATGAACCTCCTCAGCCGCAGGCTGATCACCAGAGGCAAGAGCTGTAGTAAAAGCTTCACCTCTTGGTCTCTTTGAAGTCCCAAGGCTTGGTTCAACACTCTTCATCTGAGCCTGTCGCTATCTGAGAAAAGTGGTTCCTATAAGGGCAATGATATGAACTAATTCTAGAGCAGGAAAGTCTTCTAACCCTAGAAAGTTCAACACCCTATATATAAACACAGGAAAGAACAGCTTTTGTGCTTTGGATTTACTCCTATAAATTTCAACAATGGTCTAAATGAATAGGAAAGGAAAACACATGGACCCATCTATGATGAAGGCATAAAGGAAAGCACATCTGTCTAAAGGAATGGTGTGAACATGAGAGATAGGGAAGATGTTATGACAAGCTATCCTTAAGTAAAGATAGTTAAGCTTAGTAAACTCACATGAGTTTATCCTTGGTTTAGATCCCCAAGTTACTGATCTTTCACAGAGTAAAGACATCACATCATCTATAGAAGGAGACTCACTGTATGGATATGTGGGTCTACGAACCAAAGGTACACCTAGAGTTTTAGAAACTACACGTTTAGTTATCCTAAACTCTTTACCTCTAATCCATGTAGTCAAATAATGACTACCTGTATCCTTAGAATAAACATAGATGGTTCGAGTAGAACTTTCTAATCAAGGCAGTAGAAGGAGGATCAAAAACATCACACAAGGATACCGAATTCCTAGACACTAGACTCCTACGAATGGAAGGATCTAACTCATCTAGGATAATCTGTCTTTCCCCCCAAATAGACCTAAACTTGGTTAAGGTCTCAAAAATTTCCTCAGACCTAGCTGTAGGAAACCTAACCCTATCAACCTGAGTAGAAAAGGATGATGTGGTTCTATTGGCTTTGGTCTTATACTTTTTACCAACCTTAGGAGACATGACTAAGGGTAAAGAAAAAGGAAAAACCAAAAAAAAAAAACAAAAACCAAGGTTAGACAACATCAGATAGAGTTAGAGCACAAGTTAACATGAAATTTTAAAAAACTATATGATGCATGATGTATATACACATATGATGCATGATCTAATGCTCTAAAATAGTTCAATTTTATCTCAATCTTGAAAACCCTAATTTTCCAAAAACCCTTATATTGATCAATTGAACAACACAAAAAGTATAAAAACATGTTATAATCACTCAATTAAATAATATCATAAGCCAATTTCAATCAATTTTATCCAATTGAACAAAATCCCCAAATTCCTCAAGAACACATAAACCCTAATTTCAAAATTTTGAAGAAATCATGAAATTTTTTAAATTAAAGTATGTGAATCATGTTTACATGATGCACGAACAAAAACCCACCAACAAATTGGATCAAAACAATCAAAAACCCTAAAATCTCTTTAGTTCGAAATTTTTGAAAAATTGATGAAAAATTCATGAATGCATATAATATAAGAAAAAAAGAGGGTCAAAAGAGTCTTACCAAATGTTTAGGAGAAAAACCTTTGAAGTTTTGACTCAGAAAAAGACAAAAAAAAAAAACAAAAAAAAAAAATGACTAAGAGGAATTGAGAGAGGGATCGAAGAAGATGACCAAAAAAAAAATGAAGAACAAGGTTTAGATTCCTCTTATTTCTTTTCAAAAAATGATTTTCGATCAGTTGGAAGGAAACAAGCCAGGAATCAAAAATATTTTAAAAATAGGTTCGACTGATTGGAAAGAATCGAAGGAGTAATCGAGTCAAACAAAGAGTTTTAGCCTTAAAATTTGGTTTTTTTTTTTTTTTTTTTTTTTTTTTTTTTTCTATCGGTCGAAAAACAGGTTCAATCAATCAAATCTTGAAAAATCAGAAAATTTTGAAAACCTAGGAATTTTCTGTAGAAATCTTTTTAAAATGGTTTTTATGATATGAGATGCATGTTAATGATTCCAAATATTTTCAAAAACACTTTCCCTTCAATCAAATCAAAAAAATTTATCAAGCTTCAAAAATTTTCCTCACACAATTTTTACCTCAAAACCCCAAAAAGTATTAACATTTCAAGAAGCACAATTTTGGATGGCCACAAAAGGTAACACACAATCACGTGCAGAGAGTTTAACAAATACTTGCTTGTGGTGTGTGCAGCTAGTAAGTGTATGAAATACCTAAAAATGTGATATGTAGATGAAAATTAAATGCAATTCTACATTATCAATCACATAAGTTTGAAAGTGACTATCACCTAAAAAGTTACATCATATAACTCCCACATCTCCTAGAAAACTTGCAATCATGTAAAAGCATTTTTCTTTTATTCTTTTTCTTTTGATGCCTTTTTTTTTTCCTTTTTTTTTTCTTTTGAATTCTCTTTTGATTTTCACATTCTTTTCACAATTAACACCTCGTTTAATCTTGTTGTGCAAGTGCTATACCTTATCGAGCACGACTTTTATAATTTACACATAGGTGTTCATGTTTGACAAGTAACAGTAGTGAGATTGTTATTTATACCTTTCTCCTAAGATATTTTTAGTCCTTACCATCAAAAGAATGTGACTTCAAAATCAAAAGCATGTGTTTAAAATCATATACAACTCACACAATATAAGCACTACATAGCACAAATTAGCAAAGTATAGAAAAAATAGCTCATCTAAACTAAACAAGGTACACAATCATGAAATGCAAATTTCATAGGCCAACCTCAATTACACACTTGAAGATGTGTAATACAGACAAATTTTTTTTTCTTTTTTTGGGAAAACTTAAAAACATCATAAATAGACTTAGAATGAAATGCATGAATGTAATGCAAATGCAAATCCTAATTAAAAATTAAAAAAAAAAAAAAAATTTGGTCACAAGAGATCAAAAGAATTTACACAAAGACCATGTTAGATAGACTCACTGAGACTGAGTCTTTTGCATCCACACTCTTTTAGATGTAAACTTGGAATTGGAGTTTCTAGATGAATTAGGTCTAAATTCAACTCCTGTATTGGCATAAAGGTTAAGAACCTTTACCAATTCATGAATAAGTGTCATAGAATCTTGTGCTTTTGGCACAAACATTTTTTGTTTGGTTGCTTACTTTGAAGCTTGCAACTTAAAACAATTTGGGCGAGTATGCCCAGTTCCACCACAAAAAATGACAAAACCATTGAGGTTTATGTTGTTTCTTGCTTCCAAGATGATTGGGATTCTTGGGTTTTGACTCACTTAGATCTACCTTAGTTCTCCTAATAGCTAGAACTTCTTTCTTAGGTACCTTAACTTCAGGTAAAGAAATAATAAATGTAGCAGGTACAAACTTAGGAGGAAGAACAACATAAGTAGAAACACTCTATACAAACCCTAACCCTGTCTTATCATAAAAATATTTTTAAACATTTAACATATCATCTAGTTTAGAAGTAGAAGTCCTATCGAGTTGTTCTCTAGCAACAGATAATTCAGATTCTAAATTTTTAACTTTCTCAATCAAAGACAAGTTCTCAATCTTAACAGAGATTTATGAGTTCATTAGCATCAAACAATTTGACCAACAAATTTTTCTTTTCTTGTTTAAGAATGTTTATCTTCTTTAAACCTATGTCAACATTCATGGCATCCTTTGCTGCAATCTTGCAAAACTTATTATAAGCCTCTTGCAAGTTAGCATTCTCAGAGAGTTCCCATCAAAAGGGCTCTCCTCAACAATTTCAGGCTCACTTACTTCAACAATAGTAGTGAAAGCCATGAAATTTCCTTCTTGGTCACTTTCAAACTCGTGATTAGAAACTTCATCACCACTACGGGTAACAGCCATAGGCTTTCCCTTAGATCTCAAGTAAGTAGGACATTCTGACCTAAGGTGACCATAACCTTGGCAACCAAAATACTGTTGACCTAAAGAATTGTTAGAGGATTGAACAACCTTATCTTTTGATTTTTCAAAATTTTTATTTTTGGTTGTTTCATTCTTCTTCACATTCTTAGTGTCAGCATTGTTTCGATTTCTTGCCCTTCTGTTATTGTTCCTCAAAAAGTTTCTAAAGTTCTTGGCAATATAAGCTATCTCTGTAGAAGAGATTTCATCATCAAATCCACCATCATCAACAGATTTAAGAGTCATAGATTTGGATTTGTTGGTTTTGGGTAGGTCAGACTCATAAGACTGTAGAGATCCTGCAAGTTCATCAACAAGGATGGTGTCCACATCTTTGCTTTCTGTTATAGCAGTGACTTTAGGTCTAAAATCCTCTGTTAAGGATCTAAGAATATTTCTAACTACTTTAGGTTGATCATATACTTCACCCAAATTAAAAAGCAAAGTTCACTGTGTCATTCAGTTTGGCATAGAACTCATCTAAAGTTTCATCATCAAACATCCTAATGCTTTCAAACCTAGAGGTCAATTGCTACAATTTATTAATTTTTACTGCCTTAGTGCCTTCATGCACAATTTGCAAAATATTTCAAGCAGTATGAGCAACCTCTACATTAGAAATTCTTGTAAACTCTTCCATAAAAACAACATAAAAACAACATTGAATATAGCATTCATAACCTTGTTATTAAAGCTTGCTGCTTCCTTTTGAGTAGTGATCCATTCACTAACAAGAGTGGTAGGTCTCTCCCAACCATTCTCAACAGAAAGACACACCCAAACAAGAGCTAACCTACTGTAATACCACTTGTTTGTTTGTTTGTTTGTTTGTTTAGACCCCTTAAAGAAAATTGTTTAACATAATATATTAGCCAAGTGATATTTAGGTTAATTATCCAAATCTAGGTTAAACGATAATCAATCATATGATGCAAAGCAACGGAAAATAAATAACACCACGATATGATGACCTAGGAAAACCAATGAAACCAACAGTTTCAAGGTAAAAACCTGGGGATGATTTGACCTAGCTATTCTCAAGGTAAAACAAATCCACTAATAAAGAATTGAAGTTTTTTCAAAAGATTTAACCCTAAATCTATTACTACCTCCAATAGTAACTTACTAACACGATCATGTGCAAGCTAGGAATCCACAGACTCCTTCTCTCTTGGATTTGCAGCACATAAGTACCCACGCTTGTAACTTTGAGATCTCACTCAAAGGTTTCAGAACACAGCTTGATAATCTATGCATCAGCTAGATTCCACTAGCACTTGATTGTAGATCTTGTTCCGATAGATGCTTAGAGAGTTAGAAGGTACAGAACCTCTCAAATCTCACATGAGTAACTCACAAGTATTCCAAGAGTCTTCAAAACGTGGCTAGTGTTTTCCTTTTATATGTATAAGTGTTGGACTAAAACCCTAAACGTTTTCACGAGCTTGGGCCTATTTAAAAATTCTGCAAAAATTATTTTTCTGCAATTCTCAATCGGTTGAGCCTCATCCTTCAATCAGTCGAGCTTCACAAAAAATTAATTCTTTTTCCTGCAGCTTGTACATTCTTGAGTTTTGACCTTTATAGCTTTGAGCGATGTCTAACACCTATCCTAGACTTGTTTTTTTCTCAGTTTGCCAACACTTACAAGTTGAAATTCTAAACATTTAATCCTAAATCTTTAGAACCTAACATATAAATATATATATATATATATATATACACAAATGTATGTGTATTTATAAGTAAGAGGGAGGGAGAGAGAGAGAGAGAGAGAGAGACCTGAAGAGCAGAAGTGGAGCAACCAAACTTGAAATCAACAGGGAAGTCCTTTCTTTTTACTTTCTTGGGATTAGAAATTACTGTAGGTTGAACTACTTGGACTCCAGTGAGAACTTCATCAAGAGTTGTAGTTGGTGGAACAACATGTCCTTTCCAATTTTTAATGGTAGTTTTTGATTTCTTTAAAGAACCCAAATCAGCCATAGATGGCCTCATTGTCAATGCAAGGTTAAGTGCCACATAAAGAAATAGATAAAGAGAGAGATCAAGCAATGCAAGGTTAAGTGCCATATTAAGAGAGAGAGATATATGAAACTTCAAAGGATGGTTAGGGATCTAGAGCTAAGGGCTATCTATAGATTTAAGGTGATCATAAAAGAGTTCGGAAAATTTGTTTAACATCATTAGCTTTGTCTCATCTATCTATCTATTTCTACATATATATATATATATATGAGCTAAAATATATCATTTATTATTGTTACGCTGCTGTTAAACCACATCATCCACACAATTTTAAACTCTCCCTGTCTATTTTTAACTCTTTTTCTTTTTATTAATTCACAACTTACCTTTTATCCTCCTTTATTTTTGGCTCTTCTTATTCACATCATTTTACTACAAATTTGCAATTCTCTCTCCCATTCTATGTATGGCTTTCCCACATAAAAATATTATTTATCTCTCTCTCTCTCTCTCTCTCTCTCTCTCTCTCTCTCTCTCTCTCTCAATTTTTTTTACTATTTTTTGATGGATTTTTTTTTTATCTTGCATCTCTACTTTAGGTTGATTAATTTTTGTATTTTTTAGAACTCTACTTTGGGTTGATGTGGTTTAGTTTTGTGTTTTTAAATTATTATATTTTTCCTTTTATTTGATTTCATAGATGTTATCTTCTTGCATTACAAAGATAGTATATACAAATATAATGTTAGTCTATACATAGCATAATTTAGATAATTTGGTATTTATTACTATATATTTTATTTTTAATCTTTTTCTTCTCATCTTATTTACTATAAATTTGTTATTATCTCTCATATTCTCTCCTGAAAATAACTATTACTATATATTTATTAATTTTAGTAATTTGTTTCAATAAAATTGCACTTTGCCCTCCTCAACAATATTATTGATCCTTTTTAAAGGCTATAAGAAAAATTTTATTGATCTAAAATTTAAAATAAATTTAACAAGCTCAAAAAAATTAGCATAACAACAAAATTTATTAATAGCAAACTTAAGACCAAACAACACCCCAAAACAAACCCATGACAAACACATACACAAAAAGAGAGAAAAATGGTCTAAAAAGAAAAAGGCACCCGACACGCAAGACACTAAAATAAATAAATAAATAAAATTTAAACTAAGTGAGACCTTGGACTAGGGGCAGGAAAAGGGAGGCGTTGGGCCTGGGCAAGTGGGCAACTGCAGCACAACACAACACAGTCGTAGCAGTAAATAGACCAGCACCGCGCCACCACCAGTCCACTATCCTCAAATTTGGTATTATTTCCTTTTTTTTTATTGGAATATCTTATCTCTCTCATAAATCTCTATTGCCGAAAATTGCTAAGCTTTGTTGGTTGATTAGCTTGATTTGATAATTTAAGTTATGAAGAAAATAGAAAGAGAGGCAGAGATGAGAGAATTCTCTCCACAAATTACACTCACCGAAAATAGAAGAAAGAGAGAGGTAGAATGCTCAATCTCTCTCTCTCTTTCTCTCTTTAATAAATTTAAAGAGAGAAAGAGATATCTGCAACTTTGAAATTTATTGGTTAGTTGTTGAGTGCTTGTGTGCATAGTGCTGGTGTGTTGTGTGTAGTGATTTGTAGATTATTGAATATTTAATGAGATGATAAATTCAAATTATATTTATTTTTAGATTATGAAAAAGTCAACAACAAATATTTGATTTTTTCAAAAAGAAAAGATTCAAATGATTTCAAAGATTTAAAAAAACGCCGAGATTCCTTTTCTTAAATAATTGCATTGTAATTTATTTAAAATAATAATAATGATTTGTGTATTTGTCTTTGTTAATAGTTTGTTAATACTAAATGAATGCTTATTTGAAGTTTCATAATTTTTTTTTTTTTTTTGGTTTATACTTATACCCCTCTAACTCCAAGTCCTAGCTCCATCCTTACCCCATCTCCATGCAAACCCTCAAAGCCCTGCCCGAATAAAGTACCCCTTCACGTTGACTCCCTTTCTACACTCAAGAGTTAGAAAATTTTCTTGACCTTGTTTATCATCTAATGCAATCTCTATGGGAATAGTGTCATCTCGATTATCTGGATATCCTGTTGCAAGTTGCAAGGCATAACTTGGTCATTTCCAAAGAAGAGAAAAAAAATATACTTTGAACTTAAACCAACCCACCAACTATTCTCGGTTCGCAGCATAGAATTTGATATTATGGTACTCTTGCTTCATATAAATCAATGCATCCCTTAATCCTTGTGGATAGACATAAATTTGTCTGCAACCTAGTGTCTGGATTAACAATGAAATAATATGTTCTTAGGGTAAGTCCTTGATTTAAATCTATTTTAACATGTCAATTTAAAAGAAAATGATCTTCCCAGATCCCCAATGAGTGCCCCATTTCTATACTATGACAAATACAACAAACAGTAAAGATGGATTAGATAATCCTAGCCATTAAATAAGATCTAATTGTGAAAGTTCAATTAGTGTGAAAAACACTAATGAATGTTTAGACCCCCCCAATTTCAAATTTAACCAATACAAGTTTACACCCAAACAATAGATGTGCGGAATAATAGGTATAAGCAAAAACCCAAACAAATAAACAACTCTACACCATAATTAATCACAACACAGCAGCAATTGAAAGGCAAGAGCAAGGTTTAGAGAGATGCAAACACAAAGATAACACCGGCACGTGTTATCGAAGAGGAAACTGAAGAACTCGACGAAAAACCTCTCTACCATCCTCCAAGCGATAAAATGATCCACTAAAGAATAAAGTTGGAGTACATGGATAACAAAAGACCCTTCAAGCCTAGTCTACCCAATGTACTTGAGCCCTCCAAGCTCCTGTTACCAACTGGTTAAGCCTAACCGTGTCTTCTCTAGCTTTCCAAATCCCGCAATAAGCCCATTGCATCAATCAAGTGAATTAGTCGTCTTTGAATTGCTTCCCAAGCACCAAAATACCTCCTCACTGATATAGGTATGGTGAGATAAGGATTTAGCAAATGAACCTCTCAAGGATATGTTAATAGAGAGGGTGAGAGTAGAGGAATTTGGATAATTAAATGTTTAAGATTGTGGATGAGTCAATCTTAGTTTTCTCTAGGATTTCTCTTTCAAAATTCTCACTGGAAGCTCTCTACATTTCATGAGTATAAGGGTATTTATAGTATGATATGTGAGGAATGTGAAAAGACACTTTTTTCTGCAAAACAGGACATTCTAGCGACTTAGTCTCACGAGTGGGATGAGTGGCGAGTTTGAGTCACGAGATAATTGTCAGGTCAGACTGTACTTTTTGTCCTGTAGTGCTCCAGCTGTCATAACCCTTCAGCTTCCTACATGCTTCACACGTGTAGCATTTTGGCAAGTTGCCAGTCGCGAGTCACTCGCAAGATACAGTCGCAAGAAACCTCTTGAATGCTCACACACTTGAATTTCTTCACGCTCTCTCACTCACAACCCTTACATAATTCCCACTTAAATACAAGGTATCTAATTGCTGAATTATAAGTAAATTTGGCACAGAATAATACCAACACATAGTTGAATAAATTCAACCTTACAAATTCCAATATAATTGTGGGCATTACATACTAATTATAAATAATAGAAATCCTCTAGAAGTTGTGTACAAAAGTTTAACTGTCAAGTTAACGTCGAATGCCACTTTAGCTAATTTCTTCCGTAAATTCAAGAAGTTCATCGCTTACCAAAGCCTTCATAATGAATGGCTAATCTCCAAACATTAATGGCTCCATAAACCTATTTTTAGGATAGAGTTTAACGACTTAAAAAAAGATGAGAAAGACTTTTTTTATATTAAAAAAAAAAAATTTACAAAGATCATTTGTATCTATTTCATTAAGGGTGACAAACCATCCAACCAAGAAGTTAAGTCAAATGCTCTGTTTTATGCATCTTTATCATGGCATGTATGCCCGGGTGGCTCAAACCATTGTGTCACTAGCGAAATACCGATTTCTCCTCCTTGGAATGGCTATGGATTGAAAAACAAATTATACAACTAATTTTGTATAGAAACAACAAAAACAAAATTAGTTATTCTAACACAAAATTGGCATGTATAATATCTTATGCGAATGTTAGCTTAATTATTATTGGCCTATTGGAAATGCAGCAAAACGAAAATTTTGATCAATGAACTATCTCCTGGTATTTTTCTTTGTAGAGTTTAGCAGCTGCAGCATGGGCTAATATAAATATATAATGTGATGATTAGCAAGGAAAGGATCTGTCACAGTTGCATTCGGGTTAGACATTCCTACTTTATAACCGTACTGTCCCAAGGACTTGGGGCTCATTGAGTGCTTCACTCGATCACCAAAATATTGGTAACAACTAACAATTTCGGCATAGACTTTAAAATCATTCCTATTAATAGTAAGGCAGCAACAAAGTACATTAATTAATATCTCACAACAATTTAATAGTTTTTTTTTTTTTTTAAGAGAAACAATTTGATAGTTTAGGTGATTAGGATCTGTTTGGTAAGAAAATTCTAATAACGTTGTTTGTATTTTTGAAAATACTTGTAGTTGAAAAAGTGTAAAAATATGTGTAATGTTGTTTAAATATTAAAAATTGTTGTTTAAACAATAGTAACAAACGGGCCCTAAAATAGTAACTCTTATCAACCGGAAGAAAATGAACCTACAAAATCTGGTAGCTCAAGAAGTCTTTGTATTTATCTTGCAGTGCTTGCAGTAAGTCAAAGTGGAACAATGTCACAAATGGGGTTATCCCTGCATGAAAAACCATGTCACAGCCAAGTTTGCATGCTCCTGTAAATCACAGCTCAATCTCTCTCTCTTTCTGAATCATTCTCAATCAATAGTCTTTTTTCTCTCTTTTGTTTTCCATCTTTCCAATATAATTACTTTTGAAGTCAGTTCTTGATTTGCAGGCTCTAGAAGCACACTGACACAAGACATTGAATAAACACACCTGAAGCCTAGCTAGTTTCCCCTCTCCACTGATAGTATTTCCCCTTGGGGATATTAACCAAATAAGATCAATGTAATCAATCCTCTAAACAAATTTGATATGTTAAGAGAGAATCAGTCTTGAGGGCGATAGTCAAATATGAAACTCATGTCAACGAATCACCCATTGCAGCTACTGTTGCGTTTCCTCTTTGTTGCTGTTGACTATATACATGTAACGTTTCAGAAAACGTTTTCTACGTACTCTTAAAAAGCGACAATCATTTTGTGATCTATTAGGCTTGTTTTCTATTAATTTGTGTTTTCCGTCACCCCAAACATTAGAAAATATGAAATTCTTGTTTTAGAAAACATTTTCTACTAAAACAAGCTTAGTATGAAAATTTAGGAAGAAAAACTTGCCATTACTCATATGAAGCTCGATAGGATTGAAAAGAAAATCGGCCCTTACCCTTTTGTATTAGCTCATTAATGAAACTGTTGTAGAAGTTGATTCCCTCTTGGTTTACTCCACCCCTACCGTCCCACCTGCAAGTTCAACTTGGATCATATAAATACCACTTGGAACTCTTGCTTTCATTTAGCTCATATTGAACTTTCGAATTTGCTGCCAAAAATTGGATTTCTGACTTCTGTAAAAAAAATCCCAAATCTGCCATTGATGGCCTCATTGGCAATTCAACGTTGCGAGCCATATCTAGAGAGAGAGAGAGAGGATCGATAGATGGGTTGGGAACTTTTTCTTCAGCTTAGGGGTATTCGTATTTATGTAGTCCAAGTTTTCATCTAAATTAGTTTGAAAAAGTCTCTTCCAATTTACTGCTCAATACTATCTATAATAGGATTTTCTTTGAACTGGACTTAGGGGTGTCCAGTCCAACCCAGACCCAAACAGAACCGCCCTGACCGACTCGACCCGATTAGATATGAGTCGGCTCCGAATAAGTTTCGGTCGGCAACGGTTGTGAACTTTCAAATCCGGCCATTTTCGGTTCGGATATCGGTTTTCAATTATGGCAACCAGTAAAAACCGAACCGACCGAATATATTAAACTAACAACTTTCTTACTTGGTAACCGTGTCTCTACTTTTTGAAACTCTTACTTCTTTGCATGGCTGACACGTCCTACCAGCCATGTCTCTTCCATTCCATCTTTTTAGCAAACTTTCTCTTTCTTTATTTTTATAATGCAAACTTATCTCTTCCTGTCTCCCATTCTTATCAAACATCATTTCTGACTCTTCTTCTGGTTCTCTTTGAAATCAAAAGCTAAAAACCACTCATCATGCGGTGTGAGTCCTTTGCCAAACTTCTCTCAGAAGTAAAACACAACTCCTCCCTCTCTCTCTGTGCAATGACTGTCACCTTCTCTTGCTCTCCCCCTTTCATTTTATTCTCGGAGTTTGATCATCACTTTTGCAATTTTTTGGTGGTGTGACTGTAATAGTTGGCCATAGGTAATTTGGGTATGGTGAGGACCGTGAGGTGGGTGAGGCAGTAGCTGTGATGTATTTTGATGTTTTGTGTTGTACTATGTTTGGGGTTTTCTGTGTGTAGTTGCAGATTTGAAGCCAACCGCTAATCCGACCGAACCCACCGACAGCGGGTGACAGAATCCAGGACCCGATGAGATCGGGTCGAGTCACGGGTTGACCCTCAACCCGAGTCCGACCGACCCGTGGACACCTCTAACTGGACTTTTATATAGTTCAAAAATATCATCATTAATAAACGAATTTTATTTTGAATTCAAAAAAATAATTCCTAAAATTTAGGATATTTTTTCTTCATGTTCATCTTTTTATTCCTTAAAATTTCTCCCTTTTTATTCCTTTTTCATCTAAATAAAAGTAAAACAGCCCCAATTTATAAAATAAAAAAACTAAGAGAACTCCTAAAATTTAGCCTTGTTTCCCCTCACTTTCATCTTATTTTTCTTACCCAAATTTTTCTCTATATCGCTGCACCCTGCACCACTTTCAAACACACATTTAAAAACTAAATTACAATTTTTGCTTATCTCTAAAGTTTATTCTATACTACTATTTAAGGGACTGCCCATGTTTGGACCGGATTTTTTTTTGTTCCAAAATACCCCTACAGCCTATGTTTAAGTAGGGGCAAAACTTGGTAAAAATGCTTCTTTAACTTCCACATAAAACACTATCTACAAAATAAAACCACACTCCCAGTATACTCACGTTGGATTTCAAATTCAAATTGCTTCTTCTTCAGTTCTCCAATTCACCACACATAATACTCATCACACCCCTAGGTTTTTTTTGTGATTGGAAAATGTAGTAATCCCAAAGCATAATAAATGCTCTAAATTAATCCTTACCTAAAAAATAGAAGAGCCTCTAAGCACACGCGTGAGCGCGTGCTCAGAGGCTAATCTTTTTATTTGTTTGAAAATAAAAAATATATATATCAAAATTATAATTGATGCAAATTATTAACTTTTACCTTAAAATAAAAACCCTTTGAACACACGCAACGTGCGTGCTAAGAGGCTAGTAAACTATATGTACTTATCTTAAATAAATTGCATGACTCATTTAAAAGATTATATAATTATAAGTACTGGTCTTTTTTATTGTCATATAATGAGTTTTTTTTTCATATGAAAATCAAGAAGATTTTATTTAAACAGAAACGGTACAAAGTACACTGAAAATCCAATTAAACTTGCTCATCTATAACTACATCAAAGAACACTTGAGGGGCAGAGCCCAAAACAAAAGAACTAGCCAACTTGTTCCATAAAGACCAGGTTGCTAAGCAGTGGGCCACATCATTTGCTTCTCTTGGAACCCAATTAAACTGAATATTTTATGAGAAATGCACCGGCCTAATTGTATTAGCAATTAGAATGAAAATTCTCCACGGATCCTCTCTGTTTTGCTTCTGAATAGCCTCCACACAAACTGTGGCATCACTTTCCACAATTACAGAGTAGGCATTCAGCTTCAAGCCTTCAAGGCTTGTTGAGTTGCCCAATTGATGGCTTCAACTTCGACTTGAAGTGGGATAATGGTTTCCACCCTTTTGGACATAGCAAAAACCAATGTCCCTCCCCAATCTCTCGCCACAAATCCACGTATGATTAAAATATTAGTTCATGGTCTCTTTAATTGTCATACAATGATTTGAGGGAAATTTTCTTTAAACCATAGGTGGTAAACTTTTTTCTTTATAGGTTGAGGTGACAATAAATGTGGGAATTTTTGTTTTGCTTCAGCATATGGGTTTAATTAGATTTGTGTCGTAATAAATTTCTTTTAACATACGTGTTCTTGGGTTTATATGGACGCTATAAAGAGATGCTCAACGAATTAATGTCAATGTCCATGGTTTTCTTTTCTAATTTGACGTTGACATATATACTTCTTAATTTGTTACATTACATCTCTAAAATGGATGGGTAGAGTGGGAAAAAGACAAACAGATAACGGAAGTGACAAATTTAGATCGAGGAAAAGGAAATAAAACAGAGAAGATAGTGGGAGACGTGAGGGATTGAAGGAGATAAGATCATAAGATGCTAAAATTGACTTGGACTTCTAGAGGGATGATCAGATAAGGGTGACAAATTAAAGACATGAGTGGTTAGATGATAGATAGGATACAAGAACAATAAAGTCTTGGAAATTGGAATTCAATATTAAGGTAAATGGGAGCAAGTTGGAGAGAGAAAAAAAATGCCTAGAATACTTTAGAGGGCGATTGAAATTTTGGGATGATTATTAGTGCACAGTCTGCTTTATGCATAGTACATACAAGTCACATATATGACTTGTGTGAAGTATATGTATACTAAAGTATGTGTAATAGACACCATTACGAATTTTGAAGGTAATATCGAGCCGAACTTCTTTTTTTATACTTTTTAGTCAGTTGTTGGTTTGGCCTACCCGATTGGTATGCTGACCTAGAGAGTGTCTTATAAGGAATTGCATAGCAAGGGAAATTTGGTGGTGATGTGAGTGGAATTTTCCATTTATGGAAGGGTGAATGAGGACAAGTTATGACTTGGGGGAGAGGGAATTGATTTTCTTTCATTCCCTTCATGCCTAGGATTTGGGCAAATGTCCTCATTTTATAGCAGTATGAGATAAAAATCTACATGGTTTGTTATGGGAAGACTCTAGTCTAGAGTTAAAACACTTGCATCAATTGTGAACTCTCAGTCTCTCACATGGTAGCGGTATGGACCATACCACATTTAAGTGCGCATTTCTTAAAGTAATTAATTTAAGGGAAATATTAATGGATGCTCTAAGGATATTGATTTATAAATTATTTTTAGAAACATTTTATGGAAAAATGATAAAACAATTAATTTTTCTGACAGATTTTTTTATTGTCCATGAAAGTTGTGTTAAAAATTTCCTAATATAATTTATTAATAATTGTCTTAATGGCATCCGTTAACATAACCCTTAATTTAAAGCATAGCACAATAAAATGGTAATGGACCAGGTCAATTAACTTTGGCCATGCCCTTAATCAAAATAGGAGGACAATTGAATGAATTTCCAATGAACCAAGGTGCGTATATTTTTTAGTTAAATTCATGGAACCAATTTAAATAAATTTAAATTTCCTTTTGAAAGTAATTGGATCCATGGAAAATCAATTAACTTCCCCAATGAATTGCAATTATAAGACACACATCTCAAGGTAATTTAAAGATTAATTTTTGGCCAAAGTTTCAGGATCACCCAGTCACAAGAATAATCATGGAAATATCTTAGAAAAGTTCAACAAGGGAAACTAAATCAAAATTTATAAAATATTGCATGTCTCCCAATAAAATAAACTTTTAATGATATCTCAATTGTCTTTAATCTAATTTTGTCATACGAACAGTTAATTTGAAGGGAAATTCATGATCTTTAATTTAAAACTCGGTTAACCCCATAAAATTTATTGAAATCAACAAAAAAAAAAAGGGATTTAACCATTAAATTCATAAAGTCCCTTAAATTAAAGCTCAAATTTCCATCAAAATCTAGGGCTGGACAAAATATGGTATTAATAGAGAGAGAGAGAGAGAGAGAGAGAGAGAGTAGTGATGGGCCAACAGAGTCAAAAATCCAACTCTTTGTGTTGCCACTATGTCCTAAACAAGTCTTGACCGTGTCCAAAAGCAATAACAAAATTATCAGACACGTAGGTAGTTATGTTTGACATGGGCACATTGTGCTTTAGCCATGTCCATGCTATATAACACACTTGTAATAGCCGAGTCCATAATGATGCATGTTTTCTTGAGTTGCTTGTCTTTCCTAGTTGGTGTTCGTAACATGTGGGGATTGTCGGTGTGGGTGTGTTCCAAACTCTCCTGTATTAGTTTGGAGCGTGCTCTTACTTGTGTTTATAAATGATTGTGGATAGCTTTTGGGCCTTTATAGCCATTTGTAGTCGTTTAGTTTGACCGTTGTGCATAGCTTCCTTTGTAAACTAATCTATTAATTTATTAAATTAATGGCTTATTAAACACATCATCAGAACACTTCCTGTTAAGAAGATCAATCAAAAGAATAAACCTGAAGCAGTGATGAATAAAGGAAGACTGACTCGTGCAAGAAGGACTAAAGAACAAAAGAAGAAAAGGGGATTAAACGACAGTAGCAACAATAGCATTAGTATATTACTGAGAAAGCTACTTGTAGCATTAAAAGGAGTAAGTTAAGCACGAGAGATGCACATGGGGTATCTGTGGAGCTGTTAGTGGACAGATGGCTTAAGGTTATTGGAGGAGTAGAATTTGGGAAGTTGTTACAGGTAGTTAGAGGAGGTTGTTAGTTTTCCCGCTCTTTTATTTTTCTGGTACAGTAGTGATTTGTAGTATAAATGTAAAGGTATACTTTGTAATTCATTCATTCTTTGTAATCACAATTCAAAGCAATAAAATCTCTCTCTCATTCAGAAGATTTTTCTCTCTTCATTGTTGAAGATTCTCATAGTTTCTTTGATATTTGCTTAATTGTGATACTCTGTTTTTCATTTCTGATCTTTAACATGGTATCAGAGTGTTAATCAGGATCAGATCGTTTTTTTTTTGTTGTTCTTTTTGGTTATTTTCTTTTGGATTCTCTGAGAATTCATCTAATCTTCTTCAAGGTTCGAAGCTCCAACAATGGCGACCGCTGAAGAAACCTCAAACAATCATTCATCAAGCAACAATCAAACTACAACAGCTGCGAATGGTGATTCTGTAAATCCATTCTTTCTCAGCAGTAGCGATAACAACACTGTTCAACTCGTTTCTCAGAAGTTGATTGGAGGTAGAAATTACTTTCCATGGGCAAGATCAATGGTAATTGCACTCACTTCTAGGCACAAGACTGGCTTGGTCGATGGCACCATAGCAAAACTAAGTCCAGATTCACCACAATTCATTTTGTGGACTCGGTGTAATATGACAGTGCTCAGTTGGATTATTAATTTAGTATCACCAAACATTGCTTCTAGCATTATGTACACTGACAATGCAAGAACAATTTGGCTGGATCTTCGCCATAGGTTTTCTTAGAAAAGTGGCCCTAGAATCTTTGAACTTCAGAAGGAATCAGCTTACCTTGTTCAGGGGCAATTGTCTGTGGAAGATTATTACACGAAGTTCAAAGCCTTGGTTGATGAATTGGCTAACTATCAAATTGTGCCTGTGTGTAAATGTCCCTGTAATTGTGGAGCTCAAAGAACCACTTCAGACTTATATGATCGTGATCAAGTGATGCGATTCCTGATGGGATTGAATGACTCATATTCAGCTATCAGATGTCAAATCTTGCTGTATGAACCTCTACCTGATATCAATCGAGTTCTTTCCTTGATATTGCAAGAAGAAAAGCAAAGGAGTTTCAAGAATGGTGAATTCACTGGTTCCACACATCCAATTGAAGCCACAACATTGTACTCAAATGCTAGTTCTGGTTTCAAACACAACCACAATAACAAAGGAAATTACAAAAGGGAAGGACCTATTTGTACTCATTGTGGGAAGACAGGGCATACAGTGGATAAATGCTACAGGTTACATGGATTTCCTCCAGGGTTCAAATTCAAGAACAAGTCCATGGCCAATCAAGTAGTTGGTTTTGGAACTACCAATCCTAATCAATCTGTTGAGGAGTTTGTGATTTCAACTCCACAGTGTCCAATCTTTAAATCTCAATGTGAACAGCTTTTAGCCTTTCTGAATTCACAATCAGTTGGAGAAATAGCTCAGCCCTCAACTTCACAGCAGTCAGCTTACTTAAACACTGGAGGAACTGGCACTTCTCAACCTTTGGCATTAAGTGCATCTACTTCCAATTACATCAACAACTTCTTAGGTGAAATCTTTAGTCATTCCTCGTTTACCATTCCAAATCCTATTCCACATTCAACTGTTTTTTCAGCTAAAACAGTAAACAAATCAGCTTACATTGAAACAGATTGGATCATTGATACAGGTGCTACTAATCATATGGTCCACTCTGAATCCGTTTTAAATTCTTTTACTTGTGTTTCTAACTCCTATGTCTACTTACCCAATGGTGAAAAGGTCTTAGTGACTCACATAGGAACTGTGCATATCAATGACACTCTAATTCTTACTGATGTGTTGTGTGTTCCTTCCTTTACTTTCAACCTCATTTCTGTCAGTAAATTGAACAAATCACAATGTTGTTGCCTTATATTTCTTGGATCATTTTGCTTTATTCAGGATCTTGCTCATTGGAGCACGATTGGTCTAGGTAGAGAACAAAGTGGATTGTATCTGCTGGATAGCAAATACCAGGATTTGTCTTCTACTCCAGCCTCTACCTATTGTAATTCTGTTGCTTCTCATTTTGATTTCTGGCATGCTAGATTAGGGCACCCTTCAAGTGGTAAACTTGAACTTGTGAATAAGATCATGCCTTTTGTACAGTGTAATAAAACCACTCATTGTGACATTTGTCCAATAGCAAAGCAAAAAAGATTGCCCTTTTCAGCTAGTACTCATATTTCTGATCATCCTTTTGATTTGATACATTGTGATTTGTGGGGTCCCTTTTCCATTCCTACTATTGATGGTTACAAGTATTTCCTTACAATTGTTGATGATTTTTCTAGATGTACATGGATTTATTTGTTAAAAGCTAAATCAGAAACTCAAGTTCTTTTGCCACAGTTCTATGTTTATGTTGAAACTCATTTTGACAAGAAAATCAAGTGCATTAGAACTGATAATGGCACTAAGTTTTTGTTAAAAGATTTTTTCAAGTCCAAAGGCATTATCCATCAATTGAGTTGTGTTGAAACCCCTCAACAAAACTCAATTGTGGAAAGAAAACATCAACATATTCTAAATGTGGCTAGAGCACTTAAGTTCCAATCAAATGTTCCTTTGAATTTTTGGGGAGATTGTGTGCTCACAGCTGTATACCTCATCAATAGGTTGCCTAATTCTACTATTAACAATAAAACACCCTATGAAGCTCTTTTTGGTAAGCTGCCTACCTTTTCACATCTTAGAGTGTTTGGTTGTTTATGTTATGCATCCACACTTGCACATAAAAGGCATAAGTTTTTACCTAGAGCCACTAAATGTGTGTTTCTTGGTTACCCATTTGGTGTTAAAGGTTACAAAGTGAAGGATTTAACCACACATTCAGTTTTTATTTCAAGAGATGTGCACTTCTATGAGTCACTATTTCCTTTTCAATCTTCTGATTTTCCTCAATATCTTGATCCCTTTGATTCCAACACTTTGTCCTCACCTGTCCCTTTAAACCCCATTCCCTTGCCTACTATCTCAAATGACCCTATTCTGCCTGACTTTCCAGATTCTGCAACAAGCACTTTTGCTACTGCAGAATGTGTTCCTTTGGATTGTTCCATTGATACTTCTAGCTTTTCATCTCTTGCATCTGACACTGTCACTGTTCCAGCCTTACCTCATACTTCTCCACCTCAAATTAGGAAGTCTAGTAGGACTCATAGACTACCTACTTATTTACATGATTACTCTTGTTCCTTGCTTACCACCAAGCCTTCACCAGGTAGTCCCTATGATATCCATAATCATCTTTCTTATGCTAACCTTAGTTCTTCCTATCAAGTTTTTGCTCATGCTGCTAGTGCTGAAGTTGAACCTGAGTATTACCATCAGGTTGTGCTTTCAAAGGCTTGGCAGGGAGCAATGGACAAGGAGATTGGTGCTTTGGAACTTAATCATACTTGGGATGTAGTCTCTCTACCTCATGGGAAGTCTCCAATAGGTTGCAAGTGGGTTTATAGGATTAAATATAATCCGGATGGCTCTGTGGAGAGATACAAAGCCAGATTAGTAGCTAAAGGGTATACACAGCAGGAGGGGCTGGACTACTCTGAGACATTCTCACCAGTTGCCAAATCAGTGTCTGTGAGGGTGTTGCTGTGTATTGCTACTATCAAGGGTTGGCCTTTACATCAGTTGGATGTTAATAATGCCTTCCTCCATGGTGATTTAGAGGAGGAAGTGTACATGTCCCTACCACAGGGCTATCACAGCAAGGGGGGCTATTCAACAGATGCTAGACCTCTTGTATGCAGGTTGAGAAAGTCACTTTATGGATTGAAGCAGGCCAGCAGGCATTGGCATGCTAAACTATCCACAACAATCACTGAAATGGGTTTTGTTCAATCAAAATCTGATTATGCCCTATTTGTAGATTCAAAAGGCTCTAATTTCACTGCCCTTTTGGTCTATGTAGATGATATATTGATCACAGGCAATGATGCTCAATGTGTAGCAGATTTGAAAGCACTCTTGGATGTTAAGTTTGAGATAAAAGACTTAGGAATCTTGAAGTATTTTCTGGGGTTAGAAGTGGCAAGGAGTGATAAGGGCATTACTCTTAATCAGAGAAAATATGCCTTAGAAGTGTTGACAGATTCGGGTATGATAGGCTGCAAGCCTATGAAAACTCCTATGGAGCAGCACCTTAGATTGTCAAAGGATGAAGGAGAGTTAATTGATGATCCTTCATAGTACAGAAGGCTTATAGGCAGGTTGATGTATTTAACCTTGACAAGACCAGACATTTGTTATGCAGTGAATAGGCTAAGTCAATTTTTGAGCAAGCCTAGGCATCCTCACATGGTGGCAGCACTAAGGGTTTTACAATACATCAAGGGTGCTCCAGGGCAGGGGTTGTTTTTCTCAGCTAACTCAGATTTTCAATTGAAGGCATTTTGTGATGCGGACTGGGCAGGATGCCCTGACACTAGGAGATCTTTGACAGGATATTGCATTTTCCTTGGTGAGACTTTGATATCCTGGAGGTCCAAGAAACAAAACACAGTATCAAGATTCTCAGCAGAGGCTAAGTATAGATCAATGGCTTCAACATGCTGTGAAATCACTTGGTTGCTATATCTACTTGAAGACTTCAAGATTGAGCACTCCAAGGCTGCACTACTCTACTGTGACAACAAGGCAGCCTTGCACATAGCTGCAAACCCAGTGTTCCATGAGAGAACAAAACATATAGAGGTAGATTGTCATTTAGTCAGGGAAAAAATACAGGCAGGGATGATTAAGACTTTCCATGTCAGGACCAATTTACAACTAGGTGATGTGTTTACTAAAGCACTTGGTGCACCTGCATTCCTGGATTTGATTAGTAGATTAGGATTACTCAACATTTTCAGTCCTAATATTACTTATCCACAATCATGGCAAGACTCAGAAGCTATTTCCACAACAGAAGCAGCTCTGGTCTTGAGGGGGGCTGTTAAGAAGATCAATCAAAAGAATAAACCTGAAGCAGTGATGAATAAAGGAAGACTGACTCGTGCAAGAAGGACTAAAGAACAAAAGAAGAAAAGGGGATTAAACGACAATAGCAACAATAGCATTAGTATATTACTGAGAAAGCTACTTGTAGCATTAAAAGGAGTAAGTTAAGCACGAGAGATGCACATGGGGTATCTGTGGAGCTGTTAGTGGACAGATGGCTTAAGGTTATTGGAGGAGTAGAATTTAGGAAGTTGTTACAGGTAGTTAGAGGAGGTTGTTAGTTTTCCCGCTCTTTTATTTTTCTGGTACAGTAGTGATTTGTAGTATAAATGTAAAGGTATACTTTGTAATTCATTCATTCTTTGTAATCACAATTCAAAGCAATAAAATCTCTCTCTCATTCAGAAGATTTTTCTCTCTTCGTTGTTGAAGATTCTCATAGTTTCTTTGATATTTGCTTAATTGTGATACTCTATTTTTCATTTCTGATCTTTAACACTTCCCCAATCTGTTCATTTATTGCTTTCTCGATTAGATTACTTGAGAACAATTCTTTATCTCTTCCTCAAGTGTTGTTGCTCTTTCCTATTTATTACTCTCTTGATCTTAGATAATTTTCTTGATCAATTAAAAAGGAAAGACATTATTAAAAGGTTATTCTTGAACATTTGTGGGAGGAACTGTGTTCAAGACAAAGGTCGATTGTATTGTCTAATCTTAAGGGGTTATTCAGTTTGCGAACTGTTCGTACCAGATTTTACTCCTAGTGGCACAAACGGTTCTTGTTATTGATTATTTGGCTTAACTTGTTTTTGACTAAGAGTTTGTACATTTACTAAAATATTTCCAACATGGTCTAACAAGTAATATAAAGCTTGAACCAAGCCCCAATATGATCTGCAACTAGACCCACAATAGTATGTGAGACCTATGGGTCTCGTATTAGGACAAAGATTGGATTCAGTTTTCTGTGCATTGAACCCGATAAGATTATAACACGTGTCCACTTTTAGTTATGCATCATGATCTTGACAAATTCATTGCATAGGAGCACTGAGACAAAGAAGTGCATGATATTAGGCAATTAGAGGGCGGGGGGAAAGACATTGATGTGTTAACATCATTAAAATATGAGGATGGAGATAAAACGTCAGATTCCTTAATTAAGAACATTTTCATTGATAAAAATAGCTAATACGTAGTATATTTTAAAGAATCAACTATATCAGTGCCGACACATATTGGGTGAAACAAATTAATATACAAAGAAAAAGATATATTACTATTCATTGAATTATAATAGATGGAGTGTATTATTTCACACATATGTAGGGGGGGAAGCGTGTGAAAGTGAAACAAGGGAGTGGATCCATCAAAAAAAGAAGAAGAAACAAGGGTGTGAATAGTCTTTTAACGAATAGATATTATAGCGTATTGGATAGGAATTAGGAGGAACTTTGACTTGAAATCCACATTTGAAGCTTTCAAATTTTCCTTGCATACTGAGACAGTTCATCTGATGCATTGTAACTCTCATTTCTGCATATCTTGTTGGATTCTTGAGCTTACATCTGCAGCTTCCATCTAGTAAGACTCTTTCTCTTTTTATATTGATTAAGATTCATGGATGTTCTTCATCCCAATACCATAGAAACTGATTGAAGCTTTTTTTCTTTTTTTCCTAGATCAGCCTTGTTTTTCTTATGATAATATGATTGTGTTTGATTTTTTATTTGACCCACTTAAAAATATGCATCAGAATTTTAATCAAGTGAATCATAAAAAACCAGAAAACATCCAACTTTTCAGAATAAGTAGCAAACTTATGTTATATCAGGCTCCACAAAAAGTGGAGCTTTGTAGCACCAACTACCAGTCTACCATCTTTTTAATGATCTATAGACAATTAATATGCTTTCAACTTTTGTTGTATGGGCTGGACCTTTATTGTTTGGGGGTGTAAATTAAGACACATGTGGACTTGTTATAATTATTGAGATTGGTCCAATTCAAAATAAGCTTACCATTAATTTATTGACTTTCTCATTTTATTATGTCTTATAATAAGCTCTAACCCTGTCTTTCTTTGTAATTCCTGCGACATGAACTTCTTTTCTTTTTTTTAGAGGTGTGATTTCAAGAAGCCGAAATGCAACTTAGAAATTTTTTTTTTTTTTTTTCAAGTGAACTTGTTAATTTAAGGTATGCTTGAGTGTAATTAATATCATTTTGACTATTAATTTCAGCGTTGACTGGCTGTTATGTGCAGGTCTCCAAGTTGTCATAGCTTATAATGAAAATCCTCCAGAATTTTTTGAACAGTCCCATTGGCCCTAAAACAACACACTTTTGGGGCCCTGTTGTGGGCTGGGGCATTCCTATTGCAGTATGCTTCAATACTTATACTGATGCCACACTAATGCATATATACTAACTTCAAATGTTTATTGTAGTTTCTTTATCCAAACAATTTAAAGTACACATAGATTTTGAACTTAACTACTTTCAGATTAATATCATTGCTGATTCTGACAGGCAATGGTCGACACAAACAAACCCCCAGAGTTGATTTCTGGCAATATGACAACAGGTTTCTCTAAATTTTTAAGGCTTTGGGCTAATCAAGAACGGATAAAATTCAATTTGAACTTTTACTTTTTTTAGCCTTGTAATGTGACCTTAGAACTATCACTTCTGTGGTTGTGTTGCAGTTATGTGTGTTTATTCAGCATTGTTCATGAGGTTTGCATGGATGGTACAGCCACGGAATCTCCACCTTCTTGCATTGCATGCCGCGAATGAGAGTGTACAGCTCTATCAGCTCTCACGTTGGTTGAAATTTCAAGGGTGAGCGCATCTAATTATTCACTAATTCTAAGCACACAACTCAGACTGGAATGGTTTCCGACTTTAGTTTTATCATTTGTGCTTTCAATCTAATCCCATGGTTCTGAATTCTAATAATTAGTTAAAAAGAACAATGACCGATGAGTGTTGAATTGTGCTTGGCTCATGGAAACATGAGCTGTATTGTTCAATGGTTCTTTTCATATATTGTTGCCAGATAGATAAATGGGAATAGTAATTCCATTCCAATTTCTTGTATTTCATATAATCACCATTACATGATAATTATACCAAATTTACCTTTTTCCTTTGTTTGGATGATCCTCCTTAACATTGACACAAATAATACTCGAGGACAAATAAGTTAAGCCATGCAACAAACCAACTGCTATAATCCTATCTATAATATAAAGCAAGCAACTTGGCCTAGGAATTCATTTCTCCCTGTTTCTGCTCTCTCCTATCTTAACATATTTTATTTTTTCCTCATTTTATTTTAACAGGTTTCTTGGTGACAAAAGCTTGCAGCAGAAGAACGAGGAAGCTGAAACATAGTGATTCAGAGATGGTTGATTTATATTTTCTTTGTCGAATCTTTGAAACATAGTGATTCAGAGATGATTGATTTATGTTTTCCTGGGCCTAATCTTTTGTATATAATTTATCATAACTGGACGATTTGCTTCTTTTCTCAAGTGGTTTTCAGCCGCAATTTGTTTCATAAATAAAGTGAGAAAATATGGTATAGTGGACGATAAGTTATAATTCTATGTATTTATATATAAAAAATAAAAATAAAAAACTGATTAGATTGCACTGTACATTCTCAATACAACAGAAACTAGAGTACGACTGCATCATTTGTGACACAAGACCAAAAAATTAATTTCGTATTTTATTTTCATTTCAACGATCTAGACTCTAGAATCAAATCTAATTTTGGACATCTTCAATTTGACCAAACAAAAATAGAAAATTCTCGAATTGGGCTTCTTCTTCTTTTTTTTGGGTAAAACTCTTTGGTAAATTTGAAATTAAATAGATAATTAATAGCTTCCTCATCCTTTGTCCTTCCTTTCTTCTCCCTAACTAGAAGGACTGTGTGAGAGGTTAGAAGTGTCCATTGCTCTTTTTTCTTTTTTTCTTTTTAAATATAGAATAACTGTCCATTGTTACCATGAGGGTCGGACTTGGTGGTAGTACCCTATTTTGTAGGGATTATACTTACAAAATATAGAAATGATATGTCTACAATATTTTTATAATAAATCATAGGTGACAGGTTGTTACTGGTTGTTATTGTTAGGACAAAAAAGTAATCTTAGTGTTAATTTCAAATTTGAACCAATAACAACTAATCACCTGTGATTTGTTGTAAAAATGTTGTAAATAGAGAAATGATATGTCTACAAAATATATATTTGGCTAAAATAGCGCCTTCATTTATACGAAAAGTTCAGTTTTCATCACTAAAATTTAAAAGTTCATTTTTGGTTCCTAAACTTTCAAAACTAACTATTTTATATCCTTTCATCTGTGTCTAATAGTTTATATTCTATGTTGTCTAACAGAATGCTGGTGTGGAATCTAACTTGGACCAAACCATTTCCTTTTTAAAAAGTTTGAACACATAACATGAAATTATTGGCACATGTGAAGATAACATTACATTGGGACAATTGCCCATTCTCAAATATAAATTCTTAGAAAGATTATGATACTTTAATAATTTATAAGTTACCATAGATAATGGAATGAGATTACGAATTGTCTTTATTACCATCAAGGATTAAGTATGTTGTCATAAATGCATTAGTCTAGTGGTGGATACAATATATTAGTAATAATATATGTTTTATTTGACTTGTGGGGCCCAAATAATTTATGGGCCAGACCCATTTACCCGTGAGGAGACCAAAAGCCCAAGCCAAGGAGGGCTATGGCCCAAGCTCGACAAGATAGCCTTGGGATACAGCCGAGGACAGTTCAGTCCTCGGCAGACCCAAAATCCCACCGGAAAGAGGGGGGTAAAAACGGTATAGGACTAAAACTTGGAAGAAAAATATAAAATATCTAGGGAAAGCTGCCCTTACTGCCATTCAATACTCTGAACCTGACAAAGCCGTATTCTTTGGCTTTTACAACCACCCCCAACGACTTTGGATATGGGCTGATGGGACAAGTATCAGTCTTGGAAAGGTTAACCCTATACGTGGACAAAGGACAATGAACGCAGGCGGATATAAAAGGAAAAATAAGTAACCTAGAGAAGGGGCTGGGAAAAAGGGCCAAAAACCAGAGCCTCCCAGCCCCCCTTCAGGAGAAAGACTCCAGGGGTAAAGAAAACTTAACCATGCATGAACACCATGAAAAACTCACCGCCTGGTGACTAAGGCCTAACCTTTCAAACCCACGCTCTACAAATGATATTGTTTGGGCCTTTTTACGTGCGAGCCCAACACCGCTACGGTTCGTCACGAATCGAGTCCTTACATGACTTATTTTGGTTTTTTTATACATACAATTTTTAAAATTTTCACATTTTTCAAAATATAATTATACTTATATCTAATTTATTTTCTAAACAAAATAACTAAACAAAATTTTTCTTTTAATAAGTTTTTATAATTTGATATTTGGGGTATAACAAAATCATTGGAAAATGATGCTTCAATCATAACTTACTATGTAAAATTCGCAGGATTCAATTGATAGCTCAATATTAATGCTATTGTTTATGGTTTTCCCCATTTTTTACCTATTTCACAAAAAAATATAAAATAATTTTTTTTTTTAAAGCCAAAATTTGGTCCATAGTCAATAGGCCTTGGGCTCCATGATAGAGTGTATTTTCAGAGCCCAATAGTGCAGAGTCAGTCCGATTTAATCATCCTAGATTATCTGAAGATCTGACGGCATCAAGTCCTCCCAAGTGAGACAGAGAATTGCACTGGATCAGAGCTCAACTCACTCTCTCTTTCTTTGCCAAACCCTACTCTCTCTCTCTCTCTTCAGGGTTTTACAGGTCGAAAATTTTTCCTTTCGATTTATATTTTGCTTTGAATTAACAAGCTTTTAACTTTTCAATTTACTTAGTCTTAAGCTTAAACTTGAATTGAATTTTCAGGGTTGAATGATTTACCTGTGAAGAAGGAGATTCAAAGAAAAGAAAAGACACAAGAGAAATGGCAAGCCAAGCAGCTAGCTCTTTCAATGGCAACGTCAAGGCAATTTTCCCTTTTATGTTTCAAAGTTTATAGATTTCATTCATTGTGAAAAGTTCTCTGTTAAATTTTTTTTTTTTTTTTTAACCCGAAACCGATTTTCACAGCTTGGAGTAGGGTGTTACTGAAGCACTCCACGTGTTTGTGAAATGTACTGAATGACTTGTTTTAGCTGTTATGGGCTTTTATGGTTAAGTCTTGGAGTTTTTGTGCTGTATTATCACTACCCATTTCTTCTTTACTGTTGAAAGTGCTGCTAACTTGCATTTCAGAGGTCTTGAATCTTTGAATTGCCTGTTTTTGAATTGTATCAAGATAGATATATGACTTCTACTGTCTAGTAGACTATATGCGTATTTTTTAAATCATGGATAGTTTTTTTTTTTTTTGGATTTGTTATTTGGTTTTTTTTGGTTGCCACAATTAAGTGGTATAGTGTAGGTTTTATTAGTTAGCATTCTAGCAAGATCCATTAATAGGTAAAACCCAAGAAAAGTACACTTCTTTTTTCTCTGGTTGACATCAATTAGATTGATGATCTTAATATTTACAGCATGTTATGTATTGCTTATATTTTGGGCAGTGTAGTGCCTGAACGCAAAATATTAGCCAAATTTGGTTCTATGGGCAATTAAAAATAAAATTTAACTTATATTTTTCACAAGAAACTAAATATCAAATGGCTTTACATTGATACAATAAAGTTCAACGATCACCTTCTTGTTTTTTGTGGTTAATGGAAAGGTAATTTGGATAATAAATTATCCTCGTACAGGTTGCCAAAACTTCCTTTTAAGGGGAATTATGATTCTTTATGTTCTGAAGTTCTCAGTTGTGAAATCTATGTAATGGATTATAGTGGCATGCATTATGAGGTTCTTAAACATATTTTTTGATATCACCTACTGAGTGGCCTGCCTAAAGTCATCTTTATGTATTATGGGAATGCCATAGGGAATTTAGATTCGTATACATCTGTGTAAGCTCCATACAATATGCTTTATGGTAAATGGTACTTGATCTCAATAAAACATTTCAAAATTTTCAATTTATATTTCATGCCCCTGAATCTGTAACTTGCTGATTAATGTTTAACTAAGATGACAAATCAATAACAGAGTTAATGACTCAATATTCTTGCAGAAAGCACTTGCTGGGCTGAGACGCATAAACCTGGATGGTCTGCGATGGAGGGTATTTGATGCCAAAGACCAGGTTTGCATATACCATCATTTTCTCCTTATGCCACTAATTTTGGTAAATTATAAAGTTATAAGATCTTTATGCATCCCAGTTGGCTTGGATGAAAAATAAAATAAATTTTATTCTTCAAATTTCAAAGATGCTGTTCTTTCTACTCCCTTTTGGGAAAAGATGTACCCTAGTTGATCAGTGAATTATAATGAAATGAGGCAGATTGTATCTGCTGTAGCGGCTGGCTTCTTAATGTAAATTTTGTTCAATTATTCATATTTCCAATTTATCCACTTGAAGAAGTTTACAGATGATTATAGTAATGTACATCTTTCCGTAGGTCCTTGGCAGATTAGCATCTCAAATATCTACTGTGATTCAAGGAAAGGATAAGCCGACGTATGCTCCAAATCGTGATGATGGGGATATGTGCATCGTGCTTAATGCAAAGGATATTTCTGTCACTGGGAGAAAACTTACAAACAAGTTTTATCGCTGGCATACTGGGCAAGTATTGCTCTTTATTCTTGGATTGTGAACTGTAGGAATGATTGGAAAGTTGGGGGAATGAATGAAAATAAAATGATTTAAGTCTTGTTTGGTTTTTGTATAAGTTGAGTGCACAACTTTCTCATCACAATGTGGATAACCTAATTCCAACAGTGAATTTCAAATCTAGACATTTTGTATTTACTTGTTCAACATAGCCTAAAAAAAATGTCTAAAGATTTAGTTTTTAAAAATATATTAAAAAGACCTGTTGATGATTAGTGGTGAGAATAAAAGGTTTACTTGCCTTTAAGTGCCACTTGAAACAAAGTAGACGCATTTTTAAAGTACATCTATGTAGAAACTATTCATGCAGCTTCCATTGCCTCCTAATATGTGCCATTTTTATGCATTTTGAATGTTGACATCGAACTTACGTGCCCTGTAGGTATGTGGGCCACCTCAAGGAAAGGAGTTTAAAGGACCAGATGGCTAAAGATCCAACAGAAGTCATCCGAAAAGCTGTATTACGCATGCTTCCAAGAAACAAATTGCGTGATGTGAGTGTTTGAATTTGAGGCTACGCCCTCTCAGATGCTCTTCTTTATCTGGCTGGTTTGCATGACCTTGAATCTTTGAGCAGTCAATTAATGACATCTTCAGTTGTAGGAAATCTACACTATCATTATTCTACAAGTATAACTCTCATGTGCTATGATGCCTGAAAGAGCTATTAAATTATATAAAAACAATAAAGTAGATCATTTCTCTAATTCAAATAAATTAGTAGAAGCAATTTGATGTGCTAGTATTGAGGGGAAGAAAATGGCTTGAAAAATTATAGGTCTCTGCATCCATAACATGTAGATCACCTTGGTTATCATCATCTATATCTCAACAAGCTTTGTGAATCCTTTAAAAATATGGTCCCCAAAAGTTTGACTATTTTGCTGTTGACCAACAAATCATTAGTTATCTTTATAGTTTTTCTCTCAATAAACTTTGTTCTCCTTTTATGTGGACATGACGCTCGTTCAAGGCCAAAAGTTGTGTTGCCAGTCTCATGTATCTCAGATATGTTATATGAGTAATGGTTTAATTGATTGCGTGGCATGATTTGATTTGTCCCTGGAAAATTGAGAGCTGACTGTTGGCTTTAGACCCAATCCAAGACTACTTTTGGCAATTGAGATTATTTGCTTGTTGCTGCTTTTCAGTTATAGAGTCGGGCTAATTTGTTCTTTGGATTAGATATCACTTGGATTATTTTGACAGGACAACAGGGAATTTAGAACAAATAAAGTCACTGCTAATTTTAAAGTGTTAATTCATGTGCTTTTTCTTCCATGCAACTGGTTTGTTACAATAATCACACCATAATTTCTTTACAAAAAAAAAAGTCTTTCTGAGTTTTACTTGGCACCTAATCTATTTCGGTTTTGTGTGATTTTTTTACTAGAAGCATTAGCCTTTTGAATCAAATAATCTTACACTTTAGCTCACTGTGGATGCAGGATAGAGATCGAAAGTTGAGGATATTTGCTGACAGTGAGCACCCCTTTGGTGACAGGCCCCTTGAACCATACATAATGCCTCCTCGAAGAGTACGTGAAATGCGTCCCCGTGCAAGGCGAGCAATGATTCGAGCTCAGAAAAAAGAGGAGCTGCAAAAACAGACTGCTAATGAGACAGTGAAAGGTAAAAGGAGAGTAGTTAAAGAAGAAGTGAAAGCATAAAGAGTAGTTGTAGTTTGTTCACCTTTCTGGGAGATGGCAATTTCTTGTCGTTTATGCATCCACCGTAAATGTGGGCATGGATCAGCTCTTATCTGGAAGGACAATCGAATATGTTTGGTTTATGAAATTCTTTTATGGTTTGTCAGAATTCTAATTAAATGTTTGTATCGAGGTGTCAAAACCTTGAGGAAAGGAAAACAGTGATCAATTGCCCTTGATATTGTCTATTGAAACTTCTTAAGGCAGAGTGCAGGATCTTTCAGGCAGCCTCTAAAAAACGCATACTCATGCCTTGAGCTTGTGCATGCATAAAATTTGCATTTGTTTCGTTTAGATAAAAGAGCTACAACTACAAGTTGTGAAAATAAAGACTACAAAATAAGGAGCAATGCATATCAAAACTAAATTCAAAAGAAGGTTCATGCCGAACGGTAATGACCATCTGCTATTAGATTGAGCAAGTGTCGCCATTTCTTTTTCTTTTGTTTTTTTTTTTTTTCAATTTTACAATAGTGCCAGCCTAATTCATACCAAATTCATCTCTTTTTCTTAATAAAGATTTTTTTATAGTTCATTTTATTAGTCTGGTAAAACTATACAGAAAAGTCAATCCCAAATTTTGGAATTAAGACTTTGTTGTTAAAAACTATACAAATAAAAGCAAGAAAGGATCATTTCTCCTTAAATCTTCTAATTTCTTCTAATTATTAGCCCGATGTGAGATTAGTAGCATTTATTTGAATTTTAAATGCCACGTGTTGCATTTAAAGAAAAATTAGAAAATTCAATAAAAGACAGCTCAATTGACACATTCTATTGTTTTTAACGAAGATGTCCAAGATTTAAATTGCATCTCTTTCATTGTAACTATCAAATTATAAAAAATAAGATAAAGATTCAATGGGAGAGGATCTTATCCCTATGTCATTCATGACTTATTGTGGTTATTAAAAAGATCACTTTCATTAAATCTATCACGAATATTCATATTTATTATAGGACAAGACTTAGATATAATACTTAGGTGCTGTTTCTTAGGTTTCTATCTTAAGATTCTATCATGTGGACTTTTTCTCATGGGATAGAAGTGTATTTTTTAGTTAAGTAGACACATGCCAAGGTATGATAATTTTCAACCTATGAAGATTACTCTTTATCATCAAACAAAGATACCAATTAGATTTGATTTCAATGTAGTGGAGATTGAGCCCAGATTTCCTATATTGTGTCTTCATTTTATTTGCACAATGTCATAAACATAATGCAGGAGAAGGCCTAAGATGTTAGGAGGTTTCAACGGGTTGTAGGTTTAAATTCAGATACAAAGGGTTCATGTTTATAATAAGCAAATCGCCAAGTCAGAATAGAAACAAACCAACAAAGATCGCCCAAAAGCTGATACAGAGCTTAATGACCCAACAGGCCAACACCCATCATCATCATCATCATCAATGTGAGGTCGCATTAGCAACCTTTCCTCACAGATTGTTAACCTCCCTCCCTGATACATTTTTAACCAGAGTGGTAGACATATTTCGCAATCTACCAAGTTAAATTTTGTCTTCTATATTATTGTGAATATTCTGCCAAATTGTTTGCCCTTGTTTTTGAGTTTGGTAAAAAAAAAGTGGTATACATGTTTAAAGTTAATCATTTGGTACAAGGCGTGTCATGATTCCACATTAATTTATCACATTTACTGCTGAATCATGTATAATGTCCGCAACTGGCATGATACAAATTCATCAACAAAACTTTCGAATCTAAGATCGAACATAATACATTAATGCCATGAGATGCATAAGTTACACAATGTCATACATCAGGATCAGACATCCTAGTTTCACTGATGATGAGAAAACCAGACAAGGTGTGCAAGCAGCCAAACAACAAAACCAACTAAGCAAACATGGCTTCATCTTCATTGAATACAACTTTTTTCTGCTAAACCTGAAAGAAAGTCTAAAAATTTAATCACTTGAAAATCCATCATCATCATCTTCATGCGCTTTCACAACTTTCTCTAAGAAACTCCTGCGAACTCCATCAATCACAGCTTTACTTGACGGATCACTCCCACTTAGGCCATCATTAAGTACAGGATCTGAATTGCAAAGAACTAATGCAACACCTAATTTCAAGTGAACACAGAAATATTTAATAATAAAAATGCTAAGAGTTTCATCAGAATACTTGTAACAAGCCAGCAGGATTACAATATAACGAGCCAAAGAGCATAGTAATTGGGTATCATGATATAAGGCTGAGAAAAGAAAAGGTTCAGGAAAAGTATTCTCCAATTTAATAATTCCAAATCAGATATCATGCCAAGAGATACAAGGCAAGAACACCAACTCAACGATATAAAATCCACCTAATTGTATAGGAAACCAACATTCTGGATACAGCCATGATGCCTCTGCTCAAGTGCCAAAAGGGTAGGGTGGGGTGAGGTGTCTTAGATTCAAATCTTCCTAACTTTTTAAAAAGAATAATAATATAAAAAATAAAAATAAAAAATTTGGGGTACAGGACTTGGGAATTTAATAAAATAAAAAGAAAAACCTCCCAGCCAAAACATCCAATAATACAGCCTAAGTTTTTAAGTACCAACATCTACCACCTTACATAAAGTTCAACTGACAATGTTAATACTTGACTTTCAACTACAATTTCCAGGATAAGGTTCACAAATTTTTCTACTTGTAAAAAAAGAAAAAAGGTTCACAAAATTTTCTCCTCTGCAATACATATTTCAAGAACAAGAAAGTAAGATGAGTGGTACTAAATACTCCAATACATGATACATGAAGTTCATTTAAATTATCCACCATTCTCCCCTCCTTCCTCCCCTTGGAGGAGGTATCTCATGGAGCCGCTCCATGAACCATCCTCTCACAGCATGTGGGAGCACAGATGTGTAGATCCCATGTGCTGTTAGAGAGTGGCTCCATGCAAACGCTTCATAAGATAATCTCCCCTCCCCTTAGGGCCAAAACTTACTTAAAAAAACACTAAATAATCCACCATTTGAAGTTCACAAAAGTAAGTCTTAAGTACAATACTATAAGCACTGCTGTTTGTGCACAGCAAACTAACCTCAAAGATCATACTAAAAATGCCCATAAAAAAGAGTTAATTTCCAGTTATCATGTCTAGAGATAACATAAATTCAAGCTTAGTTTGTGTGCCAAAAAAACATTAGTACCCAACTTGTCATTCATTTGGGCTTAATTTCTTTCACCAAGACATTTTACATATTCATAATACGTGATTGACCTCAATTTTGGGAGTCATCACAGACTGATTATCCGCATAGAGATGAAACAATCTCACATTAAAGAATAGCAATTGATTAAGAGAAGCAGCAAGGTAATACATGAGCTAATGACAATATGAGGCGTGCTTAAATATAACATACCTTCAGGAGTGCATCTCCTGCCAAAACTATGAATGCCCACATGATTTGCTTTCACTGCACCATTGTTGTACACTAACAACGTTGGAAGATTACGATCAGGGTAGTTAGGAATGCAGTCTGTAGATATTATCTTAACAAATTTTGTTGCTGGGTATTTCGTTGCCAACTCTTCCAAACATCGCATTAGCAGTGTACATTCCGGGATTCTATCAGAAAATTCCAAAAAAACATTAACATAACTACAATCCTCATAAAGAAACTAAGTTTGGTATTAAGATCTCTCATAAAGTACCCTTCTTTGTAGAGGATCACAACAACCCAAACATCAGATGGAGCTTGTGAAACCTCTCGCACAAAATCTGATCCTGTAATTGGAATCACCGATCCAAACTTTGCAACCTTAGCTGCTTCCCTCATCTCAGCCAACCTCTTTTTCCTAATTAGCAAACACCATCCAATATATTTTATAAAAAATAAACCCAACAAAGACCCTGAAATTCACAAGGGTTGTAATTGGATTTAAGGATATGAAGTTGAGGGATTTGAAGAACAATTGCAAGTACAAATTGCTTGATATAAATTAAAACAACACTTTGATGACGTAAGCATTGGAGATTTTGCTCAAACAAAAACACTTGGTAATACTATCGATTTAAAATAACGTCTTACCCCCAGTCATTTCAAATCTACATATTATTAAAGCTCAAATCCATACATAAATTTTATCAATAGGAAAAAAAAAGTCAGTATCTATGGAGTCTGCTCATTATAAGTTATATGTCAAGATTTAAGAGAAGACTGACCAAGGCTCAAGCCCAGCCTCAGTTTAATAATAGTGGTGCACATGCAATACAATCCTTGCTGTTTAAGAAGAACAAATCATTAATTGAGTATTGCCTGGTTGATAAGGACTGAGATCTTTCTATTATCCTACATTTGGTTAAGATATTCACAATTGAGTTAATCCCAGGACCAGGCAAAAGATACTGTATTTCATATCAGTTTGATTCTCTTTTGATCAAGAGATATTACATTACACTCTAAAGTCTTAACTCCGATCATACCATGTTTTTCTTTCAGGAGATGATTAGATATCATATACCCACTTCATGAATATTATTTTATATAATTTACCTTTGAAGTAAAACTAAAAATCTAAACATCCCATGTATGATTAAACTAAAAAAAGTCCCATATCAATGCACCGCCTGTATGATTAAACAACTGATACAACGTTAACATAAAACACAAAACACCACCCAGTTGAGGTTCTATAAAAATAGAGCTGAAACTTTTCAAATTTCCAATCTGTATTTCATTTTCCTACACTTTTAACAAAAGGGTGTTAATAAAAATACAAAATTTATTACCTGTAGTCTTCGAGGAATCGATCGTCATCGAGATCTGGGTCGTCCTGGAGGTCCTCGAGCTCATCCTCGGTTTTGTTATCGATCCAAGACTTGTCTTTCGGAGCAGAGGATTCATCTGGGGCAGGAGTGAATGATGGGGGCTTGAAAGCTGGTGGTTTTGGAGGTAAATTTCCAAGCTTTCGTTGAATATCGTCCCACTGCGTCGACGCACCCTCTAAATCCTTGTACACAAAGTGATAATCCCCCATTGTTGCTCACCTCTCACTACTCACTTTTCTCTACCCTATTCCTTCTCTCCCTCTGTGCGAGTCTCGTTTCCTTTTAATTTTTTTCCAGAACAACGAAGACAACTTTCACTGTTTCAAAAATCTAATGGCGATTATACCCTTTTCTCTACACAATTCCTTCTCAAATATTTATAATTTCATTTTGGTCCTCACATTTTTAAACCTCTTTTCATTTTGGTTCGTGCTGTAATCTTACTTACAAAAAACACATACATGATTAATGTACTGCACTATTAGCTTAAAAAAAATTGTGTTTTTGGTAAGTGAAATGATGATAGAGGCCAAAACAAATAATTTAAAAATATAAAGACCAAAATAAAATTATAAAAATTTAAGTTAAAATATAAAACTCATTCTCTATGTTTTACCAAAATTTAACTTTGTTTTCATTCATTTTAGTCATATAAGTTTCAAGTTTATTTAGGTGGAGTTTGGATGGCATTTTTGAGCTTGCATTGTGCCTTTATGTTGTTCTTCTGTGGGTCCTGTGTACTGTTCACTAGACTTGTAAGTATTTTATTCAGTAAAAATAACTTTAAAATTAGGTTTCACGGTACTATTCACACATTTAAAAATTATTTTGCTATAGTATTTTCAGTTTTCAGCAATAATGGTATCCAAACAAATCCTTAATTAAAAATTTTCTACAAGTATAAGTACTTATGAAGTATAGGAAGGGCTAAGGTTCAAGTTTTTAAGAAAAAGTTTCACAAACATGTATATTTAAATTAGGTTAAAGTATAATTTTATCTATTTTAAGAGCACAAAAAAAAAAAAAAAAAAAAAACTAAGAACTCTCTATCAACTTTTATTAAATATTGCAGTTAATTGTTCAAATTTTTATTTTCAATATTTTTAAATTAAAAAAAAATTAAACTAATGATTGAAAATATTTTTCATAATTTTTATTTTTTTAAAAATTAACGAAAATTGATGGAGAGATCTTAATGTAATAAACTTAAATTTTAGAAGAATTAAATAAATAAAAACAAAGTTGGAGAATTGAAAGGAATTTTTGCCAAAAGCTAATTATATGTTTTAACATTTTTTAAAAATATATTTTAACTAGAGTTATGGGGGCCGAATCGGGGCATAAACAAGGGCCCACATAACATTGTTGGACGATGGACCCACTTCACGGGCCCATTCGTCAGTAACTAGATCGGTCTGACTCATACCTTTTTCTTCTATTTGCGACTTTTTTATTTATATATTTTGGCTCGCTGTGTCTCCACAGCTGTGAGTGAGTGACTGAGTTTGTTGTTGTTGTTGGTGGTGGTGGTGGTATCATCAGCGAGTTAAAACGATGAATTCGTTGGAAGGTGTGGTGGTGCAAATCCAAGGGCTGTCGAGCAGCGCCGGAGACATCTCACGCCTCCACGTCATCCTAAAACAAGCCGAGGAATCGCTCCGCTCCGAGTCGACTCGGCTGTCTCCGATTCTCAACCAGCTCGACCCTTCCAATCACTCTCTCGGTTATCTCTATATCCTGTATGCTCTTCTTCACTCTCCTAATTACACTCTTTCCTTTTCTTTTCTTTTTTCTTTTTCTATTTACTTTTTTATCTGTAAATATACACTGTGTGTTAGGGTTTATATATTCGAGACATTATTACTTTTTAATAATTTTTTTAAATTTTTTTTATTGGAGTGAGATTGTGAAGTTGTTTGGTTGCGTGGAAAACCTAGGAAAGAAATTCTTTGTGCTTTCAATAATGAACAGAATTTAAGAAAAAAGGTTTTTTTTTTTTTTTTTTGGGTTATGTTCAATTGGGTGGGGTTTTAAATTTTCTTGAGCATTCAATAATGAAAAGAAAAGATATATATATATATATATATTTGGTTTGATACAGTTTAGAGAATGCTTTTATTTAACTAAAATGAATATATCACATTATAATTGAGACGTTTTTGGCGGTCATGTGTGATGTTGCGCTTGATTACAATGGGAATTTGTATGTATTTGTGGTGATCCTGCTTTTTTTTCATATGGAGTGCATATTTGTGGTGACAGAGAGGCTTGCACATCTGCTTCGGTTTCGAAAGAGCAAGCTGCTATGCTGGTTCCCTACATTGCCAGATTTATTAGTTATTGTGCTCCAGAGCAAATTCGCTTGGCCCCTGAAAAGTGTATGTATCTTTACTTGCGTGAATTTTATTTGATGGGCACAAATGCCGTTAAATCATGTTTAGTATGCATATTGATGTTATTTATTGTCGGGTTTGCAGTCATAGCTGTTTGTAAGAGGTTCAAGGACCAGGTCATGCTACTTGGAACACCAATGCGTGGGGTGGCTCCATTGCAGGCAGCTGTACGGAAACTTCAGAATTCTTCAGAACATTTGACTACTTTGCATCCGGAGTTTCTTCTTCTCTGTTTATTGGCAAAGTGTTACAAAACTGGTCTGTCAATTTTGGAGGAAGATATCTTTGAAGTTGATCAACCAAGGGACCTTTTTCTCTACTGTTATTATGGGTGGGTTGTTTCTGCAAAGATTTTTCAGCTTTTGTGGTTATCTTTTTTGGGGAACTCTTCTTGTTATCATGTCCATTTTAATCTTCTTGGTAGCATTCCTGTTCTCATTTGTCATTTTACTTTCTTTATCCATATGGTGTAAATTCTTGGGAACGCTCTTGTTTGATTGTATGCTTAGTTGATTACTTCCTTGATGTTTGTTGTATAACTAGATGCATTTGCAGTGCATTTTTAACAAATTTAATAATGTGCAATTTTACCTTTAAGATAAGTAAGGCATTTATATCTTGGTGATGTGAGAGGCGTCATTGATGCATCAAGGGTTTGATAGTTTGGTAATTTATTCAATGAAAGAAATTTTTATGGGAAGAAATTACTGCTTAGTTGCCTAAGTATGTATGTCAAATTTTAGTACAATCCCATAATGTATGGTCCTTCAGAAAAAAAAAAAAAAAAAAAAAAAAAAAAAAAAAAAAAAATTGAGTGTATTAAGCTGTTGATAGCTAGTTATTTTTATTCAAAGATAAGGAATCATTGTTTCTTGTTTACAAATGATAGGTTTCCTACATGGCAGCAGAATGGTCTCATGAGAAGTCTGGAACTTTTAAATCCTAAAATAATTTCTTATTTTACTCTAAAAAGCATAGGGTGGGGGGAAGCCTCTACTTGGTTAATTTCAAAATTGTATTTATTTACTGTTTGTGAGCAAATGCAACCAATTTCATCATCTCTAAGGTGGTATCATCTTAATAATATGGGGAAATATCAGTTCTCAATTTATGTGTGATTTTATCAATCTATAGGGTTTCTGGTTATTGATATTAGTAAGGAAGTTTGCTTACAGATTTTCGCATTTGTTATGATTACAGGGGGATGATATGCATAGGACAAAAGCGTTTTCGCAAGGCACTGGAGCTCCTACATAATGTGTGTTATATCTATTCAGCTCACTAGTTAAGTTAAAGGTTGTCATTGACATCTGACTTTTTTTTTATGCTCATGGCCATCCTAATTGCTCATTGCTTATTTTCAGGTTGTTACTGCTCCAATGTCAAGTATAAATGCCATAGCTGTTGAAGCTTACAAAAAATACATATTGGTTTCTCTCATTCACAATGGACAGGTATGCTCTTTTTCTTTACCCTCATACTGATGGGACTGAAGAGAAGGCTATTAAAGAAAATGTGGTCAAATAATTCACAGTCGGGATACAATTTGTGGGCAACTAAATTGCTGTCACTCTTCTAGACTAATAAAATTACTTTTTATATTTTTTATGGCAGTTCTCTACCAGTCTTCCTAAGTACACTTCTTCAGCCGCTCAGAGAAATCTAAAGAACCACTGTCAGGTATTTTTTTATATTAATTTAGGCATTGCTATTGATTCTGGGAGTCCTTAGGTTGATTCTGGGTTTAGATTTTTTTTTTTTTTTTTTTTTTTTTTTTTGGTTTGTTGGACTAATGATTTATAAGCTTGCTACTAAGTTTTAAGTTTTTTGATATGTATGCTACTAAGTTTTAAAGTAACATTAGTAGAATTAATAAAAAAGGACTTATCAATTAAGTAACAGAGAATATGGCTTCAGATAGAATAGAATGGAGGAAAATAATACATGCAGCCGATCGTAACTAATCTAATGATGATCCTTAGCCAACCCCAAAAATTTGGGATTAAGGCTTGTTTGTTGTTTTTGTTGTTGTTGTTGTTGTTGTTGTTATTGCTGTTATGCTACTAAGTTTTATGTTATGGTTAGAGCATTAGCATCCGGGTTTGTAAAAAATACCTATTTTAACACATAAAAAACTACTTTATCTACTTTAAAACACTATTTTACCACTCACTACATCCTATTTTTTATTTTTCACTTCACAATCAACACTATTCATTTATTTATTCATTTCACTCTCTCTTCCTCTTTCTCTCTCTCTCTCTTCCTCTACAACTGAAACTAGCGTAATATCTTTCTTTTTTTTTTTCTTTTTTTTTTTTGATACCAATGAAAACATTAAAGAACAGAAAGAGTACCACATAGTAGCACTACAAAAACGCTGGGGAAACCCAGCAATGGTGTATAGAGAGAGAGAGACCAATTCTATTTTGGTGTTTGGGGTTGCTAAAGTAAGATTTTAGCACTTTTAGCAACACTAATGCTTTTAGCGAGCAGAGTTATTGTATAAATGTTATGGAAAGACCAATTTCTTATCCACATTGTTGCATGCCCATTTTAAAATAGTGTTTGCTTGTTAACTCCACTTTGATAATTGGCCTCAATGAGAGGCTTGGATTGATTAATAAATAGATTTTCCTTTTAAATCTTGGATTCATTAATTTCATTTTGTACTTATAGAGATCAATGTGTTCCTCTTCTTTCCAAGTAGAAATTTAGTACTAATAATCTTTAGACATTTTGGACTAAAATAGTTGTCTTGTTTGAATGGTTGGCCAGCATTATGGCTAGAATATGATGATTGACTAAAACTAAATAATATATATATCAAGAAAAGATCTCTTTGGGTTGTCCAAATTAAGGTTCTAATGTGCCGATAAAACATGAACTAAGAGATGTTTGTGTGAACTAGCTGAAAAGGCTACTGTTCACACTTCACACTCAAAACAATATTTGTTTCTATATATGGAGGTAGGTAGTTTTCTTTTAACTTGTCTTATGCGCCCACCATTGTGATTCCTATATTTCATTTATGCGACACGAATTCACCTTTGTGACTCCTATGCTACATTTATGACCCTTGACATAACAAAAATTCGGGCATCTAATGCCAGCTTACCACTTTGATTAATCTGCTCCATTAAATCTATCTTTTCTCGGCTAGACATAACAACAATTCAGGCACAACACTAGTCCGCCAGCTCTCATTCTTGGTCTTCTTTCTGTGCAACAAATCACAAATAGAATATCCGAAAATTTTCTTGTATTCTTTCTCACGTGCATATTTGAGCCATTGTTCATGGTATTCAAATTTGGAGCTTTGCGAACATTGTCCAAAACAATTATTTGTTAATTATCTTATTTATAAAAAATATAAAAAAAATTATTTGTTCATTATCTTCTTTGTGCAGCCCTACATTGAACTGGCGAATAGTTATAGCACTGGGAAAATTGCAGAATTAGAGCAGTACGTCCAGACAAACGAGGAGAAGTTTGAAAGTGTGAGCTTTCTACTATACACAATTCATTCTATACTTTGTTTTGGTTAGAACTTAGAAGTCTGAGATCTATGCTTAAGTCAAGTAGGACGCCACATTATACTTGGGTTTTTTATAGTTATTTGGTGAAGCTCTAACCCAAATACTTAAGTTATCTAAAGGTGGCTTTATTTTTCTTTTCAGGACAACAATCTTGGACTGGTGAAGCAGGTTGTGTCATCCATGTATAAGCGAAATATCCAGAGATTGACTCAGACATACCTGACCCTCTCTCTCCAAGATATTGCCAACACAGTACAATTAAACAGCCCTAAAGAGGCAGAAATGCATGTCCTACAAATGGTAGTTTCAGAGAGACAATTATGTATTATAATATTTCCTTACGTCATTTAAGTTGTGCTATTAACATTTCTATGCCAAATTTAGATCCAAGATGGTGAGATATTTGCAACAATCAACCAGAAGGATGGAATGGTTAGATTCCTGGAGGACCCTGAACAATATAAGTCCTGTGAGATGATTGAGCGTATCGATTCATCCATCCAAAGGTATGCAGCTTGAAGTTTGTTCAAGTTTTCAAGTTTATTAGAGAGGTGAAGGGTACATGATATCTTAGTCCTTCCTGTATTGTCCAAGTCTTAATTTCCAGTGAGATGGCGTTGGATGATTTCCTTGTTCAAATCAAATACATTTTATATGAAGTGAATATCTTAGAAATAAAGTAAAATTATAATTATTTACCAAAAGTATAATTATAAATCTCATAATGCATCCAGAGTTGAATACCCCTCCCCCCACTTAAGATGTATCCAAAAAAGAAAAATATATCATGCTGCACATAAAGCATTGTAACCACATCAGAGATGTGGAGCAGAGCCCATGTTTTAACTCTGTTTGCTACTTTTCCATTTCTTACAATATTTCTTTAATGATATCAATATAAGAGTATGGAATCATTGTTGATGGTGATTAACAGAATATCAGTGGTTGTTTTTTCTCTTTATTGTTTTCTTTTTGCTATGGATGTAAAAATTGTAAAGATTTCAACCTTCTACTGTTGGTATCTGTTCTTTTATCATGGGAAGTCATCTCCATTTCTATAATTGTTTATGTTCCAGGATAATGTCACTGTCAAGGAAGCTGACTACTATGGAAGAGCAGATGTCATGTGATCCTCAGTACCTAGCAAAGGTTAGCCTATCACTTCATTTTGGCTATATGTTTGCTGAACTTGTTTGTATAAATTATTGATCACTAATCACACAATACATGTTTATTATGTATATGTTCAGGCTGGGAGAGAAAGACAGAGATTTGACTTCGATGACTTTGATACTGTTCCTCAGAAATTTAACATATGAAGTAATCTTGATTAGTCTATGATCTATGGAAATGATACATGATTACGAGAATGATGCCAGACCACATACTTTGCTCCATCGGCATTTATTGTTCAAAGAGATGAAAATTTTTCTTTTGTTATTTTACTCCAAAAATGAGAGATGTGGATATCTGTGATTAGAACCTTGTTCAATTATTATTTAGTTATGAGGATGTTTTATTTTGAAGTGTTTTCTCAACTACTTATGATATCGTTTCCTGTATTCTTTCTCAATGATGGTCTTTTTTTTTTCTTTTTGATTTTTTTTTTTTTTTTTTTTTTTTTTTTTGTCTTGGTAAATAACTCAATGATGGTCTGAGCATTATGCATTGTTAACATTTAAATGTTTTCAAATTGAAACTTATTGATGAGTCAGTGCAATACCAAAAATATTCCCTTTTCTTGATATGGTGCTGGAGCACAATTTGAAGACGAATGCCCTTATATCTTAATCTTTAGTCTCTACATAAGTTGGGAAAGACACCTCTTGCAATGAAATCTGCACCAAGTATCTAATATGTGGGCAATCAACTAACAAAGAAATCACCAATAATCTTGTAATTCAATTGACATTTCTTGATGCATCCTACAGAGACATTTTAGGGTTCAAATTCTCCTTCTCCTATTGTTGAACCTGTCAAATCATCCAAAAAATCTGATGAAGAAATTGCTTTACTTTCTTAGATAGACAGTAGACACTATAGTCCAGTAGAAAGACAAGCTGAAAGAATATGTACAAAGGCAAATTTTCCCGCGAGATGACAATTTAACATCTGGTAAAATATATATTTCTTTATCTTTTTTGAGAATCAACATTTGGTATGATCTAAGTGTAAATAATTGTTTAAAACCGGAGATCAAGGTTCAAAACTTCAAGTTCGACGGCTGGGAGTTGGGACACTTAGACCCATCATTTGCTCAGATTCTGGATTTGGGTCTACATTCTATAATATAGCCTGGAGAAGAAGCCATGTCGTGGCTCATTAGAAAGCAGGTAATAGATGATAGGCAAGCAAAGAGCACTAGTATAAATTTTAATGCACCAGATCAACAAGCAATTCCAAATGTCAACAACAAATTTCTTCTAAACAATCACAAGAGTGTACAGAAGAAATGAAATTTCAAAGTGGAATTACATCTGCTATATAAGAAATACTAATCACAAATCATATTTCTAACAAGTGACAATCAATTTCTCAAAGTGAACACCATACCAATGACAAGCCGATACAAGATGTACAAGGGACTTCCCCAAGGGGTTAAATATGTAGGAAAAAAAAAGGGGGGAGAAAAGCAAAGACACGAGAGCACTCTGTTGTCAAATTTTCAACTACCACCTAAATCATTTATCACAAAAAGAATACCTATGAATAGTGAATACAAAGAATATATTCGTATCCTTTTTTCTTTTTCTTTTTTAAAGAATGATTAATTTTGACTTTGGTTCCTCTCTTTACACAACATGTGCCACTCCTGGAGCACTGCAGCTTGAAGAGCACGATGCTCAACCTCCTCTGCAGTTAACTTTGACAAGGTTGAAGGTCCCTTCGTTTTTCCATCTTCTTCACCATCTTTCTTCTTTTTCTTCTTTTTATCCTCATCTTCCTCATCTTCATCCTCGTTTTCATCATCAGATTTTGGAGTCTTCGGTCGTGGTTGGGCTGCTTTCAGTAAGGCAATTCTTTCCATTGAGATCCTAAGCCTCTCAACAGCGGCCACCTTCACTTCATCTTCGGGCATGTACTCCACACCCCCATCAGTAAGATCATCCAACCATCCCTGTAGATCTGATCCAATCTCCTTTGTAATTGATGCATCAGAGGCTCTAACCACAAATTTGCACATCATGGTGGTTGTCTCATCTCCCAAATCCACATTTCTGCTCACTTCACTGGCACCAAAGATCATCATGCCCAGAAAACCTCCATACCAAGTTTTTGCAGCAAAACAAAGCTGTTTCAATACAGTGAATTAATTTATATTTTGTTTCAATAATTTGTTCCAAGAAAATAGCATGTAGGAAGAATGGCACTGGTCTAATCCCACAAAATAAATATATATTTCACATATAATTTCAGCTCCAAATACTTTGAACTTTCAACCATTTAAGATCCTAGTCAAGAAGTGATATTCAATTATTTTTACCAAGTTCCACTAATTATCAGAAATTCTTAGTTTCTGAAAAGAACGTATCAAAGCCAAAATTGAAATTTGCCACCGACAGATTTGTGCTCCAATTAGAACTTGAATTCAAGATAGGTCTAAGAAATACCAAAAGTGGTTTCACTAGAGAAATGACAACTAAACAGTAGGACAAAACTAGAATAAGAAAATGAACTGCAAAAGAGATTGTTGACTCATATATCAAGAAAACTATACCTGAAACCCTGCCACAGTCCGGATAATATGTGAACAAACTCTGTGGAATGGCTTAGAGGACAAAGATTTCAGTCCACTTAAGAAAGGTGATTCACCATACTGCTGTGCAGCCGTAGCCTTGAAGCCACTTCCTTCATATGTATATGTACCAGTGTACTCTATTACTGCTGGCAAACTGGGCCATAGGCGGAAAAATTCAACAGGAGAGATTTTATGCGGCAAAAGAAGCTCAGTCAGCGGAATTTTGTAAGGTTGACATCTCAAAATAATAGGCTCTCCTAGCTCAGGCCTTAAGCTTCTCTTTTGTCTCATGATTTGTGGATCCTCTTCAGTGTAGTCACCTTCATAATCTGCTGCAGCACCACTCCCATAGAATGGATAATATAATACTTGCACCCAAAGGGCACATCTCTCAAAATGAGTTACACCCACCGTTACACTGGACAGTACTGGATCCTACAAATAACATCAGGAAAATGGATAACAAAAAACTCACAAAAAAATAGAATCTTTTTGTGCAGTGGGGGGAAGTTATATTACAGTGAAAATAAGATTACACTGGATAGTACAGGATGTTACAAATAACATCATTAGGAAAATGGACTACAAGGCAGCAACTCCTTCATGTCACACTAATTTTAGAAGATGGCATCCATCAAGGGAATGCCAAGATTATGGCCAAAAAAATGAATGGAAAATAATAGTTAGGAACTCCACACATTCTGATCACTAAAGCCTGTTAAAACCTGGTAACAGACACAATACTCGTAACTATGGACCCCACCATATGTATACTAAGGGATTGATCAAAAACAATTTCATTGACTAAGAAAGACTATCATTTAAAGGAAAACTGGAGAAGGCTCTAAAAACCCTCCAATAAGATGAGCTGCTAAGGCAAATACTCAACAAACCCCACTCTCCCCCCCCCCCCCCACCCCCCACAAAAAAAAAAAAAAAAGAAAAAAGAAGAGGTATAATAAAAGATGCAATTTAAAGGCAGGGAAATAAAACCTGTGAAACAAGATTACGCAGCTGCCGAACTGCTTGAGGAGACCCATCCATATAATATAATGCCCCAGACAACCCAACTCGAATGTCCACTCGATTTAGTTCAAGCTCAGTTAAATTTAAGACCTGCAACATGTTCATCAATTGTTGATAATGTTTCAATCAAGCACAAAACCAGAGCAATAAACACAATAGCTTGTATCCTACAAAGAAAGAGTAATACTTTTCATCCCTTAAAGCAGTCTAATTAAGTGAATTTAAACCTAATACTATTAATTCTTTCAGACAACCTCAAACTGTTCAAAATAGGAAGCACATGATTAATTGTGTGTACCAGGCAATGAGCTGTGTAGGATACATGGGAGCTTATGTAATAAACTAACATGAAAGACAAATAAGCTCCTACCCACCCTTTTTTTTTATAAGTCCTACCCACTTAAACTGTGTACACATTTTATCGTGCAAATTCACAATATAATATCAGGTACGCTCCATAAAGTGTGTTATCAAAAGGAGGTGATTGTTAACAAGCTCATGAAAATTAGCAATTTTGTGAGTTCAAACGAAGTGAATTCCTAGCTACCTTCGAACCACAAACAAACACACTCCATACCATATATGGTCATTGTTTCATTCTTCTTACCGAAAATGGAACTGTGGCAACATGCTATGCAAGTATCTTGAAATCTTAAATGAGCCCTATTTTGCATTTTTTATGAGTTTGAATTGGTATTATATTGCATATTAATGAGAACCATAAATAAAAGGACCTCCACAAATATTTGTAATAGTTAGAAGTAGATAATATTCCACCTTTAAATGCAGAGTGATCCTTCCATCACTTGAGTCTGCTAAATGGTATGCTTCAACATAGCATGGATCACTGCTACCAGTCAAAGAAATTGCAGTTGGAGGAACTTTCAGTGAAGTAGAGTCAACTCCTTTTGTCAGCAAAAGAGTTAATTCACTAGGTTCTGGCCTCCAAAGCTCTAAAATAGCCTTGTGAACCAATCCTTCCAACTTTCTATCCTGAGCTGCAGCTGCCTCATAAAATTGAACAGTTAGTTTGTGGTGGCTAAATGGGTAATCTCCCCTGGCTTCACTAACAGCTGACCACCTGAAAAAGATACAAACCATCCAAATCTTCAACAATCTCAATGCTATTAAATTACTGAGATGCTTGTTAAGAAATAAAAAAATAAAAAAAAGGCTGACAATCACAGAAAAGCCAAACTACAACTGTTTAGCAATCATTCTTGTCTGCCACTCCAACAGGCTCTGTTTGACTTGTGAACAAATCCGTAATCAGATAGTACATTACAGTACAACATCTACATTTTTTTTGTTTTTTGGGGGAGAATTAATACAGAAACGTCGAATGCAAATAAGGAACATAATAGGCAAAGTGAAAATATGAAACATGCTAACCTGCTATCTGGATGACTTGTAACATATTTAATTCTCTGCAATATCATGCGGCTCTGATGCTTGTTGACAGAATCAGACAAATTGCTGCTTCTGAACTCTTCAAGTTCTTTAATCAGTAATTGCCCAGCCCTAAGGTTACGTGATCCCAGCCGCTGAGCACATAAAATAACTGCCTGAACATCTTGAAGCCTATTTGTTGTATCTGCAGATGAATCTATGTTGAACAAAACTTTGTGAATATTTGCTATAATGATGTTAAGCGGATCATCAGGGTCATCAGCTAGAAGTGGGTCCAATCCTTCTAGGTCAATGTGTTCTGCAATAGCCCAAATAAGGCGAGCACATATTCTTGGGGTATTCACCTGCCAGATGGACAACAGTTCAAGATGACATGCAAAATAAATAAAGGCAATTCAATATCCATTATACAGAAATGACAAAGATGATTAAGACCTAGGAATTGGGTAGTAATAATAAAGAAAACAGTGTGGACACAAAGAAATAACAACAAAAGAAAGATAAACATCAAGGAATAGAAAATCAGTCAACAAATAATGACCATCTTTTGTTTTGAAGATGATAACGCCTTCCTCTAAACAAGCATTTCCATAATTCCTAAGAAATCAGATAGCAGTTGCAGGAAGAAAAAAACAACAAGTGGCTCCTGCACCCAATATGACAGTGTGTTTCAAGCATCAAGTTTAAGATTCATTGAATCTTTCTGTTAGCTTATATATAGATAATATACATAGCTATGCTATAAAATGCTTTCTTTAGCACCACATTTGTCGGTTAACAGCCTGTGGAATCACCCATCAGCATCACTCATAAGATCAGCTTATTGATAAAATTCAAATTATTACGAAAAAAAAAAAAAAAAAAACATAAAACATGAATAAACTACTGACAACATGCAGTGTAGCACACAAGAGGACATAGCCTTGTAGCCTCATCAATGTCAGTTTGATTCAATCATTTCTGATTATGATATAATTTCGAGAAAAACATAGTAATATAGTATTATATAACAAGAACCATACCATTCTTTTTCTTCTGTGCAGTATTTTTTTTTTTTTTTTTCCCCTTCCTTAAAAAAAGGTACCGCAAATGAAAAACTACAACACATGAAATAACCATAATTCTTTGAAGTAATAAATACAAATATAATGAGTGAGGAATTGCAGCAGCCACATGCATTGCCAAGATGTTACATCATTAGTAAGTGTAAATATAATTGTTCAACTGGAGTTCACATACCTCACGTAGATCTTTCACAAGTTCACGTTGTAATTTTTGCAACCTTGTCTCATTTAAAATTTGATCTTGAGAAGCTCCATCTTTCACCCTCTTTACACCACCCCTCGTATCATAGATATGGCACAACCTAACAAGCAACTTCAGGTAGCAATCAATTGCATAGGTCCGACCATCACAATCCCACTTGACACAAGGTCTACACACTTCCACAACTTCCAAAGCAGGCTCCGTCCAATTCAGAGCACCATAACCAGTTCCATATGCTAAAGCTCCAATGACCCTGCTCTCCATGCCTGAGTTCTTTTGTTCAGGCAAAGGTAGGGACAACTGAAAGCAACTTTCCACCAGTGATGCTACTAACTCCTCCCTAAATAAGCTTTTACTTGTTACACTATTAAGATCATCTCTTATTCTTGCATCCTCAAAAAGTGAAGCAATATCAGTTCCTGCAAGAGGTTTCTGACCTCTTCGAACGCTTTCCTTTGCAAATAGATCAACACAGAGAGCTGTCCTACAAATGCAAGCCAAAGCATGCATGCGATCTGATTCTGCCCTCAAGTTTCTCACCATAAGAAGCAACCTCCTAAACAATGAAACCTACAAACAGAAGATTTAAAATTTGAGACCACGCTCAAAACTCAACCCTCACACATCGATAACTTGTAAGTATTTCCTGCAGCTACCAATTCCACCACAAAATAATATATAAAAAACCTTGCTGCTAGAGTTACACATGTTTTAACCACTTTTACATGGCTTGTCCATTTATTCCTCCTTTTTAAGTAGCACTAAAGCCTTGAATAAGACCACCAATTTACACTTCTAATCTATATAAGAAGCTCATAAAAAAACAATACATTCTCATTCATCAGCTCATTAACTGGAAATTCTTCAATAATAAAGCGCATTAAGCTCACAACTCAATAGTACTAACCAAGAACATAATTTTTTCAGGTTTCATTCTCTATCCTCGCCAAAGTGACTACAATTTTAGCTTCTAAAGCTCAGGCACTAATTATTTTTTAATGGCTAATAACACTGGTTTGGTAGAGTTTGATTTACCAACATGTGCTTCAAAAGGTTTGAAAAATTGCACTCTACCAATCTACCAATATCCTTTCATCCCCAAATCGTTAAAGTGCAAAACTTAGTTACAATTATTTAGGTGCAATTCAGTAGGTTCTCCAAAATTCAAACACATGGTTGCATTGACCAATAAAATGCAAAAAGTGTTATCTTTTCCAAGGACAATCAACTTCAATGTAGCTACGTGCTTGAATTTAATGGGAAAACCTAATATAATGCACCTAAGGAACTGTAATTAAGTTTTACCCATTGTTAAAATCCACTTATGTAAATCACCTGCTTCAAAAAGAAAGCCTAAACTCATGAACTAAATGCAAATACAATTACGGGTAAAGTGCAACTCTTTAAACCACAAATTGGCAACTCAAACACGACCCAAGAATTTCCATGACAACCACTCCACAGTATTCTAAACTACAATGTACACACCAAATACATGAAAAATTCAAATTCAACAGTAAATAATAACACCCATAGAAAAGAAAAATGAGCACGTGCACCTGCATATGAAGATCAAGAAGGTGTAGATTGGTAACAACAGCCCTAACAATACTCTCTCTGGCAGAAGAGAATTCCTGCCTATCCCAAAGCGTGAGAATCGCAATGATGGAGAGCGAAGCCCACTCGGTCTTTCCTCCAGGTACATCAGCCAAATACAACATGTTAATCCCGACTTCGTAGATCAATGCCGGATCCAATGACGAAGCCAAGAACGGTGCCAAATGCGAAACCACGTCCGAAACCCCGACGAACCTTTCCGCATTTGAATCCAATACACTACTAGTTGAAGAAGAAGAAGATTTTGATAGCTTCCGAATGACTTCAACGGCATCTGAAGCGACGGCCTTGACCGCATACACTATCGGAAACACCGTAGCTCTGAAGCTCTCCACCGGCAAAACCAACGACCTAGCCATCAACGCGTTCCGCTTCTTCCACACGAAGTCCACCATTGAAGAAACCCAATTGGACCGAATCGCAAGCGAGTTCTCGCTATCGACGAGCTTATCTCCAGCCAACCTACTCATCCGCTTCGAATCAAACTCTTGGAACAACCTCCCGACGGATTCGAATGCGACTTTGGAGACGTTATCGGATCTATCAAGCATGTTGAGGCCGATCCGAGTCCACCAGGTGGAGACTCGGTCGAGGAGGCTAACACTGTTCTCGCATAGCGTAACGACGTCGTCGCGAGCGAGAATGCAACCTAGGGTTTCGGTGATGGAGAAGCGGAGGTTATCGCTGCTGGAATCGAAGCAGGTGTTGATCTCTTTGGTGGAGTCGGTGAGGAGCTTGGAGAGCCGGTGGGAAGGGAGGGCGGAGAGGATGGAGATTGCGGCGGCGGTGACGTCAGGGTCGGGGAAATCGAGATCGGAGCGAACGCCGGTGATGACGGTGTCCCAGAGGTCGGAGGTGAGACGAGTGGAGCGGATGAGATCGAAGGCGAGCTTTTTGGAGACGGCGGAGGCAGGGGAGGCGACGATTTCTTCGACGGCGGATTTGGCGAGGATGGAAATGTCGCGACCGGCGGCGGACTGCTGGAGGGCTTGGAGGAGAGCTCCGGTTTGGCGGAGGGCGTCGTTGGAGCGGAGGTCGGCTTGGATCTGAGCGTAGAGGATGTCCATGATTGTAAATAGAGGGGAGATTGAAGTATAGAGGATTTGTTTTGTTTTGTTTTGTTTGGTTTTGGGTTAGGAATTGAAATAATTGGAAATGTTGGACATGAGGAATGAAGAGGATTGGATTTTTGGAGGAGAGATGGGAAGGGAGTGTGTGTGTGTGTGGGAGTTTAGCTTAAGCTGTTTTTGTTGAGAAATGCGGCCATGGTGGCTCTGTCAACTTGTGTCAGGGGCCGGTTGGCAATGGGGAAGGGACAATTTTTAAAGAAACTATAAAAATAAAAAATAAAAGTTTATAAAATATTACAAAAACAATATATATATATATATATTATAATAAATATAAAGTACAAATACAATATTTTTATATAATTTTAATTTTAGTAATGTGTAATAATATTGTTACGTCACAATATTTTTATAATAATTTTCACAATTTTTTTATAATAATTAATTTGACAAATTTGTATTCATTTTGTTCACAGTTTACTCTCTTAACAGGTATAAAAATATTTGGTAAGAATTGGTGTCATATTTTGGCCTTTGTTACTTAAAATTCATACTTATATCCTTCAAATACTTCATCACTACTAAAACTTAAAATTTTTAAATTTCTTCTCTAATGAGTTTAAGGGTCATTTTGGATTGAGGAAGAAGGAAGGCGCTGTTGGAACTCTTTTGTTTGTAAATATATATATAAATTTTATAAACAATAAATTGATTGTGATAAGTTTACAGAAAAATACTTTTTTATGTGGGAAATAAATATATTGACAGGTAAATGAAAATATAATATTTTACAAAATGTATTTTTTGAATTTAAGGTACAGATAAAAACTTTAACCAAAATTTAAAAAATACTTTTAAAAGAGGGTTTTTCTTTTTTGGTTATTTAATCTTGGCTTCTTTCTTGGCCAATCCAACCTTGTGATGAATTATAAGCCCTTTTGTCTCACCTGATATAAATAAAAAATATATAACAAATTTCTCCATTATATTAAACTTTGTTGTCCAATAAGATTTTTTTGGTATAGATTATTGGGTCTGCTATGGGTGTTTTTGTGCATGTATTAAGATAGAATTTTGTAATGTAGTCAAGCCACTTTCTTTTTGAAATTAATATATTTTTATTAGTTTTTCCTACTTCTTAAGGCATATGGAAACTTTTTAAGTGTTTTTTTTTTTTTTTTGGGTAATAGATACAATTGAATTTTAATTTATGATGTCTGTTTTATAATCATTATTTATTATTATTATTATTATTATTATTAGGTTAAAGTGCTGATTGGTATTTGACATAAGAAGAGTTTTGAGGCTTTTTTAATGAATGCATAAGAACACCGGTTAACAATAACTTAAAATATTTTTATAAGCTTGTTTTGTTTAAAATATACATTGGACAAAAGTACATGTCTAATTAGAAATAAAAATATATTTAAAAAGCAATACATAAAGTTTAAATACATAGATTTGCGAGGGAAAAAAATTTTAAAACCAAAAGTACAATTGTATACTTCCTTTGATGCCTCAACTTTGAGGTTAGGGACTTACCTCTTACTTTAGTTTTTCTCTCATCGTAATTGGAGCTGAGGGAGATATCTTTTTCTTTTCTTTTTCTTTTTAGAAACATCTGAGGGAGATATCAACCAGTATATTTTGTCATTCATAACAATTTATGCTGTAAGATGTAACTTCGTTCTCTAATGGTCAATCAAACCTCTTAAGAAGCTTCACCGATTCACCCAAATTCCCAAATAGTCTATGTAAGGACCGAGTTTAGATCCCAAGCCCAAAAAATGAATAAACTCGGACCCAAAAAATCCAAAACAATGAATATATAAAGAGTTGGTTGGAAAACTATACTAAAATGAATTGGATGGTTAACAAAGTAGATTCTAATGACATGAACAGAAAGGTAGATGGATTTCAACTGAAGAAAGTTGTCCTCGAACAGGTCCAAGGAGATCAGTTCTTGTATGTTTATCTTAAGTATGATTACACTTTCATTTCCTGACTGCTACAATGTTTCTCTTTAAATTTCTCTCTCTAATTTTCGATCCCCCTTTTGTCAGGGGTCCCTTACATTATATATCTCCCTTCTAATGATCTTGACCCTCTATTTATTTGATCATCCAAGCCACTACTTGAGTGCTTGCCGCATCGGACACCCTTTCTAGCCCTTTATGAGTTGGGATAGCCAATGCAACACTGTTCAGGGGTCTTCTCCACATAAATGTGACCAGAAAGTTAGCTGCTGAGTATTTAATGCAGTGGCAACAACTTTTCCTTAGATATTTCTTGGCTTCCGCTCTTCCAGTGCGTCTGTAATGCTCACCCCTAGCAGTGGAGTTTCCTAAAAGGTCACTTTGAGTGATAGGATATGCATTCGATCTATGCTTGGCTTGTCCGAGGAGATATTCCCCCTTAGACCACCTTTCCCAACCTTTCCGCTTGCATCTTACTTATGGGACTCTAAACTTAACACTCTCACTACTGTTTATCCGTCCTAGGACCAATCAACGTTCTCAGCCAAAGCCCCAGGCCCAATATACAAATTTTGGCCCTTATCTCTACAATAGTCTTATAATCCATTTGATGTATACTGGCTATGCAACGCTACAATATCCATTAACATACAAATGGATCCATTTGTTACTCTTATAATTGGATATCTATATGTATTATATATTAATAGCCAAAGTTGATAGAAAATCCAATTAAATTCTACAATTGAAATCTAAGTTTGCGTCATATGTCTTAAATTATTTATTTTTAGAGAGAGTTTTATTTCTTAATTTTTAAGTCAAATGTGGGATTACATCATAAATATCCATCCAAGTGAGTTATTGTGTGCAAAAACCAAAGAGTCTAGAATTAATGAACATAAAATAAAATAAAACAAAATGGACAATTTACATTTTCTACCTAATAATATAAGACTTTTTAAAAATTTAAAAAAAAATGACTATCAATAATATTTAAATTATATATGTAAGAATTATACTATGCATTTTAATTTATATCTTTTAAGTATATCCATGCATATGTATGAGATTAGAATCTAGTAATATATAATATCAAAGCAATTCATACATTCCTTTTGTTTGTAATCCTTTCCAATTAGCCTCGCTTTATACTTGTTAACTTAGAAGTTTTCAATTTTCTCTTAAATTTCCATTTATATCCTAAGTTTTCATTTAGGTATAACGGTATAAGATCCATTAATTCCCATATTTGATTTTGTAAAATGTATTCAATTTCACTATTGACAACCTGTTTCTAAAAGGTTTACAAGTGTAGACATCGTTTCCTTGAAGTTTTGAGGTTCATCGAATATTGAAATTTTCTTCAATGTTGTGGCAAACTTAGTCTCAATGGAATGAAGTCTGGGTTGAACGCTTATCTTCTCTTTATTCCCTACTCCATGCCAAGTTGTGAATGATAATGATGATGAAGACGACCACGACAACGAAAATGACAACAATAATGATGACATAAATTAGGCTAAAGTAAAATTTCTATCTTATATTCAAATATATATATATATATATATGATGACATAAATGACGTTATCTACTATTGAAAATGATTCATTAGACATGATGATTGATGCACCAGGGATTGAAATCTGTTACAATAACCAGGGCTATTGCATCATACAATACCTTTCAATAATTCAAATCAAAAGTTAAAAAGTTAGCTTTTGATATCTACCATTGGATCGAGAAAAGTTAAAAATTTTAAAAAGGTAAAAATGTTGTGTAAGGGATTGAATATTGTAAACATGCAAGTCAAGGACCCTAGGCCCATGATACAGAAACGAAACAAATTTCTCTTGGCTTGGTTTTGGTGCTCCCTTTCTTTTCTATCATTCTTAGGGTACAATGATATATTTGGCTTTAAATCTATATGAAGATTATGTGACAAAACTTTTTTAAGTATTATTTTGATTAGACAATGTTGTCAATTTGTTAACAGGTGATTTTGTTTAAATTTTTATACGTATGAATAAACTTTCAATCAATGATAGAGAGTCCACTTCTATTTAAATGTCAATGATGAATGATATGTTAAAATTTAAACCACTCATTTCATAGTGGAATGATAAGATTTCAATAACTTTACCTTAAACAAACTTAAGAACTCTAAGGTATCTTTCTTCTTGTTGATACGCTACTATGAGTGCAGTATGCCAAATTGCAATACGACAAACCCAACGACAATCTGCGCATTTCCTACTACATACTGTTGCCACATGGATGTAAATTTTTTGTATAAAATTGAGTGGGTGGGAAAATGTATTGATGTTGTTTTCCAATGGGTTACAAAGACCAAAGTGAAGGATTGTATTTGTACAAAAGGTTATTTGTGCTCAAACCTCTGGTGTTAGAGGTCCAACGAACGGAGCTATGTTTGGCCCCCTGACCCAACAAGAAAAAACCTAGCACTCTATGTACGTATTATGCTTTTTTTTTTTGATAATATGTATGTATATTGCATGAATTTGAATCTGGGCCCGTGAAAAATTAAATTAGGCCCCCAACATACGCTTTAAAGCCACTAAGAGCCCATATAACAATACAAAAGCACCCAAATAACAACACAAATAAGTCCAAACAATATAAAATCAGCCCAAATCCTTGAAATTTGTTTAAAAAAAATAAAAAATAAAAAATCCAGATTTGTATCTAAGTCTCACCGTAATTCCCAACAAAATTGCAAGGAAAAAAAACCCAAATATCCTTGAGTGTTTCAGTTGAATAGAGACAAAAAGTCAATAAGCAGCCACACCACCACCAGATTTGCTGGAGGAAGTCAAGCTTGAAGTAGAACTTGAACCTGAGGTGAAAGATCCTTTAAAAGTAGGTTTGGATTTTTTTTTTTTTTTTTTTTGGGGTTATGTTTTGGAGGTTATTCAAATTTTGATTTGGGTCGGATTATGATTTTGGGGTACGTCTTATTGTGCATGGCAGTGGTAGTGTTGTTTTTTGTTGACATGGTTGGGTCGTTTTGTCTTTTACTTTGACATTTTTTATATATAAATATTTTGACATCTTTATAATTATATCTGTGGGGCCAGAGAATTTGTGGTCCCGGTCCACTTCCTATTAGGGCCCAAGGCCCACGCCGAGGAGAATAGTTGCCGAGAACAAATATTAAAATACCAAATTGCCTAGGAATGCGGCCGAGGATGACCATGTCCTCGGCATCCCAAGGCCTAAAAGAGAAGAACTACACGTCATCAAAGGCAGCCTTCAAAGTGCTTCTAGAAGAAAAGGTGAATAGAATGGGACACGCACGGGGGTACAGTGTGGGATTGGTTCAAGGCGAAGACGTCACCTCCGCATTGAATACGCCAACAAACGTCCTAGCCACATTGATGGGAAAAGACTCCTGAACAGTGTGGCTTCGGTTATTGCAACTAACAGAAAGTGGGGGGAGGCGGCTGATGGGACAAGCACTCGAGTAGGTATTTGCCTGATCAACAGATGGAAGGTCAGGATCAACTGGGAAGGGATATATAATGTAAGGGCTAATGCGCCAAAAAGGGGGGGGGGGGTATCCAAATAGAAGGAGAAAAAGTAAGAACATGAAGCTTCATGGACAAGATCCATGGACATGCTTAGTTCATCTCTGCGCGTCCGCCATGCTGAGGAGAAAAACTTCTTGAGCAAACATAGTTCACCTTTGTATGAGTACCATGACCATCCACTATCCGGTGACCAAGGCCTAGCTTTTCAGCCCACGCTTTACAAATTTTATTGTTTGGGCCTTTAACGTACAAACCCAATACCAGTTTGGGATCGTTACAAATTGAGTCCTTACAATTGGCGCCGTCTATGGGAAGGGCTTGTGCATTGGCACAGGTGGTGGATCGAGCTCCCGTCAAGCAAGGGCCTACGAAAGCCCCTCCGTCACTTCCAGCAGCTCGCTATTGTTGCCCTAATATAAAGTTCCACTAGGGGCTACGCTTCGAAGCGTCAGTAGCATGGACAGTTCTAGGGGCTTCCAACGTCAGATCAACGTCCCACACCTTGGCTGAGGGGCTAATCCCCCAAACTTAAAGAAAATTCTAAGTTTTGGACAGAATCAAGGTATTGCATGATCCTCGGACTCAAACCTATGGGAAAACCAACTACTTAAAGAAAATTCTAAGTTTTGGATAGAACCAAGGTATTGCATGGTCCACAAACTCAAACATATGGGGAAACCAACTATTTAAAGAAAATTCTAAGTTTTGGACAGAACCAAAGTATTGCATGGTTCTCGGACTCAAACCTATGGGAAAACCAACTACTTAAAGAAAATTCTAAGTTTTAGACAGAACCAAGGTATTGCATGGTTCTCGGACTCAAACCTATGGGGAAACCAACTACTTAAAGAAAATTCTAAGTTTTGGACAGAATTAAGGTATTGCATGGTCTTCGGACTCAAACCTATGGGGAAGCCAACTACTTAAAGAAAAGCTAAGTTTTGGACAGAACCAAGGTACTGCATGGTCCTCGGACTCAAACCTATGGGGAAACCAACTACTTAAAGAAAAGCTAAGTTTTGGACAGAACCAAGGTATTGCATGGTCCTTGGACTCAAACTTATGGGGAAACCAACTACTTAAAGGAAGGCTAAGTACCAGGCTCGGCCTAACAGCACACTCGGCATCTCGGATGATACCTTTGGCTCCCTAGAATTACGTTTAGATACAAGTTCGACGTCCCATGGGCATGGGTAAGTTAGAATTCTGGGATGTAATCCCAAATAAATCATATGCATAGCCATTCATACATGTTATAATAACTAGTTCAAAAACCATGAGGTTCACAACAATAGTTAATATCGGCAAGGGCAACGAACATGTAATTTAAAGGAAAACGGAAGAAAAGAATTTCATATAAGTGGTCAAAGAGTACAACTGCAAGCAAACTCTAAAGTCCTCAAAACAAAAGGGAAACTAGCTAACAGGTAAACTAGAAACAAATGCAAAAGTTGGCCAGGGCTTCTACTTCTTAGATTTCATTTTGGCCACGTCCTGGGAAGGCCGAGCAGGTATAGCCTCGGGGCCCTGGGAGACATCCCCTTCTTGGGAAGGCTGAGCAGGATTAGTCTCGGTGCTTTGGGGAACATCAGTAAGTGGAATGGCCTGTAGGGGCTGAACAAAGATGGCTAGTTCCTCGGCACTAGAGATCTGAGTGCTGACCGTAGGCTCGGCAGCTTCTTTAGGCATCTCGGGATTTAGACCTCCAGGTGCTTCTGTCGCAGCATGAGGCTCTCCTCCTTCAGTTGACTCGCCAGGAGTGACGATGATCTGAGCAGCTTCTGACTCAGCAGCCTCAGCCTCCTGTGGAGCGCTCATAGCCTCGGAGCTGGTGGAGGTGGTCTCACGGATGGCTGGAGGATAAAATACGCTCTCCGCCTTCCACAAGTCGGATGAAGCTTCCACCTTAACTCGTTTAAGGGCCTCTTCCCAAACCTGGGAGCAGTATAGCCTGCATACTCCAGGGATTTGAGCTTTAAGGGAGGCCTGGGTATCAGCCACCCCCGCTTCATAACCCTCCTCCTCAGCCTTGTCCTTAGCAGTTTCGGCCTCAGTTCTGGCAAACTCAGCCTCCTGCTTGGCCCTCATGGCTTCATCTCTGGTAAATTCCGCCACGCCCTTAGCATTGTCTGCCATGACCAGTTTCTTCTTCAAATCACTGATCTGTTCCTTAGCAATCTGCAATTGCTCCTCGGCAGCGAGTAGGCGCTTTGTCTGTTCCTCGGCTTGTTTTTGGGCACCAGTCAAACCTGCCACGGCACAATCCCTGTCTCGGACAGCCTCTTTTAAGTCCTCCTTAGCCTTCGCGAGGTCAGCCTCGGAATTTTTAAGGGTTCGCGCAGCGTCAATACGTTTATCGCGCTCAAACTTTGCGGTCTTACTCTGCCCCTTAACTTCTTCCTCCATCCTATAGTTGGCCTGGATAGCCTGCCAATTGAGACAAGTATATTGTGAATGAAAATCTAGGAGCAAGAATTGATAGAGTCTTAGGTTTCAAGAGTCTTACCATACCCAAGTACCTCTTTGCGCTAAGGAAAACCTCCTGCATCCTCATATTTTTCAACTTCGCCATATCAGTAGGAAGCAGCATGGTCCTCCCTAACGCGTCGGCCACATAACCGCCTTCGCCGTCTCCAAGGTTCCTCATGGACGCGTTCTCCAGTAATGGCTCCCCGTGGAGCATTGGGGCGAGAAGCCAAGCACTCGGCGCGGATTGGGTTTCGATCCCTTTCTCCTAACTTTGGTGCCCGATCTTTAACTATTTTTGAGCTCGCGGGGCTTCATCCCTCTCCTGAGAAGATTGAGATTTTCCCCCATCCATGGATTCCTTACCCTTGGGACTCCTCTTTCTCTTTGAGTCAGTGGGCTCCGGCCGAGAAGGCAGAGCTGATTGAGAAGGAGCAGGAAGTTTGGAACGAGGAGATTATGGCTGCGACTTAGTAGAGGAGGACCTAGTCTGGACGGGCTGGGGCTGAGGTGGGGGAGTTGAAGCACTGGGTTGCGGTTTTCCCTGTGCACCCTTTCCCGGCTGACCCTCAATGAGGTCGAACAAGCTGGTCAGGGGCTTTCTCTTAAGACCCATCTCGGCTTGGGAGGATGTTCCCACTGACAACAGTTCCGCTTCGGACAAGTCAGGGTCACCCAGATCACCAGAAAGATCCTCAGATGGGTCGGTTTGGTCAAATGCCCCAAATCCCTCCTCGGACAGACCTAAATCACCTTCGTCCTCCGCTGCCTGACGAGACGGGGAGGAGTCCGCCAATGGGATGCCCTCGGGGACAGGAGATCCTTCGGAGATCAAAAACCCTTGTTCGACTACGGTGATTTTCGGAAGCTGAGGATTGTTAGCGCTGATCACATGCTTCGGGTCGGCAAATGACTTCTGGATGGGATCGTATCCTAAGATTTTGTGAGCGGCTCTGACTTGACCATCCTCGTCATTTACAAAACCGCCGCTTGAAGAACAGTCTCCAAATCAATCCGGTTAACCAGATGAAAGTGCCGGTGAAAGACGTTTGGATCTGTAAAAAGAGGCATGTACATGGTTAGTAACCGAACCATACCAAATTAAAACGGTGCAAAGGATTGGCACTCTCCTACTCTCTATACCCCACCTGGTTCTCCCTCCACCATTGGGCAAGGAAGGCTATCATACCATTCCCCAGATACGATAAGAAAGTCCTTGTTCAACCCCTTGTTGGAGTCGAGAAGGCACTGGATTAGCCGAACCCTATCGTCTCTCGTCTTCATGTAGTAGGATTTGCCCTTCAAATTTTGGAGATTGTAGCACCAATTTACGTTATGAAGGGTTAGTCTTAGCCCCATTTTTTCGTTTAAGGTATCCACATAACTCAGAATCCTAAACATATTTGCAGCACACTAGGTGGGAGCTAATTGGAAATGCCTAAGGTAACTCCTCATTACTGGCCCCATGGGGATTCTCATACCCCCCTCTACGAAGGCGAGAATGGGAATTACCACCTTGCTCGTCCTTCTCTGAAGATGCCACTCCCCCACCTTACAGTGCCTCAGACTTACGTTGGGGGGAATCCTATAATCGGCGATGAAATTTTCCATCGTCTTTTCAATCTCAACCAATTTTCTTAATTTAATCATCTCTAAGAACTACTAAACAAACTCAGAGGATGACGGGAGAAGGAGATGAACAAGAGAAAAATAAACCCAGAAAAGAAAAAGCGTGAGTTAGTGAAGGCAGAGAACTTACAGAAAATAGGAAAGGTTCCTCGGACAGGCTTTTTGTGCTGGAGGTAGACTTGAATTTGGATGAAAGTTTGGCTGAACCCAGGATATATGTGCTAGAACTCTTAAGTGCAAAAGTGAAGAGACAAATCAGTTCCAAAAATTATTTATACCTCCCATCGAAAGTAATTGCATGAATTTTCCAGCCCATAAAGGTAAGGAAATCTCCACCGTTAGATCACCATCACGCCGTTGAACGTGGGAAGCATAGAGCCGCCCGCATTTAATGAAGACACGTTTCACCTTCCAAAGCTCCAAGAACGTGTCTCGGGCAGACGAAGAGTCTCTGGAACTGATAGATGACAAGGATTGACAAGCTTTGACAGAGGCCTGATATCATCAAAACCCTCCTCTCCGTCTGAGGATCCGGACAGCAGGATTTTGAGGGGCTATTGTGGGGCTAGAGAATTTGTGGTCCCGGCCCACTTCCCATTAGGGCCCAAGGCCCGCGCTGAGAAGAATAGTTGTCGAGGAAAAATATTAAAATACCAAATAGCCTAGGAATGCGGCCGAGGATGACCATGTCCTCGACATCCCAAGGCCTAAAAGGGAAGAACGACACGTCATCAAAGGCAGCCTCCAAAACGCTCCTAGAAGAAAATGTGAGTAGAATGGGACACACACGGGGGTACAATGTGGGATTGGTTCAAGGAAAAGACGTCATCTCCGCATTGAATGCGCCAACAAACGTCCTAGCCACATTGATGGGAAAAGACCCCTGAACAGTGTGGCTTCGGTTATTGCAACTAATAGAAAGTGGGGAAAGGCGGCTGATGAGATAGGCACTTGAGTAGATATCTGCCTGATCAACAGATGGAAAGTCAGGATCAACTGGAAAGGGATATATAATGTAAGGGCTAATGCGCCAAAAGGAGGGGGGGTGGGTATCCAAATAGAAGGAGGAAAAGTAAAAACATGAAGCTTCATGGATAAGATCCATGGATAAGATCCATGGACAAGCTTAGTTCATCTCTGCGCTTCCGCCATGCCGAGGAGAAAGACTTCTTAAGGAAACATGGTTCACCTCTGTATGAGTACCATGACCATCCACTGTCCGATGACCAAGGCCTAACCTTTCAGCCCACGCTCTACAAATTTTATTGTTTGGACCTTTAACGTACGAACCCAATACCAGTTTGAGATCGTTACAAATTGAGTCCTTACAATATCAAAGAGACAACAAAGCATTATTAGGCATAAATAATTAGATAAAATTTAGCTACAAAATTGATGGTAATTTTAAGTTACAACCTTACTTAATATCTTTTATTGGAGGTGATTTTTGACAAACCCAGTACTGTTGGATTATATCTTCTTTTTATGTCCTCCATGATTGCAAAATTTTAAAAAAAATTAAAGATTAATAGCTATGTCATTAATAAATTGTTTAAATTGCAAGTTTTTGTAATTTAAAATTATACATAAACTATAAGCTTATAGATCATATAGTAACTAATATTCGATTCACACAAAATTTGACATATGTATTAAGAGCGTAAAAAACATGCAATTCAATTATTAGATTTTCAAAATATATAGTAAAGTTTATTTTATTGAGTAAGACTGTAGCCTAAGACTACAATCAATTTTGTAACTAAATTTTATCTTAAATAATTCATCTAAGCAACAATCTTACTAACTAATTAGTATTTTTGTTTTATTATTTGTGATTTGTCCTCACATTTCCCTTTGATAGATAGTTGCATTGTAATGTATTAAAAAAAGTTGTTATTTTGTATCTTTTTATGTGTTGATAGCTTGTTAATACTAAATGTATACCAATTTGAATTTTCATGAACACCCCACGATAGTCTGGCTTCGTCCTTGAGTCCAGCGTCCACTGAGGGCAGGTGGTAACCTCTCAATATCTTAATGCTATATATATGCTAGAATTTATCTTCAAAATTGAATTGCAACAATCTAAATTGAGAAATCATCATCATCAGATATGATGAATGAGTTTCTTGTTTGTTTTAATGTATATTGACCCAGCAAGAAATCATAACCTAGAAGAAGAGTTGACAAAAACAATCTTCCTCAATTCCTTTCTCAATAATTTTCCAGTTGCACTCTTGGGTAAGGAATTGACAAACGTTACACGTCTTATTTTCTTGTATGGTGAAACCTACAATCATGGGGAAAAGAAGATGTTCATTTTGACAAACAAAATATTGATTATTTTATCAATTCAAATTTTAAGTTATAGAGATTACTACAGCTCAGAGAACTTGAAGGCACCTGTTTTGCGACAAAATCTATTATCTCTGCTTCTCCAAGGGAGCTTTGAGGCTGTCTTACCACAAAAGCTATTGGGACCTGACCAGCTTCTTCATCAGGGTATCTGCCAATTTATTGTATGAATTTTTAATAATCAAATAAGATGCACAATTTTGACAATCGTCAATAGGAACTTATAGCTAATGCCACATTAGTTCTACAAACAAGCAAAATATAGCTCTTATATATGGCATGCTGTAACATTAAAGATCGAAAAATGCTACTCTATCATTCCAAGGGCAAGGGGACATCCATAAACCATGAGTAAGTTATATTAACTTACGGTATAACAGCAACATCAACTATCTCCGGGTGGGACTGAAGCAAATGTTCTAGCTCTGCAGGGGCTATCTTTCTTTTTGAAATTAATATATTTTTATTAGTTTTTCCTACTTCTTAGGGCATGTGGAAACTTTTAAAGTGTTTTTTTTTTTTTTTTTTCTAGGTAATAGATACAATTGAATTTTATTAGGTTAAAGTGCAGATTGGTATTTGACATAAGAAGAGTTTTGAGGCTCTTTTTAATGAATGCACAAGGACACTGGTTAAAAATAACTTAAAATATTTTTATAAGCTTGTTTTGTTTAAAATATACATTGGACAAAAGTACATGTCTAATTAGAAATAAAAATATATTTAAAAAGCAATACATAAAGTTTAAATACGTAGATTTGCGAGGGAAAAAAAATTTTAAAACCAGAAGTACAATTGTATACTTCCTTTGATGCCTCAACTTTGAGGTTAGGGACTTACCTCTTACTTTAGTTTTTCTCTCATCGTAATTGGAGCTGAGGTAGATATCTTTTTCTTTTCTTCTTCTTTTTAGAAACATCTGAGGGAGATATCAACCGGTATATTTTGTCATTCATAACAATTTATGCTCGAAGATGTAACTTCGTTCTCTAATGGTCAATCAAACCTCTTAAGAAGCTTCACCGATTCACCCCAATTCCCAAATATTCTATGTAAGGACCAAGTTTAGGTCCCAAGCCCAAAAAATGAATAAGCTCGGGCCTAAAAAGTCTAAAACAATGAATATATAAAGAGTGAGTTGAAAAACTGGACTAAAATGAGTTGGATGGCTAACAAAGTAGATTCCAATGACATGAACAGAAAGGTAGATGGATTTCAATTGAAGAAAGTCATCCTCGGACAGGTTTAAGGAGATCAGTTCTTGTATATTTATCTTAAGTATGATTACATGATCATTTCCTGACTGCTATAGTGTTTCTTTTTAGATTTCTCTCTTTAATTTTCGATCCCCCTTTTTGTCAGGGGTCCTTTACATTATATATCTCCCTTCTAATGATTTTGGCCCTCCATTTGTTGATCATCCAGGCCACTACTTGAGTACTTGTCGCATCGGACACCCTTTCTGGCCCTTTATGAGTTGGGATAGCCAATGCAGCACTGTTCAGGGGTTTTCTCCACATAAATACGGCTAGAAAGTTAGCTGCAGAGTATTTAATGCAGTGGCAACAACTTTTCCTTAGATATTTCTTGGCTTCCACTCTTCCAGTGCGTCCATAATGCTCACTCCTAGCAGTGGAGTTTCATGGAAGGTCACTTTGAGTGATATGATATGCATTTGATCTATGCTTGGCTTGTCCAAGGAGATATTCCTCCTCGAACCACCTTTCCTAGTCTTCCCGCTTGCATGTTACTTATGGGACTTTGAACTTAACACTCTCACTACTGTTTATCCATCCTCGAACCAATCAACGTTCTCGGCCAAAGCCCAAGGCCCAATATGCAAATTTTGGCCCTTATCCCTACAATAGTCTTATAATCCATTTGATGTATATTGGCTATGCAACATTGCAATATCCATTAACATACAAATGGATCCATTTGTTACTCTTATAATTGGATATGTATGTATATATTATATATTAATAGCCAAAGTTGAGAGAAAATTCAATTAAATTCTACAATTGAAGTCTAAGTTTGCGCCATGTCTTAAATTATTTATTTTTAGAGAGAGTTTTATTTCTTAATTTTGGAGTCAAGCTTTGAAGTCAGAGGAGTGTAGCCTATATCCAACGGGTTTGCTAATAGAAGATGTGAAAAGGATTGCTAAAAATTATGTAAGATTGTTGTATTCTCATGTTAAGAGAAACGGCAATAAGGTAACTCATAGTCTGGCGAAAAATGCATTACGCATACTAGATTTTCAAGTATGGATGGGAGATATCCCATCGCATATTGTTTCAATTTTACAATTGGATGTAGTTGATTCAAATTAATAAAACCAATCTGGTTCTCCCTAAAAAATATATATATATATATATATATTGGAGTCAAATGTGGGACCACATCATAAATATCCATCCAAGTGAGTTATTGTGTACAAAAATCAAAGAGTCTAGAATTAATGAACATAAAAACAATGGACAATTTACATTTCCTACCTAATAATATAAGACTTTTTGAAAAGTTAAAAAAAAAGAAAAGAAAAAAGAATGACTATCAATAATATTTAAATTATATATGTAAGAATTATACTATGCATCTTAATTTATATCTTTTAAGTATATCCATGCATATGCATGGGATTACAATCTAGTAATATATAATATCAAAGCAATCCATATCTTCCTTTTGTTTGTAACCCTTTCTAATTAGCCTTGCTTTATACTTGTTAACTCATAAGTTTTCAATTTCCTATTAAATATCCATTTATATCCTAAGTTTTTAGTTAGGTATAACTGTATAAGATCCACTAATTCCCATATCTGATTTTGTAAAATGAATTCAATTTCATTATTGACAACCTATTTCTAGAAGGTTTACAAGTGTAGACATCGTTTCCTTGAAGTTTTGAGGATCATTGAATATTGAAATTTTCTTTAGTGTTGTGGCAAACTTAGTCTCAATGGAATGAAGTTTGGGTTGAACACTTATCTTTTCTTTATTCCCTACTTATGCCAGGTTTGTGAATGATAATGATGATGATGATGACCACGACAATGAAAATGACAAGAATAATGATGACATAAATTAGGTTAAAGTAGAATTTCTATCTTGTATTCAAATATATATATATATATATATATATATAATGATGACATAAATGACGTTATCTACTATTGAAAATGATTTGTTAGACATGATGGTGGATGCACCAGGAATTGAGATCCGTTACAATAATTAGGGTTATTGCACCATGCAATGCCTTTCAATTATTCAAATCAAAAGTTAAAAAGTTAGCTTTTGATATCTACTATTGGATCGAGAAAAGTTAAAAATTTTAAAAAGTTAGAAATGTTGTGTAAGGGATTGAATATTGTAAACATGCAAGTCAAGGACCCTAGGCCCATGATGGAAAACGAAACAAATCTCTCTTGGCTTGGTTTTGGTGCTCCCTTTCTTTTCTATCATTCTTAGGGTACAATGATATATTTGGCTTTAAATCTATATGAGGATTATCAGATTATGTGACAAAACTTTTTTAAGTATTATTTTGATTAGACAATGTTGTCAATTTGTTAACAGGTGATTTTGTTTAAATTTTTATAGGTATGAATAAACTTTCAATCAATGATAGAGAGTCCACTTCTATTTAAATGTCAATGATGAATGATATGTTAAAATTTAAACCACTCATTTCATAGTGGAATGGTAAGATTTCAATAACTTTACATTAAATAAACTTAAGAACGCTAAGGTATCTTTCTTCTTGTTGATACGCTACTATGAGTGCAGTATGCCAAATTGCAATACGACAAACCCAACGACAATCTGCGCATTTCCTACTACATACTGTTTTTTTTTTTGCTGAATCCTACTACATACTGTTGTCTGTTGCCACATGGATGTAAATTATTTGTATAAAATTGAGTGGGTAGGAAAATGTATTAATGTTGTTTTCCAATGGGCTACAAAGACCAAAGTGAAGGATTGTATTTGTACAAAAGGTTATTTGTGCTCAAACCTCTGGTGTTAGAGGTCCAACGAACGGAGCTATGTTCGGCCCCCTGACCCAACAAGAAAGCAACTAGCACTCTATGTATGTATTTTGCATTTTTTTTTTTAATAATATGTATGTATTATGCATGAATTTGAATCTAGGCCCATGAAAAATTAAATTAGGCCCCAACATACCCTTTAAAACTACAAAGAGCCCATATAACAATACAAAAGAACCCAAATAACAACACAAATAAGTCCAAACAATATAAAATCAGCCCAAATCCTTGAAATCTTTAAAAAAAATAAAAAATCCAGATTTGTATCTCAGTCTCACCGTAATTCCCAACAAAATTTCAAGGAAAGAAAAAACCCAAATATCCGTAGAGTGTTTCAGTTGAATAGAGACAAAAAGTCAATCAGCAGCCACACCACCACCATTAGAAGGGAGTGTTTGAGTAAATTATAGCCAAATGCCACCAAATTTGCTTGAGGAAGTCAAGGTGGACGTGGAACTTGAACCTGAGGTGAAAGATCCTTAAAAAGTAGGTTTGGATTTGGATTTTTTTTTTTTTTTTTTTTGGTGTGGGGTGGGGGGGGGGGGGTGGTTTATGTTTTGGAGATTATTCAAATTTTCATTTGGATCCTATTATGATTTTGGGTTATATATTAAGAGTAATGTTACAGTCACAAATTCTTTTACAATATTTTTACAAAATGTTGATGTGATCAACCTCTTATTGATTTTCATCTAAACCCACCATTAATATCACTTTTTCATTTACCAGTAATCTCTTATCACGTAAACAGTATGTAAAAAATTTTGTAAAATAGTTTGTCTTTAGCATTATTCTGTCTTAGTGTGCGTGGCAGTGGTGGTGTTGTTTTTTGTTGATATGGTTGTGTCGTTTTGTCTTTTACTTTGACCTTTTTTTTTAATAAATATTTTGACATCTTTATAATTATATCAAAGAGACAACAAAGCATTATTAGGCATAAATAATTGGACAAAATTTAGCTACAAAATTGGTGGTTGTCATAAATTTACAACCTTACTTAATATATTTTTATTGGAGGTAATTTTTGTCAAACCCACCATTGGATTATATATTCTTCTTATATCCTCAATGCTTACAAAATTTTTAAAAAAAAATTAAAGATTAATAGATATGTCATCAATAAATTGTTCAAATTGCAAGTTTTTATAATTTAAAATTATGCATAAACTGTAAGCTTATAAATCATATAGCAAATAATATTCGATTGATACAAAATTTGACATGTATTTTAAGAACGTAAAGAACATGCAATTCAACTATTAGATTTTCAAAATATGTAATAACATTTATTTTATTGAGTAAAGTTGTAGTCTTAGACTACAATAAAATTTTGTACCCAAACTTTATCCTAAATAATTCATCTAAGCAACAATCTTACTAACAAATTAATATTTTAGTTTAGCATCTTTTTGTTTGATTATTTGTGATTTGTCCTCACATTTCCCTTTGATAGATAGTTGCATTGTAATGTATTAAAAAAAGCTGTTATTTTGTATCTTTTTATGTGTTGATAGCTTGTTAATACTAAATATATACCAATTTGAATTTTCATGAACACCTTGCGATAGTCTAGCTCCATCCTTGAGTCCAACATCCACTGAGGACAGGTGGTAACCTCTCAATATCTTAATGCTATATATATGTGCTAGAATTTATCTTCAAACTTGAATTGCAACAATCTAAATTGAGAAATCATCATCATCATCATCATCAGATATGATGAGTGAGTTTCTTGTTTGTTGTGGGGCCAGAGAACTTATGACCCGACCCACTTTCCACTAGGGCCTAGGGCCCGTGCTGAGGAGAGTAGTTGCCGAGGACAAGTGGTGAAAGACCAAATAGCCTAGAGACGCAGCCGAGGATGACCCTGTCCTCGGCATCCCAAGACTTCAAAGGGAAGAGCGACATCTCGTTGAAGGTTGCCTCCAAAATGCCCCCAAAAGAAGAGGCGAGTAGAATGGGACCCACATGGGGGTACGGAGTGGGGGTGGTTCAAGGTAAATACGTCACCTCCGCACTGAATGCGCCCACAAACGTCCTGGCCGTATTAATGGGAAAAGACTCCTGAACAATGTGGCTTCGGTTATTGCAACTAACAAAAAGTAGGGAGAGGCGGCTGATGAGACAGGTATTTGAATAGGTACCTGCCTGATCAACAGGTGGAGGGTCAGGATCAACCGAGAAGGGCTATATAATGTGAAGACTTATGTGCCAAAAAAGGGGGGGGGGGCTTCCAGACCATGGAGTCCTAAAAAAGGAGAATAATAAGGACATGGAGCTCTTTGGATGAGGTTTAAGGACTAGAGCCACTCATGACGTACCGGAAGAGATTATTATTAAACACGTCAGGTTCATCCTTGTGCAAATCGCTATAGAAACCCTGATTAACTACCGTCCGGTGACCAAAACCTAGCCTTTCAAACCCACGTTCTACAAATTATATTATTTGGGCCCCTAACGTGCGAACCCAATATCATTTTGGGGTCGTTACAAATTGAGTCCTTATAATTGGCGCCGTCTGTGGGAAAGGCTTATGTGTTGGCACAAGCGGTGGGTCGAGAAAGTCCCCCCATCACTTCCAACAGCCCGTTGTAGTGCCCTAACATAAAGTCTCATTAGGGGCTACGCTTCGAAGCGTCAGTAGCGTTGATGGTTCTAGGGGCTTGGCCGAGGGGCTAATCCCCCCAAACCAATGTCCCACACCTTGGCCGATGGGATGATCTCCCTAAACTTAAAGAAAAATCTAAGTTTTGGACAGAACCAAGGTATTGCATGGTCTTCGGACTCAAAATTATGGGGAAACCAACTATTTAAAAAGCTAAGTTTTGGACAGAACCAAGGTATTGTATGGTCCTTAGACTCAAACCTATGGGGAAACCAACTACTTAAAAAGCTAAGTTTTGGACAGAACCAAGGTATTGCATGGTCCTCGGACTTAAACCTATGGGGAAACCAATTACTTAAAAAGCTAAGTTTTGGACAGAACCAAGATATTGCATGGTCCTCAGACTCAAACCTATGGGGAAACCAACTACTTAAAAAGCTAAGTTTTGGACAGAACCAAGGTATTGTATGGTCTTCGGACTCAAACTTATGGGGAAACCAACTACTTAAAAAGCTAAGTTTTGGACAAAATCAAGGTATTGTATGGTTCTCGGACTCAAACCTATGGGGAAACCAACTACTTAAAGAAATATCTAAGTTTTGGACAGAACTAAGGTATTGCATGGTCCTTGGACTCAAACTTATGGGGAAACCAACTACTTAAAGGAAATCTGGATACCAAGTTGGTCCTAACAACACACATGATATCTCGGATGATGCCTATATCCCCACTGAAATAGGTTCAGACACGAGTTCAATGCCCTATGGGTACGGGTGAGCTAGCATTCCGAAACATGATCCTAAATATATCATATGCGTAACCATACATACATATTAAGATAACTAGTTCAAAAATCATAAGGTCCGTAACAATAGTAAGTATCGACGAGGGCAACTAACATGTAATCCAAAGAAAAGAGGAAGAAAAGAATTTTATATATGTGGTCAACAGGTTCAACTACAAGCAAACTATAAAGTTTTCAAAACAAAAGGGAAACTAGGTAATAATTAAACTAAAAACAAATACGGAGGCTGGCCGGGGCTTCTACTTCTTCAATTTTGTGTCGGCCACATCCTGGGAAGGCAGAGCAGGACTAGCTTCGGCGCCCTGGAGGACAGCCCCTTCTGGGGAAGGCTGAGCAAGATCGGTGTCGGTGCTCTTGGGGACCTCAGCGAGGGGAATTGCCTGCAGGGGCTGGGCAAGGATGGCTGGCTCCTCGGTACCAGGAATCTGAGCACTGACCGTCAGCTCGGCACCTTCCTTGGGCATCTCGGGATTTAGACCTCCAAGTGCTTCCGTCGCATCAAGAGGCTCTCCTCCATCGGTCGACTCGCCGGAGGGGACGATGCTTTGAGCAGCTTTTAACTGAACAGCACTGGCCTTCTGTGGATTGCACATAGCCTCGGAGCTGGAGGAGGCAGTCTCGCGGATGGCTGGAGGGTAAAATATGCTCTCCGCCTTCCACAAGTCAGATGAAGCATCCACCCCAGCTCATTTTAAGGCCTCTTCCCAAACCTGAGAGCAGTATAGTCTGCATACTGCAGGAATTTGTGCTTTAAGGGAGGCTTGGGTTTCAGCCACCCTCGTCTCGTAACCCTCCTTCTCGACCTTGTCCCTAGTAGCTTCGGCCTCGTTTCTGGCAAACTCAGCCTCCTGCTTGGCCCTCACGGCTTCGTCCCTGGCATACTCTGCCACGCCCTTAGCGTTGTCTGCCATGATCAGTTTCTTCTTCAAGTCACTGATCTGCTCCTTAGCTATTTACAGCTGCTCCTCGACGGCGAGTAGGCGCTTTGTCTGTTCCTTGGCTTGCGTTTGGGCGCCCTTTAAACCCGCTAAGGCACTATCCCTGTCTCGGATAGCCTCCTTCAAGTCCTCCCTAGCCTTCGCGAGGTCAGTCTCGGAAGTTTTGAGGGTTCGCGCAGCATCTATGTGTTTGGTGCGTTCACCTTCGGCGGCCTTACTCTGCTTATTAACTTCTTCCTCCATCCTATAGGTGGCCTGAAGAGCCTGTCAGGTGAGATAAATACATCGTGAGTGAAAGACCGGGAGCAAGAGTTAATGGAGTTTTAGGTTTCAAGAGTCAATGGAGTTTTAGGTTTCAAGAGTCTTACCATATCCAAGTACCTCTTCGCACTAAGGAAAACCTCCTGCATCCTCATATTCTTCAACTCTTCCACATCGGTGGGAAGCAGCATGGTTCTCCCTAATGCGTCGGCCACATAACCGCCTTCGCCATCTCCAAGGTCCCTCATGGACGCGGTTTCCAGCAATGGCTCCCCGTGAAGCATGGGGGTGGGAAGCCAAGCACTCGACGCGGATTAGGCTTCAATCCCCTTCCCTTTGCCTTGGGTGGATTGGGCCTTGGTCCCTTTCCCTTTGCTCTGGTGCCCAATCTTTAACTGTTTCTGAACTCGCGGGGCTTCATCCCTATCCTGAGAGGATTGAGATTTTCCCCCATCCATGGGTTCCTTCCCCTTGGGACTCCTCTTTCTCTTTGAGTTAGTGGGCTCCGGCCGAGGAGGCAAAGCTGATTGAGAAGGAGCAGGAAGTTTGTGGCGGGGAGATTGTGGCTGCGACTTAGTGGAGGATGACCTAGTCTGGATGGTCTGGGGCTGAGGTGGTGGAGACGGAGCATTGGATTGCGGTTTTCCCTGTACACCCTTCCCCGGCTGGCCCTCAATGAGGTCGAATAGGCTGGTTGGGGGCTTTCTCTTAAGACCCATCTCGGCTCGAGAGGATGTTCCCACTGACAACAGTTCCGCTTCAGACAAAGCTGGATCACCTAGATCACCAGAAGGATCCTCAGATGGGTCGGCTTGCTCAAATGCCCCAAATCCCTCCTCGGACTGACCCAACTCGCCTTCGTCCTTCACTGCTTGGTGAGATGGGGAGGAGTCCACCAATGGGATGCCCTCTGGGACAGAAGATTCTTCGGAGATTAAAAATCCTGATTCGACTATGGTAATTTTTGGAAGCCGATGATGGTTAGCGTTGATCACGTGTCTTGGGTCGACAAATGACTTCTGAACGGGAGCATACCCTAAGATTTTGTGAGCAGCTCCGACTTGACCATCCTCATCATTTACAAAAATTACTGCTTGAAGAACAGTCTCCAAGTCCACCCGGTTAACTAGGTGAAAGTGTTGGTGAAAGGCGTTTGGATCTGCAAGAAAAAGACATGTACATGGTTAGTAACCGAACCACATCAAATTAAAATGGCGCAAAGGATCGGCACCCTTCCATTCTTTATACCCCATCTGGTTCTCCCTCCACCATTGGGCATGGAACGCCATCATGCCATTCACCGGATACGATAAGGAAGTCCTTATTTAACCCCTTGTTGGAATCGGGTAGGATTGGATTAGTCGAACCCTCTCGTTTCTCGTCTTCATGTAATAGGATTTTCCCTTCAAATTTTGGAGATTATAACACTAATTCACGTCATGGTGGGTCAATCTTAGCCCCATCTTTTCGTTTAAGGCATCCACATAACCTAGAATCCTAAACATGTTGGCGACGCACTGAGTGGGGGCTAATCGGAAATGCCTAAAGTAACCCTTCGTTACCGGCCCCATGGGGATTCTCATACCCCCCTCTACGAAGGCGAGAATAGGAATTACCACCTCGCCCGTCCTTCTCAGAAGGTGCCACTCCCCCATCTTACAGTGCCTCAAACTCACATTGGGAGGAATCCTATAATCGGCGATGAACTTTTCCATCGCCTCTTCAGTATCAACCAATTTCCTCAGTCTCAATTTAACCATCTCTAAGAGTTACTAAACAAACTCAACCAATGACGGGAGAAGGAGAGGAACAAGAGAAAAATAAACCCGAAAAAGAAAAAGCACGAGTTAGTGAAGGCAGAAAACTTACAGAAAAGAGGAAAGGTGCCTCGGATAGGCTTTTTGTGCTGAAGGTAAACTTGAATTTGGATGAAAGTTTGGAGGAACCCAGGGTATATGCGCTAGACCTCTTAAATGCAAAAGTGAAGAGACAAATCAGTTCCAAATATCATTTATACCTCCCATCGAAAGTAACTGCACGAATTTTCCCGCCCATAAAGGCAAGGAGATCTCCACCGTCAGATCACCATCACGCCGTTGAACGTGGGAAGCACAGAGCCGCCCGCATTTAATGAGGACACGTTTCGCCTTCCAAAGGTTCTAGGAACGTGTCTCGGGTAGACGAAGAGTCTCGGGAACCGATAGGTGACAAGGATTGACAAGCTTTGACAGAGGCCTGATGTCATCAAAACCCTCCTATCCAGCCGAGGATCTGGATAGCAGGATTTTGAGGGGCTATTGTGGGGCTAGAGAACTTATGACCCGGCCCACTTTCCATTAGGGCTAGGGCCCTTGCCGAGGAGAATAGTTGCCGAGGACAAGTGGTGAAAGACCAAATAGCCTAGAGACGCAGCCGAGGATGACCCTGTCCTCGGCATCCTAAGACTTCAAAGGGAAGAGCGACATCTCGTCGAAGGTTGCCTCTAAAATGCCCCCAGAAGAAGAGGCGAGTAGAATGGGACCCATATGGGGTTACGGAGTGGGGGTGGTTCAAAGTAAATACGTCACCTCCGCACTGAATGCGCCCACAAACGTCCTGGCCGTATTAATGGGAAAAGACTCCTGAACAGTGTGGTTTCGGTTATTGCAACTAACAAAAAGCAGGGGGAGGCGGCTGATGGGACAGGTATTTGAATAGGTACCTACCTGATCAACAGGTGGAGGGTCAGGATCAACCGAGAAGGGCTATATAATGTGAAGACTTATGCGCCAAAAAGGGGGGGGGGGGCTTCCAGACCATAGAGTCCTAAAAAAGGAGAATAATAAGGACATGGAGCTCTTTGGACGAGGTCTAAGGACAGGAGCCACTCATGACGTACCGGAAGAGATTATTATTAAACACGTCAGGTTCATCCTTGTACAAATCGCTATGGAAACCCTGATTAACTACCGTCCGGTGACCAAGGCCTAGCATTTCAAACCCACGCTCTACAAATTATATTGTTTGGGCCCCTAATGTGCGAACCCAATATCATTTTGGGGTCGTTACAAATTCAGTCTTTACATTTTTTTTAATGTATATTGACCTAGCAAGAAATCATAACCTAGAAGAAGAGTTGACAAAAACAATCTTCCTCAAATCCTTTCTCAATAATTTTCTAGTTGCACTCTTGGGTAAGGAATTAACAAACGTTACACGTCTTATTTTCTTGTATGGTGAAACCTACAATCATGGGGAAAAGAAGATGTTCATTTTGACAAACAAAATATTGATTATTTTATCAATTCAAGAACTTGAAGGCACCTGTTTTGCGACAAAATCTATTATCTCTGCTTCTCCAAGGGAGCTTTGAGGCTGTCTTACCACAAAAGCTATTGGGACCTGACCAGCTTCTTCATCAGGGTATCTGCCAATTTATTGTATGAATTTTTAATAATCAAATAAGATGCACAATTTTGACAATCGTCAATAGGAACTTATAGCTAATGCCACATTAGTTCTACAAACAAGCAAAATATAGCTCTTATATATGGCATGCTGTAACATTAAAGATCGAAAAATGCTACTCTATCATTCCAAGGGCAAGGAGACATCCATAAACCATGAGTAAGTTATTTTAACTTACGGTTTTAACAGCAGCATCAACTATCTCCGAGTGGGACTGAAGCAAATGTTCTAGCTCTGCAGGGGCTATCTGCAGGAAGTATATACCAATGCATGAACTCCAAGTTGTGTTCTTTAAAGACATTAACATATGCTTGTTATAAAAAGAAAAATAAGAATGCAAAGGATGAGTGACATTATATTTACCTGGTATCCCTTGTATTTGATCAATTCTTTAAGCCTATCTACAACAAATAGAATACCTTCCTCATCGACATAACAAAGATCACCAGTTCTCAACCAACCGTCTGCCACTATAGTTGCAGAAGTTGCTTCTGGATCACCAATATAACCTGCAGTAATCACAAATTAAACTCGCATATATGGCACGTCTAAATTTACAATAGTTACAAAAATGCTGATCAGAAAAGCTATGCTAGATCAACTCTCATGTTGGGATGTATATGGTATCCTCTTATAATCACTGCCTCATCAAGCTATCTGAGGCAAACTAGGAATTATATACAACAAGCTGAGATTGCATTGTATTTGTTTTCATTTCAAAAGTAAATATGTTTGAAAATTACTTTCATATTTCGTAGTGTAAATAATTGGAAGGTAATTCCCTTTTAATCATTAACATTAATCCTAAAAAGACATAATAATTATGAGTAATGCCGCGAACTGTGATTAGTGAATGGTGATTATGTAGTTCAAAGTGTCAAAGTCACAAAATGTTTTATTTATAAATTTTTTTTCTTTACCTTTCATAATTGTGGGTCCTCTAATCCAGAGCTCCCCTTGCTTGCATGGAGGCAAAGCATGCCCTGTGTCCGGGTCTACAATTTTGGCTTCAAAACCTACTGAAAGTCTCCTCGTTGATCCCCAATGAACACTTTCCTTTTGACCCACTGTTCGCCACGCTGGCCCCGTTGATTCGGTTAGCCCATAACCCTGCATCCATCATTTATTTATTTATTTTTGAAATCTTCTATTTATTTTTCCATTAGAAGTGATTAAAATCAAGCAAAAACTTATTTTACGCAGTCACATTGTAATTGATAATTGAAAATGGGATTTTAAAGTCACGTTTTTTAACTCATATTTTGTTTGCGTCGGAATTAACATTTTCTAGAAGATAAATTATTTTTCAAAAATATATTTTCTTATATTTGATAACAAACTTAAAAAATTATCTCTTAAACATACGGTGTAAAACAAACACTGCACTTAAAAAGAAAACTACAATGAAAAACGACCTGTCGTTCCAAAGTCGCACCTGTAAAAAGAAAATTTTTGCCCACAAAAAAAAACCTTACGTTGACTTGGAGGCAAACTCACATACCTGTAAAAAGACAACTCTTGGAAACTTCGCCATGAAAGCGGAAACGACCTCCTTCACAATTGGAGCCGCACCACACGCAACCCCTTCCAAAGAGCTCAAATCGTAGCCATCCGTTAGATCAGTCTTGGCCATGGCCACCACCACCGGTGGGGCCACCACCACGTGGGTCACCCTAAACTGCCGAGGAGGCCTAAATGAGTACATTCCGTCCAGCCAATGATAGTAAATTGGCCTTCCAATTCGCAAGTTTCTGCTTTACTCTATCCAATATGAAGTTGTAATCTTGGGAAGAGGCACCTGGCACCCTCATAGGAATTCCCAAGTACTTAGCAATGTTTGGGGTAGATGCAAAACCCAGAACATCGCTCAAGAACTCTCTAGTGTCCCTATCCACATTAGGAGAGAAGAAAACTCTTGACTTTGCTTCATTTACTGATTGACCCGACAAGCTGCAGAACATATCCAAGACATCTCTTATAGCTAAGCAATTGGTAAGATCCGCTTTGGAAAAAAACACAAGATCATCCGCAAAGAGCAAATGAGAGAAAGCCGGGCCACTTTGAGAGACTTTAACTGGCTACCACAAATTGTTACTGCATTTCTCCTCAATGAGTTGGCCAAGAAAGTCCATGCAAAGAATGAAAAGGTACGGGGATAATGGATCCCCTTGCCTTATCCCTCTTGAGGGGTAAAAAGGATCAAGCGCTTCACCATTGACCAAAATATAGGTAGATACCGTCGAAACATAGCTCATAATGACCTCAATGAGATCCATGGGAAGATTAGCTCTGAAAAGCATATCCCTAATGATGCTCCATTCGAGCTTATCATAAGCCTTCTACAGATCAATTTTCAAAACCATATAACCCACCTTTCCTCTCTTTTTGCTGATGGAATGTATGACTTCTTGGGCTATAATTGCATTGTCAATACCCCTTCTTCCCAGAACAAAGGCAATTTGGAGGAGGGAGATGAGTTTGTCTAAAAAAGGTCTTAGTCTAGCCATTATGATCTTAGTGATAATCTTATAGACTGTATTGCATAGACTTATAGGTCTATAATTTCCTAAAGTCTTCAGGCCTTGGATCTTTAGAATAAGAGCAATGTGAGTCCTATTCAAATAATCAGGAACTCTTCTTTCTACAAAAACCTTCTTAACTTCATCAATTACTGAGCTTCCCACTGTCAACCAAAATCTATGAAAGAACCCTGCATGCAAACCATCTGGTCCCGGAGCTTTAAATTCTTTTAAAGACCACAAGGTAGCTTTAATTTCATCTTCCGTTGCAACCCCATTGATACTGGGCTTCTCTTCATCCATGAGTTTGGCCTGCCATTGGGAAGATGCCGGAGCTACCCTAGGGGCTCTAAGGAAGGGGGATGTAAATATATCCTTGAAACCAGCCCTAATGTGCTCTTTGACTCCATTGTCCTCATATATCCATTCCCCTACTGCATTTTTAATTGCCAAAATCTAGTTTCTTTTCCTTCGCACTAGGGTTGAGACATGGTAGAAAGTGATGTTCCTATCCCCTTGTATCATCCATTTAACTCGAGATTTGAGAGCCCAAAATTCCTCTTCTTGACTTAGAATCGTATCAAGTTCTTTCACCAAATCTTTCTCAAGGTTTAGGAGGAAATTTGAAGGCTTAGAAGCTACAACCCATTGGATATCGTTCAATCTCGCCATAATACTCTTCTTTTTAACAAAGATATTACCAAAATGATTTCTATTCCACTCGGTGGAATTCTTTGAAAAGAGATCAATTGCCTCCCCAAGGTTATGAGGCTGTCTCCAAGCCTGTGTTACAATGCTTGGGAAAGTGGGATCAATCAACCAACAGGTTTGGAAGTTGAAAGGTCTAGCTCTCCTAGTGTTTGTTCTTGAGAGCATATCAAGCATGACAGGGCAGTGATTCGAGTGGCACCTAGTGAGATGCATAACTCTAGCATCCGGGTAGAGTAAGCACCAGCTAGGATTAACGAAAAATCTGTCTAATCTTTCTTGAATTAGAGCATGGACTTCTCTTTTATTTGTCCAAGTGAAACGCAGACCAGAGAATTCAATATCAATCATGTTGCAATTGTCCAGACACTCCTTAAACAGCAAAGAACTACTAACCCCAACAGTTCTACCCTCGAACTTATCCTCAGTTATAAGAGTTTCATTGAAATCACCTGCAAGGAACCACGGCATATCATGAAGCTCTGCGACTTTATTTAAATTATTCCATAAAATGTGCCTTTCGGCACTTCTAGGACTAGCATAAATTACAGAAATTAACCAGCTAGAATTAGAGTTTAGTACCTTAACTATGGCGTGGATCTCTTGCTCGGTGTTGGACAGCGGATTAATCTCCACCCTATCTGATTTCTAGAGCATCCAGAATCCGCCCGCATACGCGATAGTGTCAGTGTGGATTACACTATCAAAAAGGAGTCGGTTAGTAATTTCTCTGGCCCTCTCACCACCAACTTTTGTTTCCATCAAGACAAGAATAGCCAGGTTATGGATCCGAATCAATTCTCTAACATGACTTTGGAAGGTGGGCTTCAAAGCTCCCTTACAGTTCCATATGAGGACATTCATGAGGAAAACAATGTATAGTAAGATAAGACACTCGTCAAAAGGAGGCATCAATATGACCTCCTCCCTCAACATCCATCCGAACCAATTCAATATCTCCATGGTCTGTCCTTCCCCTGGATACACTATAGGGTTGTGTTCAATCACACCCATCTCCAATAACTACGATAACGTCTGAATACTGAACATCTTTTTTAGCTGAACCATAAGTACCCACTACGGTTGAACCACCATTATCGGCTGGAACGCATGTACCCACTATGGGTTCGTCGCTTTCGACCAAGCTGGATTCGAGAAGGCCAGGTCGCCCTCCCTCATGCTTATCTCAGTCCATGGAAAAATTATCTTCCATCAGATCTCTGATAGTGCGATTCCTGGAATCTCCACCATAATTCCCTCTAAACATAAAACCCATCTCTGGCAACGACATGGTTAAGGATTGAAGCTCCGTCAGAGTTCTTGATTGTGGTTCACCTTTACTTCTCTGCTCTGGCATTCCGTCACTCTTAATTTGAAACGATCTTTTCTGCTGAAGCTGGTTTACGGGCTGATCTGGTGTGGAGAATGCTTGGCCATTCCTAGCTGCTCCTTGTAAAACTTCCTTATGAGCCCTAGCTCGTGCCAACGCTTTCTTGCCTTTGACTGAAGCAATAAGGCTAGGCTTACTAGACATTAATTCGGCCTCAACCCACCCTTTAGCTTTACCCACTTCAATCTCATATGGGCTTTGTTCCGTAGAGGCTTGGGCTTGGAGAGTATCAATACTACCTACACTGAAGGCAACATTTGCCATATGGGCTTCATTAATAGGCTTTTGAGGTGTGATTTTCCTTTTAGCCTCCCTAGCAGGCCCCTCACTGAACTTAAACTTCCCCTTCGCATTATTGATTCTGGCCTTGTTAACATTCTTTCTCAACTCTTGTTTTAAACGGCTGTTATCCTGCACAGAGTGGGTCCCTCCACTACCCTGAAACTTTGTCCCATTCTTTCTGCGCGTTACAACAATCCATGGACCATATGTACCTGCCTGAACCTCCTCATGCATATTCTCCTACATGATCTTGCTGGGCTCCACCTCTAACCTCACGTTGTCAGGAACACGCTCATCGCATGGATGGTCATCCGGAATCCCAATCACCTCCGCCTCTAACACCCTCGGTGATGATTCTGTACGGATTGTATATGGACAATTTTCTTTTCAGTGACCAATTCTACCGTAAGAGAAACACAACCTTTGTAAACCTTCATAACAAACAGGTTGCTCGAATTTCTTGATTAATACTGCAGTGACCAGCGGTTTATCCACGTCAACTTAGACACAAATCCTCGCAAATCTACCTCTCGTTTCCATAGCAGTGTGTGAGTCTACCCTTAACACAATACTGATGGATTTACCAATATGCAATAGGGCCTCAGGATTATAATATTCTATAGGTAACGCATTTAGCCGTATCCATACAGCGATTGAATTGACATTTGTCGTTGCTAGGTGGAAATTTGGCTCCCATGGTCTAATGGAGAGGAAATGTTCTCCAATGAACCAGGGACCCTTTTTGAGGATGGTTTCAAAGTCATCTTTCAAAGAGAAACGGGTGAGAAAAAACCCATGCTCCAAGTCTACACAATTCAACCTCCTAGCAGATTTCCATAAGGAGAGAAGCCTACTGTGGAGGAAATTAAGTCCCACTGCCCTTCCGTACACCTTCACTATAAGAGCTTTTGACCATGGCGCTCTGATATGCTGCTTAAGATCCTTGGAAAACTTGACAGCAACTAGCCCTGTACGTAGGTTGTCTACTTCTTCATCTGATTCTACATCATCTTCCATGAGCTCACCAAAACTAAAGGCCTGAGTGAACGCACCAGGTATTTCACCTACAAGTTTATCTCTGAATGTGGCCGATCCATTCCATGCCCCCTGACCATGGTTTGGTGATGACGGGCCGAAGCCTGAATCTTCCCTGAAACCCGCGTGTTTTACGTCTTTAACTTTTTTGTTACTACGAGCTAGCTCTTCTTGTTCTTCTCGCAAAAGAGAGAGTAGAGAAGAGCCTTTTTCCATAGAGAAAGAAGTGGTTTTGCATATCCTACAACATACTGTTGCCACATGGATGTAAATTATTTGTATATATTTTTTTTTGGTGAAAAGACGATACCATTGAAAAACAACTAAGGAATAACACAAGGTTCAGGACATATCCTGTTCAAGTACATCCCATTGAGGTCACCCTCAAAAACATCTAGAACGTCCACAAGCGGACTATCATAATATTGAAAATCATTGTTCATCCTAAAACTCATCCTAGCTAAACCATTAGCACACCAAACCCCACGATAGTCTGGCTCCGTCCCTGAGTCCAGCATCCACTGACGGCAGGTGGTAACCTTTCAATATCTTAATGCTATATATATGCTAGAATTTATCTTCAAACTTGAATTGCAACAATCTAAATTGAGAAATCATCATCATCATCAGATATGATGAGTGAGTTTCTTGTTTGTCTTAATGTATATTGACCCAACAAGAAATCATAACCTAGAAGAAGAGTTAACAGAAACAATCTTCCTCAAATCCTTTCTCAATAATTTTCCAGTTGCACTCTTGGGTAAGGAATTGACAAACGTTACACGTCTTATTTTCTTGTACGGTGAAACCTACAATCAAGGGAAAAAGAAGATGTTCATTTTGACAAACAAAATATTGATTATTTTATCAATTCAAATTTTATGTTACAAAGATTACTATAGCTCAGAGAACTTGAAGGCACCTGTTTTGCGACAAAATCTATTATCTCTGCTTCTCCAAAGGAGCTTTGAGGCTGTCTTACCACAAAAGCTATTGGGACCTGACCAGCTTCTTCATCAGGGTATCTGCCAATTTATTGTATGAATATTTAATAATCAAATAAGATGCACAATTTTGACAATCGTCAATAGGAACTTATAGCTAATGCCATATTAGTTCTACAAACAAGCAAAATATAGCTCTTATATATGGCATGCTGTAACATTAAAGACCGAAAAATGCTACTCTATCATTCCAAGGGCAAGGGGACATCCATAAACCATGAGTAAGTTATATTAACTTACGGTATAACAGCAGCATCAACTATCTCCGGGTGGGACTGAAGCAAATGTTCTAGCTCTGCAGGGGCTACCTGCAGAAAGTATATATATACCAATGCATGAGCTCCTAGTTGTGTTCTTTAAAGAATAACATATGCTTGTTATAAAAAGAAAAATAAGAATGCAAAGGATGAGTGACATTATATTTACCTGGTATCCCTTGTATTTGATCAATTCTTTATGCCTATCTACAACAAATAGAAAACCTTCCTCATCGACATAACATAGATCACCAGTTCTCAACCAACCGTCTGCTACTAAAGTTGCAGAAGTTGCTTCTGGATCACCAATATAACCTGCAGTAATCACAAATTAAACTCGCATATATGGCACATGTAAATTTACAATAGTTACAAAAAATGTTGATCGGAAAAGCTATGCTATATCAACTCTCATGTTGGGATGTATATGAAATCCTCTGATAATCATTGCCTCGTCAGCTATCTGAGGCAAACTAGGAATTATATACAACAAGCTGAGATTGCATTGGATTTGTTTTCATTTCAAAAGTAAACATGTTTGAAAATTACTTTCATCTTTTGTAGTGTAAATTATTGGAAGGTAATTCCCTTTTTAATCATTAACATTAATCCTAAAAAGACATGATAATTACGAGTAATGCGGCGAACTGTGATTAGTGAATGGTGATTATGCAGTACAAAGTGTCAAAGTCACAAAATGTTTTATTTATAATAATTTTTTTTCTTTACCTTTCATAATTGTGGGTCCTCTAATCCAGAGCTCCCCTTGCTTGCACGGAGGCAAAGCATGCCCTGTGTCCGGGTCTACAATTTTGGCTTCAAAACCTCCTGAAAGTCTGCCTGTTGATCCCCAATGAACACTCTCCTCTTGACCCACTGTTCGCCACGCTGACCCCGTTGATTCAGTTAGCCCATAACCCTGCATCCATCATTTATATATTTATTTTTGAAATCTCCTATTCATTTTTCCATTAGAAGTGATTCAAATCAAGCAAAAACTTATTTTACGCAATCACATTGTAATTGATAATTGAAAATGGGATTTAAAGTCATGTTTTTTAACTCATATTTTGTTTGCCTCGGAATTAACATTTTCTAGAAGGTAAATCATTTTTCAAAAATGTATTTTCTAAAAAACTATATTATTTTCCTATATTTGATAACAAACTTAAAAAATTATCTCTTAACTTTTATTTTATTTTATTTTATTTAGTTTCTCATAAGATAGCTAATTTTTTTTTTAATTTATTTAGTTTGGCGTGAAATATAGCTGTTTTTAAAAAAAATTTGAAAATACAACTCCATCTCAGCCAGATGAGATGAGAGAAGTGTCGAGTATATATTTGTAAAATATCTTACCAAGTTTTTATAAATAAAAATATTTTATAACTTTTCAATTGGAAAACATTTTGAAAATATTTTTAACATACGGTGTAAAACAAACACTGCACTTAAAAGAAAGCTACAATTAAAAACGACCTGTCGTTCCAAAGTAGCACCTGTAGAAAGAAAATTTTTGCCCAGAAAAAAAACCATACTTTGACTTGGAGGCAAACTCACATACCTGTAAAAAGACAACTCTTGGAAACTTCGCCATGAAAGCGGAAACGACCTCCTTCGCAATTGGAGCCGCACCACACGCAACCCCTTCCAAAGAGCTCAAATCGTAGCCGTCCGTTACATCAGTCTTGGCCATGGCCACCACCACCGGTGGGGCCACCACCACGTGGGTCACCCTAAACTCTTCCACCGCCCTCATCATCTTCCTCAAATCGAACCTCTCCATTAGCACCACCCCCTCGTTCAAAGCCACCGACTTCAAGCTGTAGAAAAACCCGAACACGTGAAAGTACGGCACCGTATAGAGCAACACCGCAGGCGACTTCCTCTCCGTCCGGTGCGCGTAGGTACCGGACACAGTCGCCATCAGGTTCCGGTGAGTCAGCATCACTCCTTTGACTCTCCCGGTGGTCCCCGACGAGTACAATATCGCCGCCAAATCCGACTGGCTCACTTCGACGCGGTCGATCGTTATTACCGGACTCGTCATCATTGAGTCGAACTCGGGCGAGTCAAGGACAATGGTTTTGAAACGGAGAGAAATGTTTGAAAGTTTGTGAGCGCTTGATGACGTGGCAAATGCGATCACTGGGTTGCATAGTTGGATTAGGCTTGAAATCTCAGACTCGGTGCTGAGTGGGTTGGCCGGGGAGATGACTATCCCAAGAGAGAGCAGCGAGAAGTAGAGGATGGGAACCTGAATGAGGTTTGGAGAGAGAACGAAAGCGATGTCGCCTTTGGAGAGTCCGATGAATGAGTGAAGATAGGAGGCCAGAGTTTGGGTTTTGCGAGTGAACTCGGAGTATGAAACTCGCTGACCCGTGGAGGAGTTGATGAAAGCGAGTGAGTCAGGCCATGGCGAGTTAGCTCGGAGCGAGTAAGCGTAATCAGAAGCTGATAGAGTAATATGTTGTGGTGGAAGATCGATTGGGGGTCTGAGGCTGTGGAAGGTTTTTGTCTCTGAGTTGAAACCGCTGTTTGGGTCCATCTGAATTTCAAATTGGCTGAGCCTGTGATGAAAAGAACGAGGTTTGCGGTGGTGAAGACTGAAGAGTAGAAACTAGGATTGCTAGGAGTTGTAGTAGTGGACGTGGTTAATTGAGATCCGAGATGGGGCTGTCAAAATAGGAAACGCGTTTCATTTGGGTATTTGTTGGAGACGTACGTGGGAAAGTGTTTGGTGATATGGTAGATGATTCACGTCACTGATTATGTCATCTTGGTCTCTTGCATACGATTACCAGTGAGTTTAATTCACAAACTTTTCCATAATTTTGTTATGCGGTGACTCATAAGTAATGAAATTATACACCTATATAGACCACTATTTTATTTTCACAACCCACGAATCACCACCACGTGACAAATTTGTAATAAAATTGTAGAAAAGCTTTTAACACTAAGTAAGTGTTTGGATTCACATTTTTCTCTCACGTTTTTTTTCTAGCATGTATGAATAGTAATTGCACTGTTTATGCACATGGACTCACTGTACAAGAGACAAAGTGCACTATTTATGCACTGTTCACGAGTCCCATAGTACTATTCACATATTTAAAAATTATTTTGTTAAAGTGTTTTCAGTTTTTTGTTTTCAACAAAATAAGTGGTATCCAAAAGGACCCTAGATCTACTCTTTTTATTTTATTCATTTTTAGATATTTCATCTATACTATTAATAATAGGATTTTGTATTTGGTTTTCAAAATTTTGCGTACTAAAATACCTTCACACAAATTTTTAAACTCTATCTTTTAGTTAAATAACTTTAAATTAAAAAACACTAATTGGTTAAAATGGTAATTTATCATTCATAAGTTTTAGGCTTTTTCCTTTATTTTCTCAGTTTAACCTAAAATTTAGGAGATTATCTCTATCTCATTTTTATACATCATATCATATTATTATATATATAATAAAAGTTGGGTTTAGACGCCGTGGTTGTGCCAAGTGACGGCACCAAATTGCAGAAATTTTATTTAATTTTTAGATTTTTAAAGAACTAAAAAAGAATAGTATACTACCAGGATTCTAATTTATTCTTATTATATTATATTATATTATATTATATTATATTATTGTAAGGACTAGATTTGAACTCCTAGCCCACTCCATGGATTGACGTAGGCCCAAAAAGCCCAAAACAATGAATTTATAGAGAATGGGTTTGGATGCTGGGCTTTAATTGATCAAACAACACAAAAATGGATTCAGATCATAGGAGAATGAAAAGGAAAAAGGTTCATAATGAAGAAAAATCGTTCTCGAAAAGATCCGAGGAGGTCTGATCTTATGTATTGATCTCAAGTTTAGTTCTTAGATGCTATAATATTTTTTCTTGTCAATTCTCGATCCCTCTCTCTTGTTTCCCCCTTTTCTTTATATACTCTCCTTCCTTCTCTTCTTCCTCTTCCACGTGCATCCTAGCCAGTCGGTGTTGATACTTGTCCCATCTATACCTTTCATAAGTCTTCATGTAATAACTGTAAGGTTGAAATACACTGTTCAGGTATCACCTCCACATTAATGCGATCAGGGTGTTAGCTGCAGTGCATTTAATGTGGTGATAGCTGCTTTCTCTTTAGATATTTTAGGGCATCCTTTTGATAACCACTCTAACAATGCTTACCACTACTGACAAGACTGCTTGGAATATTACTCTTGAGTGACAGACAACCTTTTTGAACCTCGGCCCTGGTTAGCTAAGAATGAATTTATCCTCGGCCCATCCCTTGAGCCATAGTGGTCAAAGTTGACCTTTATTCACTAACACAACCTTGCTTAACAAAGATTTCTCGTTCTCGGACAAACCCTTGTCTTCGAATTGGGCCCTAAATCCATAACACAAACAAATGACAGACTCCCAGGCCCAATATCCCTACAATTATATATAATAAAAGTTGGGTTTAGATACAGTGGTTGCGCCAAGTGGCAGCACCAAATTGCAGAAATTTTATTAAATTTTTTAGATTTTTAAAGAATTAAAAAAGAATAGTATACTATCAGGATTCTAATTTATTCTTATCATTAAATAAAATTAGATTAACATTATTTTTTATTTGTTAGGATATATTTCTTAAATTAAGGGATAATATTTAACATACAAAAATTTAATTTAGATAATATTTATAATCTAATTAACATTATTTTTTATTTGTTTGGATATATTTCTTTAATTAGAGGATAATATTTAACATACAAAAATTTAAATTTAGATAATATTTATAATCTAAATTTTCAAAATTTTAATATTATTAAATTAATATTATTTTATCAGAATATCAAGTTACAAAGTTTGATTATTAAGGGATAAACACAATCCAAATTCTTCAAGAGGTGATTAATATAAATTGTGAGGGGTAAAAGACTGGAAAGCCCATGTCAATATCTACATTGAGCCCAGGGGCCCAGTCCCAGGAAGAATCCCTCCTCGGCCATGGGAAGAACCCTCCTCGGCCATGGATATAGCCGAGGACAAAGGGAGCAACCCAATACTAGTAACGACACCCCGGGTCACTCCATGGAACAGGAAGAATACCAAAACAGAAAAGGACAACGGAGAAAATGGAAATGTCTAGGGGAAGAGCTGCCATTATTGCATTCAGTGCCTTGCACCTAACGTAGCCATATTTCTTTGCCCTTACAACCACTCCACTGCTATCATTGCATTCAGTGTCTTGTACCTGACATGGCCATGCTTCTTTTTACCTTTACAACCACCCCCAACAACTTGGGGGAAAGGGCTGATGGGACAAGTATAAGCATTAGGAACCCAATTCATGGGGAGGGAAACTACTATAAAAGAGGGGGAAGGGAAGCAAAAAAGGGGGGCTGGAACCCCTACCACAGAGGAGGCACCAGAAAAAGCTTTTCGGACCGTGTCGAGGATCGACCCCCTTTGATAAACCCGATTTATCTCAGCTTGGTCATGAAAAGCACCGTGTTAACTGTTGTCCATACACTAAAGCCTAGCTCTTTGACCAACTCTCTACAAATTCGTTGTACTGGGCTCACCGGTCTAAGGTCCCATACATCTTGGGCTTGGGCAGAAAAATGTGACCCAACAATTGGTGCCGTTTGTAGGAAGAGTTTGTGTGTTGGCAAATGCAACGGTTAATTATGGTGGGATCAAGTTCCTATCAGCAAGAGTCCCTCAGGAAGACCATTTTGTCGGTGGTGCAAGCTACATGAAAGCCACCCCATTATTTCCAAGAACATACCGTCATCGTCATAACTCAGCTTCCGCTTAGGTCTACACTTCGAAGTGTTGATTACGCAGGAAGGATTGCTAAATGAAACACGGTTCTAGGGGCTTTTGACGTCAAGTGTTTGCCCCGTGCATTTGTCAAGGGGCTAATTCTCACGGGCCTAATAGTCCGGTTCGCCGAATTCCCTTCGGAGAAAGAAGCCGAGGGCCAAGCTGATAACTTTCTAAATGACTAAGTGCTAGACAAAACCAAGGTCTTGCATGATTCTAGAACCAAGGTCTTGCACAGTCTTCGGACTCAAACCTATGGGGAAACTAGTTACTTCAAAGAAGAACCTAAGTGCTAGACAGAACCAAGGTCTTGCATGGTCCTCAGACTCAAACCTATGGGGAAACTAGTTACTTCAAAAAAGAACCTAAGTGCTAGACAGAACCGAGGTCTTGCATGGTCCTCGGACCTCCTACTTTACGGAAACTAACACGCACCGGCAACTTTCTAAGCGTTTAAGCTAAATACAATCATGCCTTGGTTCTCGGACCAGACGCCTAAAGGAAGTCAAAGCTATAAACATGATCGTAAACGTTGAAAAGAACCTAAGTACCTGGTGATCCCCTCAGATTGTTTACTTTGAATTACATGTCCTTGGGCGGTTGCACTGTTTGCAATGAGGAGCATGCGGTTGTTTTCCAGATTAGTCCTATATGGTTAACTTATCTAACGTTAGCAATCGTGTGCCCGTCCGTTTTGACGAATTCGAGGTGACAACTCTTTACCATCAGCGACATCAATTCTAAATGCTATTCGAAGGAAAAGATACCAACACACCCATTCATAAGACAATTATTGAAGAAAAGGAAGGGTTTGCAAAATAAAATAAAGTCATCTTTTTATTAGATAAAGAAGAAGTACATTATACACAAAAGGGCTTAAACAAGCCTATTTCAAAAGCTAACTATAAGAAAGCAGTCCTCGGGAACGATAGGTCCTCAATCTTGTTCTAGCAGCAATCGAGCAAGTATGGATGGTACCGGCGGTGGAAAAGAAGAAGAAGCAGAGACGCCAGATCCCCAATCTTGCTCCAGCAGCAATCGAGCAAGTATGGATGGTACTGGCGATGGAAGAGAGGAAGAAGTAGAAACGCCAAATCCACATACTTGCTCTAGCAGCAATCGAGCAAGTATCGCTCTAGCAGCAATCAAGCAAGTATGGATGGCACCAGCGATGAGAAACCCAAATCCACACACGCGTGACACACGGCACCGGATAGAATCCAAACTTTGTCGCACCAAAAATCTGATGCAACCTACACCTGCTTCGGATTTTGGCTGAAGGAAAAGAAACCACTTTCTTATCCAATCGAAGGGGAGAAAAATCTTTGGCCCCTGCCTCCCTTGCCTTAGCTGTGTCATTCTGAATCTCAGAGATGTCCCGGGCTTTTGTAGAGGGCTTGACTCCTTCACCCTCGCCCTTATCCTTGACCATCTCACTCCCTAAATCTCAAACATTATCTTGGTGGGGCCCTTGGGAACGTTTGGAGAGTTAAGAGCCTGAAACTCCCACAAAACTCAAGGGTCTACAAATATAGAAGAACGACCTCCCCCCATGTGTCTTATATGGGAGGCAAAACTAGTGGCAATCAATTTGTCCAAATCTCCAGGAAAGAATTATAAGCGAGATAAATCTTGCTCAACTTCCAAAGCAGTCTTCAGCCGTTGGATTCACGTCACCACGTGAAGGGACTTTAATGAAAGCGCACCTCATGTACCAAAACGGCAGGAACGCAACTTGGATAAACTAAAAGAATGTCTCCCAACCAGGCATAGTGCAAAATGGGTGCAAAAGGACAATCATCACGTCAAGATCCTCCTTTCCTCCCATAGGGAAGAAAAGAAGAATCTCGAGGGGCTATTGTAAGGGGTAAAAGACCGGGAAGCCCATGTCAATATCTACATTGGGCCCAGGGGCCCAGTCCCAGGAAGAATCCCTCCTCGGCCATAGGAAGAACCCTCCTTGGTCATGGATATAGTCGAGGACAAAGGGAGCAACCCAATACTAGTAATGACACCTCGGGTCACTCCATGGAACGGGAAGAATACGAAAACAGAAAAGGACAACGGAGAAAATGTAAATGTCTAGGGGAAGAGCTGTCATTATTGCATTCAGTGCCTTACACCTGACGTAGCCATGCTTCTTTGCCCTTACAACCACTCCACTTCTATCATTGCATTCAGTGTCTTGTACCTGACATGGCCATACTTCTTTTTACCTTTACAACCACCCCCAATAACTTAGGGGAAAGGGCTGATGGGACAAGTATCAGCATTACGAACCCAATTCATGGGGAAGGAAACTACTATAAAAGAGAGGGAAGGGAAGCAGAAAAGGGGGGTTGGAACCCCTACCACAGAGGAGGCACCAGAGAAAGCTTCTCGGACCGTGCTGAGGACCGACCCCCTTTGATAAACCCGGTTTATCTCAGCTTAGTCATGAAAAGCACCGTGTTAACTGTTGTCCATACACTAAAACTTAGCTCTTTGACCCACTCTCTACAAATTCATTGTACTGGGCTCACTAGTCTAAGGTCCCATACATCTTGGGCTTGGGCAGAAAAACGCGACCCTACATAAATCTATCCCAAGAAACAGTATTTATCTCCAATAATTTGATAATCTCTATCTATCTCAAAAAACAGTATATATCTCCATTAATTTGATAATTTCTACGTTGATAACATTTAATATATATATATATATATATATCAAGATTCCTTATAGTTATCAACCACATTCTCTTTCTCTCTTTTAAATTTTTTTTTTTAATTTTTTATATGTTATGTTATGTTGAATCAACTCTTTCTTCTTCTTCTTCTTCTTCTTCTTCTTTTTCATACTATTCATATGACCTTTTTTTTAATTCCAATTTTTAAGGGTTAAAAACAAACACATTGATTAGATATCTTTAATTTCAATAAGATTTAAATGAATTATATTTCAAATGGAACTCTACCAATATATATAACCCTATATATCATTTTTGGAGTGAAGCTTATTTCAATATGTGAATGCCTAAATCCCATGACAATATAGGTATGCATTCTTTCTTCTTTTATTATTATTATTATTATTATTTTCATTTTATTTATTTTCTTTAGTGTTATTATTGGTTTTTTTTTTTCTTCATGTGATTTTAATTAATGAATTCAAAACATTATCAAGTTTCTAAAGGCTCCTTTGTTTTTGTATTTTGTTTTTATTAAATCGATTAGGTTTTGTGTATTGGTTTCCTTTTCTTTAAACTAATTTTCTTAGCTTTGATCTAATTTATATGCTTAGGGTTAGGGTCTTAGAATTAATGATTAAATATGGTTAGAATTAATAGATTAATTTTAACAAATTTTCTTATTTGATTTTTATGTTACATCAAATTATCAAGATATTCTACACGTGTATTCTTGAATTATCAACTTTAATTTTAATTTATAATATTATCAAGATTATATTAATTTTAGATTTATCAATTGTTTAGTACGTTTTAAAAAAAAATAATTATCAATTTAAAATTCAATTTGGAATTATCAATTTAATTTAGTTTTAGGAATAAATCTTATCCCTTATTTTAGTGAGATAATTATTTACACTTGATAATTTTTTTTTTAATCTTTATTGAATCTATTAAAATATATAATTATTTATAAATTTATTTTATAAGTTTTTTCATAAAACCGTGCAACGCACGGGTCTATAACTAGTTATTCCATGTTACATTACCTTTTTTTTTTTCTTCTTCTTTTTTTTTTTTTAAAAATAAACAGTTATTTATATATCACTTTTAAACATTACTAGCATCTGAGCACGCACATACTCACCTATAAATGCATAGTACTCATCACACTCCTAAGAAAAAAAAAATTCATTAAAGAAGGGTATACGTGTGTGGCTGGGAGTGAGATGGTGGGAAAGTGGATTGGTCCTAACAAATGGTAAGTCAATGAGTTGTCTAGTCGCTTGACTTTGGGGTTTTTTTAATAATTTTTTTGGAATAGATAAATAGTTAAAGTTAGACTACTATTTATAAAAATAAATATATGAAACCTTATTAGTAGATTATTCTTTTTTTTTTTTTTTGTAAATAATTACTGACTAGAAAAAAAAAGTAGTATGCAAAAAAATAAAAAAAATTATATTTTATATTTTCTTAAAATAAGTTATTAAAATTCAAAATTCATATAAAAATTATTTAAATATTTAAATTATATTAATTATGACATCATCAGTTAGACCATCGATCCGACCCCGGTCGAACTATAAAACCGGTAATCAATCAATTTTTTGGTTCTTTATCAATTCCAGTTTTTAAAACCATGATTATGATACTTAATTATAGCAATCATAGACAAATTCTCCCAAAAAAAAAAAAAAAAACAATACGTTGAAGAAAAGTTACATACCTTTTAATGAAATAAAGCAAGATTTGTAGAACAATTTTTTTCACTTCAACTGTAGCACACTTCAACAGATGTATCACTCAAAGAACGTGTTTTTCTCTTTTAGTTTCCAGTATGTTTTTCTCTTCTACTCAATTAAACCACACGCTCGCTGCTTTTATATAAAGAAACCTCATTTTGATTGGTTTAAATTAATTAAATTAGGGGTATTTTTGATAGTAAAAAAAGGTAATAACTAATTTTCTAAATCCTCTTAATATATACAAATAATACTAAACCAAAAAAACAAATAAATAAAAAATAGCATTATTACACTCACAAATCACGTGTAATGAGTATAGTAGAACTATATTGGTATAGTTGGCACTTCTTCATTGTGAATAGATCATTTTCTTGCTGTGGGTGTATTGGTTATTTATTGCTCTATTTATGTTTATCCACACAAATCTTGTGGTTTGAATCTTGACTAAATAACTACCAGATCAAATCTTGATAATTTATTAAAACTGGGGTTTGGCTTACCTCCAATACTTTTTTAATTGGACATGTCATTTTGTTTTAAATATACAATAGCAAGTGGTTTGAGTTTTAATCTTCACATTTTATTTAGTTAGTAGGTGACATGGCAGTCTCTCATTAAATTAAAATGAGATTCCAGTTAAAAAAGTATTGGAGGTAAGCCAAACCCTTAAAACCGTTAGTAAGCTGTAAGCATTTTTTGAAGTCACCCTTTGAAAAAAAAGAAAGCGAATTTAGGAAAGACCCTAGAGCAAAAGTAGAGAAATTGCATCAATGTTTATTAAATTTTTTTTTTTCTAATTTAATATAAAACTTACTTTTTCTATTTTATTTACTTACTTTACAAAAAACACTACATTAGATTATTTATTTTAGTTCCTAAAAAAAAAAGATTATCCATTTTACATCACATTTGATTAAAATATCATTTTTCTTAATTTTTTTTAATTGTTTAATTTTCTTAACAGATAATCATTATTCATTGTCTTCCTTCATCAATAGAATCATAAAGAAGGAATAAAATAAATAAAGGCAAAATGAATAATGTTAGTGTAAATTTACACTATTATTGTAGCAAATATATAAATTTATACAATTATACATTAACTGATGTGAGTCATTTTTAGATAAAACTATATAAATTTTACACATTTTTCTATTATAGACTCACTTATATGGGTGCTCTTAGAATTGTTACACCGCTCCTAGTATTCAGGTTGTGTTTGGTTCAATAGAAAATATTTTCTGGAAAATAAACTGTTTTCAAGTGTTTGGTTGCATTCCTAAAAATACACCGGAAAATATTTTCTAGTGTTTGGTTGCATTCCTGAAAATACTATAGAAAATATATTTTATACAACTTTCTCACATTTTCTCATCTCCTAAACACATATATAATAAAAAACTGAGAAAATTTTTTATGAAAAAATCGAGATTAGAGGACCGGCGATGGCGAAGCTTGGCAGCCACTGGCCATTAGTGGCAATGGTTGGCCACCGAAGACCGAATATGTTAGTAGAAGGTGGTGGTTGAGTGGAAAATAGTGGGGGGTGGAGATTTGGTTGATAAGTTTTGGATGAGGCAAAAAATGGTTTTACAGGAAATGAAAGTGTAAACCATTTTCCACCATAATTTCCTTTATGGTCAACCGGAAAACAATTCTCAATTAGCTAACATTTTTTGTCGCCCCAAACATCTGTAAATGTACAAAATATTTTCCGAAAATCAATTTCCTTCGAACCAAACATAGAGTTAGACAAGGGATACAACAATGCAAGTATCAAGTAAAGATCAAAATTGTCTCTTTAACCAACTAACTAATTGTACAACAGCCTGTGACTAATTAACACAGCATTCTTGGGTTTGTCAGTTTGTCTTGCTCTTTGTTCCTGATTTATTTATAAATTCACATGCTTTGGATCTTCACTCATGTCCATCTTAATTGGGTTGAGCTGGACTTGTTGCGGACAGTTTGGGTTCATTACAAAATAACAAATTAATAAATGAACTTGACCAAAAATATAAGTCTACAAAATGTAATTAACCAAAAACTAATAGAGGAAAATATAAAATAACCTCCAAACTCTACATCCTAGAGTTTTGGACATTTTTTGCATTGCAAATTAGCGGTGGGAGTGGGAATAGACCTCACAAACTGCTCTAATGGGTGAGGGAAAAGAATTCTATCTTCACATAGGTTTTTGCTCAAACCTAGCAATATCTCATCGCAATGGTAGACTTTACCTTGAAACTTTAATTAATTCCAACAAACTAATTAGTACATATTTATCATCATCACCATCAGAAATGATTGGCGAGTTTCATATGTTTACTATACATTGCACAACAAAAAATCACAACCTAGAAGAAGAGCTCAAAGTAACAATCTTCCTCAAATCCTTTCTCAATAATTTTCAGCCGCACTCTTTGGTAAGGAGTTGACAAATGTTACACGCCTTATTTTCTTGTATGGTGCAACCTGCAATCAAGAGAAAAGTCCTAATTAACAAACCAAAAATTGACTATTTTATCAATTGGAGTTTTGTTTTAGTGATCATGAAGACACCTGTTTTGCAACAAAATCCATTATTTCTGCTTCATCAAGGTTGCTTTGAGGTTGTCTCACCACAAAAGCGATTGGCACCTGACCAACTTCTTCATCTGGGTATCTACCAATTTATATGAAATTTTAATAATCGAATATAATACACAAGATTAACAATAAAAATTTTATATATGATGTCAGGGATGGAACCAAAATTTCAACTTTGGGAAGACCAAAGTATGAATCAAATTTGAAATTTCCACCATTTCGGGGATAAGAAATAATAATAATTCAAAAACTAAATTAAGTAATATATGAAAATTCGAACTAGCATATATTTAGTGTTATTAACTTATTATAATATAAACATAAGAAATAGATACAAAATAATTGTTTCTTAATGTACTTAAACTCAATAATCTACTAAAATAAAAACTCAACGTTGTTTTAAATTATAAAATCTCTTGTCGCTAAACAAGAGATTTAGGGTTTGAATCACATTTACATCAAAAATAAATTGGTGTCTTGACTTGATAATAAAGAGTAATTATCAAAACCAACTTGTTAAAATTTTAGCGTATCTATCCCCCAAAAAATGCAACCAAAAAATTGAACCCCTTGTATTATTTTCTTTGTTTCTAGCATTTCATGAATTCAAATCCCATGTACGTTGTGTTCCACTTTATACTCCACTAATCACATTTTGTTATATAAATTTTTTTACTTTATATAAATACACAAAGTTTAAAATTGAAAAAAATAAAATTTTAACATGATGTACCAAATTGATGGATTATAAAGTAAAATACAAAAGGTTGGACAAATAATTTGTATTAATACTTCATACAGTATCATAGCAATCTCAATTAATGTTAACCTCTTCGCCATCCAAAAGCTTTTCTTAAAACAAAGCAAGAAGATTGAATCCATTTGAAAACTTTGGGGTGAGTTTTCGGAGGATTTATTTTCACTTACCTCTAATCATGATTCATGACGTCCTTGCAATTGTTGCTAACGATGAAATCAGGTAAACAAACTATTTTTAATAAATAAATAATCAATAAAGAATTTAGTGTATTATAAAATTCAATCTTAACAAATATTGGGGCTCTTGTAAACCCAAGAAAGTTCAAAGAATATTCCTCCTAGTCACTATCGCTATCTTTAAGTTTGCTAATGAGAAAAATGTTATTAACATAGACTGCCAGAGAATTTAAGGTTTAACTCTAGATTGGGATTGATACCGCCCCGCCTCCCCCCCTCCCAAAAAAAAAAAAAACACAATCTATAGATGTAGGTTATGAGGGCTTAACCATGTTAGAAACTTTGTCTTCTTTGTTTGTTTGTGGGTTTTCGAAATCCTAGGAAGTTAAAAAACTTACGGTATAACAGCAGCATCAACTATCTCCGGATGAGATTGAAGCACATGTTCCAGCTCTGCAGGAGGTACCTGCATAATGTATATGTACAAAGCAATTCATGATCGCTGGTGAGGTTCTTTAAAGACATAACATATAGTATGAAGAAATGAAAAGAGAAATACCTGGTATCCCTTACATTTGATCAATTCATTAAGCCTATCTACAACATAAAGGAAACCTTCCTCATCAATATAGCAAAGATCACCTGTTCTCAACCACCCATCAGCTACTAAGGTGGCAGAAGTTGCTTCGGGATCACCAACATAACCTGCAATAATTCACAAAACGCCCATGACGCATTCACAGTCATTTTAGAAAGGATAAAGGCTACGGTTGATCAGAACAGCAATCAACTCTCATTTTAGGTTTTGGTATTCTCCAACCATTGCCACATTGAGCTATCAGCTATGGGAGGTGTAGCAATACTCACCTCGGAATTCTCCTATAACAGTTCACACAACTTAAATACAAATAAACAATAAAGAATAAACACTCCACAATGGAAAACACAAGCAGTGGATTTCTTTGACCATTCATGTTACAATTAAAGTTACAGGCACTACTATATAAAACTCTCTTGTTCCCGTGGTGACGCCCTTGGTGTTTCTCTCTCTTTCTACTTCTATTACTCTCCCTAGATAGATTTTTCTTCTTCTCCTCTAAAGCCCATCCCCCCACTCCGCTGAACTTTCCTCTTCTTTATAAGCCTCACTCCTACTCCAACTTTTACAGCTGTTACACTACCGGCCTAGTCTTCAAAGATATTTTTCTTACTTTATTGGATTCTTCCCCTTCCTTATCCTTGAACTCTGCCTTTAGTGAGATATTTTTACTATTCAGGCTATCTTACATGAATTTAATGCAGCATAGGTTAGGTGAGGGCTCCCAAATTGAGGTAGAGATAAAAATCTTCGATCTTCTTGCGTGTTCTGGAAGTTTCCCACAGTTCCTAGTGCCATTTGGTGGCAGCATGTGGATCATTTGTGCAACTGATTGAGCACATGGTTATCCTTCCATTCTCTTCACAGGAGTCACTATACCGTGGCATTCTCCTTCTCAGGCATAAGGTTTAACTTCTTTTTTCTTACAGCCTATTCCCTTCTTGGACTTCCCCCTTACAGCCAACCTAGCCCAAACTCATTCCTGTGGCCCATTTCATTTGTGGGCTTTAATTTGGATGGGGATCTTTCCACTCCCCACAGGAGGCAAACTAGTATAAATATTTATAAATTATTAAACAACAGGTTGTGCATTAAGTAACAATAAGTAACATTACATATATATATAGCGCGTGCGTTGAGGCTTTTTTTTTGTTTAGTATCATAATTTTTCATTCATCTCAATTTAAAACATTTATTTCTTCGATCCAATTAAACCACACACATAGTGATTTTTATTTTGAACATAGAAAAGATATTCATTAAAATGAAGAAAAAAAATGTAGTACAAACAAATGTGAATAGAAAACAATTCAAACACCAACATAAATAAATCATTAAAAAAAAGGAGTACATTAAAAATCACCTTTTTTTTAATAATTCAAAAATAAAACTTGAGATGTTTTTCTCTTCCATTCAATTAAATTACACGCATAGTGATTTTTTTTTTTTTTTTTTTTTAATATAGAAAAGACATTTGTAGGATTAAGGGCCCAAATTATATATTGGGCCTTGGGCTTGTCCGAGAGCAAGGATGGTTCGAGGAGGAACGAATGGTAAAGAACTGTTTAAGCTCAGGATTCAATGAGCAAGATACAAATGGGAAGGTTGTCCGAGGAGGAATATCTCTTCGGATACGATAAGTACAGCTCAAAAATGTATTCCAATGATCAGAGTGACCTTCCATGAAGCTCCAATGATAAGGACGTGCATCATGAACATACGAGAAGGAGGAGAACCCAAAAATATTTAAGGGAAAGTTGCTACCACCACATTAAATACACTGCAGCTACTTTTCTGGTCGCATTTATGTGGAGAAAACCTCTGAATAATGTTGCCTTGGCTACCACAACTCACAGAAAGCCAAAGAGGGTGTCTGATGAAACAGGTACTCAAATAAAGGCTTATATGACCAACAAGTGTAGGATCAAGATAGTCCAAAGGGAACTATATAATGTAAGAGACCCTCCATGAGGAAGGGATTGGAAAAATAGAAAGAGAACATTGTAGCTATCAAAATTATACTTGTATTTAGTCTAGTTGATTTATATAAAGACTTACCTCCTCGAACAGTGAATTGATTCAGATCAGTGCTTCTTGTTCTTGTTTGATCATCATTTAAATCCATACTAGCGTTGTCCATTTCATTAGGGCCTAGTTCTTTGACACACTCTCTACAAATTTATTGTATTGGACTCACTGGGCCAAGATCCTATACATCTTAGGCTTGGGCTGCAAAACGTGTCCTTACAATTGTCACTGTTTATGGAAAGAACTTTTGCAACAGCGAGTGCAACGGTCATCTATGGTAGGATCAGGTCCCCATCAACAAGAATCCATGGGTTCCCAGCGACAAGATGACTTCCTTAACCTTGAACGCAAGTGAGATAAAAAAGGTAGCATACACACCACACATACTAGTAAAAGTCATTCTTGAGCTGGGAGTCATGTCTCTCAAGAGCAGAACAACTGAGCCATGCAAAGGGAAATTGACCATCTAAAGAAGGAATTATGTCATGCACGACGAAGATGAACTCCCTCTCGGTCTGACGACTCCTCTGATGATGAGAAGGATGGTAGTTATCGACGTAGATCAAGGACTCCTCCTAGTGAGTCTTTTTCATATGAAGAGGAACACCATCGTAAGCATAGATACAAGAGCCCAATTCACAGAGGACTAGGAAATGATGCTATGAGCAAAGCGTTAAACCAAATTTCCAAGTCACCCTTCACGCGCAGGATTGAAGGAGCAACTCTTCCTCGGAGTTTCCATCAGCTAACATTCACCATCTACAATGGACGAACAGACCCGGTGGAGCATGTGAGCTATTTCAGTCAGAGAATGGCTGTTCATTCTAAGGAAGAAACCTTGATGTGCAAGGTGTTCCTATCCGGTCTGAGACCCGTTACGATGAGATGGTTCGACGGCCTAAGGACAGATTCCATAGATTCCTTTAAGGAGCTCACCTGGGCATTTGGCTCTTGTTTTATTACGTGTATCAGGGTCCCTCGGCCTATTGATTCCCTATTATCCTTATCCATATGAAAAGGGGAGACTCTGAAGACGTATTCAGACCGATACTAGGAAATGTTCAACAAGATTGATGGTGACTTTGATGACGTGGCCATCAACACCTTCAAAGCCGGCATCCCAGCCGAGCATGGTTTAAGGAAGTTTTTGATTAGCAAACCTATCACCAGTGTGTGCCAACTCATAGGCCAGATTGATAAGTACAAGAGGGTTGAGGAAAACCAGCAGCTGGGGAAAGGAAAAGCTAAGGTAATCCCTCAGGAGAGGAGGGATTTCAAGTTGGACCAGTACAACAATAACAACCGGCCTTCGAGAGACTTTGCTGAGCAGTCAAGATTTGCTAATACTCAGGGGGTTAATGTGATGTTCCAAGAATTGGTGCATCAGGTTTTGGAGAAGATTAAAAATGAGCCGTTCTTCAAATGACCAAACAAGATGGTTGGAAACCCCATGAGGTGCAACCAGAGCCTTTATTGCTAGTACTATCAGGACCAGGGACACACTACGAAGGATTGTAGAAATTTGTGGGACCATTTAGATCAACTGGTCCGAGTAGGAAAGTTGAAGTAGCTTTTGCACCATTCTAGTGGCCAGGCGGACCAGACAGGTTTGGATCCCCAGAGAGATGCTTCTTCAAGACCTCCTCTGAGAACGATCAATGTCATCTTTGCTGCTCTCGGGTGGACCGGTTCTTGTCCCTCAGTGGCTCAGCCGTCTGCCGAGAAGGATAATCTGGAGCCGAAGAGGGCTAGAAAGGATATTCAACCGGCAATAAGTTTTTCAAACGAGGATAAGATTGGGACCATACAGCCCCGTGATGATGCTTTGGTGGTCACGCTCAGGATTGGTAGGTATGATGTGAAGAGGATGATGGTAGACCAAGGTAGTGGTGCCGAAATTATGTACCCCGACTTATACAGGGGGCTGAATTTGAGACCTGAGGACTTGACGACCTACAATTCTCCTTTGGTAAGTTTTGATGGGAAGGTAGTCATTCTGAGGGGTATGATAAGACTACCTGTGCAAGCTGGTTCAGAAGTGGTGGAGGTAAATTTCATCGTGGTGGATGCCTATTCCCACTACACGGCCATTGTAGCCAGACCCTGGCTTCATACTCTAGGAGGCCGTCTCTTCCACTTTACACCAGAAGGTGAAATATCCGTTGGGGGGTTGCATTGAAGAAATCGTAGGGAGTCAATCCACACCTAGGCAATGCCTAGTGGCTGCCGTCTTAAATCAACTTGAAGCTGAGTCATCGGCCTTTGTTGGAGGGGGCTCGTAGCAATCAAAGGCTTTGGCATTGCCTATAAATGGACCAACTGAAGAGACAAAATGTGAAGTTTAGAAACAGTTATGGTCTGTGATGACCCGGAGAAGTTCTTTCTGATCGGAACTCAGCTGCCCCCCAAGAGAAGGAAGAGCTAGTAGAATTTCTCAGGAAAAATATTGACGTGTTTGCATGGAATGCTTACAAAGCACCGGGGGTGGACCCGAGCTTCATCTGCCATCATTTAAATGTTAACCCATCCATCACTCCTAAAAGGCAGTCACCTCGGCGCCCCTCCAAGGAACATGCAGATGCTGTCAGAAATGAGGTGATAAAGCTCAAGTAGGCAGGGGCTATCAAGGAAGTTTTCTACCCGAAATGGGTGGCCAATACAATGGTTATGAAAAAGAAAAACGAGAAGTGGTGAGTATGTATGGACTTCACAGGTCTAAATAAGGCTTGCCCAAAATATTGCTTCCCTATGCCTCGAATAGATCAGTTGGTGGATGCAACGGTGGGATACCCTCAGATGAGCTTCTTAGACGCCTTTCAAGGATACCATCAAATACCACTAGCCCTGGATGATCAGGAAAGGACAGCTTTTGTCACTCCCATTAGAAACTACCACTACAAAGTGATGCCTTTCGGTTTGAAGAACGTGGGGTCTACCTATTAAAGGATGATGGCAAGAATATTTGAACCATAGTTGGGCAAGAGTATTGAGATATATATAGACGACATGGTGGTGAAGAACAAGATGGTGTTTGAGCATGTGGGAGACCTCGGAAACACCTTTGAAATTCTGAGGAAACACAAGTTGCGCCTAAACGCTTCCAAGTGCTCATTTTGTGTGAGATAAGGCAAGTTCTTGGGTTACATGGTAACTCATAGAGAAATTGAGGTCAATCTTAATCAAATCAAAGCCATTAATAGTTTACAACCCCCTCAAAATCCTAAAGAGGTCCAAAAGCTTACCAGAATGATTGCTACCTTGAACCGGTTTATTTCTCAGTCAGCAAATAGGTGCAGACCTTTGTTCCTCTTGATGAATAAGTGAAAGGGATTTGAGTGGACCGAAGAGTGTGCTTTGGCTTTCTAGCAACTTAAAGAATATCTATCTCGGCCACCTATCATGTCCAGTCTAGAGATGGATGAGGTCCTATTTGCCTATATCGCTATAGCCCCTCATGCTCTAAGTTTGGTGTTGATACGAGTTGACAGTGGCATACAACGACCAGTTTACTATGTGAGCAAGTCATTACACGAGGCCGAGGTTCGTTATCTACCATTGGAGAAAGCCATCTTGGTGGTGGTGCATGCTACACGAAAACTTCCCCATTACTTCCAGGCACACACAATTGTTGTCTTGACTTAACTTCCACTCAGGGCTATACTTCGAAGTGCTGATTACACAGGGAGGATTGCTAAATGGTGCACAGTTCTAAAGGCTTTTAACATCAAGTACATGCCTCGTACCTCTGTCAAGGGCCAAGTCCTCGTGGACCTGGTGGCCGAGTTCGCTGAACCTCCATTAGAAGAAGTGGCAGCGACACAGAACATGGATGAAAAATCAGTTGGCACAATCTCCCTGCAAGAACCTTTATTTTGGAAGGTATATGTTGATGGTACAGCAAATTAAAGGGCTCCGGAGTGGGCCTAGTTCTGATTTCTCTTGAACAAATCACCATTGAAAAGTCACTAAGACTGAACTTCTCGACTACAAATAATGAGGCTGAATATGAAGCTCTGCTGGAAGGAATGTCCATGGTTCAAAGAATGGGGGGAAAGGCATTAAAGATGTTCTCAGACTAAAAACTGGTTGTTGGCCAAGTGAAGAGCTAGTTAGAAGTAAGAGATGAAAGAATGCAAGGATACTTAAGTCAAGTTAGGCATTTGCAACCAAATTTTGAATCATTCAGCCTGCTGCACATCCTTAGAAGTGGAAACATGCATGCTAATTCGCTAGCCACGCTTGCAACCTCCTCGACGCAGAGCTTACCTCGGGTTATCCTTATAGAAGACTTGTGCAAACCCACAGAGGTAAAGGAAAAGGTGGTCCATGTTCAACAAGTCAGAGTAGGGCCTAGCTGGATGGATCCTATAGTACTATTCTTGAGAGAGGACATCTTGCCGGAGGATAAATCAGAAGCTGATAAAGTACGGAGAAAGGCACCTCGTTTCTGGCTTTCTGAGGACTAAAAATTGTACAAGCGCTTTTTTTCTGGGCCATATCTACTCTGCATTCATCCTGAAGCATCAGAGCTACTCCTTGAGGAATTACATGAAGGGATCTATGGAAGCCATACAGGAGGTAGATCTTTGTCTCACAAAGCCATCACTCAAAGCTATTGGTGGCCAAATATGCAGAAAGAAGTGCAAGAATATGTGAGGAAATGTGATCAATGCCAAAAATTTGCACCAAATATACATCAACTAGGAGTAGTCCTTAACCCCTTATCCAACCCTTGGCCATTTGCTCAATAGGACTTAGACATCGTTGGCCCTTTCCCCAAGACAGTAGGAAACAAGAGGTATTTGCTGGTTGGCATGGACTACTTCACCGAATGGGTTGAAGCTAAGCCTTTGGCAAATATCAGAGACATGGATGCCAAGAAATTTGTTTGGGAAAACATTGTCACACGATTTGGGGTCCCTCGTACCCTCATCTCAGACAATGGCCTTCAATTCGACAACAAATCTTTCAGGTTAATATGTTGTGATCTTGGAATTACAAACAAATATTCCACTCCAGCTTATCTCCAAGGAAATAGACAAGCCGAGGTTATAAACAAGGTCATAGTAAACGGACTCAAGAAAAGGCTGGATAACGTGAAGGGAAAATGGGTAGAAGAGTTGTCACATGTCCTCTGGACGTATAGAACTACACCTCGTAGGTCAACAGGAGAGACCCCCTTTTCAAGGACTTATGAAGTCGAGACTGTCATCCCTTTAGAAACTGGCTTCCCAACATTAAGGATCAGTTCATTCAATCCAAGCAGTAACAATGAGTTGCTAGAAAAGAGCTTAGACTTTATTGAAGAAAGAAGAGAAAGTGCAATGGTTCAATTGGCATACTACCAACGCAAACTCAAGCAAAGTTATGATGCCAATGTAAAGCTGAGACCATTAGTGCCTGATGACTTGGTGTTGAGAAAAGTTCTGGGTATTGCGAAGAACCCAGCGTGGGGAAAGTTAGGGCCCAATTGGGAAGGACCATATCACATCACCTTAGTGGCTGGTATAAGAGCATATTTTCTGGAAGACTTAGATGAGCATGTAATACCATGCCTTTGGAATGTAAACAACCTAAAAATGTATTATTATTAATGAAAGTTTCCTTTGTCAATATGTTCATTTGTTGTATAAAGGCATTGTACTTCCCTTTATTCATTTTTTCTAAGTATTAAACAGAACTTTAGTAATGCCTGGTCCTCAGACCACATGGTTTGGCCAAATTAATACTTGTTGGCATCTTTATAAGTGATTAAACAAAACCTTAGTCATGCTTAATTCCTCGGACTAGATGCTTTGGAGAAATTAACATTTAATGACATCTTATATAAGTGATTAAACAGAACCTTAGTCATGCTTGGCTCCTCGGACCAGATGCTTTGGAGAAATTAACACTTAATGACATCTTTATCCAAGTATTAAACAGAACCTTAGTAATGTCTGGCTCCTCAGACCACATGCTTTAGCCAAATTAATACTTGTTGACATCTTTATAAGTGATTAAACAGAACCTTAGTTATGTCTAGCTCCTCGGACCAGATATTTTGGGGAAATTAACACTTCATGACATCTTATATAAGTGTTTAAACAGAACCTTAGTCATGCCTGGCTCTTCGGACCGAATGTTTTGGAGAAATTAACACTTAATGACATCTTATATAAGTGTTTAAATAGAACCTTAGTCATGCGTGGCTCCTCAAACTAGATGCTTTGGGGAATTAACACTTAATGACATCTTTATCCAAGTATTAAACAAAACCTTAGTCATGCCTGGCTCCTCAGACCACATGCTTTGGCCAAATTAATACTTGTTGACATCTTTATAAGTGATTAAACAGAACCTTAGTCATGCCTGGCTCTTCAGACTAGATGCTTTGGGGAAATTAACACTCTATGACATCTTTATAAGTACTAAATAGAACCTAAGTCATGCCTAGCTCGTCAGATCACATGCTATGGCCAAATTAATACTTACTAGCATCTTTTCTAAGTGTTAAACAGAGCCTAAATTATGTCAGGATCCCCGGACCACATACTTCGGTAAAATTAACACTCAAAGACATCTATCTATTCGTTTTTTCTCAGTATTAAACAAAACATTAGTTAGGCCTGGTTCGCTAGACTATACGCTCTGGCTAAGCTAATACTTGCTAGCATCCTTCTAAGTGTCAAGGCATATCCAAGATTATAACCAACTCCTCAAATTGATGGCTCTGAGCAAGTTAAAGTCCTTAGTTGTTTATCTAAGCGTTGGGTAGAGTGAAGGATATCTGCGCTTCTTATTCTTTACAAAGTATATTACTTATCTTCATTAGATCTAGCTTTCATTACAGAAAGATCAATTCACAGTGCAGGTATGTGGTAAATTTCTCTATTGCTGTTACTTGGTTAAATTGATTAAATTGTTAGCAGTGTATTGTTATCAGTTTTTACTAAAGATAAAGCAACAACAGTTTAATGCTATTCATGATAGTAATACTCCTCAAAGCACATAAAGAAAAAGTGCAAGAGGTGAAGAGAAAAACATTCTCATTAAATGAAAAAGGGAATACATTATATACATTGACAAAATGTCATTAAAAAAAAGAAAAAAACACTACTACAAAAGAAATTGCAAAGAAAATCCTAAGTGCTAAGCCTTGGCCTTGGGAGCAGAAGGGTCTTCTTTTTGGCTCGGCTGGGAGGTAGGAGTATCCTTGGTCTTAGGATCAACTTCTTTGGTCTTGGCCTTTGCTTCCTTCATCTTTGCTGCAGCTTCCTTGTCCTGGGCAGCGTTCTTGGCTTCTGAGGAGGGTTTTTTCTTCTTGCCCTTACCCTTGTCTTTGTCCCCCTCAGCCCCCTAGTCTTGATCACCAGCTTGGCTGGATCCCTTCGAAGCCTCAGGGAGAGGGAGAGCAGCTTGGATAGTCAAAGGTTGCTCAAAAGTCTCTAGAGCAAGGGCAGAGGGAGAGGAGATGGCACCTGGGACTTCACGGATATCTGGGTGATAATATATGCTCCCAAGTTGCCTCCAAACAAAGTCTGCAAGGACAACTGCAATGCTAAGGGCCCTATCCCATGTTGCATTGCAATAATCCCTGTATACCTCTGAAAGCTCCTCAGCGGGCCTAATTTGCGTCTCCCGAGAAGGTAAGACGCTTGCTTCTCAACCTCGGCTGCTTCATTGGCCAGTTGAGCTACCTTATTGGCCTTCTGCAGCTCAACCTTAAAATCTATGACCAACTGCCTTTGGGTGGCTAGATCTATCTTGGTCAGGTGCAGTTTTTGGCGCTGATCCTCAGCCTACCTTTCCACGATCTTTAGACTCGCCTCGACACTCAGGCGAACTTGGTCTGCTGCTTTCAGCTTCTCGAATAGCTTAGCATGTTCTTGTTTAAGGGCCCCCAAGAATTTTTCAACATCAGCACGGGAGACGGCCTCAGCATTAGCCTCATTACAGGCATCGCGAACCCACTCCTCGACCACAAAAACTAGTTGAGCAACCTGCCCAAAGACAACGGAAAAATCACATGAGTAAAAAAGTAAAGAAAGAACAAAAATACAACTTAACGTTTAACTTCAAGGATATGATAGATTGCTCACCATGGCGAGGTCCCTCTTCAGGGACAGAAAGAGGTCATTTTGCTTGAAGCGTCTGTAAGCCTCCATGTCCCTGAGGAGCAAAAGAGGCTGCTCCAGAACTTCAGTAATATATCATGCACGCCCCTTTTGGAAGTCTCTAATTGAGGCGTTCCAAGAGATGGCAGTCCCATCCACCTCTATCCGAGAAGACTAGGTGCATTGCAGCATGCGCACATCAGCAACTACTTTGCTCCTCCCGGCTGTCCACAGAGTTGGGCCTCTTGTCCCGGGCTTCTTTGGCCACCTTCTGCTGTTTTGTCCCCTTTTGAGGGCCCACCTCCCCTTCTTCAAGGTCCTAGATCAGCCTTTTCTTCATCAAATCAGGAATGGCTTTTAATCCGAGGTCGGTGGGGAGCAAAGGAGGAAGAGGGGGAAGAGTAGGAGGAACTTGGGATTTGGGGACTTCTTGTAAAGTTGTCCCCTTGTTCCTTGCAACCATGAGGTCTCTCAGGCTTCTGTTCCCCCGGTTCAGTGCCATCTCGTCCTCTTCTTCTTCAGAGGTGCTGTCTAGATGGGTAACTACCAGTGTAGGGAGGTGAACACTCAAGTGCCTATTAGCCTCCTCCTCAGCGACCAAAATGTTAACTAAGGGAGCCTCTTGAATCTCCCCTTCTTCAAAATGGAATTTGTCTATCTCCTCCTCGAGTGATAGACGAGAAGATACGACCTCCTCCCTTGATGCTGCTGCTGCCTCAGGCAAAACCTGTTGAAGTGGTAGCACAACAGGTGGAAGGTCTCTCTGAGCCAAAAATCCCAGCTTAGAAATGTCTATGCGATTCAATCTGGGGTCACCCGCCCTTATTGCCTAGCCTATGTCCTGAAATATGAGAGACAGGGGCTTGTATTCTAAAATCAAATAAGCGGCCCATAGCTGTCTGTCATCGCTTATGAATATCTAAGATATCAGCACTTTGTTGAGACCCGGTATGTTGACAAAACTGAGTCTCGGAGTGACGCGGTTTTTATCTACAAAAACATCCGAGGAGGAGACTTTGGTTAGATCAATAAAAACTCTTATCCGAGAAGGTGAAATGTTAAAAAAAAAAAAAAAATTAGAAGTAAAAACTAAAAAGGCTAAAGTCCTTACTAAGGGACTTAATCCTAGGGTACCCCACCTAGTTTTCCTGCCTGAACTGGGCAGTGAAGACCGTCGTGCCACTCCTAGGAGGCGACCGGATAATCATCCTTCAAGCCCTTGTTGGACTTAAGAAGGCAAGATATCAATCTAATGACATCGGACCAGGATTTGAGGTAATATCCTATGCTGGCAAGGGAATGGCACTTGTACATGTGAACGTTGTCATGTCATTTGAGCCCTAAGTTCATCTAATCATTCAAGGAATCTACACTCCCTAAGACTCTAAACAGATTGGGAGCGCACTGATGGAGATACAACCTATGATTGAGCAGGTAGTCTTTGGTTATCCTACCCATGGGAAGTGTCATTCCTCCCTTTATAAATGCGATCACTGGAATGACAACTTCACCCTCCTCTCTATCTGTAAGTATTCAGTCTGGGGGACAATATTGTAAGCCCACTCCCTGTGGGATATGGTATTTGGCCCTAAAACCCTCCATACCGACCGGAGAGTCCACTAAGTGCTTGAACCTACCCATCTAAGCAAACGTAGATGACACGGAGAAAGTTTTCTAAGAAGGAAGAAGGTCGAGGAGAAAAAGAAAGTTTGAAGAAATAGATACTTATGAAAACAAGTGAGTGAATCAAATCCTGAACCCTTAGAAAAATCTTTTAGGAGTTTCTTAAGGAAAAAAGTTAAGAAACTTAGGTGTGTAGAGAGTTTAGTGAGTTGGAGTGCTTGAAATCTTTGGAGAACTTGAAAATTCGTAAGGTAAAGGGAAAATGACTTCCCTCAAGGCTTTATATAGAGGGTGAAAATGAGTGAGAGTTATCCCACTCAAAATTTCAAGAAAAAGATCAACTGTTGGATCTGAGGAACAAAGCGCTGCCTGGAGCAAGTAATGGCGCCTCGCATACTTCGAAGCATCAGTGGCAATTATGGGGCGCATAAAACAGCACTCCTACACGTGTAAATCAAAGGATCAAGTAGAATTAGCTCTTAAAAATTCAAAACCCCAATTTTCTCCTCAGATGAGAGGAAAAAATTGGAGTTTTGAAGGACTATTGTAGGATTAAGGGCCCAAATTATAGATTGGGCCTTGGGCTTGTCCGAGAGCATGGATGGTCCGAGGAAGAACGAATGGTAAAGAATTGTTCAAGCTCAGGATTCAATGAGCAAGATACAAATGGGAAGGTTGTTCGAGGAGAAATATCTCCTCGGATATGATAAGTACAACTCAAATATGTATTCCAATGATCAGAGTGACATTCCATGAAACTCCAATGATAGGGACGTGCATCATGAACATACGAGAAGGAGGGGAACCCAAAAATATCCAAGGGAAAGCTGCTACCACCGCATTGAATGCACTGCAGCTACTTTTCTGGCTGCATTTATGTGGAGAAGACCTCTGAACAGTGTTGCATTGACTACCACAACTCATAGAAAGTTAAAAAGGGTGTCTGATGAGACAGGTACTCAAATAAGGGCTTAGATGACTAACAAGTGTAGGATCAAAATGGTCCAAAGGGAACTATATAATGTAAGAGACCCTCCAAGAGGAAGGGATCGAAAAAATAGAAAGAGAACACTGTAGCTATCAAAATTATACTTGTATTCAGTCTCATTGATTTATATAAAGAAGTTACTTTGGGCTGATGTATTGGCAACTTGTATGAAATTGAGTTTGCAATTTGTATGTTGAAAAATGTAAACACTCTTGAGCGAATTCTTTTCAGTCCCTTTCACAAGGTATACAAAGGAGGTGGGCAATAGGTGGAAGTCGATGGAGAACCTTCTTGGTTTTGATTGAATGGGAAAGAGTTTGTAAATTGCTTAAAGATAAAATCCCTACAAAAAGAAAAATTTTCCTTTTATGATGACTTTTGCCTGGATTTATTCTACACAACTCATTTGACTGACTTCAATTTCTTAGCATTGTAAAGTATAGATTTATGTTGATTTCCTATATTAAAAGTTACTACAAACTTGTGGCACTATGGTTTAGTTAAATCATGACCATATTTTTATATTGCTGCATCATTTGTTTATTTACAATTATATATATTGTCAAAGACGATCAATCACAATAAGGGCAAGTGTATTAATAATCTCTGATCAATAAGCTTAGTCTAAAAATTTTCAGCTAGTATGCATTAGTGAAAGAGATCAATATGCTACTATCAAATAAACTATACTTGCTTATAATAAAAATAAAAATAAAAATTACAAAATATACTTGCTCTTATTAAAATAAATAAATAAATAAAAACAAACAAACAAACAAACTATACTTTAGTAGGACCTTACATCACTTTCCATGTAGACCCTTTTCTTTTTTTTTGGGAAGCACTTGCAATTGGAGCTAACTATTCTTATGACACCTGCTAACTATTCAGGTGTCATCAAAATTTCAATAGAGGATGACCAATTTGGAAATCATGACTTCAAGAAGTCACAATTTTAGTTGCTTTTTAGGGCGTGTAAAATTTTGTAAAACAACTTGTGTGCAATAAGTTTAATTCTTTTTGCATTGTTGCATTTATGTATACTAATTCTTCTTTGTAATAGTAAATTTTTGGAAGCTACTTCTACTTTTACACATTATTGCTGGTTATCTGGTTTGTGATATTTTTTATAAGTACATTTATATGTTGTGGTTTTTTTATATGTACATTTAACCGTTAGAAGTATAGTCCTCATTTCCTCCACACACAAAAAAAAAGTATACAAAATTATGCTATAGGCAATTGATATAGTTATTGATTTTATCCTCCAGATTTATGTCAAAATTTTAATTTAGAATGATGTGTCCTTTTAGATTTTTTTTTTTTTCAATAATTTAGAATGATGTGTCCTCCACACATAAAAAAAGTATAGTCTCGCGGTCTTGCCTCCTTTTTTATCTCGGCCTCTTGACTTCTTGCCTCCTCTTCTTGTCTCCTTGGTAAACTCTCTTTCTCTCTACACTATTTTTTATATATGAATCTCTCTCTCTCTCTCATTGTTTGCTGAAGGTTCTTGACATCTTGTTCTTTGGTTCTTTGCCTTCAAATTTTCAATCAGTCCACTGGTAACTTCTATCTTCAATTATTCTTTCAAATATTAGTAATTAATTAATTAATTATAGAGCGTTATACATTGAAATATTTGTGACAAGCTAAGTTAGGGCTTTAAATAAACCAAGCCAATCATGAACAACTCGGGCTCGACTTGATAAAAAGCTCGTTCATGTTTGTTTGTTTATAAATAAGCCAATCTCAAGCCTTACTTTTAGGCTCATTTAATAAACAAATTGAGCCACAGCCAAAACATTTGTTCACGAACAAGCTCGTGAGCTATAAAGCTTGGTACAAAACAATTCAAGTATAGACTCATTTATAAGTTTATATATGTTAGCTAAATATACTCATTACACATATCTTTATAATGACATCGCTAATATGGGACCACTATATATCCATTACCTTAATTTTTTTCCTTCCCTCTAAATTGACCAAGAACCACTTTAGACTTTAGTTACATTTAAAAGTTAATTAATTAATTAAGTGGACCACATATGATCCTTACCCATTAATTATATAATATAAAGTTATGAAACATGCTAGTATTTTCCCATTAATAATAGTTACAAACAAGTATTTTTCTAATTTTTCACCATCTAACGTGAATGTAAAAGTTGTATTTCAAACAATTGTTGAAGCTGTATACAAGGAAGGATGAATTAATCAATTTAATTATGTAAATTTTTAATTTGAATAATGACTAATCATAAGTAGGACTAGACGTATGATAAAATGAGTATACTATTTTTTTTCTTAATTTTAGATATTTAAGTATTTGATAATGTAATTTTCTTAGATCTCAAGCTCAAAAGCTTGACCTGAGCTTGAGTTTGAACTTGATATTAAGCGTCAAGCCAAGCTAAGCCAAGCTTAAACTTTTTGGCTTTCCCTCGAGCTCAAGCTCAAACATGATATTTAGGCTTGTCACAAGCTTGAGCTTTTGACTTTTCTTAACGAACCAAGCTTGAATATGCACTACTCAACAAAACTTGGCTCGTTTACTGTCCTAAGCTGAGTTTACACAGCATTATAGTTTACATTGAAATGTTTGTGACAAGCTATGTGCCTGTGTTCATAGTTGATGGATTTATTTGTATAAATTGGTATTGTTTGTGATTTGTGTATGTTGTGTTGATGGATTTATTTGTTGATAAAATGGTTATTGTTAGTTTGAAATTGTTAAGTGGAATGGAGTTTGCCTATGTACCATCTAATGAACATACTTCTACAACCGGGTCTAATACTAATAATTAATATGTGAGGGCAAAATGTGACCCAACATGGGATCATGTAACTTACATAAATTCTTTAAAAAAATGTTATTATTTATTTATATAATTTTAAAAAATTATTAATTAAACTATTTATGACATCATTGGCTCGACCATTGGTTCAATCCCAATCAGATCATAAAACTAGTAACTAGTTTCTTTTTTGATTCTTTAACTGTATTGGTTTTTAAAATCATGGTTTGAACTTTGTTAAATGGTTGAATATGAATTAGGTAACTGCTAGTGGAATACGCATATCAACAACATCCACCTGCCTCTCAAAAAAAAAAACAACACCCACCTAACTCACGCAACCCTTTGTGCCAAATGACACCTGACCCTTCCAACTCTAATGACGTTTTTCATAACAAGATTGGAGTAGTGAATTTTACTCCAATGCCCATATGTGCTATAAATTGAAGGACATATAGCTCATTTAAGGGCTATAGAAAATAACGAGGTAAGCACATGACCGATTTTAATTGGTCGACCATGATACGGTGATGTCGTATTGGATCCCACAGTTATAATGGACTCGCCCTTTGCTCATGTGTTTTTCATGTCTCCGATTGCCATGCTTAGTTTTATCCACCACAATCCGCATAATCATTCCCCATTCTCGTTAGTCGTTAGCCATCCATGGTTTCGACACACCTCTCCAGACCGAGGCAGTGCATTAGGCTTCGTGTGCAAACCCAAATACTGCCAAAAAAGCTGGGGTCGGTGAAAATCTCTTTTTGCCGAAAGGTAGACTGGATCTTCATCCGTCAATGGACTAACGCCACGACAGGTATTGGTGAGGAACATTACGTCAATCTACCGTAATACGTTTACTCCTGCAAAAACATCTGTAGACACTATATTTGAGATATGCTCTTACCATTATTCTTAATTAGATGTGCATGAGCTCTCAAATTGTAATCATATCTCTCAAATTTCTTAAGCACTTTCTTAATATAATGTGATTAGGACAGTAAATGAACTAAACCGTTCATAAACAGCTTGGGTTTGACTCAATAAAAAGTTAAACTTGAGCATTAATTTTAAGGTTGTTTAATAAATAAGCCAAGCCCAAGTAAAAAACTAATTTTTTCTTAGACAAGCCCGTATAATAGGGTTTGATAAATTTATTTATTTATTTTTTTTAAAGCTGAGTTTAGGCTATTTTATGAGCTTGGTATTAAGCTTGATATGGGATAAATAAACTCTTATCTTACTAAGACTTAATTAATCAAGAGTTGGGACATGTCAAAACCTAATGGACTTGATAATATATTTGTATTTAATTGATCTTGAGCTCAGAAGTTTGATATTAAGCTTGATATTGAGCTTGAGTTTGGCTCAACTAATGAATCAAGCTAAACCAACCCAAGCCCAAACTTTTGGAATTTTTGACGAGCTCAAACTCAAACATAATTTGTAAGCTTGGTTTGAGCTCAAGCCAAGTTTGAACAAAAAATACTCAACAAAGCTTAGCTCCTTTACAACCCTAATGGCTTGCTAAGATGAAGGGGGGGGGGGGGGGGGGAAGAGAGGAGAGTCGAGTGAATGATAGGGAATGGTTTAATGAACCTTGCTTTGATTACTTTTAACAAGGGAGGGGGAGGGGTTTGAAGTGATTTGGAAGGGTATCTTACTCCTCATTTTTAATTTCCTCAAATTGGAGAGATTTGGAGGAGTGGGGTTGAAGGGATTAAAATAAATAAATAAATAAATAAATGTCAATTTATATGAAATCCTCCTCCCTTCTCCTCTCCTTAATTTTTAAAACATCCAAATAAAAGATGAGAAATATATATTTCACTCCCCCCTAAGAGGTAACCATTCTCCTCCATACTCATTCACTCTCATTTCCTTCTCCTCCTCTCTCCCTTCAAACTTCCAAATATAGTGTAAATGTGATAATGTGATTGAGACTGTTAAGGACATATTTTATATAATTGGCTAATCTTTTGACAAAATGCACTTTACTTGTAATTTGGCAGATCTAGGATGGGTTTAGTACTTCAAGAAATATGTTGTTCAAGCCAAGTATTAAAGCCATGAAGATTGGACCAAGAAAAAAGTAAAGAAAAGTTGTTCATTAAAGCTCGACAGATACCTCGACAGAAACAGTATCTATCAAGATTTAAGAATGAAGCTCGACGAAAGCTGAATCTGTCGAGATCTACGAAATCAAAATTTCCAGATCTGATTTTCGGCTCATGCTGACATGTATATGTAGGGTTTCCTTTCTTACAACCCTAGACATATATAAGGCTTATTTTGAAGGCCATTATACATATAGAACACATGCAGAAAGTTACCTAGTGCCTTATTCTCTTTGCAAGAAGTTACTGCGTCTTTTGCGACTTAAGGTTTTGTAACTAAGTGCTTCTTGATCTTCATTGTGCAAGAAGTGAAGAACTTTGTAGCGAACAACATCTTCTTCAAGTTGTTGGGAGTTAGTCACGTACTGAGATTCGTGCAAAGGAGTTAGTTACGTATTGGGATCCATGCATCATTGGTAGCGTTCATATATTGAAGAGTTTAGAGGTTTAGCAACGGTAAAAGGTTTCTGCTGTAAGTTCATCTACGCGGATTGTAGAGTCTAGGGACAAGTTTTGTACTAGATCTGAAACTTCTCTTTACTACAGTAAATTGCTTTTCGGGAAGGTTTCCCCACAGGTTTTTTACTGTGAAACTAGTTTGTTTTATTGATTTTCCTGAGTCATCATATCTTGTCTTATTTACTTTTCTGCTGTGCATGATATTGACATAATATTACTGTTTGTTTGTTTTAACAAGGTTTATTCATAATAAATCTAATTAACAACTTGGGTTTAAAATTTGTTAATTCTATTAACCGGGGTCCCAACAAAGACAAAATAATTTCATTTGGTATTCTAATAATCTCCATTACTAGCATCACATTAACAACACTTAAATCTTTACTAGTTAACATCCTTTTGGTAGATTTAATGATATCATTATTACTACCCATAATAAGCATATCACTGGATTCAGATCCTCTAGATTTCTTAGGGTACTCTATCACATAGATTTCCTTAAATCTTAACCATTCTTTAATGATTTAATGGTCTAGATTACCATGTCAACATTCCACTAACAATGCTCTTAATTGTTTTGTTTGCAACATTATTTTTTTGTTTTAAGAGTACTATTAGTGGAATGCTGACATGGTAAAATCTAGACCATTAAATCATAAAAGAGTAGTTAGAATTTAAGGAAATCTATTAGTAGAGTATCCTAAGAAATCTAGAGGATTTGAATCCCATATCACTACATAGTACATAGAGACATAAAATTACATAGCCATTTATGACATCCTTGAAATACACACACTTATTTCATTCATTAATTTTAAACCCATTTAACATTATCATATTGTCAAATTTCTCATACTATTATTTTGCAACTTGTTTTAATCCATACAAAGATATATATATATATATATATATGTCGACGCCCAGCCTCGAAAACGAAGAACTGTCTTCGGGCCTTCATTCAACCACCCACTGTGGCGATACTCCCGAGCGCGCGGGGGGCCCGTTGGAGACCCCCTCTCTCTCGGAAATGGTGTTGTGTGGTGTGTTCGTGTGTAGTGTGATGAGTGGTTTGTGCGGGACTTTGGGTGCGCTCTCTTTCTCTCTCGATGGAGGAAGGTAGGTCTACCTTTGGCGTTATGGCAAGAATCTAGGCCAAATTTTAAGGGATTACCAAAGGTAAGTGGAGTTGCCACCAATCATTGGGTTTTTCTAAGGTGTAATTGGTCACCTGTTTTCTAGTTGATTTTATTACCAATCATAGGTTAAGAAAAATAGTATTTTTTCTAATTTAATGTGGATGGTAAAAAATCTTGATTCTTAGGTCCAGGAGTTTGGTTACGTGTAGGGAAGGTGTTAGGCACCCCATAATGCATGTCCAAGGACAGTCCTTTGTTTTGATAAAACCTTAATTTTTAGAGATTGGTAGTAAAAACATGATTTCGGCACTGGCTTTCGGGGCTTTGCATGCATCAGGGCTTTGAGGTTTGGCTTTTAAATAGGCGTGGTCTCAATCTATGCTTTCCTTAGGCATTCGAGTATAGTACTAGATTTCCACAGTGAAAATTCGGCGACATGTCACCTTACTTTCACGGCGAAAATTAGGCACTGTTTGCCTTAGGTGACACGGACTATGACAATCACACCAGTAGAGGCGAGTAGGTATATATATACATACATACATACATACATCATACACAATGCAAGCACACAGAGTAAGAAAGTAAATGCCTACCTCCCTAGAGCATGGCCTAAAATATAAGTGTAGGAAAATAATTAGGGGTCACCAAACTCTAGAGACAAGGACGAATCGTACGTGGCATGATATACCTAATACAACCCATCTAAGAGAGAAAGGGAGGAAAAAGGAAGGGGTTTTAAAGAGTACAAAACCAAAAGGGAAAGGCTAGACTCCTAAATCTACTGAACATTGCCGCTTGGCATATATCCAAATGCTTGCACCCGACCCCTTTTGCTTACGCTTGGGAAACCGTGCCCTAGCTCCATGCATCCTCGCTCCATGTGTATACATGCAAAGGCAAAGACAAGAAACCAACAAACAAGCAGTGGAGAGAAAAAGATACAAAGGGCATATGAAAGAGGCATAAAGCGAATAAGCAAGATAGGCATGACAAGCAAACAAGCAAGAAAGTAAACAAAAGGTGGTGTCTACAAAGGACAAATGTAGGTATGGATCGGATGTTCATAGCTTCATTGTTTTGAAGCATGGAGGACACATTGGCAAGCAAGACTCATGCATGGACATGTAAACAGGCGTGTAAAGGTGCGTAAAAAGCCAGCAGGTGGCACAAACAAGCATGGCAAGCATAACATCGCGCGGAGTGGAAAAGGGAAGGGTATGCACGGAGCAACCTGGCATTCGGAGACGCTTCCCAAATGGTCACATCCAAACAAGGCCTCATGGGAGTCAAGTGTAACCACACAACCACAAACCTGCTAAGGGCGTCAAGCGTGGTAAAGCCTAGAAAAAGAGAGGCTAAGATGAGCATAAAGCATAGCAAGCAAGCGTAGACAGGCAAATAAGAATGATCCAAACCCTTTGATGTGGGCCAAGGTGTGTGGATAGTGACAAAGACCATAGGGTCTAGATCGGGTCCGAACCGATAGGCCAAAACACAAGAAAGAAAGACAAAGTGACAAAAGTGCTACAATAGCACTTGGCATGACAAACATAGCCTAGGTCTAGGCACACAAACATGGCATGGAGTGTACAAACACATGAAAGATAGCATAAAGCATGTAAAAAATGTAGATCCAAGCACATAGGCATGTGAAAACATAGATCTAGACTTGGAAGAACATGAATCCAAGCATATAAGCATGTGAAGACAAGGATCTAACCATATATCATGGGAAAAAATACATAAAACACATAGATCCAAGCAAGGCATAGCCAACAACATCATACAAACATGTGAACATGTAACCCTAACATCAACGTAGAACAAAAAGTGGCACAAGACATAGGAAAACATGGCATAAAACCAAAAGCATGTAGATCTAAACACATAAGCATGTAAGGATGTAGATCTAAGCATGAAACATGGCAAAAAGCATAAAAGCAAAGAGATTTAAGCTAGAAATACAAATAAAGCAAGAAACATGCTAGAGAGAGCAATAAATCATGTTACTAAGGCAAAAGAGCAAAATAAATGTTAGGAAAAGATTTAGAAGGTTAGGGGTGTGGGTAGTAGCTAGAAAGCTATATCCACACCCCTAAACCCCAAATCCAAGATATAGAACCAAGGAGAAAAAAATTGGGTATAAGAACAATACCTTGTGTTTTTGGTGAAGAGAGAAGAATCAAGAAGTTTTGATATGTTTTTTGGGTGTTTTTTGTGTTTGAGAGAGGGGAGTGAAAAAATGATCCCCCTCGATCTGAAGGGTGCTTAGGGCTTTTTATAGCGGCTGCATGAATTTCGAGGTGGCGGCCCTTGTAGGGCCACCACCTTCAAAATTTCTCGGATGGGTTTGATCTTGACATGTCTAGAAAGGTCTTGACTTCCTGTTTCTGAAAAGGGATGGATCTTGAAAATCCAATGGTCAGATCAAAAGTTATGGCTCTTGAAAGTTAGTTGTGCATCGATCGTGTGTTATCCCGGTTTTTGTGATGTCTCAACCGTTCTAACTCTGATTTTGACCCATGAACAATTGTTGGAATGAAAATTTGATAATCTTCGTAATGGCGTTAGTTTCAACTCATTCTAATAGCCGGATCAAAATTAGGGTTTTTAGGCCCACCCGAGATCAACTTCAAGTCAAACTTGGTCGAAATTGTTAAAAATCTCCGAGAAGCTCGGGTTTGATGTAAAACTATGAAATGTTTTTTTGTGAGAGTTTTGACCTCGTTTGACCTTCGGTCAAACCTAGGGTTGACTAGGGGCATTTTGGTCATTTTAGCTAAAAGAGACACTTCGGGTGCTCTAATGCCCAAACGGGTTGCGTCACATCATTCTGTATGTTCTCGCGGCCCCATGGAGAGAAAATAATATTTTGGAATTTTTCGGAGTTCGGCACACAAATCGAAGGCGGATAAAATACGGTATCAACAATATATATATATATATATATATATATATATATATATATATAACAATTAAAAAAGAAAAAAAACCTGTACACTTTTTTCCTTGTCCAGGAATAATAAAACCCTCTTGTTGTTCAACATAAATTTACTCATTCAATTCACCATGCAGGAATATAGTCTTATGATCCATTTGATGTATATTGGATATCTATATATATTAATAGCCAAAGTTGAGAGAAAATTCAATTAAATTCTACAATTGAAGTCTAAGTTTGAACCATATGTCTTAAATTATTTATTTTTAGAGAGAGTTTTATTACTTAATTTTGGAGTCAAATGTGGGATCACATCATAAATATCCATCCAAGTGAGTTATTGTGTACAAAAACCAAAGAATTTAAAATTAATGAACATAAAAAAATTAAAAATTAAAAAAATGGACAATTTACATTTTCTACCTAATAATATAAGATTTTTAAAAAGGTTAAAAAAAAAAGAATGACTATCAATAATATTTAAATTATATATGTAAGAATTATACTATACATCTTAATTTATATGTTTTAAGTATATCCATACATATGCATAGGGTTACAATCTAGTAATATATAATATCAAAGCAATCCATACATTCCTTTTGTTTGTAACCCTTTCCAATTAGCCTCGCTTTATACTTGTTAACTCATAAGTTTTCAATTTCCTTTTAAATATTCATTTATATCCTAAGTTTTCAATTAGGTATAACTGTATAAGATCCACTAATTCCCATATCTGATTTAGTAAAATAAATTTAATTTCACTATTGACAACCTGTTTCTAGAAGTTTTACAAGTGTAGACATTATTTCCTTGAAGTTTTGAGGTTCATCGAATATTGAAATTTTCTTCAGTGATGTGGCAAACTTAGTCTTAATGGAATGAAGTCTGGGTTGAACATTTATCTTCTCTTTATTCCCTACTCCATGCCAGGTTGTGAATGATAATGATGATGATGATGACCACGACAACGAAAATGACAATAATAATGATGATGTAAATTAGATTAAAGTAGAATTTCTATCTTGTATTCAAATATATATATATATATATAATGACATAAATGACATTATCTACTACTGAAAATGATTCGTTAGACATTATGGTAGATGCACTAGGGATTGAGATCCGTTACAATAACTAGGGTTATTGCACCATGCAATACCTTTCAATAATTCAAATCAAAAGTTAAAAAGTTAGATTTTGATATCTATCATTGGATCCAGAAAAGTTAAAAATTTTAAAAAGGTAGAAATGTTGTGTGAGAGATTGAATGTTGTAAACATGCAAGTCAAGGACCCTAGGCCCATGATGGAAAACGAAACAAATTTCTCCTGGCTTGGTTTTGGTGCTCCCTTTCTTTTCTATCATTCTTAGGGTACAATGATATATTTGGCTTTAAATCTATATGAGGATTATCTGACAAAACTTTTTTAAGTATTATTTTGATTAGACAATGTTGTCAATTTGTTAACAGGTGATTTTGTTTAAATTTTTATACGTATGAATAAACTTTCAATCATTGTTAGAGTCCATCCTCTATTTAAATGTCAATGATGAATGATATGTTAAAATTCAAACCACTCATTTTAAAGTGGAATGATTGGATTTCAATATTTTTACCTTAAATAAACTCAAGAACTCTAAGGTATCTTTCTTCTTCTTAATACGCTACTATGAGTGCAGTATGCCAAATTGCAATACGACAAACCTAACGACAATCTGCGCATATCCTACAACATACTGTTGCCACATGGATGTAAATTATTTGTATAATTTTTTTTTTTTTTTTTTGGGTGAAAGCCGATATCATTAAACTAAGGAATAACACAAGGCTCAAGACATATCCTGTTCAAGTACATCTCATTGAGGTCACCCTCAAAAACATTTAGAACGTCCACTGGCGGACTATCATAATATTGAAAATCATTGTTCATCCTAAAACTCATCCTAACTAAACCATTAGCACACCAAACCCCATGATAGTCTGGCTCCATCCCTGAGTCCAGCATCCACTGACGGCAGGTGATAACCTCTCAATATCTTAATGCTATATATATATATTAGAATTTATCTTCAAACTTGAATTGCAACAATCTAAATTGAGAAATCATCATCATCATCATCATCAGATATGATGAGTGAGTTTCTTGTTTGTCTTAATGTATATTGACCCAACAAGAAGTCATAACCTAGAAGAAGAGTTGACAGTAACAATCTTCCTCAAATCCTTTCTCAATAATTTTCCAGTTGCACTCTTGGGTAAGGAATTGACAAACGTTACACGTCTTATTTTCTTGTACGGTGAAACCTACAATCAAGGGGAAAAGAAGATGTTCATTTTGACAAACAAAATATTGATTATTTTATCAATTCAAATTTTATGTTATAAAGATTACTATAGCTCAGAGAACTTGAAGGCACCTGTTTTGCGACAAAATCTATTATCTCTGCTTCTCCAAGGGAGCTTTGAGGCTGTCTTACCACAAAAGCTATTGGCACCTGACCAGCTTCTTCATCAGGGTATCTGCCAATTTATTGTATGAATTTTTAATTATCAAATAAGATGCACAATTTTGACAATCGTCAATAGCAACTTATAGCTAATGCCACATTAGTTCTACAAACAAGCAAAATATAGCTCTTATATATGGCATGCTGTAACATTAAAGATTGAAAAATGCTACTCTATCATTCCAAGGGCAAGGGGACATCCATAAACCATGAGTAAGTTATATTAACTTACGGTATAACAGCAGCATCAACTATCTCCGGGTGGGACTGAAGCAAATGTTCTAGCTCTGCAGGGGCTACCTGCAGAAAGTATATATATACCAATGCATGAGCTCCTAGTTGTGTTCTTTAAAAAATAACATATGCTTCTTATAAAAAGAAAAATAAGAACGCAAATGATGAGTGACATTATATATACCTGATATCCCTTGTATTTGATCAATTCTTTAAGCCTATCTACAACAAATAGGAAACCTTCCTCATCAATATAACAAAGATCACCTGTTCTCAACCAACCTTCTGCGACTAAAGTTGCAGAAGTTGCTTCTGGATCACTAATATAACCTGCAGGAATCACAAATTAAACTCGCATATATGGCACATGTAAATTTACAATAGTTACAAAAAATGCTGATCGGAAAAGCTATGCTATATCAACTCTCATGTTGGGATGTATATGAAATCCTCTGATAATCATTGCCTCATCAGCTATCTGAGGCAAACTAGGAATTATATACAACAAGCTGAGATTGCATTGGATTTGTTTTCATTTCAAAAGTAAATATGTTTGAAAATTACTTTCATCTTTTGTAGTGTAAATTTTTGGAAGGTAATTCCCTTTATATCATTAACATTAATCCTAAAAAGACATGATAATTATGAGTAATGCGGCGAACTGTGATTAGTGAATGGTGATTATGCAGTACAAAGTGCCAAAGTCACAAAATGTTTTATTTATAATTTTTTTTTTCTTTACCTTTCATAATCGTGGGTCCTCTAATCCAGAGCTCCCCTTGCTTGCACGGAGGCAAAGCATGCCCTGTGTCCGGGTCTACAATTTTGGCTTCAAAACCTTCTGAAAGTCTCCCTGTTGATCCCCAATGAACACTCTCCTCTTGACCCACTGTTCGCCACGCTGACCCTGTTGATTCAGTTAGCCCATAACCCTGCATCCATCATTTATTTATTTACTTTTGAAATCTCCTATTCATTTTTCCATTAGAAGTGATTCAAATCAAGCAAAAACTTATTTTACGCAGTCACATTGTAATTGATAATGGAAAATAAGATTTAAAGTCACGTTTTTTAACTCATATTCTGTTTGCGTCGGAATTAACATTTTCTAGAAGGTAAATCATTTTTCAAAAATGTATTTTCTAAAAAACTATATCATTTTCCTATATTTGATAACAAACTTTAAAAATTATCTCTTAACTTTTATTTATTTATTTATTTAGTTTCTCACAAGATAGCTAAATTTTTTTTTTTTTTTTTTTTAGTTTGGCGTGAAATATAGCTGTTTTTAAAAAAAATTGAAAATACAACTCTATCTCAACCAGGGTCGACTCAAGGCCTCGGCAAGTTAGGCCTAGACCTAAGGCCCCACCAAACAAAAAAAAATTCCTTGGAAAAAAAGGCCTCACTTTTCATAGGTAAAGACCCAAATTTTTATAAAATTATAAATATTTTTTAAAGGTTATACATTTTTTTAATTAGTGATGTACAAATTTTACCAATGACTTACAAATTATCATGTTATTAATCACAAAAAACGTGATATAGACATTCATTAGTTAAATTGATGAAGTTCATTAATGAGAGACAATATCACCTTATATTTTGAACATTTTATAGTACTTTTAATTAGCGCATTTTTCTTTTTCATTTCTATTAAGACTCTCAAAGTATAAGACCAATAGAACCTTAACTCAAATGAAATCCTAAAATATTTCAGAAAGATGTTGCAAATGTGTTAAATCATCAATTATAAATTAATTTTCCCTAATAGTTTGAGACTTTAATTTTTGTAAATTAATATCCTACAAAACCGTACACCAAATAATATCTCTCTCTCTCTCTCTCCCTTAAAATCAAAATATAAAATTAAAAATTTGATTACAACTTTATTTAACTATGCATCATCTTATATCCAAAATAAAGTATCTTTTTCAATTGCAATATATTTTTATTTCTTTTTATTAATATTTATAATTCAACTATGATATTCAATTCACTATATAAAATTAACATTAGTGCAATTGGTATTATTTATGTATTTAATGTATCAAATTAACCTTAATTTGATTAATATTAAATAATTTTATTTAATTAATATTTACATATTAAAAGTCCCGCATAAATTTTTCACCTTAGGCCTCAAATTATGTTGGGCCACCCCTGATCTCAACCAGATTAGATGAGAGAAGTGTCGAGTATATATTTGTAAAATATCTTACCAAGTTTTTATGGATAAAAATATTTTATAACTTTTCAATTTGAAAACATTTTGAAAATATTTTAAACATACGGGGTAAAACAAACACTGCACTTAAAAGAAAGCTACAATTAAAAACGACCTGTCGTTCCAAAAGTAGCACCTGTAAAAGGAAAATTTTTGCCCACATAAAAAACCTTACTTTGACTTGGAGACAAACTCACATACCTGTACAAAGACAACTCTTGGAAACTTCGCCATGAAAGCGGAAACAACGTCCTTCGCAATTGGAGCCCCACCGCACGCAACCCCTTCCAACGAGCTCAAATCGTAGTCGTCCGTTACATCAGTCTTGGCGATGGCCACCACCACCGGTGGGGCCATCGCCACGTGGGTCACCCTAAACTCTTCCACCGCCCTCATCATCTTCCTCAAATCGAACCTCTCCATTAGCACCACCCCCTCGTTCAAAGCCACCGACTTCAAGCTGTAGGAAAACCGAACACGTGAAAATACGGCACCGTATAGAGCAACACCGCAGGCGACTTCCTCTCCGTCCGGTGCGCGTAGGCACCGGACACAGTCGCCATCAGGTTCCGGTGAGTCAGCATCACTCCTTTGACTCTCCCGGTGGTCCCCGACGAGTACAATATCGCCGCCAAATCGGACTGGCTCACTTCGACGCGGTCGATCGTTTGAACCGGACTCGTCATCATTGAGTCGAACTCGGGCGAGTCGAGGACAATGGTTTTGAAATGGAGAGAAATGTTTGAAAGTTTGTGAGCGCTTGATGACGTGGCAAATGCGATCACTGGGTTGCATAGTTGGATTAGGCTTGAAATCTCAGACTCGGTGCTGAGTGGGTTAGCCGGGGAGATGACTATCCCAAGAGAGAGCAGCGAGAAATAGAGGATCGGAACCTGGACGAGGTTTTGAGAGAGAACGAAAGCGGTGTCGCCTTTGGAGAGTCCGATGGCGGAGTGAAGATAGGAGGCTAGAGTTTGGGTTTTGCGAGTGAACTCGGAGTATGAAACTCGCTGACCCGTGGAGGAGTTGACGAGAGCGAGTGAGTCAGGCCATGGCGATTTAGCTCGGAGCGAGTAAGCGTAATCAGAAGCTGATAGAGGAATATGTTGTGGTGGAAGATCGATTGGGGGTCTGAGGCTGTGGAAAGGGTCTGTTTCTGAGTTGAAACCGCTGTTTGGATCCATCTGAATGCCAAATTGGGTGAGCCAGTGAAAAGAACGAGGTTTGTGGTGGTGAAGAGTGAAGAGTGAAGAGTAGAAGCTAGGACTACGAGTTGTAGTAGTGGACTGTGGACGTAGTTAATTGAGATCCAAATCCTATTACAAAGATACCAGAATCCTATTTATTGGCAATATCTTACAGAAATATCTTACATTCAGAACATAATAAGCCCCTACAAAGGACGGTAGGGGCTGGATCAATTTTGACAAATGTCTAAGGGAGTACGGGTCTTGACTGACAAAGATTAGAATTGGTTGACAAATGTCAATCTCCATAAGGGGCCTGACTGCATGGTTATCCTTATCCAGGAAAAATTATTAGAACCTAGGGACTGCTGACTTGGTCTCTCAAATCTTACCGACTAATAGAAACATGACAGTTATTAAAAAAAAAGATAAGTTAGCTTTCATTAATCACACTTGCAAAGAACTTAACTTTGGGTTAAAATGCAAAACCAAACCCATTGGAAAAAATCAAACCAATTCATCTTTCTTTTTCTCCCTCTCTCTATTTTGCTATTTCCCTACTCTCTTCTCAGTTGAAAATTAAAATCCTGAAGTCTAGGCCGTGGCATAGTCAATAGAGGCTCTCAGAACTAAGACGCCACAAGCTCCAAGGCGGCCGGTTTTGGTATCAAATTCGGTGGGGACCCGAGGATTTCGATGGTGGGGAGATGGAACCCATGCCCACTTCAATCTCGACATTGATTGTGATGATGAGATAAAGGTGAAGAGCGATTTTTTTTTCCCATCATGGTTTTATTTTAAGAGCAAGTCAGCGGCAAACTTGTTAGAACTTGGGAGAGGAGATTTTTGCATTTAAGTGTTGCTGTTGCATGTTGCTGGGTTCCTTGATTTGAAAGTTGTTGTCATTATTTATTTGTTTTTATGGGAAACGTTGTTTTCATTTGTATAAGGGAATATGAATAAAACATCAGAATCATTATCCCAAAATTATCAAGGAGGTCTGAATTACTCTAACTAATTCAAATACTTGCTTTGTGTTCATTCTAGAGGCATACACCAAAGATAAGGATATGGTTTTGTACATACCACTAACTTTGATTGATTTTCTTTTTCTTTTTTCCAAATTAACAATATTGAAGAAATAGCAAAGATTGATGTTCGAAAGTTTGAATCAAGATTGTATCAGTTATATTCAGTTGTGGGTTTGCCGCTGGCTTTGAAGAATTGGTTTTGATGCGAATACTGAAATAGAGTTAGGGAGAAAAAGAAAGAGGCAGAATGCAAATAAGATAATGGGTTTGATTGAAATTTGTAATTTTGCCGATATGTTTAGTTTGCTTTTTAACCCAAACTTAGGTTTGTGTAGATAATGGAAGCTGACTCATCTTTTTTTTAACAGCTGTCATGTTTCTATTGGTTGGTAGGTTCTAATAATTTCTCCTTATCCAGCTATGCTTCTGCCAAGGAGTAAAGAAGTCTGACTGAGGAAGACAAGGATGACACGTTTGTAGTCGTTTTTGGGACTTTTTTTTTTTTTTTTTTTTTTTAGTGTTAGAGATTTTTAATCCTATCCATCTCTTTCTTGAAACCATTCTTAATCAACATCAGCATTTGGATCATGGTTATGATAATAAGGATCATCATATCTTAGATGAAAAACATATTTTTCTTATCTCCTAAAAACATATATAATAAAAAAAAAATGAGAAAATTTTAGATGAAAAAATCAAGATTAGAGGATCGGCGATGGCGGAGCCTAGCAGCCATTGGCCATTGGCCGTGGTGGTTGGCCACCGAAAACCGAAAATGTTAGTAGAAGGTGGTGGTTGAGTGGCAAATAGTGAGGGGTAGAGATTTAGTTGATAGGTTTTGGATGAGGCGGAAAATTGTTTTACAAAAAATGAAAGCGTAAACCATTTTCTGCCATAATTTCCTTTAGGGTTGACCGGAAAACAATTTTCAATTAGCTAACATTTTCTGTCGCACCAAGTATCTGAAAATATAAAAAATATTTTCTAGAAATCATTTTCCTTCAAACCAAACACAGAGTTAAACAAGGGATACAACAATGCAAGTATCAAGTAAAGATCAAAATTGTCTCTATAACCAACTAACTAATTGTACAACAACCTGTGACTAATTTGAACGTTTTTAGACCCCTTAAAACCACAATCAGATTAACCTAAGTAATTAGTCAAGTTGTTACTTAGTCAAATTAACAAATTTAGGTTAACACAAATATATCATATCAATGTATAATAGCGGAAAATAAAAAACACAACAATATGATAATCCAGGAAAATCAAACCAGTAAAAAACCTAGGGAAGATTTAACCTAGCTATCCTTAAGGTAAAAAACAAATCCACTAGAAAGAATCGAAGTTTTACAATAGTGACTTAGACCACTAACATCCGATTACTACCCACCAGTAGAAACTTACTGACACGACCACGTGCAAGCTCCGAGACCACGGACTCCTACTTTCTTTGGCCTTTGCAAAACACAAACACTCACGTTTGTGACTTTGAGATCCCACTCAAAGGTTTAGCAACACAAACTCTCCTGTTTGTGACTCTAAGACCACCCTTGAAGGTTTAGATCATCAGCACCTTTGATGACTAGAGAAGGCAGCAACTTCTATAATACTGGGTCTTGAGATTCTTCAAAGAATAACACCGGTAGAAGATATAAGAGAGTTTTTTAAGAATAAAACCCTAAATACAAAAGAGGCACACTCTTCTCTCTGAAAATCCTTATAAAAACGTGCTTAGAGTTTCCTTTATATATTGGAAGAAGTAGATCTGAAACCCTAATCCTTAATAGGCTTGAACTGCTGTTTGGGCTTAATTAAAATTCCGCAGATACGACTTTCGACTGATTGTGCCTGTCTTTCGATCGATCGAATCAGACAGATTATGAAATCTTCTTCCTACAGCTTGTATGTTTTTGAATCTTGACTTGAATCACCTTGAGCATTGTCTAATAATACCTATAGACTCTAAGATCTATATGTAGACAAGTTTGTGTTCACGATTTGCCAATTGTTCTAAACTTTTAGAACCTAACAAACTCTCCCTTTGACAATTCGTGAAAAAACTTTCATACAAAATGAAATGCTCAAATACAAGAACAACCCAATACAATAAAATGCCCAATTACATCACAAATTCCAATCTAAGACTTCCTAACCAAGAAGTTGCCAATAAGAGGTAGAAGGTCTTGATCAGAATGTACCTATCTTTCCTGAAACACTCAACAAACACATCACTGCATGTGTGGAAAGAAAGATATATAAACAATAATATGAAACAGAATATAAAAAACAAAAGTAAATTCTAACTCTCTCCCTAAGTTAGATACATCAAAAAGTTTTTATATTCTCCCCCTTTCAAAAACAAATAGAATTCCGACATTTCATTTATTTCTCCCCCTTTTTGTCACGTATTGACAAAGACAACTCAAACAAAGAATAGAGTGACAGTAAACAAGAGAGAGAAAAGAAAACCAAGGGAACATAAAACAGATTAGCTCTATAAAAAACTAGAGACAACTCCCCCTATGAAGAGCAACAACTCCCCCTAAGAACAACAAAGGTTTAAAAAAAAGCTTCTCGCCCTATAAAAATAGGAAAAACAAAATAAGTTTTGGAAAAAACAGTTTTGGGGAGAATTTAGGAGATGGGGAAAAAAAAAACACACAAACCTAACTTAAAAAAAAAAGTTAAGGATACACATGAAGAAAAATATTCTCTCTTTCAATAAATACAAACTTGACACTATGTGACCCATAAACAGTTGCATAAGTAGAAAAAATATTTGCACATTAATTATCCATCATATCTCTTAAGAAAAAATATTTTCTGCAGTTCACACATAAAAAAGCATATACTAAAAAGTATATAACTAAAAAAATTAATCAATCAATTTTTAAATCAAGTTGAGTACCCAATTTAACAAAGTGTTTGCATACTATGTGTGAAAACAATGAGAGATATGACTGCAAAACTGCAAGATGGATACATAAAACAATGCAAGGCATGTGAATCCTAAACATAAATGATGCATGAAAAAAAACTTTGGTCAAATACTTAAAAATCGATCGAAAAACTGGAAAAATCAATTTTTTGAAAAACAGAGCAATTTAATGCAGAAACTCCTCAAAGCACAATATTTCATGAATGAAATGCATGAGTATGAGATTAAAAGTTTTTCAAAAACACTTGAATTCAACCCAGATCTTCCAAAAACAAAATTTTCAACCAATTTGTCTCCAAAACTCAAACATTAAAGACATTTTGCATCAAAATCAAGGAACTTTAATCTTGGATGGCCACAACAAGATCACACACAATATAATGTATCAAGTTTAGTAAAGAGTAACTTGTGTAGTGTGTGCAACTAGTAAAAGTTTGAGATACATGTGAGGTGATATGTAAATAGAAATTAACCATAATTTTCACAAAATTCATCACATTGAATTTGAAAGAGATTGTCACCAAAAGAGTTATATCATATAACTCCCACATCTCCTAGAAAACAAGCTTGCAATCATGTAAGTTTCTTGATTTGCTTCATAATATACACACCAATTTTATTTGAGCAGAAACTTATTAAAATAGTCGGGATAATATACATACCAATTTTAGCAATTATTTGATTTAGCTTTAAGTCCAATAATGTACACACCAATTTTAGCATTTAAACCGAGGTTACACCTTATGATCTTTTTGTGCATGTGCTACACTTTCTCGAGTAAAAAATCTTACGATATGCATTAAGGTGTTCATGATTGGCGAGTAAACAGTGGTGAGATGGTTATTTATGCCTTTCTCAAAAGGTTCAAGTCCAACAGTCAAAGACATGTGACTTCAAAATCAAGATAAAGTGATCAAAAACTATAAACATCTCCCACACAACATGCACTACAAAGCTCAAACTAGTAAAGTGCAATAAAAGAAACTCATCCAAGCTAAACAAGGTACATAAACATGTTATGTAAAAATAATATGGTCAATCCTTGATTATAAATCCAAGATGTAAAATACAAAACACAAAAGTCTTTTTGGTTTTTAAAATATTTATGACCAAAAACAAAAAACACACATTATGCTAAATGAACAATGCAAATGTAATGCATGACAGTGCTTAACTTAAGCTATAGAGAGTACACAAACAAGAAATATCAATTTCTTAATTAACTCATGAGTACATGTACAAACTAGTACATACACAAAATCAGAAAAAACTTAGCACTTATATAACACATACTATTCAAGTTTCTCCACAATGTCAAGCATGTTCTAAATTAAAAAAGAGATATCATAATTCGTGTAATCCTCAAGAAAAATAAAACTAGACATAAAATAAAATATTTTTGTCTTTTTGTCAATTTTCAATGTTTTTGGATTTTTTTTTAAAAAAAAAAACTTAAAAAACAAAATAACCAAAAACAAAAACAAAACATGTCCACAAACAATTGAAAGAATTAAATTAGGGACAAGTAAACAACACTTACCTTAAAGAATATTTTCTCACCCATATAGCACGAGTCTTCAGCTTTGTAGGTGAAAATCCATGTGAAACAGAATGTATTTGAGGGATTACACCAATCTTCTGAGAAAAACTGAAATCCTGCAAATTCCTTTCACAAGTCAACAAGCTTAAATTTTCAAAATAATATGAAACAATTTATATGGACTTATGGCAGGAGAAATATCATCACATATCCTAGATTGAAATACTGAATGCTTAAATTTCAATTTATGACAATTATGACGAATGTGACCGGGGACACCACAAAAGTGACAAACAGGAACAATTTTAGGAACATCAGTATTCTTAGCAGCAAATCTAGTCTTCAGATTTTGGTTTTTGCCACAACAAAGAACAATTTGATCTAATATAACCAACAAAACCACAAAGGTGACAAATAGGCACAAAAATAGATTTATTTTACTCTCTAATAGTAGGTTTAGACTTAGGTTTAGAAACTTCAGTATCTACATTAGAACTTTTACCTTTGTCTAACCTAGCAAAATAAGTCTTTTCTTTATTATTCTTCTTAAAATGAGGGATATAAACTTTTTCAGTTTTAGGCTTAAGAGAAACAGAAACACTTCTGTTATCAACAGCAGACTTGGTACTAGTCAAATTTTCAATTTTAGCTTTAAATTCAACTAACTCTTGTTCCAAACTTTTCATCTTCTCATCTTTAGAGGAAATTTGATTTCTCAAAAATTCATTCTTTTTATTAGATTCATCTAATCTAACAACCAATTCCTCTTTTTCAAGATTAGCCAATTTTAACTCTTCCTTGAATTTCTTAGCAATTTTCATACATTTCAATAATTTCTTACGAAGAGTTTCACAGACATCAATAAAATCAACAGAAGCATGAGCAAAAACATGATCAGAAAAACACTTCAAATTATCCATGACAACAAGGGTCAAGGATCAGCTCTTAGATAAAAAGATCTAAAACAAAAAAGCAACCCGCTTTGATACCACTTGAACGTTTTTAGATCCCTTAAAACCACAATCAGATTAACCTAGGTAATTAGCCAAGTTATTACTTAGTCAAATTAATAAATCTAGGTTAACACAAATATATCATATCAATGTATAGTAGCGGAAAATAAAAAAAACACAACGATATGATAACCCAAAAAAACCAAACCGGTAAAAAATTTGGAGAGGATTTAACTTAGCTATCCTCAAGGTAAAAAACAAATCCACTAGAAAGAATCGAAATTTTATAATAGCGACTTAGACCACTAACATTCTATTACTATCCACCAGTAGAAACTTATTGACACGACCACGTGCAAGCTCCGAGACCATGGACTCTTTTTTTCTTTTGCCTTTGCAAAACACAAACACCCACATTTGTGACTTTGAAATCCCACTCAAAGGTTTAGCAACACAAACTCTCCTGTTTGTGACTCCAAGACCACCCTTGAAGGTTTAGATCATCAGCACCTTTGATAACTAGAGAAGGCAACAACTTCTACAATACTAGATTTTGAGATTCTTCAAGGAATAACATCGGTAGAAGATATAAGAGAGCTTTTTAAAAACAAAACCCTAAATACAAAAGAGGCACACTCTTCTCTCTGAAAAACCTTATAAAAACTTGCTTAAGGTTTCCTTTATATACTGGGAGAAGTAGATCTGAAACCCTAATCCTTAATAGGCTTGAACTGCTGTTTGGGCTTAATTAAAATTCCGCAGATACGACTTTCTATTGATCGAGTCTGTCTTTTGATCGATCAAACCAGACAGATTATGAAATCTTCTTCCTGCAGCTTATATGTTTTTGAATCTTGACTTGAATCACCTTGAGTGTTGTCTAATAATACCTATAGACTCTAAGATCTATATCTAGACAAGTTTGTGTTCACAATTTGCCAATTGTTCTAAACTTTTAAAACCTAACATAATTAACACAGCATTCTTGGGTTTGTCAATTTGTCTTGCTCTTTGTTCTTGATTTATTTATAAATTCACATGCTTTGGATCTTCACTCATGTCCATCTTAATTGGGTTGAGCTGGACTTGTTGCTGACGGTTTGGGCTCATTACAAAATAACAAATTAATAAATGAATTTGACCAAAAACATAAGTCTATAAAATGTAATTAACCAAAAACTAATAGAGGAAAATACAAAATAACCTCCAAACTCTACATCCTAGAGTTTTGGACATTTTATGCATTGCAAATTAGCGGTGGGAGTGGGAATAGACCTCACAAACTGCTCTAATGGGTGAGGGAAAAGAATTCTATCTTCACAAAGGTTTTTGCTCAAACCTAGCAATATCTCATCGCAATGGTAGACTTTACTTTGAAACTTTAATTAATTCCAACAAACTAGTAAGTACATATTTATCATCATCACCATCAGACATGATTGGCGAGTTTCATATGTTTACTATACATTGCACAACAAAAAATCACAACCTAGAAGAAGAGCTCAAAGTAACAATCTTCCTCAAATCCTTTCTCAATAATTTTCCAGCCGCACTCTTTGGTAAGGAGTTGACAAATGTTACACGCCTTATTTTCTTGTATGGTGCAACCTGCAATCAAGAGAAAAGTCCTAATTAACAAACCAAAAATTGATTATTTTATCAATTGGAGTTTTGTTTTAGTGATCATGAAGACACCTGTTTTGCAACAAAATCCATTATTTCTGCTTCATCAAGGTTGCTTTGAGGTTGTCTCACCACAAAAGCGATTGGCACCTGACCAACTTCTTCATCTGGGTATCTACCAATTTATATGAAATTTTAATAATCGAATATGATACACAAGATTAACAATAAAAAATTTTATAATGATGTCAGGGATGGAACCAAAATTTCAACTTTGGGGAGACCAAAGTATGAATCAAATTTGAAATTTCCACCCATTTCGAAGATAAGAAATAATAATAATTCAAAACTAAATTAAGTAATATATGAAAATTCAAACTAGCATATATTTAGTGTTATTAACTTATTATAATATATATTTACTCAAAAAAAAAACTTATTATAATATATACATAAGAAATAGATACAAAATAATTGTTTCTTAATGTCCTTAAACTCAATATCTACTAAAATAAAAACTCAACATTGTTTTAAATTATAAAATCTCTTGTCGCTGAACAAGAGATTTAGGGTTCAAATCACATATATACCAAAAACAAATCGGTGTCTTGATTTGATAATAAAGAATAATTACCAAAAACCAACTTGTTAAAACTTTATCGTATCTATCCCCCAAAAAATGCAACAACAAAAAAAACAAAAAATTGAACCCCTTGTATTATTTTCTTTGTTTCTAGCATTTCATGAATTCAAATCCCCTTTACGTTGTGTTTCATTTTATACTCCATTAATCACATTTTGTTACATAAATTTTTTAACTTTATACAAATACACAAAGTTGAAAATTGGAAAAAAAAAAAATTTAACATGGTGTACCATAATTGATGGATTAGAAAGTAGAATACAAAAGGTTGGACAAATAATTTGTATTAATACTTCATACAGTATCATAGCAATATCAATTAATGTTAACCTCTTCGCCATCCAAAAGCTTTTCTTAAAACAAAGCAAAAAGATTGAATCCATTTGAAAACTTTGGGATGAGTTTTCGGAGGATTTTGTTTCACTTACCTCTAATGACGTCCTTGCAATTGTTGCTAACGATGAAATCAGGTAAACAAACAATTTTTAATAGATAAATAATCAATAAAGAAGTGACTGAAGTCTCTTTAAAAAATGAATTTAGTGTATTATAAAATTCAGTCTTAACAAATATTTGGGCTCTTGTAGACCCAAGAAAGTTTAAAGAATATTCCTCCTATAGTCACTATCGCTATCTTTAAGTTTGCTAATGAGAAAAATGTTATTAACAAAGACTGCCAGAGAGTTTAAGGTTTAACTCTAGATTGGGATTGATACCGCCCCCCCTCCCAAAAAAAAAAACACAATCTATAGATGTAGGTTATGAGGGCTTAACCATGTCAGAAACTTTGTCTTCTTTGTTTGTTTGTGGTTTTTCAAAATCCTCGGAAGTTAAAAAACTTACGGTATAACAGCAGCATCAACTATCTCCGGATGAGATTGAAGCACATGTTCCAGCTCTGCAGGAGCTACCTGCATAATGTATATATACAAAGCAATTCATGAGCCCTGGTGAGGTTCTTTAAAGACATAATATATAGTATGAAGAAATGAAAAGAGAAATACCTGGTATCCCTTACATTTAATCAATTCTTTAAGCCTATCTACAACATAAAGGAAACCTTCCTCATCAATATAGCAAAGATCACCTGTTCTCAACCACCCATCAGCTACTAAGGTGGCAGAAGTTGCTTCGGGATCACCAACATAACCTGCAATAATTGCTCATGACGCATTTACAGTCATTTTAGAAAGGATATAGGCTACGGTTGATCAGAACAGCAATCAACTCTCATTTTAGGTTTTGGTATTCTCCAACCATTGCGACATTGAGCTATCAGCTATGGGAGGTGCAGGGACACAGAATTTGTCCCCCGAGGTACTCACCTCGGAATTCTCCTATAACAGTTCACACAACTTAAATACAAATAAACAACAAGGAATAAACTCCATAATAAGAAACACAAGCAATGGATTTCTTTGACAATTCGTATTATAATTACAGTTACAGACGCTACTATAAGAAACTTTCTTGTTCCCATGGTGACGCCCTTGGTGTTTCTCTCTCATTCTACTTCTATTACTCTCCCTGGATAGATTTTTCTTCTTCTCCGCTAAAGCCCATCCCCCCACTCCACTAAACTTTCCTCTTCTTTATAAACCTCACTCCTGCTCCTACTTTTACAGCTGTTACACTAATGGCCAGTCTTCAGAGATATTTTTCTTACTTTTTTGCTATCTTACCCTTCCTTATCCTTGAACTCTACCTTCAGTGAGATATTTTTACTGTTCAGGTTGGCTTACATGCATTTAATACGGCAGAGGTTAGGTGAGGGCTCCCAAATTGAGGTAGAGATTAAAATCTTCAATCTTCTTGCGTGTTCTAGAAGTTTCCTGTGGTTCCTAGCACCATTTGGTGGCAACATGCAGATCATCCGTGCAACTAACTAAGCACACGGTTATCCTTCTATTCTCTTCATGGGAGTCACTATACCGCGGCATTCCCCTTCTCAAGTGTGAGGTTTAACTTCCTTTTTCTTACAACCTATTCCCTTCTTTGACTTCCCCCTTGTAGCCAAACCTGGCCCAATCTCATTCCCGTGGCCCATTTCATTTGTGGGCTTTAATCTAGACAGGGATCTTTCCACTCCCCACAAGAGGCAAACTATTATAAATATTTATAAATTATTAAACAAGAGGTTGTGCATTAAGTAATATTACATATATATACTAGCCTCATCACACGCGCTTTACGTGTGCAATGAGGCTTTTTTTTTTTATTTAGTGTCATAATTTTTCATCCATCTCAATTTAAAACATATCTCTCTTCTATCCAATTAAACCACACGCATAGTGATTTTTATTTTGAACATAGAAAAGACATTCATTAAAAAAAAAAAAAAAAAAAAAAAAAAAAAAAAAAACCAAAGAAGAAGAAGAAGAAGAAGAAGGCAGTGCGAACAGATGTAAAGAGAAAACATTTCAAACACCAACATAAATAAATCATTAAAAAGAAAAAATGGAGTACATTAAAAATCACTTTTTTAATAATTCAAAAAATAAAATTTGAGACATTTTTCTTTTCTATCTGTAAGGACTCAATTTGTAACGATCCCAAACTGGTATTGGGTTCGAACGTTAAAAGTCCAAACAATAAAATTTGTAGAGCGTAGGTGTCCAAGAACTAGGTTAACTCTAAAAGAAAAACGATTAAACCTCACGTTTATAGATAGATTAGCACTGATATAACGATCAATTTTTCTTTGAAATAAGTTCAGTTCTTTGGTTCATAAGGTTTTCTTCTGAGTACTCTTTGTTTTTCTGATGTTCTGATCCCCCTCCCTCAATGCTTTCTTTCATGTTATATACTGCCATCTTGATATCATCTTCACCACACACGTGTAAGTTGGGTTCGGGAGATTTCTTTCTGTCCCATCTAACACCTTCTGGAACCTCCAACTAGCAGTTGTAAGGCTGCTTCATCACTGTTCAGGCATCACCTCTACATTAATGCGGCCAGAGAGTTGGTTGAGAGGCAATTAATGCGGAGGCAGCTATTGTTATAGATATTTGTTTGCTTTTTCTTTCTTACCCTTGGTCTCATATCCCACTTTTAGTGCTAACGTAGCTCCGAAGTACGTTTGTAACAAGGTGACGTTCTGGTCGTCCTCGGACTCATATTGCCAAGAAGGATTTCGTCCTCGGACGAATACTGAACTCACCTTACGTGATATCTACTCTTCCTTTCGTTTGGTTACCCTTACAACCTGATATGGGCCTCCTCAAACAGTTTTACGTCCCTGGATGGGCCACAAGCCCAATTAACTTGACTTTAATAATTTATTGATTAACCGGCCCCCACACTATCCAATTAAACCACATGCATAGTAATTTTTATTTTGAACATAGAAAAGACATTCATTAAAAAAAAAAAAAAAAAAAAGAAGGCAGTACAAACAAATGTGAATAGAAAACAATTCAAACGCCAACTTAAATAAATAAATCATTAAAAAGAAAAAAATGGAAGTACATTAAAAATCACCTTTTTTTTTAATAATTCAAAAATAAAACTTGAGACGTTTCTCTCAGCCATCCAATTAAACTACACGCATAGTGATTTTTATTTTGAACATAGAAAAGACATTCATTAAAATGAAAAAAAAAAAAAAATAGCAGTACAAACAAATGTGAAGAGAAAACAATTCAAACACCAACATAAATAAATCATTAAAAAAACAAATAAAAAAAAGGAGGGAGAAAATCACCTTTTTTTTAATAATTCAAAAAGAAGAAGAAGAGATTTGAAAAAATTAAAAAATTAAAAAAAAAAGTGGGATTAGTATTTAGAAGAAAGGAAACCGGAAGAGAGAGAGAGAGAGAGAGAGAAACATTTAAGTCTTGATAAAGAGGAAAAGAGAGAAGAAAAAAAAAATGAAAACATTGGGCTTAGTGGTCCTATTTTATAGCAAAAAAAAAAAAAACATGTGTCTTTATTTGTAAGGACACGATTCGTAACGAACCGTAGCGGTGTTGGGTTCGCACGTAAAAAGGTCCAAACAATATCATTTGTAGAGCGTGGGTTTGAAAGGCTAGGCCTTAGTCACCTGGTGATGGGTTTTTCGTGGTGGTCATGCGTGGTTAAGTTTTCTTCACCCCTAGAACCTTTCTCCTGGAGGTGGGCTGGGAGGCTCTAGTTTTTGGCCATTTTTCCCAGCCCCATCCCTAGGTCACTCATTTTTCCTTTTATACTGGCCTGTGTTCGCTGTCCTTCGTCCACGTGTAGGGTCAAACTTTCCAAGACTGATACTTGTCCCATCAACCCATACTCAAAGTCGTTGGGGGTGATTGTAAAAGCCAAAGAATGCGGCTCTGTCAGGTGCAGAGTATTGAATGGCAGTAAGGGCAGCTTTCCCCGGATATTCTAGATTTTCTTTCAAACTTAGTCCTATACCGTTTTTGCCCCTCTCTTCGGTGAGACTTTGGGTTTACCGATGACTGAGCGGTCTTCGGCAGTACCTCAAGGCTATCCTATGCTTTACATTATTGGGTTTGGGCCACAGCCCTCTTCGGCTTGGACCTCTGGACAACCTACGAGTAAACGGGCCTGGTCCATAAACTATTGGGCCCCACAATAGCCCCTCAAAACCCTGCTGTCCGACCTTTGAGTTGGAAAGGTGGGTTTTGGTAATACCGAACCGTTATTATGGCTCATTTAATTTAGCCCTTCATTGATGCTGGCGGTTCTCCACCTGCCTAGAAAATATATCGGTTTACAAGGTGTTCCCCTTAATTTACTCATGGCACGCTCCTGCCGTTTGGTTGTCCAAGACGCGCTTTTAATGACTTCCCTTTACGAGATTCATTTACATTCGACGGTTCGTCTGATGAGGTGGGGAAGTGGAACGGACACATCTTTGTTTTCAGATTCCTTCGGAAACCTGAACGAATTTAATGCCTTCCGTTTGGCCCTTCCTATAAGAAGACAAGCAGGTGGCTATCGCTTTCGTACAGAGACCCTTTTATCTTTCTGAGATCTGAAACCCTTGGCCTCCCTTAGCGTTTACTTAACCCCATAGTTATACACCAAATCATAACACGTTCACCATAACGAGTGATGAAGGAACCATACCCCTCCTCAAAGCATCATGTTCCAATAAAGCTCGAAATGGCTCGGTCAGGACAAGGATGGCTGAGACTTAAGATTTGTCTCACCTTCCTTTCAGCCAAAATCCGAAGCAGGGACTCATCACGTCAAACTTTCGGCGTGACTGAGTCGAGAACACCCATTATCAGTACCAACCGCTCTCTTACGAGCATACCTAATATGGCCCCAGCGTGTTAGGAGTCAGGACCGAGGCAGGGACTAAATGCCCCTGCTTCTTCCTTTCTTCGTTCACTGGCGCCTCCTTTCGCCTCTCTTTCTTAGTCTTCCTAGCACCAGATCCATCCTGGCGCTTTTCCTTCTCCCTCTTTTGCTCCTTTTTCTTTCTTTCCATCTCTTCCTCTCCTCCTTCTTTTCATTCATCTCCTCCATCTTCTTCGTTCATCTCCTCCATCTTCTTCTGAGGAAGGTCCTTCTCTTGATATGGACGCTACTGAGGCAGAGTTTGGAAAGACTTCGGAAACGAGTTTAAAAAGAGATCTGACTGTTTACCCAATGTATTGCTTTTTTTATGATTTTAGCAATCTATATTTTGTATAGGCTTGTTTAAGCCCCTCTTTGTACGTTGTAATACATCTTTGTATTAATGAAAATTGTTATCACTTTATTTCACATACTCTATCTCTATATTTCCGGAATGATAAAGCAATGAATAGTCCTACAATCTTGTGAATGAAAAGATTTTTTTTTTTTTTAAAACTGTGGCCGACACCTAGGAACAAAGTCCCAGTTAATAGAAAGATCTTGCTATGCGCTTATAAAAACAATCCGGCTTAATAATATTGAATCAAACAAAAGATACTTAGGGCTGAAACTCCCATCAGGCAGGAAAAGAAAGGACATTATGATGGGTCTGCTGAATCGGTCTGGCACCATACCACCGAACTTAGAGTACCATACTTGGGGCTATTATGTATTGATAAGTGTTGTTTAGCATAGTAATATAGCATTTGAATCAATGACACTTAGGGCCAGAAATGCTTGCTAAGAAAAAGATATCACCATAACCTTAATAGAGTTGTTTGGCACAACAATGCCGACCTGTAAAAAACGATACTTACCCCAAAATTGGCCGAGATGATAGCTCAATGCACGATGCAGTGTAGGAAGTAACCATCCGAGGACATATCACCCACAAAATGAACAGCCCCTTAGGCTACTTAATAGTGACGCGTTTCAACATTTCTTAACACTCCTATTGGCATTAACCCTTTACAGTTTTTGAGCCGAAAACTAAGCAACTTAGAATTGTTATCAAGTAGCCAACCTTACAAAAACTCAATCTTCTTCTCATCCAAGAAGTTGGCTGCCCAGGTAGTTGGTTTCCCCATAGGCTTGAGTCCGAGGACTATGCAATGCCTTGGTTCTATCCAAAACCTAGTTTTCCTCATCCAGGTAGTTGGTTTCCCCAAAGGCTTGAGTCCGAGGACTATGCAATGCCTTGGTTTTGTCCAAAACCTAGTTTTCCTCATCCAGGTAGTTGGTTTCCCCTTAAGCTTGAGTCCGAGGACTATACAATGCCTTGGCTCTGTCCAAAACCCAGTTTTCCTTATCCAGGTAGTTGGTTTCCCCATAGGCTTGAGTCCGAGGACCATGCAATGCCTTGGTTCTGTCCAAAACCTAGATTTCCTCATCCAGGTAGTTGGTTTCCCCATAGGCTTGAGTCCGAGGACCATCCAATGCCTTGGTTCTGTCCAAAAACCTAGTTTTCCTCATCCAGGTAGTTGGTTTTCCCATAGGCTTGAGTAGTTGGTCCCCATATTTTCTTGGTTCTGAGGTAGTTGGTTTCCCCATAGGCTTGAGTCCGAGGACCATGCAATGCCTTGGTTCTGTCCAAAACCTAGTTTTCCTCATCCAGGTAGTTGGTTTCCCCATAGGCTTGAGTCCGAGGACCATGCAATGCCTTGGTTCTGTCCAAAACCTAGTTTTCCTCATCCAGGTAGTTGGTTTCCCCATAGGCTTGAGTCCGAGGACCATGCAATGCCTTGGTTCTGTCCAAAACCTAGTTTTCCTCATCCAGGTAGTTGGTTTCCCCATAGGCTTGAGTCCGAGGACTATGCAATGCCTTGGTTCTGTCCAAAACCTAGTTTTCCTCATCCAGGTAGTTGGTTTTCCCATAGGCTTGAGTCCGAGGACCATGCAATGCCTTGATTCTGTCCAAAACCTAGTTTTCCTCATCCAGGTAGTTGGTTTTCCCATAGGCTTGAGTCCGAGGACCATGCAATGTCTTAGTTCTGTCCAAAACCTAGTTTTCCTTTGGCGCTGGACCTTGGCTTTAGGGGAGTTAGCTCCTCGGCCAAGCCCCTAGAATTATCCGCGCGATTAACGCTACTAAGCGTAGCCCCTAGTCAAGAAGCATAGCCCCTAGCAGAACTTTACTCTAAAACTCTATAACCAGTTGTCAGAAATGATAAGGGAACTCTCTCGACCCACCGCCTATGCCAACACACAAGCCTTTCCCACAGACGGCGTCAATTGTAAGGACACGATTTGTAACGAACCGTAGCGGTGTTGGGTTCACACGTAAAAAGGCCCAAACAATATCATTTGTAGAGCGTGGGTTTGAAAGGCTACGCCTTAGTCACCTGGTGGTGGGTTTTTCGTGGTGGTCATGCGTGGTTAAGTTTTCTTCACCCCTGGAACCTTTCTCCTGGAGGTGGGCTGGGAGGCTCTAGTTTTTGGCCATTTTTCCCAGCCCCATCCCTAGGTCACTCATTTTTCCTTTTATACTGGCCTGTGTTCGCTGTCCTTCGTCCACGTGTAGGGTCAAACTTTCCAAGACTGATACTTGTCCCATCAACCCATACTCAAAGTCGTTGGGGATGATTGTAAAAGTCAAAGAATGCGGCTCTGTCAGGTGCAGAGTATTGAATGGCAGTAAGGGCAGCTTTCCCCGGATATTCTAGATTTTCTTTCAAACTTAGTCCTATACCGTTTTTGCCCCTCTCTTCGGTGGGACTTTGGGTTTGCCGAGGACTGAGCGGTCTTCGGCAGTACCTCAAGGCTATCTTATGCTTTACATTATTGGGCTTGGGCCACAGCCCTCTTCGGCTTGGACCTCTGGACTCCCTACGAGTAAACGGGCCTGGTCCATAAACTATTGGGCCCCACATTATTTTTTATATATAATTTTTATTTTGAGAATCTAATTTATAAGTGAATAAAACAAATTGAAAATTAACAGGAGAGTAACTCTATTTTTTAGGCAATATTATAATAGGAGTTAGACTTATATTTTTACCAAATTATCATTTAATTTTGTTTTTACTTAAACATAAGAATGTAGAAATATTTTTGAACCCAAAAAAAGAGGATCTCAAACAGAAGAAGTCCTTAATAATATAGATATCCTGCAATAAACTCAAAAATACTTTAATTCTCTCACATTGCGGACATTCTCGCAATTTCTAATGTGAATATGTATTTAAAATAGTTAATATAAATTAGTCCTTTTCAAAAATCATCAACTTCATTTCTATAAAGACAGGATAACAACCCGAGGATTCCCTTTTTATTCAATTAATTTATTTTATTTAGCTTTCACCTTTCATAATCGCAGCTCCTTTAATCCAAAGCTCTCCTTGCTTGCCCGGAGGCAAAGCATCACTTGTGTCTGGGTTCACAATCTTAGCTTCAAAACCTGCCGAAAGCTTCCCTGCTGCTCCCCAATGAACACTCTCCTCGGCACCCCATGTTCTGAACACTCCTCCTGTTGATTCAGTAAGGCCATAACCCTGCAACATGAATTCACTAATTTTTCTTCTCATATTAAAAAAATTTAAAAAAAAAATAAATCACACAATTGTTTAGTTTTTTATTATTTTTTAATAATTTGAGATGTAGCAAACTGCTCTAGAAACACAGTTTATTTCATAATTTTTTTTGCCACAATTCTAACCTATAGAACATGAGTATTGTGTAAAATTTGGTGGGACTCAGTTTTCTTTAAGAAAATTATGAGATTTAGATAATATTGATGATGTGTACATGTGCTGAAATTGAGTTTTGACGTTCATGGAATCCAGTACAATATACATACCTGCAGAAGGGCAACTCTCGGAAACCTTGCCAAGAAAGCGGAGATAACGTCCTTCCCAAGCGGAGCGCCGCCGCACACAACCTCTTCCAACGAGCTCAGATCACAACCGCCCGTTACATCATCATTCTTAGCCATAGCAACCAGTAACGGTGGAGCCAGCGCCAAGTGGGTCACCCTAAATTCCTCCATCGCTCTCACCATCTTCCTCAAATCAAACCTCTCCATCACCACCGCGCACTCGCTCATAGCCACCGACTTCAAAAAAAACGAATACCCGTACATGTGAAAGTATGGCACCGTACAGAGGAGCACCGCAGGCGATTTTCTCTCCGTCGTCCGGTTCGCGTAAGCTCCGGCCACATTCGCCATTAGGTTCCGGTGACTCACCATCACTCCTTTGACTGTTCCGGTGGTCCCCGACGAGTAAAATATCGCCGCCAAATCGGACTGCCTCACTTCGACGTGGTCCAGCTTTTGTATCGGAGGACTACTCGTGGTCATTGAGTCGAACTCGGGCGAGTCGAGAAGAATGGTTTTGAAACGGAGAGTGGTAATATTTGAAAGCTTGTGAGCAGAGGATGAAGTGGAAAACGCGATCACTGGGTTGCATAGTTGGATTAAGCGGGAAATCTCTGAGTCGGTGTTGAGTGGATTAGCCGGAGAGATTACTACACCAAGAGAGAGCAGCGAGAAGCAGAGGATCGGAACCTGAACGAGATTTTGAGAGAGAACGAAGGCGGTGTCGCCTTTGGAGAGTCCGATAACTGATCGGAGATAAGAGGCTAGGCTTTGGGTTTTGCTAATGAACTCGGAGAAGGAGACGCGTTGACCCGTGGAGGAGTTGATGAAAGCGAGTGAGTCAAGGTGCTGCCGTGGCGAGTTGAGTAGTCGAAGTGAGAAAGCGTATTCAGCTGCTGACATAGGAATGTGTTGTGGAGGAAGATGAATTGAGGGTCTGAGGCTGTGGAAAGTCTTTGTTTCTCTGTTGAAACCGCTCTTTGAATCGATGAGATGATGAGGCTTCGCTGCTTGGTCCATGTGAAAGATCTAGGAGTTCTTGTGTGTGGGTATTGATCTCAGTCTTGTAATGAAAATATGGAAAAGGAGAGAAGGATAATGTTTTTTTTTTTTTTTTAGATAATGTAGAGAATGTGATTGATGATGATTAATGTCACCTATGTCGTCCATTTGAGAGGCAAACAGGAGCTCGTATATGGTGTACCCAGCATATGTGCCGGGTCACTCACACACTGACGGGTCCCACAGTGTGTAGGGCCCGCCTATGTATTTGTTAGAGGTATAGATGCTTGGCCCGCATTTCTTTTTTTTCTTTTTTTTTTTCAAATAATACACCTCTCTTGTTATTTGTGTAACGCGACTTTTTTTTCTTTTTTTCTTTTTAATTTGATAATTATAATTGTGGGGTCAGAGAATTTATGAACCCAGTCCACTTTATATTAAGGTTCAAGACCCAAACCGAGGAGAAATATTGCCGAGAACACACAATGAAAGTCCAAAACGGTCTAAGGATATGGCCGAAGATAATCTTGTTCTCGGCATCCCCTAGTGCCCCTAAAAGAAAGGGCGAGCACAGTGCAAGAGCAGCCCAAGTAAAAAGTTGCCAAAACTGCAATAAAGAACTCTGCGCCTAACAGGTCTATGCTCTTCAGCTTTTACAATCACCTCCAACCACTCTAAGTATGGGCTGATAGGACAAGTATCAAACCTGGAAAGTTGAGCGTACACGTGGACGTTGGAGAGAGGGTAAATGCTAATATAAAAAGGAAAGAGAAGCAATTCAGAGTGGGAGGGGACAAGTCGTCTCCCAGACCATGAAGCCCTAAAAAAGGAGAATAATAAGAACATGAAGCTCCTCGGACGAGGTCTAGGGACCGGAGCTACTCAGGACGTATCGGAAAAGAGTATTGTTAGACACGTCAGGTTCACCCTTATGCAAAGTGCCATGGAAACCATGACGAACTACTGTCCGGTTACCAAGGCCTAGCCTTTCAAGCCCACGCTCTACAAATTATATTGTTTGGGCCTTTAACGTACAAACCCAATACCATCTTGGGGTCGTTACGAATTGAGTCCTTACAATTGGCGCCGTCTGTGGGAAAGGCTTGCACGTTGGCCCAGGCGATGGATCGAGAAAGTCCCTCCATCACTTCCAGCAGCCTGTTGTTATGCCCTAACATAAAGTTCCACTAGGGGCTACGCTTCGAAGCGTCAGTAGCGCGGACGGTTCTAGGGGCTTCCAACGTCAGATCAACGTCCCATACCTTGGTCTAGGGGCTAATCCCCCCAAACTACTTAAAGAAAAATCTAAGTTTTGGACAGAACCAAGGTATTGTATGATCCTCGGATTCAAACCTATGAGGAAACCAACTACTTAAAGAAAAATCTAAGTTTTGGACAGAACTAAGGTATTGCATGGTTCTCGGACTCAAACCTATGGGGAAACCAACTACTTAAAGAAAAATCTAAGTTTTGGACAGAACCAAGGTATTGCATGGTCCTCGGACTCAAACCTATGGGGAAACCAACTACTTAAAGAAAAATCTAAGTTTTGGACAGAACCAAGGTATTGCATGGTCCTCAGACTCAAACCTATAGGGAAACCAACTACTTAAAGAGAAATTTAAGTTTTGGACGGAACCAAGGTCTTGTATAGTTCTCGGACTCAAACTTATGGGGAGATTAGTTATTAGAAAATGAATTAAGTCTTATACAAAATGGGAATCTTGTCCTGTCCTCAAATCCCCAGCACTAGGGAAACTAATGTAAACAAGTATTTTGGCCCGGTACAATCATACCTCGGTCCTCGAACCGAATGCCAAAAATGGTTAAAACTATGGATGTTGTTAGGAACGTGCAAAGCACCCTACTCCTCTGCGACTCTCTCCGATAGTTCATTTTGGGTTACCCATCCTCAGATGATCGCCTCATACGCAGTACATAGCATTCAGCTGTTATCTCAGTTAGTCTTGTATGAATAACTTTTTTAAGGTCGGCATTATTATGCTTGTTAATCTCAACAAATTCAAAATAATAGCTTTTTGTTGACAAAGGTTTCGGCTCTAAGTATCGTTCAAAATAAAAAAAAATAAAAAAAATACCACATCCATTCACAATATAACTATTGCAGAAAAGAAAGAATACTTAGAATAAAATAAAGCCATATTTTATTAATACAAAGAAATAATACAGCATACAATAAAGGGCTTAAGCAAGCCTATACCAGAAGCTAACTACAAAAGTAAAAGAAAAGCAGAAAGGAAAAAGATACAAGGGAATGATAAATCCTTCAAGAATCTGCTCTTATAGCCACTAAGCGTGTCTGGATGACCTCGTTGATGGAAGGGGGGAAGAGGCAGAAGAAGAAGTAGAAACACCAGGATGACCCCGGTGATGGGAAAGAAGAAGAAGCGAAGGTAAAAGGAAGCACCAGTGAAGGAAGAGAGGAAGAAGCGGGGATGCCCAATCCCCGCATCAGCTCTGACTCCTAACACGCAGGTGTCATATTAGCAGCGCTCGAGAGAGAGCGGATGGTACCGACGATGAGAAACCCCATTGCTGTCGCATTAAGAATCTGACGTGACCAGCACCTGCTTCGAATTTTGGCTGAGGGAGGAGGAGGCTTCTCTCCCGCCTTGTGAAAGAGGAGAATTGTCTTGAGTCTCCGTCTCCCTTGCCCAGACCGCGCCATCTTGAGTCTCAGAGAGACTTAGTGCTTCTGGAGAGGGTGTGGTTCTTTCACCCCCACTTTTGCCTCAAACATATCACTCTCTAAGGTTTAATTGCACTGGTAATGAAAATTTTGAACGCAGCCGAAGGTTTAGGAATTTGAAAAGATTGAAGGATCTGTATGTAAAGGAAGTGACCTCCTACCTTGCTTCTTATATGGAGGGCAAGTTTGGTGGCATTTAATCTACACAGATTTCCAAGAAGAGTTACCAACGAGATAATCTCTACCCAACTCCCAACGCCGTTTACAACCGTCGGATTTGAGTGGCCTCGTAAAGGGAACTTATTAAAGACGCGCCTCATACAATGAAACGGCAAGGGCGCGGCGTGAGTAAATCTAAAGGAATGTCTCATAACCCGGTGCATTCCCCAGGAAAATAAAAAGACACTGACATTAATGAAGGACAAAGCTAGGCAAACCGTGATATAGGCCTGGCATCACCAAAACCCTCTTTTCCGACCAAGAGGTCGGACAGCAGGATTTTGAGGAGCTAATGTGGGGTCAGAGAATTTATGACCCCGGCCCACTTTATATTAAGGCCCAAGGCCCTAGCCGAGGAGAGATATTGCCGAGGACGCACAATGAAAGTCCAAAACGGCCTAAGGATATGGCTGAAGATAATCTTGTTCTCGGCATCCCCTAGTGCCCCTAAAAGAAAAGGCAAGCACAGTGCAGGAGCGGTCCAAGTAAAAAGCTGCCAAAATTGCAATAAAGAACTCTGCGCCTGACAGGTCCATACTCTTCGCCATTCTCTTCAGCTTTTACAACTACCCCCAACCACTCTAGGTATGGGCTGATAGGACAAGTATCAAACCCGGAAAGTTAGGCGTACACGCGGACGTTGGAGAGAGGGTAAATGCTAGTATAAAAAGGAAAGAGAAGCAATTCAGAGTGGGGGGGGACAAGTCGTCTCCCAGACCATGGAGCCCTAAAAAAGGAGAATAATAAGAACATGAAGCTCCTCAGACGAGGTCTAGGGATCGGAGCTACTCAGGACGTATCGGAAAAGAGTATTGTTAGACAAGTCAGGTTCACCCTTGTGCAAAGTGCTATGGAAACCATGACGAACTACTGTCCAGTGACCAAGGCCTAACCTTTCAAGCCCATACTCTACAAATTATATTGTTTGGGCCTTTAACGTACGAACCCAATACCATTTTGGGGTCGTTACAAATTGAGTCTTTACAATAATAAGGAAAAATTCAAAGTAAAATATTTTTGTTAAAATAATAAGAAGTGTTATTTGAGTTACAAAACTTTATATGCTATTTTATCTTTTTCATTTCAAATGAAATTGAAAAAATTAATTTTAAAATTAAAATTTTATGTAAGGACCATGATTCGACCTGAAACCCACCAAGAATAGTGAATGATGGCCCCACAAGCTCCAAACAATGTATTTGTTAAAGAGTGGGCTTAACAAGAAAACTTCCTAGCAAATTGGTTACGGGCCTTAGCAAATATTATCCATGTCAACATGATATAGTGTGCAAATTAATAGGAGTAACAGTCCTCAGTCAAGTCTAAGGATAAGAAGTTCTTATATTTGACTGAGTTTATCTATGTACGGTGTATTCTCTCTTTTTTTTCTTCATTCTCTAATTACATACCCCATTTTTGTGGTGGCTATTCCCTTATATAGTCACTCATTTTTAAATCTCATCCTTCCACTTGTTGATTTCTTAAGAAATCTCTTGGATGCTTGTCTCATCAAGACCTCTTAGAAGTTTTGTGAGGAGATATGAGCTGGGATGACACTGTTCAGGTGTCATTTCTCCATAAATACGGTCAGTTCATTTGGTGGAGTCCATTTAATGTAATGGTGACAGCCTCCTTCTCAGATATTTCTTCTTTGATTGTTGGCCCAGCTCTACTACTTTCCCTAAAAGCTCTTTCGAGGTGTCTCAGCTCCTCGGGAGCCTCAGTTGCTTCATCAATCTCCTCCTTTCTCCTCAACCCATTATCTTAGGCCTATACAGACCCTTTGACTTTTTCTCATCCTCGGGCATGGCCCATAACCTAATGAATGTGCTCAGTTTGCCTGTCCTCACATTTTATTTCTTAAATATTAACATGTGCATATGAGATATATAATTTTTTGTAAGACTTATGATAGGCCAAAACAAATTGACCTCCTTATGATTAATTAATTGATTAATTAACCAAGTTTATTAATTAATCAAATTAACATACAAAACGCGTGGTAGCACAAATAAATCACCAAACAACTAAATATGCAACGGAAAATAAATGACACGGTGATTTGTTTACGAATGGGGAAAACCTACACGGCAAAAACCCCACCGGGTAATTTTCAAGTCACCACTCTCGAAACTCCACTATTATCACAACAAGTGGTTACAAGTAAAGGAATCTCAAGTACCTTACCAATTGACAGTTGAACCTTTACCCCAATACCCAATTGGACTTGTTCTGTAGTGACAGTTCCCCTTTCGATGCACGGCTCTAAAGTACGTGACTAACTAATTGCGCAGATCCCAGTACGCGACTTCAATCACCAACTAAGAAGGTTGTTGGCTGCAAAGTTCTTTAGTTCATCCATACAATGAAGATCAAGAAGATGCTTGGTTACAAAACCCTATAGTGCACATACATAGCAACTTCTTCAAGATAAAGAGATGAACTAGGGCAAGAACTTTATCTTCGGTCACAATTTGGTTGAACAGAGTTTTCTCAATGCTTGTGCAACTTGTGAACTATTTGACGGCCCTTAAAACAATTATTTTATATGTCTAAGGTTAGGAGAAAAGAAAGCCTAAAGACACATTCACGAATCCCAAGAAAATCATATCAGAATTCTGAAATTCTTAAATCTCGACAGATAGGAGGTGTCGAGCAGCTGTCGAGCGGGTGTCGAGCACACGGGCTGAACAGCTTCCCTAAACCTCGACACATGCTAGCTGTCGAGCTTTAGTAATTTTGCACTTTCAACTTATTTTCTTGGACAGACTTGAAGGCTTCAATACTTAATTTTGAAACATGGTTTCTTGAAGTATTTAAACACATTCTACATCTACCCAATTACAAGTGAAGTGCGTCTTGTCAAAGGATAAACCAATTATATTAAATCATGACATATGTTCTTAACATGTGAAACACATATGTCCTAACAACTTAAATTTTACACATGCGGAGAGGAGACTAAAATGTTGTGTTCGGTAATTCTACTTTCTACGTAGCTTTGGAAATTCTATTAGGAGAATATATTCTTCTTCTTTAATTCTTTTATTGCATTTTTGAGGATATATTTTAGTAGAATGCATTCTAGTATGATGCATTATGACAAAATGTTTAGTTCTTAAAAATAATGTTTGCTATTATGCTAACATTTTTACTAATTAAAAGTAATTACGTAAAATAAAATTTGGTTATGTCATTGAAAAATGTATTTTATATTATGAAATTAACAATTTGTTTAAAGATATAATATAGCATAACACAAAAATATCATGTGGAAATATGATATAATATAACATAACACAATTTCCACAATTTTAATCTATCATGTGGAAACGTGATGCATGAAACATTTGGAATTATGTGATGAATATGCTATTATAACGTATATCTATAGCCTATAAATCAACTTCGAGTCCGTTTGGATACTGCTTATTTTGCTGAAAACTTGAAACACTGTAGCAAAATAATTTTTAAATGTGTAAATAATATTGTGGGTCCCATTTTTAATAAAAGTTATGTTGAAAAAAGAGGTTTGTGGATCCCATGAATAGTACACGTACGGGACCCATTGGAAACCACCACAGCCACAAAAAGTCAAAAACGCACTTCAAAAAAAAAAAAAAAAAAACGCAGACGTAGACGTGGGAAAAGCTGTATCAAAATGGGTACTTCATAACAAATAATAATCCACTCAGATCTAATCCCAAAAAAACAAGTGTTTTCATAAAAAATAGTTAACCAAAAGTTTGAGCATGTATATTCCTCAAAAGTTTAAGCGACAAATCCAAAATCAATATTGCATACAAGTTATACATTTTGACCAAGAAAATCTTGTAAGGGCAAATTTTAGTCCTGAGCCCAAAAGATGAATGGATTAAAGCCCAAAAAGGCTGATATAATGAATTTGTAGAGAGTGTGCTTAAAAGCTAGGCTTCAATGGATCAGGCAACGCGCATTGTGGATTAAAGATACTAAGAAAGTAAAGAAAGATAAGTTCTAAGCAAGGGAATCCTTCCTCGATGAAGTCCGAGTAAAATGATTCTTGAATATAGTTCTTTTGAACTTAGATACAATTTCAGTTCTTCTTGCTACAGTGTGTTCTCTCCAGATTTTCTGATCCCCACTCCCTAGAGGGTCTTTTATATTATATAACTCCCTTTAGATGATCTTGACCCTTTATTTGTTGATCATCCAAGCCACTACTTGAATGCTTGTCCCATCAGACACATTCCCAAACCCCTTGTGAGTTGGGGCAGCCAAGTCAGTACTGTTCAGAAATCTTAACCACATAAATGCAGCGAAGAGGTTTGGTGAGATGCATTAAAGGTGGTGGTAGCCACAATCCCTTCAGTCATGTCAAGGCTAACTCCCTCCCCGAAATTCTTTCTCTACAGTATGACATTCTCTGGTAACGTGCCACTGACATGGCCTTACTGTCCAAGCGTGTGACCTCTTCGACGCGATAATGGCCTCCTTGGCCATGAGTATGACACATGGAGCAAATACCTTATTTAAATTCTTGTACCCCACAAATCTAATATCTTGATTGTGAGATATTACTATTAACCTTTTTTGTCTTTTTGATCGATGATAGGGGATGACTATTATGAGCATGATCGTTCAATCTAAGGTTTATAAAATGAACTCATATGATCAAACTTTAATTATTGTTTATGATATGTTTGGATGATGACTGCATGACTAACCGTAGTCATCATATTTTAGAAGATGGTTAACTAAGTGAGGTGAGTGTCTAACCCCTTCCCACTCCATAACTTAACCTCAAGTCTTAGATCAATGATTCATAGACTAGGTCTTATTCTATGCAATTTTTATTTTTTATAATGTAATTAGGAATCAATTAAAGACCTGTATTTTCTTAGATTGTATCCAAGACTAAGGTAATGCATTTCTTTTATTTTCTATCAAATGTAATTACAAAATGATTTAATCAATAAAGTGATATTTTTATTTTATTGCATGGTACTATATTGTTAGTTGAACCTCCATTTTGGGGTTTTTTTTTTTTTTTTTTTTTTTTTTTTTAAAGATGGTTAGAATAGAGAAATGAGAAAGTTTGAATTTAAATAAATAAAAAAAAAATACAAAAAGCTACTGTAAGGACACGATTCGCGACGGACCGTAACTGTGTCAGTTTCGCACGTAAAAAGGCCCAAACAATATCATTTGTAGAGCGTGAGTTTGAAAGGCTAGGTCTTGGTCGCTAGGCGGTGGGTTTTTCGTGGTGTTCATACAAGGTTAAGTTTTCCTTCACCCCTGGAGCCTTTCTCCTGGAGGTGGGCTGGGAGGCTCTGGTTTTTGGCCATTTTTCCCAGCCCCTCCTTTAGGTTGCTTATTTTTCTTTTTATATTTGCCTGCATTCATTGCCCTTCGTCCACGTATAGGGTTAACCTTTCCAAGACTGATACTTGTCCCATTAGCCCATATTCAAAGTCGTTGGGGGTGGTTGTAAAAGCCAAAGAATGCGGCTCTGTCAGGTTCAGAGCATTGAATGGCCGTAAGGGCAGCTTTCCCCGGATATTTTAGATTTCCTTTCAAACTTATTCCTATACCGTTTTTGCCCCTCTCTTTGGTGGGGCTTTAGGTTTGCCGAGGACAGAACTGTCCTCGGCTGAATCTCAAAGCTATCCCGCCGAACTTGGGCCACAGCCTTTCCTTGGCTTGGGCCTCTGGCCCCCTTCACGGGTAAACGGGCCCGGCCCATAAATTATTTGGGCCCCACAATAGCCCCTCAAAACCCTGCTGTCCAACCTCTTGGTTGGAAAGGGGGGTTTTGGTAACACCGAGCCTTTATTATGGCCTAGTCAACTCGGCCTATCAATAATGCTGGCGGCTCTTCATCTGCCCAGAAAATGCACCGGTCTACGAGACAGTCTTTTAACTTTACTCTTGATGCGTTCTTATCGTTTGGGTATCAAAAACGCACTTTTAATGACCTCTATTTACGAGACTACTTTAATTCGACGGTTTTTTTTGATGAGGTAGAGAAGTGGAACCGTCATGTTTGTGTTTGCGGATTCCTTTGGAGATCTGAACCTATTAAACGCCTCCCGCTCCACCCTCTGTATAAGAAGGAAGGTAGGAGGTTTATTGTTTTTGTAAAGAGTCCCTTTTCATCCTTCTGAGATTTGAAATACTTGGCCTCCCCTAGAGTTTATTTTACCCACCAGTTTATACACTAAATCGTGATACACTTTACCATAACAACGAGTGATGAAGGAGCCATACCCCTCCCGTAAACGCCACGTTCCAATAAAACTCATAATGGCTCGGTCAGGACAGGGATGGCGAAGACTCAAAATCAACCTCACCTTTCTTTCAGCCAAAATCCGAAGCAGGGACTCGTCATGTCAAACCTTCGGCGTGACTGAGTCAAGGACCCCCATCATCGGTACCATCCGCTCTCTAATGAGCATACCTAATATGGCACTAGTGTGTTAGGAGTCAGGACTGAAGCAGGGTCCAAGCGCCCTTACTTCTTCCCCTCTTCGTTCACTGGCGCCTCCCTCCGCCTCTCTTTCTTATTCTTCCCAGCACCAGATTCATCCTGGTGCTTTTCCTTCTCCCTCTTTTGCTCCTTTTTCTTTCTTTTCATCTCTTCTCTCTTCTTCTCCCTCCTTCTTCATTCATCTCCTCCATCTTCTTCTTCCTTCTCCTTCATCTTTTTCCAAAGAAGATTCTTCTCTCAATATGAGCAATACTGAGGCAGAGATTGGAGAGACTTTGAAGACGAGTTTAAAAGATACCTGACTGCTTACTTATCTATACTGCGGATGTTATCGTTGCTTCGGCAGTTCACCTTTTGAATAGGCTTGTTTGAGCCCCTCTTTGTACGTTGTAATAATTTTTCGTATTAATAAAAATTGTTGTTATTTTACTTCGCATGTTCTGTCTCTATGTTTTTATAAATTTGCAAGCGCTGCTCGGCACAATAATATAACATTTGAATCAATGACAACTAAGGCCAAAATAGTTACTAATAAAAAGATGCCACCATAACTTTGATAGAATTTTCGGACATAGCAATGCATACCTGTGAATAACGATACCTGCCCGAAACAAAGCCGAGATTAGAACTGGATGCTCTATGCGGTTTAGGAAGTAATCATTCGAAGACATATCACCCGCAAAAATGAACAGCCCCCTTAGGCCACCGAATAGTGGAGCGTCCCGCCATCATCCTAACACTCTTATTGGCCTTAACATTTTACAGTGTTTGAGCCGAGGACTTTCCCCATAGACTTGAGTCCGAGGACCATAGTTCAGTTTCTCTCTTTCTTCAAGTATTTCACAAGGTGCCGAGCAGGAGGTTGCCCTCGACAACGGTTATTCCTCGGCATGGGCTGTAGTCCCTGGGCCTCCATGCAGAACGGGCCTGGGCCGCGAATTTACTAGGCCCACAAATTAAGAGGTATTTCCGTAATCTTTGGTCACGCGGTACTTTTTGGCGTCCCAGTGTTCGAGGTGCGCCTTCGCAAGGCTCCTTTAATCTCATGGTTGCAGATTGCGTTGGAAATCGGGCCGGAGATATTTTGTCTGTAGCATTCCTTGGGACGCTACGTGAATTAAATGCCACCACCTTATCTTTTTAAATAAATAGGAGAGACAGTTGTTTTACTTACGCATAAATCCTTCAGTTTCCTCCCTTAGTATATCATGTTTAAGGCGAGGGTTGGAGAAAAGGAACTCTCTCCGCCACAGAGGCGCCGTGTCCTCCTAAGACTCAAAATAGTGAGGTACGGGCAAAGGAGGCATAAATTTAAGGGAATATTCCGTTTTGACAGAGGGGAAAGGGTGTTTCTCCCTCTTTTAGTCAAAATCCGAAGCAGGCTCTGTTCATGCCAGAATTTTGGTGTGTCAGAAGAAAGATTCTCCGCCATTATCACCTCTGCCTTGTTGCAGGCAAATTTTTGGTGAAGTCTCCTCAACTTCCGGTTCCCTGCACCTTTCCTTCAGCGGTGTGAGGCTCAAGTTGGGTTCTTTTGCTGCCTGAGTTATGGGCATGCAAAAGCATTGAGGAAGAACAAGGTCTTGAAGCAGTAGCCAACCTCTCCTCTGTGCTACCTCCTTGGCTTTATCTCCTTCTCTTGTATCTTCCTTTTCAATTATGTAGCGAGTTTTGACATAAGCTGATTCCAGCTTTTCATTGTACGTTGTGCTATTTCTTTGTTTTAGTAAAAAGGGAAATTTATTTACTTGTTTTGAATACTATTATTTTCGCAACACTACTTTGTGAAGGGGTGTGCTCCATGTGTGTGTTTCTTCAATGATACTTAGAGCGGGAAACCTTGAAACATAACCCAACTAATTCTGATTTACCAACACTACCAGGCATTACGACGATAGTTCATAGTAAGTTAAACTTAGGGAACTAATCGAGGTAACAATTGAATATTCTATGATAAGTGAGAGAATACCGTCCGAGGAGTTTGACTGAGCAGTAGAGAATTCAGATTGTTTTTCAGGCGACATATTGCTCTATATTGCATCGATCCCTTTGGTGCTGCAGACCCGAAAGCAGACTTGAGAATCCTCGCAATTTAGGAACTAACCCAATTGTTAGTGGATAGTTTTCCTCGGATAAATCCTAAAGTCCATGTAATGTAGTTTTTCCTTATAAGTAGTTGGTTTCCCCATAGGCTTGAGTCCGGGGACCATGCAATGCCCTGGTTCTGTCCAAAACCTAGTTTTCCTCATCCAAGTAGTTGGTTTCCCCACAGGCTTGAGTCCGAGGACTATGCAATGCCTTGGTTCTATCCAAAACCTAGTTTCCCTCATCCAGGTAGTTGGTTTCCCCACAGGCTTGAGTCCGAGGACTATGCAATGCCTTGGTTCTGTCTAAAACCTAGTTTTCCTCATCCAAGTAGTTGGTTTCCCCATAGGCTTGAGTCCGAGGACCATGCAATGTCTTGGTTCTGTCCAAAACCTAGTTTTCCTCATCCAAGTAGTTGGTTTCCCCATAGGCTTGAGTCCGAGGACCATGCAATGCCTTGGTTCTGTCCAAAACCTAGTTTTCCTCATCCAAGTAGTTGGTTTCCCCATAGGCTTGAGTCCGGACCATGCAATGCCTTGGTTCTGTCCAAAACCTAGTTTTCCTCATCCAAGTAGTTGGTTTCCCCATAGGCTTGAGTCCGTGGACCATGCAATGCCTTGGTTCTGTCCAAAACCTAGTTTTCCTCATCCAAGTAGTTAGTTTCCCCATAAGCTTGAGTCCGAGGACCATGCAATGCCTTGGTTCTGTCCAAAACCTAGTTTTCCTCATCTAAGTAGTTGGTTTCCCCATAGGCTTGAGTCCGAGGACCATGCAATGCCTTAGTTCTGTCCAAAACCTAGTTTTCTTCTAGCGCTGGAACTCGTCTTTAAGGGAGTTAGTTCCTCAGCCAAGCCCCTAGAATTATCCGCGCGATTAACGCTACCAAGCACCTAGTTTTCTCTTTACGGGGGACCCTGGCTTTAGGGGAGTTAGCTCCTCAGCCAAGCCCCTAGTTAAGAAGTATAGCTCCTAGTTAAGAACTTTACGCTAAAATTCTATAACCAATTGTCAGAAATGACAAAGAAACTATCTCGACCTACCGCCTATGCCAACACACAAGCCTTTCCCACAGACGTCGCCAATTGTAAGGACACGATTCGCGACGGACCGTAACTGTGTCGGTTTCGCACGTAAAAAGGCCCAAACAATATCATTTGTAGAGCGTGGGTTTGAAAGGCTAGGCCTTGGTCGCCAGGCGGTGGGTTTTTCGTGGTGTTCATACAAGGTTAAGTTTTCCTTCACCCCTGGAGCCTTTCTCCTGGAGGTGGGCTGGGAGACTCTGGTTTTTGGCCATTTTTCCCAGCCCCTCCTTTAGGTTGCTTATTTTTCCTTTTATATTTGCCTGCGTTCATTGCCCTTCGTCCACGTATAGGGTCAACCTTTCCAAGACTGATACTTGTCCCATCAGCCCATATTCAAAGTCGTTGAGGGTGGTTGTAAAAGCCAAAGAATGCGGCTCTGTCAGGTTCAGAGCATTGAATGGCAGTAAGGGCAACTTTCCCCGGATATTTTAGATTTCCTTTCAAACTTATTCCTATACCATTTTTGCCCCTCTCTTTGGTGGGGCTTTGGGTTTGCCGAGGACAGAACTGTTCTCGGCTGAATCTCAAAGCTATCCCGCCGAACTTGGGCCACAGCCTTTCCTTGGCTTGGACCTCTGGCCCCCTTCACGGGTAAACGGGCCCGACCCATAAATTATTTGGGCCCCACAGCTACTTATCGAATATTGTAGTGTGCACTTGAGATTAACTTATTTAGTTTTTTACTAAAAGTATGTTAAAGTATACTTCTACTTTGAAAAAATAATTTTTTTTTTAAATGTTACATAAAAACTAAAAATTAAAAACTAGCAAATGTAGTAGACCCAAATGAACATGTAGTATTAGCAAGATGAAGGTGGGACCTTTTCTGGTGAGTTTTTACTTCAGTGTTCTTGAATTTGGATAAAAGAAAGAAGGGTTTGAAAAGACAGTGCTAACGCTCTTTAGTCTTAGAGCATTCCTGCAAATCCATTTTTTGAAAGCTTTAGCCAAATTTTCAAGTAAAAGATCATTTTTTTTTCTATTTTAACAATCTATTTTTAAATACATCATACATACTACTCTTCATTTTCTTATTCTTTAAATTTAAATATTCCTCGTAATTTCTTTTATTCCTCGTAATTTCTTTTAAGTGGTACAAATATAGTAAGAAAATACTTAAAACATTCGATGATTATAATAGAAAAGGGTCCATAATGTCCATAAATATCTTTGACAGCAGCAATAAAAATTGTTTTTCAAAAATTCTATCCATAAAATACGTATTTTAGTAGTTGTAAATAACATCTTTAGTGAATTATGTGAATTTTACCTTCAACTAAAAAAACACAGTTATTTTCATACATTTGAAAAACATATGAGAATCGCGCATTACGTAGTACAGGAAAATTATGTTGCAAACGTGTGCATTTACACTGCCAAAATATAATTGAAAACGTAATTTTAAGTTATGTGTAAATGCACACAATGTCTTAGTACTATGCTATAATTTCTCATAAAACTTTGAATTCCAACAATCTAAATTGAGTAATGATCATCAGATATGATGGGTGAGTTTCTTGTTATTTATTGTATATTGCCCCAACAAGAAATCATAACTGAGAAGAAGAGTTAGCAGAAACAATCTTCCTCAAATCCTTTCTCAATAATTTTCCTGCTGCACTCTTGGGTAAGGAATTCACAAACGTTACACGTCTTATTTTCTTGTATGGTGCAACCTGTTATCAAGAGAAAAAGAGGATGGTTCATTTTGACAAACAAAATATTGAGCATTTTATCAATTCAATTTTTATGCTAATTACTACAGCTTAGAGAACTTGAAGTACCTGTTTTGCGACAAAATCAATTATTTCTTCTTCGCCGAGAGAGCATCGAGGTTGTCTTACCACAAAAGCCATTGGCACTTGACCAGCTTCTTCATCAGGGTATCTGCCAATTTATTTTATGAATTTTTAATAATCAAATAAGATGCACAATTTTAACAATAGTTAATAAGAACTTATAGTTGATGCCACATTAGTTCTACAACAAGAAAAATATAGCACTTATATATGGCATTATGTTTCATTTAGAGCACCCTCATCAGGTGTGCCAAATGCCAAATATTTGGCATTTGGCACACCAAACCCCAAAACATGAGCCTCATGAGATGTTCTAAATGCCAAAAATTTTGGCACACAGCTACAGTACCGTCTCAAATATGAGACGGTACGGACATCCATGCCATTTTTTTTATTATTTGTTTATTCCCTCAGCCTTTCTCTCTCATTATTCACTCAGACGTTCTCTCTCTCTGCCCTCATCTGCGTTCCATTCTTTTCTCTGCATCTTCGTTCTTCTCTCTTGCCGATCTCGCCGAAGTCGCCAAGCTCGCCGCTGATCTCGCCGAAGCCACCGATCTCGCTGGAGCCATAGTCGTCCTCCACAGCTCCCTCTTCACTCTCATTCTCTTCATCTCTCATCCTCAAGCCGCCTGAAGCCGATCTCGCCTAAAGCCACCTCAAGCCGCTGAAATCGTTCTCGCCTGAAGCCGATCTCGCTGCCGATGTCTCCCGCCTGAAGCAGACCTCGCCGCCTGAGTTGTGGGTTTGTTTGATTTGGGATTTCTTTTTTCCTGGTTTTTTTTTTTTTTTTTTTAAGGTGTCGTTGGTGGATGTGGGTTAGTGCCAGTGGTGGCTGTCGGTGTTGTCGCCGGTGGTGGCCGTTGGTGGTGATGATGATGATAGTGCCGGTGGGTTTGTCCTGATCTGATTGTCGCTCTGGTTGTGTTTTTTTTTTTTTTTTTGAGGCGGCGTTGGTGGCCGTTGGTGTTGTTGCCGGTGGTGACCGTCGGTGTTTGTGCCGGTGGTGGCCGTTGGTGATGATGATGATGATGATGATAGTGATAGGGGTGAGGAGGGGGAATATATTATTTTAATGTGTAGTAAATATTATTTTAATGTATAGAATTGAAGTATAGAACATCTGAAAAATGGTATGTTGTAAAATGATGTGCTAAAATGATAAAGTAGGTTTTTGATGTGTTAAAATGACATTTTTTATAAGAGAGCTGATGGGAATGCTCTAAGGATTGAAAAATGGCACCATATCATTCAAAGGGCAAGGGGGCATCCATAAGGCCTTGTAATGAATGAACCCTTGACCAAAAGTGACTTTTAAACCATGAGGAATTTATTTGAACTTACGGTATAACAGCCGCATCAACTATCTCCGGGTGGGACTGAAGCAAATGTTCCAGCTCTGCAGGGGCTACCTGCAAAATGTATATACCAATGCATGAGCTCCTACTCGTGTTCTTTAAAGAAATAACATATGCCTGTTATAATTTATAAAAAGAAAAAATAAGAATATGCATACCTGATATCCCTTGTATTTGATCAATTCTTTAAGCCTATCTACAACAAATAGGAAACCTTCCTCATCAATATAACAAAGATCACCTGTTCTCAACCAACCACCTGCTACTAAAGTTGCAGAAGTTGCTTCCGGATCTCCAATATAACCTGCAGTAACATCACAGAACTCACATGGTGCGTGCGTGTAGAGAATTACTACTAACAAAAAGGCTGATCACAAAAGCTATGCTAGAATTAATACAGATTGCCACATCGAGCTATCTGAGGCAAACTAACCATGCGAAGATTTAAATACAAGAGATTGCATTATATTTGTCTTCATTTCAAAAGTAAATAATTTTGAAAATACTTTCATATATTGTAGTGTAATTTATTGGAAGGTATTTTCCTTAATCATTAACTTTGAAAGATAGGACAGCTATGAGTAGTGCAGCAAACTGTGATTAGTGAATGATGATAAGTGATAACGCAGCACAAGGGTCAAAGTCACGGAACTATTTAGAAAAAAAAGAGTTGCTTATTGTGTCCATTTCTTTCCCTGTCGTACCTGTGGTCAGTGAATGGTGATAATGCAGCAGAACACAAGTGTCAAAGTCAAGGATTCTTTTTATAATTTGCTCTTGTTTGTCAGTTTCTTTACCTTTCATAATTGAGGGTCCTCTAATCCAGAGCTCCCCTTGCTTGCCCGGTGGCAAAGCATCACCTGTGTCCGGGCTTATAATTTTAGCTTCAAATCCAGCTGAAAGTTTTCCTGTTGCTCCCCAGTGAAAAGTCTCCTCTTGACCCCTTGTTCGGCACACTGACCCCGTTGATTCAGTTAGCCCATAACCCTGCATCCATCATTTATTTTATATATATATATATATAACTCAATTTTTTTTTTTTTTAAGAATTTGAGTTCTAAAAGTATTTGTTTGAAATATTAGAAGATTAAATATTAATCTTTAAAAGAAAGTTACATTTTGAAAAATAACTTGTTTATTTCTGTGGGTACCTAAGACATGCTTGGCAACGTCCTCGGCATGCTTGCAACGTCCTTAACCGTCCTCGGCATGCTTTGCAACGTCCTCGGCATGCCTGACAATGTCCTTGACCAACCTCGGCAAGCTTTGCAACATCCTAAGCGTCCCACATTGAATAAAAATCTCCCCACTTTCTACCTTATAAACTTTGAAGCGGAAGAGTAGTGTACCACTACTTCTGATCTATTTATTGTGAGTACCTAAGGCATGCTTGCAACGCCCTTGGCCGCCCTCGGCATGCCTTAGGTACCCACAACTTCAAAGTTTAATTTTCTTTCAATTATTATTTTCAGTTAATTTAACTTGTAAATTTTTTTGTCACCGAATAAGAGATTGACCGCATTCCCTAAAAATCAATTAAGTATTTTAGTACGAGGATAAATCGCAATCACCGAAACTCTCTCAAAGAATAATTCTCTTAAAAATAATACAAATAAACTTATGAATAGCTATGCGTAAAAAGGCAGAGTGCTTGATTGAGTTAGAGGCAGACATAAATAGTAACATATAAATTCTGCTTACATAACAAAATTTAGACCATTAAATCGTTAAAAAATGGCTAAGAGGTTAAGATTTAAAGAAATCTAGGATCGGAATCTTATACACCTACCTGTACAAAGACAACTCTTGGAAACTTGGCCAAGAAATCGGAGATAACATCCTTTGCAATCGGAGCCGCACCGCACGCAACTCCTTCCAACGAGCTCAAGTCGTAGCCTTTCGTTACATCAGTCTTGGCCATGGCCAACACCACCGGTGGGGCCATCGCCAAGTGGGTCACTCTAAACTCCTCCACCGCCTTCAACATCTTCGTCAGATCAAACCTCTCCATTAGCACCACCACCTCGCTCAAAGCCACCGACTTCAAGCTGTAGAAAAACCCGAACACGTGAAAGTACGGCATCGTATAGAGGAACACCGCAGGCGATTCCCTCTCAGTCCGGCATGCGTAGGGACCGGCGACACTCGCTATCAGGTTCCGGTGAGTCAGCATCACTCCTTTGACTCTTCCAGTAGTCCCCGACGAGTACAATATCGCCGCCAAATCGGACTGGCTCACTTCGACGGGCTCGATCATTCGTACCGGACTCGTCATCATTGAGTCAAACTCGGGCGAGTCGAGGACAATGGTTTTGAAACGGAGAGAAATGTTTGAAAGTTTGTGAGCGGTTGATGAAGTGGCAAACGCGATTACTGGGTTGCATAGTTGGATTAGGCTAGAAATCTCAGACTCGGTGCTGAGTGGGTTAGCCGGAGAGATGACTATCCCAAGAGAGAGCAGCGAGAAGTAGAGGATCGGAACCTGGACCAGGTTTTGGGAGAGAACGAAAGCGGTGTGGCCTTTGGAGAGTCCGAGGACGGAGTGAAGGTAGGAGGATAGAGTTTTGGTTTTGCGAGTGAACTCGGAGTAGGAGACGCGTTGACCAGTGGAGGAGTTGATGAGAGCGAGTGAGTCAAGCCATGGCGAGTTAACTCGGAGCGAGAAAGCGTATTCAGAAACTGAAATGGGAAGGTGTTGTGGTGGAAGAGGGATTGGAGGTCTGAGGCTGTGGAAAGTGTTTGTTTCTGAGTTGAAACCACTTTCTGGATCGATGGGAGGCTTCTTTTGGTTCATTTGAAATTTTGGCAGTGATTACTGATAAAAGAATTTAGAACAGCCTTAGGAGTTGTAGTATCCGCGTAGTTAATTGAGATCTGAGCTGGGGGTATCGAAAGGAGCAAAGTGGGTAAGAGAGAAACGATATCGCCAATTAAGTATGTGATATGACTGCAGGTCATGTCACCTAGCTGACTAGAGAGCTCTTGCATCCGAGCTCCAAACAAACAAACAAAGATGGAAAATAACTTACCACCAGCTAGTGTGGCTTAGTGGTTGTCCCCTTCTTGATGGCTGTGTCAAGTGCGGGTTCGAGTCCTCATATCCCACGGGTGTGGGGTTTGGACTTTGGTTTCTAAAAAAAAACGAAGTGCATGGGTGGAGTCCAAGTCGCGGGCACCATTATGTGCTGGTGGTACTCACAGGCGATGTATCTGTGGGGTGTGGTCGGCTATGATATCACACATGAGCCACCCTTTTTGGTTTCTCAAAAAAAAAAAAAAAGATGGAAAATAACTTTCTATGGAAACGTGCCTGTCTTTATTCTTCTGTTTTTCTAAATTGATTCTGGTGCCACAATTACGTGGCGAGTCGTGATCAATGTTGTGGCCAGCATCAGAATTTTTTGTTTTTCTAGTTTTAGCCAGTTGGACTTATTTCTTTCTAGTAAGAGCGTTCAGGTTCAGATTAGTGCAGTATTTTTTTTTTTTTAGGTTATTTAACGTTACAAAAAGTTACTTGATTTATTTTTTTTTTATTTTACAAAATAACTAATATTAGTAGTTTTATTTTAGCTTTTAATATAATAAAATAATATATCTATTACATTAAAGAATTTATTTATATATCATTTTTTTCTCTACTCTTTACTATCTTCATCACTATCTTCAAGCACTACCTCCACTACTAGTGTGAAACTCAACACCCCTAAATCAGCATAAACCCAGCACAAACTCGGCGGAAACCCAGCACACAAACACAAATCTAGCACAAACTCAGCGATGATAGGGCTTGGGTAACAAATCCGCAATGGGGCTTGGGAGATGGGGTCTCGACGAGATGGGTTTGGGGAGATGGGGTCTCAGCGGGATGGGTCTGTGGATCGGTGAGATGAGTTTCGGTAGATGGGTTCGTGGGTTGGCAAGATGGATCAACGAGCTAGTTGGCATCGGCGAAGCAGAGAGGAGATGAGGGAGGAGCTAGAGAGAAAAAAAAAATGAGAAGGAAAAAAAGAAGAAAGGAGAGAAGCAAGAGAGAGAGGAAGAAAGAAAAAGAGAAAATATTTTTTTAATGATAGAAGAGAGAGAAGTTTAATTTTTTTTTTTTTTTTTTTTAGCTTCTTGCTACAACGCACAGCTATTTAGAGAGAGGAAGAAAGAAAAAAAGAAAATATTTTTTTAATGATAGAAGAGAGAGAAGTTTATTTTTTTATTTATTTTTTTTTTTAGCTTCTTGCTACAACGCACAGCTATTTATGGCTGTGCATTGTAGCAAGAAGCTAAAAAATTTTAGCTATGGCACCACCACTGCATCATGCTTTTCAAGTATTGTTATTTTTAGCACCACCAATGTGAATGCTTTAATGCACATAAAAAAAAAATATGCAATTTTGTGCACAACTTGCCTTGTGGTAAGTTATGAATGGTGAAAGTGTGGCTCCACATGATCCACCATCACATATTCACTAATCACAACTCGCCAAGTGATAAGTTATAGTACAAAATTGTACATTTTTATGTGTTCATAGTATTACTCATTTCATTTGTACCCCTCTTTTTTTGGTAGTTACAGTACTCACATAAATCCTAACAACTAGATTTTACTTGTTTTAATTTGAACCATCTATATAATTTTAATAGAATATCAGTTACCAGTCGATCAGGTTAACATATAAAACCAAAAAAAAAAAAAAAAAAAACGCTCGATTCTTTTCTCTCTTGCAAGTCACATCTCAAGCGGGTTCTTCACTCTGGCCACCTCTTCATCGGTCATGTTCTTAGCTAAATCACTAAATCTATTTTTACATTAATCTTCTTTATGCATTGCGATTTACTCACAAATGAAGGTAAGGATCAAAATAAAACCCTAATTTCAAATGATCAATGTTGACATCATATCATTGCTCTCCAGTGGGTTTTAAAAAGATATGTCAAATATTTGATTTAAAGTTTAATCACAATAAAGAGGTGCATATCATTCAAAGGTATATGTTTGATATATTAAATCTTGAAGATGTGGGTATTTAATGATACAGTTTCTTTTTTTTTCTTTTTTTCTTTTTTCTTTATATACAAGAAGCTCCCTCCTGAAAATTTGAACTCCGGCCCTTACCCTCCGCACCCTAAAAGTACTTATACTTGTGAAGTGACCACCACACCAAGAGTGCGCAGTGGTATTTAATGATACAGTTTCAGTTTTCTATATGTTGTTTTATTTTATTTTTAATTTCTTTTTTATGGCCAATGATATGGATGGCTGCTTTTAAGGGATTGGTAAGACATTTCAATTTGTTTTCTATTAATTGAAGTTTAGGCTATGTAAGTGTGTGTATTGTCAATCTAGATTTTATTTATTTGCATAGGTTTGATGTAATGCGATTCACTTGTGGTGATTTTATTAAGGCTAATTTGATTTTGTTATTGTTTTTCAATCATAGTGTCTTGTTTCCATTGTTATTCTCTTTCTTTTAGTGATGGGTCATCTAGTCTTGGCAATCCTATATCCAATTTGGATTTTAGTGTGCGTTTGGCCACACTTTTTTTTGTCAACTTATTTTACTATTTAGCTTATTTTTGTTAATATTCATGAGCCCTACTGCACTTTTTGATACTATTCATGGGTCTCATAGTACTATTCTAACTAACTTTTACCTTTATCTATGGTACTTTCCACAAAAAGTTTTCAATTTTAGCAAAATAAGCGGATCTCAAACAGACCCTTAATCTAGTAATACTACTTATTGGTCACAAGAAGTTGGATTTTTTTCCCTGTGTTGGGTAGCTTAATTAGTGGAGCTGATTTGGCAATAAGTTCTCTTTTCCTCTTGCTTTCATTAACCTTTCCAGTAATCATTTGAATTATAGGGAAGAACTTTTTCTCAAATATGTAAATTTGTGTTTCCCTTATTGTTGGCTAGCTGATTCTTGTATTTTGTGTATTTCAGGCTGAATTTTGCAAGTCTGAACTGATTACTCAAAAAAAAAAATGATTCCAGCACCGCTCATCATGTTGTTGCAAAGTTGGTTTTTCTAGTTCAATTTGGTTCTCTCGAGCACAAATTTGTATGTATACTTTCTTTCCCTTATTGTTGGTTCGCTTGGTAATTATGACACTGAAAATTTGAAAGTCATTTTGTGAAAGAAACGGCATGTTTGTATTGTGTGTATTTCAAGCTGCATTTGCATGGTTTAAACTAATTACAACATTACTTGGCATGTTCATACTGTTCCCTTTTTCTACTGCCTTTTACTTGCACTTATCACAACTTGTTAGGACTTGAAATCATCAATCTTGTCATTTTGGATTTCAACCTTTTTGCTCTTTTGATTTAATATTCTAATCCTTAAAATTGAAGGATAATGTTTTTGCTAGTGTGATTTTATTTAGTTCATTGGCCTGCTATGCATTTCTTGACTTAGGTTTCCGAAAGAAGCAGATAAATTTAAATTTTCTTCTACATTTGAGTGGTGGAATTTAAGTATTAGATCAAGGAATTTTTGAAAGTCATAGGCCACTCATTATGCTTGAATAGTTTATTTATTTATTATGTAAGGACGCGATTCGTGGCGGACCGTAACAGTGTCGGGTTCGCACGTAAAAAGGCCCCTAACAATATCATTTGTAGAGCGTGGGTTTGGAAGGCTAGGCCCTGGTTGACAGGCGGTGGGTTTTTCGCGGTGTTCGTACAAGTTTAAGTTTTCCTTCACCCCTGGAGTCTTTCTCTTGGAGGTGGGCTGGGAGGCTCTGGTTTTTGGCCACTTTTCCCAACCCCCCCTTTAGGTTACTTGTTTTTTCCTTTTATATTCGCCTGCGTTCATTGTCCTTCGTCCACGTATAGGGTCAATCTTTCCAAGATTGATACTTGTCCCATCAGCCCATATTCAAAGTCGTTGGGGGTGGTTGTAAAAGCCAAAGAATGCGGCTCTGTCAGGTTCAAAGCATTGAATGGCAGTAAGGGCAGCTTTCCCTGGATATTTTAGATCTTTCTTCCTAGTTTCAGTCCTATACCGTTTTTACTCTTCCTTCAGGGGGGACTTTGGGTCTGCCGAGGACTGAGCTGTCCTCAGCGGTATCCATAGGCTATTTTATCGAGCTTGGGCCGTAGCCCTCCTCGGCTTGGGCCTTCGGATTCTCCCCGGGTAGATGGGCCTGGCACATAAATCATTTGGGCCCCACAATAGCCCCTCAAAACCCGGCTGTCCAACCTCTTGGTTGGAAAGGGGGGTTTTGGTGATGCCGAACCTCTTCCTACGGCTCAATCAATTTGGCCCATTAATAATACTGGCGGCTCTTCATCTGTCCAAGAAATGCGCCGATCTATGAGACAGTTTTTGATTTCGCGCTTGATGCGCTCTTACCGTTTGGGTTTCCCAAAACGTGCTTTTAATGACCACTATTTACGAGACTACTTTAATTCGGCGGTTTGTTTTGATGGGGTGGAGAAACGGAATCGGCATGTTGGTGTTGGCAGATTCCTTTGGAGATCTGAACCTATTGAATGTCTCCCGCTCCACCCTCTGTATAAGAAGGAAGGGAGGAGGTTATTGTTTTCGTAAAGAATTCCTTCTCATCTTTCTGAGATTTGAAATACTTGGCCTCCCCTAGGATTCATTTTACCCACTGGTTCACAAACTAAATCGTGGTATACTTTATCATAACAACGAGTGATGCAGGAGCCAAACCCCTCCCATAAACGCCATGTTCCAATAAAGCTCATTATAGCTCGATCGGGACAGGGATGGCGAAGACTCAAAATCAACCTCACCCTTCTTTCAGTCAAAATCCGAAGCAGGAGCTTGTCACGTCCAACTTTCGGCGTGACTGAGTCGAGAACACCTACCATCAGTACCAACCGCTCTCCTATGAGCATACCTAGTATGGCTCCAGTGTGTTGGGAGTCAGGATCGAGGCAGGGACTAAGTGCCCCTACTTCTTCCTCTCTTCCTTCACTGATGCTATCCTCCGTCTCCCTTTCTTAGTCTTCCCAGCACCAGTTCCATCCTGGTGCTTTCACTTCTCCCTCTTTTGCTCCTTTTTCTTTCTTTTCATCTCTTCTCTCTTCTTCTCCTCCTTCTTTACTCATGTCCTCCATCTTCTTCATTCATCTCCTCCATCTTCTTCATTGATTTCTTCCTTACTATTTCCTTCTCCTTCATTCATTTTTTTTTCAAAGAAGGTTCTTATCGTAATATGAGTAGTATTGAGGCAGAGATTGGAGAGACTTTGAAGACGAGTTTAAAAGACGCCTGACAGTTTACTTATCTGTACTACGGATGTAATTGTTGCTTAGGCAGTTCTCATTTTGTATAGGCTCGCTTGAGCCCCTCTTTGTACGTTGTAATAATTTTTCGTATTAATAAAAATTGTTGTTACTTTATTTCGCATGTTTTGTCTCTATGGCTTTTCTTTTCTTTTCTTTTTAAATTTACAAACGCTGCTCGGCACAATAATATAGCATCTAAATCAATGACGACTAAGACCAAAATACTTGATAATAAAAAGATGTCGCCATAACTTTAATAGAAACGCTTGGCACAATAAGGCCGACCAGTGAAAAGTAATACTTACCCCATGCTAGCCGAGGAGTAAAACGAAGGTTTGATGCCGTGTGAGGAATAACCATTTGAAGATATCTCACTCACCAAATGAACAGCCTTCTTATGCGACTTAATGCTGGGGCATTTCACCACCTTCCTCACAACTTTACAGGTCTTAACCTCTTTATGGTGTTTAAGCCGTGGGTGAAGTGACCTGACATTTTTATCAAGTAACTCATCTTACAAAATTCAAACCTTTCCTTGTCCAAGTATTTGGTTTCCCCATTGGCCTGGGTCCGAGGACCATACAAGGCCTTGGTTCTGTCCAAAACTTGTGATTTTTTCGTTTTTGTACTTGGTTTCCCCATAGGCTTGAGTCCGAGGACCATGCAAGGCCTTGGTTCTGTCCAAAACTTGTGATTTTTTCTTTTTTGTACTTGGTTTCCCCATAGGCTTGAGTCCGAGGACCATGCAAGGCCTTGGTTCTGTCCAAAACTTGTGATTTTTTCTTTTTTGTACTTGGTTTCCCCATAGGCTTGAGTCCGAGGACCATGCAAGGCCTTGGTTCTGTCCCTGGGCCCATATGCTGAACGGGCCTGGGCCGCGAATTTACTGGGCCCATAAATTAAAAGGTATTTCCATAGTCTTTGATCACGCGGTACTTTTTGGCATCCAAGTGTTCGAGGTGCGCCTTCTCGAGACTTCTTTAACCTCAGGGCTGCAGACGGCGTTGGAAATCGAGCCTGAGACGTTTTGTCTATAGCGTTCCATAGGACGCTGCGTGAATTAAATGCCACCGATTTATTTCTGGGTATAAATGGGATAGGGGGTCACTTCACTTGCACATGAACTCTCCTGTTCCCTTGAAAACCATACTTTTTCCATATCCGCAATCTCTCTTTCTAGTGCCACTGCCTCAAAGCAAGATGTTTGAGGCGTGGATGGGGATGAAAGGTCTCCGCCCGCTTCAGAGGCACCGAATCCTCAAGGTGATGTGGTATGGACAAGGATGGCACAGATCCAAGCCAGTCCTCCGCCTTGACAGGAGGAAGATAGTATTCCTCCTTCTTTTAGCCAAAATCCGAAGCAGGTTCTGGTCATGCCAGATTTTTGGTATGTCAGAAAAAGGAATTTCCGCCATCAGCGCCGTCTGCCTTGTAGCAGGCAAATTTTTGTGGGGGCTCCCCAACTTCCGGCTCCCTGCACCTTTCCTGTAGATGGTGTTAGCCTGAGGTCAGGTTCCCTGCACCTTTTCTTCACCGGTGCAGGCCCCAAGTTGGATTCTTTTGCTGCCTGAGTTATGAGCGCGCAGAAGCATTGAGGAGAAATAAGGTCTCGAGGCAGCAGCCAACCTCTCCTCTGTGCTACCTCCACGGCTTTATCTTCACTCTCTTGTATTTTTCGTTACTTACGTAGTTAGCTTCAATATAAGCTTTGTTTCGGCTTTTCACTGTACACTGTATGGTTTCTTTGTCTTAATAAAATATGTGTCTATTTCTCTATACATATCTTTCTTCTCCGTAACCACTACTTTGTGCATGAATGTTAAATATAAGCTTGCCCTTAATGACATTCTAGGCAGAAAAATGTCTTAACACAGATTCATACTAGTTTAAACTTACAAATATTATCAAGCATAACAAGGTTAATCATCAATAAATTAAACTCTTGGAACTAACCGGGATAACCGCTGAGTGCTGCGCGATGCATACTAGAGCGATGTCCGAGAACGATAAACTCTAAATCATTCGTCCGAGAGGGTAGCCGAGTATCGAGGGGCTTTGGTTGTGCTTTTGGGTAATATGTTGCGCCGTATCGCATCAACCCCTTTGATACTGGGGATCTGAGGGTAGACCGAGGAATCCGCGCAATCAAGGTATTAACCCATCTGTTAACGCGGAGTTCTCTTTGGATGGATTTCGAGATTTATGTGCCATAGTTATTTTTTTTTTATTTTTTATTTTTTAGATAGTTGGTTCCTCATCCAAGTAGTTGGTTTCCCCATAGGCTTGAGTCCGAGGACTATGCAATGCCTTGGTTCTGTCCAAAACTTAGTTTTCCTCATCCAGGTAGTTGGGTTCCCCATAGGCTTGAGTCCGAGGACTACGCAATGCCTTGGCTCTGTCCAAAACCTAGTTTTCCTCATCTAAGTAGTTGGTTTCCCCATAGGCTTGAGTCCGAGGACTATGCAATGCCTTGATTCTGTCCAAAACCTAGTTTTCCTCATCCAGGTAGTTGGTTTCCCCATAGGCTTGAGTCCGAAGACTATGCAATGCCTTGGTTCTGTCCAAAACTAGTTTTCCTCATGTAGTGTTCCCCATAGGCTTGAGTCCGAGGACTATGCAATGCCTTGGTTCTGTCCAAAACCTAGTTTTCCTCATCCAAGTAGTTGGTTTCCCCATAGGCTTGAGTCCGAGGACTATGCAATGCCTTGGTTCTGTCCAAAACCTAGTTTTCCTCATCCAAGTAGTTGGTTTCCCTATAGGCTTGAGTCCGAGGACTATGCAATGCCTTGGTTCTGTCCAAAACCTAGTTTTCCTCATCCAAGTAGTTGGTTTCCCCATAGGCTTGAGTCCGAGGACTATGCAATGCCTTGGTTCGTCCAAAACCTAGTTTTCCTCATCCAGGTAGTTGGTTTCCCCATAGGCTTGAGTCTGTGGACCATGCAATGCCCTTGGTTCTGTCCAAAACCTAGTTTTCCTCATCCAGGCAGTTGGTTTCCCCTAGGCTTGAGTCCGAGGACTATGCAATGCCTGGTTCTATCCAAAACCTAGTTTTCCTCATCCAGGTAGTTGGTTTCCCCATAGGCTTGAGTCCGAGGACTATGCAATGCTTGGTTCTGTCCAAAACCTAGTTTTCCTCATCCAGGTAGTTGGTTTCCCCATAGGCTTGAGTCCAATGGACTATGCAATGCCTTGGTTCTGTCCAAAACCTAGTTTTCCCTCATCCAGGTAGTTGGTTTCCCATAGCTTGAGTCCGTGGACTATGCAATGCCTTGGTTCTGTCCAAAACCTAGTTTTCCTCATCCAGGTAGTTGGTTTCCCCATAGGCTTGAGTCTGTGGACCATGCAATGCCCTGGTTCTGTCCAAAACCTAGTTTTCTCTTTGTGTGGGATCTTGGCTTTATGGGAGTTAGCTCCTCAACCAAGCCCCTAAAGTTTATCCGTACGATTAACGCTATCAAGTACCTAGTTTGCTCTTTACGGGGGACCTTGGCTTTAAAGGTGTTAGTTCCTCAGCCAAGCCCCTAGTTAAGAAACGTAGCCCCTAGCAGAACTTTGTACTAGAACTCTATAACCAACGGTTAGAAATAACGAAGAAATTCTATCGACCCACATCCTATGCCAACACGCAAGCCTTTCCCACAGACGGCGCCAATTGTAAGGACGCGATTCGTGGCGGACCGTAACAGTGTCGGGTTCGCACGTAAAAAGGCCCCTAACAATATCATTTGTAGAGCGTGGGTTTGGAAGACTAGGTCCTGGTTGACAGGCGGTGGGTTTTTCACGGTGTTCGTACAAGTTTAAGTTTTCCTTCACCCCTGGAGTCTTTCTCTTGGAGGTGGGTTGGGAGGCTCTGGTTTTTGGCCACTTTTCCCAACCCCCCCCTTTAGGTTACTTGTTTTTTCCTTTTATATTCGCCTGCGTTCATTATCCTTCGTCCACGTATAGGGTCAACCTTTCCAAGATTGATACTTGTCCCATCAGCCCATATTCAAAGTCGTTGGGGGTGGTTGTAAAAAACAAAGAATGCGGCTCTGTCAGGTTCAGAGCATTGAATGGCAGTAAGGGCAGCTTTCCCTGGATATTTTAGATCTTTCTTCCTAGTTTCAGTCCTATACCGTTTTTACCCTTCCTTCAGGGGGGACTTTGGGTCTGCCGAGGACTGAGCTGTCCTCGACGGTATCCATAGGCTATTTTGTCGAGCTTGGGCCGTAGCCCTCCTCGGCTTCGGCCTTCGGATTCTCCCCGGGTAGATGGGCCTGGCACATAAATCATTTGGGCCCCACATATTACATTAAACAATTATTTTTTTATTATTTTTTCTCTATTCTTTACTATCTTCATCACTATCTTCAGGCACCACCTCCACTACAAGTGTGAAACTCAGCACCTAGCAACCCTAAATCAGCACCCCTAAATTAGCACAAACTTAGCACACAAACACAAACCCAACACAAACTCGGCAGAAACCCAGCACACAAACACAAATCTAGCACAAACTCAGCGACGATGGGGCTTGGGTAACAAATCCGCGATGGGGCTTAGGAGATGGGGTCTCGACGAGATGGGTCTGGGGAGATGGGGTCTCAGCGGGATGGGTCTATGGATCGGTGAGATGAGTTTGGGTAGATGGGTTCGTGGGTTGGCGAGATGGATCAACGAGCTAGTTGGCATCGGCAAAGCAGAGAGGAGATGAGGGAGGCGCTAGAGAGAAAAAAAAAAATGAGAAGGAAAAAAAGAAGAAAGGAGAGAAGCAGGAGAGAGAGGAAGAAAGAAAAAGAGAAAATATTTTTTTAATGATAGAAGAGAGAAAAGTTTAATATTTTTTTTTTTTAGCTTCTTGCTACAATGCACAACCATAAATGGCTATGCATTGTAGCAAGAAGCTAAAAAATTTTAGCTATGGCACCACCATTGCATCATGCTTTTCAAGTATTGCTATTTTTAGCACCACCAATGTAAATGCTCTAATGCACATAAAAAAAATATGCAATTTTGTGCACAACTCGCCTTGTGGTAAGTTATGAATGGTGAAAGTGTAGCTCCACATGATCCACTATCACATATTCACCAATCACAACTCGCCAAGTGATAAGTTATAGCACAAAATTGTACATTTTTATTTTTATGTGTTCATAGTATTACTCATTTCATTTGTACCCCTCTTTTTTTGGTAGTTACAGTACTCACATAAATCCTAACAACTAGATTTTACTTGTTTTAATTTGAACCATCTATATAATTTTAATAGAATATCAGTTACCAGTCGATCAGGTTAACATATAAAACCAAAAAAAAAAAAAAAAAAAAAACGCTTGATTCTTTTCTCTCTCGTAAGTCACATCTCAAGCGGGTTCTTCACTCTAGCCACCTCTTCATCGGTCATGTTCTTGGCTAAATCACTAAATCTATTTTTACATTAATCTTCTTTATGCATTGTGATTTACTCACAAATGAAGGTAAGGATCAAAATAAAACCCTAATTTCAAATGATCAATGTTGACATCATATCATTGCTCTCCAATGGGTTTTAAAAAGATATGTCAAATATTTGATTTAAAGTTTAATCACAATAAAGAGGTGCATATCATTCAAAGGTATATGTTTGATATATTAAATTTTGAAGATGTGGGTATTTAATGATACAATTTCTTTTTTTTCTTTTTTCTTTTTATACAAGATATAATTTCTACTCTAACCTAATCTAAGTGTATATGTGTGTGAAACTCCCTCCTAAAGATCTGAACTCCGGCCCTTGTCCTCCGTACCCTACAAGCACTTATACTTATGAAGTAACCACCACACCAAGGGTGCGCAGTGGTATTTAATGATATAGTTTTAGTTTTCTATATGTTGTTTTATTTTATTTTTAATTTCTTTTTTATGGCCGGTGATATGGATGGCTGCTTTTAAGGGATTGGTAAGACATTTCAATTTGTTTTCTATTAATTGAAGTTTAGGCTATGTAAGTGTGTGTATTGTCAATCTAGATTTTATTTATATGCATAGGTTTGATGTAATGCGATTCACTTATGGTGAACTTTTTAAGGTTAATTTGATTTTGTTATTGTTTTTCAATCATAGTGTCTTGTTTCCATTGTTATTCTCTTTCTTTTAGTGATGGGTCATCTAGTCCTGGCAATCCTATATCCAATTTGGATTTTAGTGTGCATTTGGCAACACTTATTTTTGTCAACTTATTTTACCATTCAACTTATTTTTGCTAATATTCATGAGTCTCGCTGCACTTTTTGATACTATTCATGAGTCTCATAGTACTATTCTAACTAACTTTTACCTTTATCTACAGTACTTTCAATAAAAAGTTTTCAGTTTCAGCAAAATAAGCGGATTTCAAACAGACCCTTAATCTAGTAATACTACTTATTGATCACAAGAAGTTGGATTTTTTTCCCTTGTGTTGGGTAGCTTAATTAGTGGAGCTGATTTGGCAATAAGTTCTCTTTTCCTCTTGCTTTCATTAACCTTTCCAGCAATCATTTGAATTATAGGGAAGAACTTTTTCTCAAATATGTAAATTTGTGTTTCCCTTATTGTTGGCTAGCTGATTCTTGTATTTTGTGTATTTCAGGCTGAATTTTGCAAGTCTGAACTGATTACTCAAAAAAAAAAATGATTCCAGCACTGCTTATCATGTTGCTGCAAAGTTGGTTTTTCTAGTTCAATTTGGTTCTCTCGAGCACAAATTTGTATGTATACTTTCTTTCCCTTATTGTTGGTTCGCTTGGTAATTATGACACTAAAAATTTGAAAGTCATTTTGTGAAAGAAACGGCATGTTTGTATTGTGTGTATTTCAAGCTGCATTTGCATGGTTTAAACTAATTACAGCATTACTTGGCATGTTCATACTGTTCCCTTTTTCTACTGCCTTTTACTTGCACTTAGCACAACTTGTTAGGACTTGAAATCATCAATCTTGTCATTCTGTATTTCAACCTTTTTGCTCTTTTGATTTAATATTCTAATCCTTAAAATTGAAGGATAATGTTTTTGCTAGTGTGATTTTATTTAGTTTGTCGGCCTGTCATGCATTTCTTGGCTTAGGTTTCCGAAAGAAGCAAATAAATTTAAATTTTCTTCTTCATTTGGGTGGTGGAATTTAAGTATTAGATCAAGGAATTTTTGAAAGTCATAGGCCACTCATTATGCTTGAATAGTTTTTTTTTTTTCCAAGTCATTTCATCTTTAATTGAAAACAATAAATCACCATTCTAATCCTTTTGTTGGAGTGTAGCTGATCCTTGTGTAGTTAACCTCTGCTCTGTTATTCATTTCCTCCTCCTACTCTGTTTTAATGAGAATTCTAACCACCAAGATGCTCCTTTCACCAATTTGTTGTTCACTAGTTATGGTTGTAGGACCATTGTGGTGGGTTTCTCAATGATCATGGATTATGGTTGATTATGTTTGTCCTAATAGTTTGTAGTGCTAATAATATTTAATGTGCCTAGAGCTCTACTATTGCTTCAAATATTTCATGGTCTCAAAATTAAAATTTTCACATTATATATTGTTAGCTAAATCAAGACCAAGTAGGCCTCTATAATTTGTATTGCCAATTTGGGAAGTTGTAACCAAGAGAACATGAAATAGAATAAGGTGGAGCCCATAAGAACATGAACATGTGTAGTCTGAAGAACTATGGATGAATGCTATCTTTTAAGAACAATTCCTTTATTATTGTTGATGGGGATCAACTAAGTATATCCTGCCCTTGGTTGTTGTCCACATATTGATCACACCCAAGGAAAACCACAAGAATGATAGAATGCATGAACAAGACCATTAAGAATAATGGGATCCGCCAAAAAAAACTTGTTCATTGATGACCATGTTATAGACGACTATACTCATGGACGATCAAATTGTACTTGGTAAATTCTACCAGAAATTCTCCAAAGGTTCTACATAAGCAAAACATGACACGTTGCTTGGTACGTGGAAGGAATTCCATACACTTCATTCCACATATCCCATTTTCTTCATAACCACCAACATCACCCACGATGGTGATAGATCCCAAACAAGTAGACCCATGTCAAACTCTTTATAAAACGAGCAGGTCCCATCTACCAAAAAGTAAGTTCCAACCATTCACTATTTTCCATCCTTGTGTTCTAGAGAGAAAACTGACTTAACCGTTGGAGGGTTCTTGGTCGGGTCACATTGGTCACCTTTGATAGTTCTTTCTTTTCTTTTCAGGATTCATAGCCATCACCATAGTCCGAAGCAATCCAACCTACTAATTTTCAAGTATCATCAATTGTTATATGCTTGGGAAAGTGGGAAAATGACTCACACCTGGGATAGAATAGAATATCCTGATTCCTTACCACTACCAGGGTCCAAGCTGAAATGATTCGAACGTTTGTTGAAAGATATATTTTCAAGACCCTTTGGTTCAAAGATTAAAATAATTTCTAATGAACTTCTCTCTTTTTATTTCTAATGAACATAATTGGTATGTATTTCTAATGAACTTTTCCTTGTAGTTCTAATTTTTCTAAAACAAATTTATGAGATCATGTGTATTACAAGTTGTACCTTGACATTCAATTGGAATTGTAAGATTTGTATTCTCCAAAATAACTAGAGTTGTAAAGAAAGATGGTAGAAAAGACTTGGAAGAAATGCAACCAATGTACTCCATGTGATCGTTATACGTTCAAATGGCCAAAGTTTACTAGCCTAAGCATCAACATGGGAGAAATGCCAATCAATTGAGCAAGGACAACAATCCTTTGAGATGGTTATACTTTCAAAAGTACAAAGTGTACTCAAAATTGTATCTTGCTTGGCTAAGTGTTTAATGTTAATGATGTAAAGATTATGCATTGATAGTTTAGTGTTCATTGTTTATGAGAGGTGCAAGGATATGCAATAGCTTTCATGTATGTAATGAATATTTCTATGTAATATAGTAATTTTTTAATTGAAAATAAATTCAAATCTACTTATGAATGGAAGGATTTGCAATGTGAATCTTGTTTATGATAATTTGTCCACAAAGTACTGCTTATGAAAACAATGGAGAGAGAAGGGTTTGAGGTGACTAACATGAAGAGAGAGGTGAGAGGTGAAGGGCTCTACGTTAGGGAGAGAGGTGGGAGGTGAAGGCTCTGCATTTGAGCTATGAGAAAATGAAAGAGGGAGAGAGGCAAATCATGTTCTCGAAAAGAAAAGAGTTAGGTTTTTTTTTTTTTAAATAAAACTTAAATAAATAACTAAATAATATCGGTGATGTGGAAATTTGTTGAGGCTCCAAAGCTTATGTTGCAAAATATGAGGAAGTCAACCAATGGCTTCTTTGTTTACTACATGTATGTATTAAAAATGTTACTAAAATTAAAATGCAAAAGATTTTTAAAAAATAATTTTGAGTGCTAGTTTGTTCTTTTGAATTTTGTGTAAACAACACATATTTTGGATACTTTATCATTTCTCTTGATATAGAACTTTTTAGCAGCTAAGAACTTCAAAACAATTTTTTTAATTTGAGATTTTAAATGTTGTGAATAAACTCATGCATTTGGGTTCTCTCTTTTTGTTGATATAGAACATTTTAGCTATCAATAGTTGGCAAGACATTTTTTTAGTTGGCTATAATGATAGATTTTTAGTCAACATCTTGTCAATTGGATTTCGTTCATTTTTTAGGTTTTATGGTCATTCGGTCATTTTTTGGGTTCTAAACGTATTTTGATTTTTTTTTTTTTAGATTCTAAGGGTGTATTGATCATTTTTAAGGTTTAAAGGGTATTCCAATAATTGTTGAGGGTTTCGAGGGTATTTTGGTTGTAAGGACGCGATTCGTGGCGGACCGTAACAGTGTCGGGTTCGCACGTAAAAAGGCCCCTAACAATATCATTTGTAGAGCGTGGGTTTGGAAGGCTAGGCCCTGGTTGACAGGCGGTGGGTTTTTCGCGGTGTTCGTACAAGTTTAAGTTTTCCTTCACCCCTGGAGTCTTTCTCCTGGAGGTGGGCTGGGAGGCTCTAGTTTTTGGCCACTTTTCCCAACCCCCCCTTTAGGTTACTTGTTTTTTCCTTTTATATTCGCCTGCGTTCATTGTCCTTCGTCCACGTATAGGGTCAACCTTTCCAAGATTGATACTTGTCCCATCAGCCCATATTCAAAGTCGTTGGGGGTGGTTGTGAAAGCCAAAGAATGCGGCTCTGTCAAGTTCAGAGTATTGAATGGCAGTAAGGGCAGCTTTCCCTGGATATTTTAGATCTTTCTTCCTAGTTTCAGTCCTATACCGTTTTTACCCTTCCTTCAGGGGGGACTTTGGGTCTGCCGAGGACTGAGCTGTCCTCGGCGGTATCCATAGGCTATTTTGTCGAGCTTGGGCCGTAGCCCTCCTCAGCTTGGGCCTACGGATTCTCCTCGGGTAGATGGGCCTGGCACATAAATCATTTGGGCCCCACAATAGCCCCTCAAAACCCGGCTGTCCAACCTCTTGGTTGGAAAGGGGGATTTTGGTGATGCCGAACCTCTTTCTACGGCTCAATCAATTTGGCCCATTAATAATACTGGCGGCTCTTCATCTGTCCAAGAAATGCGCCGATCTATGAGACAGTTTTTGATTTCACGCTTGATGCGCTCTTATCGTTTGGGTTTCCCAAGACGTGCTTTTAATGACCACTATTTACGAGACTACTTTAATTCGGCGGTTTGTTTTGATGGGGTGGAGAAACGGAACCGGCATGTTGGTGTTGGCAGATTCCTTTGGAGATCTGAACCTATTGAATGTCTCCCGCTCCACCCTCTGTATAAGAAGGAAGGGAGGAGGTTATTGTTTTCGTAAAGAATTCCTTCTCATCTTTCTGAGATTTGAAATACTTGGCCTCCCCTAGGGTTCATTTTACCCACTGGTTCACAAACTAAATCGTGGTATACTTTATCATAACAACGAGTGATGCAAGAGCTAAACCCCTCCCATAAACGCCATGTTCCAATAAAGCTCATTATAGCTCGATCGGGACAGGGATGGCGAAGACTCAAAATCAACCTCACCCTTCTTTCAGTCAAAATCCGAAGCAGGAGTTTGTCACGTCCAACTTTCGGCGTGACTGAGTCGAGAACACCTACCATCAATACCAACCGCTCTCCTATGAGCATACCTAGTATGACTCCAGTGTGTTGGGAGTCAGGATCGAGGCAGGGACTAAGTGCCCCTACTTCTTCCTCTCTTCCTTCACTGATGCTATCCTCCGTCTCCCTTTCTTAGTCTTCCCAGCACCAGTTCCATCCTGGTGCTTTCACTTCTCCCTCTTTTGCTCCTTTTTCTTTCTTTTCATCTCTTCTCTCTTCTTCTCCTCCTTCTTTACTCATGTCCTCCATCTTCTTCATTCATCTCCTCCATCTTCTTCATTCATCTCCTCCATCTTCTTCATTGATTTCTTCCTTACTATTTCCTTCTCCTTCATTCATTTTTTTTTTCAAAGAAGGTTCTTATCGTAATATGAGCAGTATTGAGGCAGAGATTGGAGAGACTTTGAAGACGAGTTTAAAAGACGCCTGACAGTTTACTTATCTGTACTACGGATGTAATTGTTGCTTAGGCAGTTCTCATTTTGTATAGGCTCGCTTGAGCCCCTCTTTGTACGTTGTAATAATTTTTCGTATTAATAAAAATTGTTGTTACTTTATTTCGCATGTTTTGTCTCTATGGCTTTTCTTTTCTTTTCTTTTTAAATTTACAAACGCTGCTCGGCACAATAATATAGCATCTAAATCAATGACGACTAAGACCAAAATACTTGATAATAAAAAGATGTCGCCATAACTTTAATAGAAACGCTTGGCACAATAAGGCCGACCAGTGAAAAGTAATACTTACCCCATGCTAGCCGAGGAGTAAAACGAAGGTTTGATGCCGTGTGAGGAATAACCATTTGAAGATATCTCACTCACCAAATGAACAGCCTTCTTATGCGACTTAATGCTGGGGCGTTTCACCACCTTCCTCACAACTTTACTGGTCTTAACCTCTTTATGGTGTTTAAGCCGTGGGTGAAGTGACCTGACATTTTTATCAAGTAACCCATCTTACAAAATTCAAACCTTTCCTTGTCCAAGTATTTGGTTTCCCCATTGGCTTGGGTCCGAGGACCATACAAGGCCTTGGTTCTGTCCAAAACTTGTGATTTTTTCGTTTTTGTACTTGGTTCCCCCATAGGCTTGAGTCCGAGGACCATGCAAGGCCTTGATTCTGTCCAAAACTTGTGATTTTTTCTTTTTTGTACTTGGTTTCCCCATAGGCTTGAGTCCGAGGATCATGCAAGGCCTTGGTTCTGTCCAAAACTTGTGATTTTTTTCTTTTTTGTACTTGGTTTCCCCATAGGCTTGAGTCCGAGGACCATGCAAGGCCTTGGTTCTGTCTAAAACTTGTGATTTTTTTTCTTTTTTGTACTCGGTTTCCCCATAGGCTTGAGTCCGAGGACCATGCAAGGCCTTGGTTCTGTCCAAAACTTGTGATTTTTTTCTTTTTTGTACTTGGTTTCCCCATAGGCTTAAGTCCGAGGACCATGCAAGGCCTTGGTTCTGTCCCTGGGCCCATATGCTGAACGGGCCTGGGCCGCGAATTTACTGGGCCCATAAATTAAGAGGTATTTCCATAGTCTTTGATCACGCGGTACTTTTTGGCGTCCCAGTGTTCGAGGTGCGCCTTCTCGAGACTTCTTTAACCTCAAGGCTGCAGACGGCGTTGGAAATCGAGCCTGAGACGTTTTGTCTGTAGCGTTCCTTGGGACGCTGCGTGAATTAAATGCCACCGGTTTATTTCTGGGTATAAATGGGATAGGGGGTCACTTCACTTGCACATGAACTCTCCTGTTCCCTTGAGAACCATACTTCTTCCATATCCGCGATCTCTCTTTCTAGTGCCACTGCCTCAAAGCAAGATGTTTGAGGCGTGGATGGGGATGAAAGGTCTCCGCCCGCTTCAGAGGCACCGAATCCTCAAGGTGATGTGGTATGGACAAGGATGGCACAGATCCAAGCCAGTCCTCCGCCTTGACAGGAGGAAGATAGTATTCCTCCTTCTTTTAGCCAAAATCCGAAGCAGGTTCTGGTCATGCCAGATTTTTGGTATGTCAGAAAAAAGAATTTCCGCCATCAGCGCCGTCTGCCTTGTAGCAGGCAAATTTTTGTGGGGGCTCCCCAACTTCCGGCTCCCTGCACCTTTCCTGTAGATGGTGTTAGCCTGAGGTCAGGTTCCCTGCACCTTTTCTTCACCGGTGCAGGCCCCAAGTTGGATTCTTTTGCTGCCTGAGTTATGGGCGCGCAGAAGCATTGAGGAGAAATAAGGTCTCGAGGCAGCAGCCAACCTCTCCTCTGTGCTACCTCCACGGCTTTATCTTCACTCTCTTGTATTTTTCGTTACTTACGTAGTTAGCTTCAATATAAGCTTTGTTTCGGCTTTTCACTGTACACTGTACTGTTCCTTTGTCTTAATAAAATATGTGTCTATTTCTCTATACATATCTTTCTTCTCCGTAACCACTACTTTGTGCATGAATGTTAAATATAAGCTTGCCCTTAATGACATTCTAGGCAGAAAAATGTCTTAACACAGATTCATACTAGTTTAAACTTACAAATATTATCAAGCATAACAAGGTTAATCATCAATAAATTAAACTCTTGGAACTAACCGGGATAACCGCTGAGTGCTGCGCGATGCATACTAGAGCGATGTCCGAGAACGATAAACTCTAAATCATTCGTCCGAGAGGGTAGCCGAGTATCGAGGGGCTTTGGTTGTGCTTTTGGGTAATATGTTGCGCCGTATCGCATCAACCCCTTTGATACTGGGGATCTGAGGGTAGACCGAGGAATCCGCGCAATCAAGGTATTAACCCATCTGTTAACGCGGAGTTCTCTTTGGATGGATTTCGAGATTTATGTGCCATAGTTATTTTTTTTTTATTTTTTATTTTTTAGATAGTTGGTTCCTCATCCAAGTAGTTGGTTTCCCCATAGGCTTGAGTCCGAGGACTATGCAATGCCTTGGTTCTGTCCAAAACTTAGTTTTCCTCATCCAGGTAGTTGGGTTCCCCATAGGCTTGAGTCCGAGGACTACGCAATGCCTTGGCTCTGTCCAAAACCTAGTTTTCCTCATCCAGGTAGTTGGTTTCCCCATAGGCTTGAGTCCGAGGACCATGCAATGCCTTGGCTCTGGTTTTCTCATCCAGTAGTTGGTTTCCCCATAGGTTTGAGTCCGAGGACCATGCAATGCCTTGGTTCTGTCCAAAACCTAGTTTTCCTCATCCAGGTAGTTGGTTTCCCCATAGGCTTGAGTCCGAGGACTATGCAATGCCTTGGTTCTGTCCAAAACCTAGTTTTCCTCATCCAGGTAGTTGGTTTCCCCATAGGCTTGAGTCCGAGGACTATGCAATGCCCTGGTTCTGTCCAAAACCTAGTTTTCCCCTCATCCAAGTAGTTGGTTTCCCCATAGGCTTGAGTCCGTGGACCATGCAATGCCTTGGTTCTGTCCAAAATCTAGTTTTCCTCATCCAGGTAGTTGGTTTCCCCATAGGCTTGAGTCCGTGGACCATGCAATGCCTTGGTTCTGTCCAAAACCTAGTTTTCCTCATCCAAGTAGTTGGTTTCCCCATAGGCTTGAGTCCGAGGACCATGCAATGCCTTGGTTCTGTCCAAAACCTAGTTTTCCTCATCCAGGTAGTTGGTTTCCCCATAATTGAGAGTCCGAGGATTATGCAATGCCTTGGTTCTGTCCAAAACCTAGTTTTCCTCATCCAGGTAGTTGGTTTCACCATAGGCTTGAGTCCGAGGACTATGCAATGCCTTGGTTCTGTCCAAAACCTAGTTTTCCTCATCCAGGTAGTTGGTTTCCCCATAGGCTTGAGTCCGTGGACCATGCAATGCCTTGGTTCTGTCCAAAACCTAGTTTTCTCTTTGTGTGGGATCTTGGCTTTATGGGAGTTAGCTCCTCAACCAAGCCCCTAAAGTTTATTCGTACGATTAACGCTATCAAGTACCTAGTTTGCTCTTTACGGGGGACCTTGGCTTTAAAGGTGTTAGTTCCTCAGCCAAGCCCCTAGTTAAGAAACGTAGCCCCTAGCAGAACTTTGTACTAGAACTCTATAACCAACGGTTAGAAATAACGAAGAAACTCTATCGACCCACATCCTATACCAACACGCAAGCCTTTCCCACAGAAGGCGCCAATTGTAAGGACGCGATTCGTGGCGGTCCGTAACAGTGTCGAGTTCGCACGTAAAAAGGCCCCTAACAATATCATTTGTAGAGCGTGGATTTGGAAGGCTAGGCCCTGGTTGACAGGCGGTGGGTTTTTCGCGGTGTTCGTACAATTTTAAGTTTTCCTTCACCCCTATAGTCTTTCTCCTGGAGGTGGGCTGGGAGGCTCTGGTTTTTGGCCACTTTTCCCAACCCCTCCTTTAGGTTACTTGTTTTTTCCTTTTATATTCGCCTGCGTTCATTGTCCTTCGTCCACGTATAGGGTCAACCTTTCCAAGATTGATACTTGTCCCATCAGCCCATATTCAAAGTCGTTGGGGGTGGTTGTGAAAGCCAAAGAATGCGGCTCTGTCAGGTTCAGAGCATTGAATGGCAGTAAGGGCAGCTTTCCCTGGATATTTTAGATCTTTCTTCCTAGTTTCAGTCCTATACCGTTTTTACCCTTCCTTCAGGGGGGGACTTTGGGTCTGCCGAGGACTGAGCTGTCCTCGGCGGTATCCATAGGCTATTTTGTCGAGCTTGGGCCGTAGCCCTCCTCGGCTTGGGCCTTCGGATTCTCCCCGGGTAGATGGGCCTGGCACATAAATCATTTGGGCCCCACATTGGTTATTTTCAAGTTTTATGAGGTATTTTGGTCATTTATAGGTTTTTTTTTTTAAAAAGGATTTAGGGTCATTTCAGTCATTTTTAAGGTTTATGGGTATTTCAGTCATTTTTTTAGGTCTAAGGTTTATTACGGTCATTTTTTAGGTTCATTACAATCACTTTCTTAGTTACAAGGTCATTTTAGTCATTTTTTAGGTTTTATTGTTATTTGGGTCAATTTTTTTAATTTCTAAGGGTATTTCTATTATTTTTTAGGTTTAGAGGGTATTTCAATCATTTTTTAGGTTTTAGGGTCATTTCGGTCATTTTCTTAGGTTTTAAAGATATCCCAATAATTTTTGAGAGTTTTGGGGTTATTTTATTCATTTTTAAGTGTTAGGATGCGTTTTGGTAATTTTATTATATTTAAGGGTATTTCAAAAATTTTAGAGGTTTTAGGAGTAATTTTGTTAGATATATTCATCGATTATTAGGTAATTTGGTGGGGTTGGGTTGGGTTGGCTATGCCCATATGTGATGTTGATACTGCTTAATGTGATGATAGAATTGTCAAATGTGAATAAAAAATAAAATAGCTATTGAATGTGACAAAAATACGGTTATATGTGATGTTGGTACTACCCAATGTGACAATAAAATTGTCCAATGTGAGAAAAAATAAGGGTACAACCGAATGTAGCAAAAGTACAATCATATGTGATGTCGGTACTACAAAATTTGATAATGGAACCATTAAATGTGACAAAAGTATGGCCACATGTGATGTTGATGCTGCCCAATGTGACGATAGAACTGTCAAATGTGAGAAAACAATAAGGGTACAACCGAATGTAACAAAAGTACAGTGATATGTGATGTTGGTACTGCCTAATGTGACATTGGAACCATCAAATGTGAGAGAAAAAAAAAAAAAAAAAAAAAAAGGAACTATCAAATGTGACAAAAGCATGGTCACATATGATGTTGGTACTGCGCAATATGGTAATAGAACTGTCAAATGTGAGAAAAAAAAATTAATGTACTACTAAATGTGAGAAAAGTGCGATCAAATGTGATAATGGTACAGCCTAATGTGACAATGGAACCATCAAATGTGAGAAGAAAATAAGAGAACTATCAAATGTGACAAAAGTACAGTCATATGTGATGTTGGTATGTATTGCCTAATGTGACATTGAAATCATCAAATGTGAGAGAAAAAAAAAAAAAAAAAAAAGGAACCATCGAATGTAACAAAAGTATGGTCACATGTAATGTTGGTACTACACAATGTGACGATAGAACTATCAAATGTGGAAAAAAAATTTAAAATACCATCGAATGTGAGAAAAGTACAGTCAAATGTGTTATTAATACTGCTTAATGTGACAATGGAACCATCAAATGCGAGAAAAAAAAAAAAAAGGAACCATCGAATATGATAAAAGTACAATCACATGTGATATTATTACTGCCTAATGTGACATTAAAACCATCAAATGTAAAAAATAAAAAATAAATAAAAAGGAACCATCAAATGTAACAAAAGTACAGTCACATGTGATGTTGATACTACACAATGTGACGATGGAATTGTCAAATATGAAGAAAAAAAATTAAAGTACCATCGAATGTGAGAAAAGTATGGTAAAATGTGATATTAGTACTACCTAATGTGATAATGGAACTATCAAATGTTAGAAAAAAAAAATTGGAACTATACGGGAAATGGTCCTAGGCCCATTGAGCCTAGGGCCTAGGCCTTATGGTACAGCACATGACCCCATTCCCATCGGACCTTTGGTTTTGGGCCGAACACACTATAAGGCCCAAGCTGAGCCCAAGTACCATAATGAGTCCATCTTGTCTTAAACATATCAGAGGCAAGCCCCTACCGATCAATTTTAACTTGATCAAGAACGTGCTTGCTCAGGACAGCCTTCGTTCTCGGCAGCCTGATATTGCCTTGGGGAATATAACTGTCGAACAATCTTTTGGAGGTAAGAACCAGTTCTGATGCCATTACCACCATTCCTAACATAGCATATTCTCATCTGAAATAATCAAATTGGACCCCATCCACACGAATGAGATCAAAAAGTAATCATCATGCCCCCACCCACCTCATGCTATAAATAAGAGAATGGAATGAGAAGAGAGGGAGGTGGAAGAGGAAGGAGGGAAAAAGAGATAGAGAGAGCCAGCAATACCAAGGGGTAGAGCAACACAGAGGGGAAAGTGAGGGTGTTAGCTGGGGCTAAGGGGTGTCATAGTGTCACTTGGAGTGGAGCTGCCTTTAGTAGGAAACACTAGGCCCACTCTATAAGTAATTTGTGAGCCCAATCCTAGGCCCAATCCTTTAAGCAGAGGTTGGGTACATACAGGAATCATCGAATGTGAAAAAAATACGATCACATGTGATGTTGGTACTACACAATGTGACTATAGAACTATCAAATTTGATAAAAAAAAAAATTAAAGTACCACTGAATGTAGGAAAAGTATGGTCAATTGTGATATTGACACTACCTAATGTGATAATGAAACCATCAAATATGAGAAAAAATAAGGGAACCACCGAATGTGACAAAAGTCAGTGGCGGCGCTACGTGTAGCTCAGGATGTTCCCAAGAACACCCTGACCTGAAAAAAAAAATTATATATAATAGTTAAATTTTTTTTATTTGGTTACCCTTAAAAAAATTAGGAACACCCTCAAATTAAAAAATAAAAAATAAATAGCCCCAAAAAAAATTTGAACTAAAATTTGAAAAAAAAAAAATGTAATAGAGCAAGCGGCAAGGCTTGTGCTCAACATGGACAATAAAAAAAAAAAAATTATGTTGAGCATAAGCCCACGGATTCTCAAGAAAAAAACAACGAACAACATGAGCACAAGCCCACGGATTCTCAAAAAAAAAACAACAGACGGCAAACCTAACATCAAGCCCATGACAAGCCCAACAGATTACAGAGGTAGCAAACCCACAGATTCTCAAAAAAAAAAAAAAAAAAAAAAAAAAGCCCAATACAAAGCAAATCACTAAATCATAAACCTCAAATCACTAAATCAAAAATCCCTAAATCAAAAATCACTAAAGCAAACCTAAGGACAAAAACGTCAACAGAGCAACGCCTTGCGCCTCAGGCTCAAGCTAACAGACGAAGATCGATCACGTCACTCGCTCGTCATCGGAGATCGGTCCAGTCCAGAGCACATCGCCAGATTAGATCTCTCACGTTGCTCGTAGCTTGCTTGTCATTGTCGCTCGCCTCTAATCAGAGATCGCTCATGACTGCCTCAGCCTCAGCCTTCAGGCCTCCTTGCTCCAGAGCTCCCTGACCCTCAAGATATTTCATTTTACTAAATTCTCTCTCTTTTTCTCTCTGACTCTTTCTCAGTCTCTCACTCTCTCTCTCTATCTGAAATCACTGAAATGAAATGAATATGAATGAGAGTCTCTCTCTCTTTATTCTTTAATACTAACTTTATGTTTTTGTCTTTATCTGATTCTTTTGATTCTTGAACTGTGATTGGCTGAAACTTTAACTTTATTAATATTTTACCTATTTTTTTACTTTTCTTTTTGGCTTTATCTTATCCGTTGGTGTTGGTGTTGGTGTTGGTAAGATATTAATTGTCTTTTAGTGTAATGTGTATTGTGATTTGTAATTGTGAAATTTTTTGATTGGCAGTTGGCTCTTGTAGTCTTGTGATTGGGGGCATCAGGCATGAGGCTTGTGCTTGTTTGTTGAGTGGGTGGGGGTAGATGGGCACATGAGGCCGGGTAAACAATCATTAAAGTAGTGCAATGTGCTGCACATGAGATGTGTAATGTGCACATGGCTGGCTCTTTTAGTGTAATGTGCACATAGGGCTAAACAATATAACAAATCAAAGCTGATATAATTAATGACAATCAAATTAAAGCAGTATAATTAATGACAAACAAATTACAGCAATATAATTTATTGTTAGGGTAAACAACAATAATTAAAACAGTATAATTAATCAATACATAATAAAAAACAAACAAATTAAATTATGTTAGGTTAAACAACAATTAATAATTTTATAATTAATGAAACAACAATATAACAAATTATAATTTATAAAAGACAAACAAATTAATGAAACAACTAAACAATAATAATTAATAATTTTATTAATATTTCAAATGAACTTATAGTTTATTGTTTATTCTTATGCTAGAATTATGGACAAATATTTGATAAGAAAACCACGTACCCAAGATTCATCTCCTTTGCAAGATTCATCTTCATCTTCTAAGCGAATTTGTGTTGACTTTAACTTAGAAAATCTTCCCTTAGATCCTAGGCTACAAGAAAAGATATCATCTTATCATCCTAATAATCATGATGAAATAAGAAGATATTATTTACAAAAAGGCCCTTGTCAATCTGTTTTCCAACACCATGATGATTACCCTCTATCATATTTTTCTGGAAAGTCCCGTTGATTTAGATTTGAATGGTATGTAAACAGAAAGTGGTTAGAATATAGTATAGACAAGGATGCAGTATTTTGTTTTTATTGCTACATATTTGGGCAAGATGTTGGTAAGCAAAGAGGAGGTGATACTTTTTTAACGAAGGGATTTAAACTTTGGAATCAGCTTATGAAGTTAAATTCCTATGTTGGAGGAGTTAATAGTGATCATAACCAAGCTGTCAAGAAGAGTGAAGATCTACTGAAGGAAAAGCAACATATTCAAAGTGTTTTGGTTAAGCAATCAAATCAAGATAAAATTGAATATCAAGTTCAATTAAATACAATAGTTGATTGCATAAGATTCCTTTTATGCTGGGGATTAGCCTTTCATGGTCACGATGAATCTTAAGGTTCAAGTGATAAAGGAAATTTCCTTGAGCTTCTACAATTTTTGGGGGATCACAATGAATCTATCAATGAAGTGTTGCAAAAAGTTCTGAAAAATTGCAAACTTACCCACCATGATATTCAAAAAGACATTGTGAATGCAATTGCACGTGAAACATCCAAGACCATTATCAAGGATCTTGACAATGGGTTCTTTTCAATATTAGTTAATGAGTCACATGATATCTCAATGAAAGAACAAATGGCCCTCATTCTTCATTATGTGAACAAAAAAAGAATTATTATAAAGCGGTTCCTTGGTATTGTATATGTAGCAAGTATCACCGCTTTGTCACTCAAATATGCTATTGAATGTTTACTTTATAAAAATAATTTGAGTTTATCGAAACTACGTGAGCAAGGTTATGACAGGGCTAGTAATATGCAAAGTGATATTAATGGTCTCAAAACTTTAATTTTGAAAGAGAATAAGTCAGCGTTTTATGTCTATTGTTTTGCTCATCAACTTCAATTGCACCTGTTGCCGTTACTAAAAATCACATTAACATTGCTGAATTTTTTTATGTGATTAGTAATTTAATAACTGTTGTTAGAGGCTCTTGGAAGAGACGAGATGCTCTTTGAGATGCACAATTTTCCAAAATTAAAGAAGATTTAGAGAATGGTGTACGTAGAAGTGGGCAAGGTTTGAATCAAGAGACAAATTTTAAACGTCCTGCTAATACATGTTAGAGATCATATTGTGGGACTATTCTCAACTTAATTTTGATTTTCTCTTCTATTGTTGATGTGCTTGAAATTATTGAAGAAGATGGTCTCTCCAACCAAAAAGTTGAAGCTCGATCTATTATAAGGTCAATTCTATCTTTGAATTTGTCTTTGCTCTACACTTGATGAAAAACATTTTAGGGGTCACAAATGAGTTGTCAATAGCATTGCAAAAAAAAAAAAAAAAAAAAAAAAAAAAAAAAAAATCATAATCAAGATATAGTAAATGCTATGGATCTTGTTAAAGTGTCTAACCAACGATTGCAAGTGATAAGAGATGATGAATGGATATCTTTATTGACTGAAGTTTTTACATTTTGTACCACACATGATATTCTTATCTTGAACATGGATGAAATATTTGTAGTTTGTGGGAGGCCACAACGTAACACCCAACAAAATACAAATTCACATCATTATCGTGTTGAGCTATTCTATACTGTCATAGATATGCAACTTCAAGAGCTTAACAACCGTTTTTTAGAGGCAAATACTAATTTGCTACTTTGTATGACTTACTTGAATCCAAGTGATTCATTTGTGACTTTTAATAAGGAAAATTTGATACGTCTAATAAAGTTCTATCCGTCTGATTTTCATGGGACAGATATCTTGGCACTTGACTCTCAATTTCAGAATTACATTTTTGATATGCGCAGCAATGACTTGTTTTTAGAGCTTCAAGGAGTTAGTGAACTTGCTGAAAAGTTAGTGAACACAGGGAAGTATGAGACTTATTCATTAATTTATTTGCTTGTGAAGTTAGTTTTGACTCTTCCTGTTGTTACCGCAACAATAGAAAGAAGTTTTTCAGAAATGAAATATATAAAGAATAAACTGCGCAATTGAATGGGAGATTAGTGGCTGAATGGAAGATCAGTGGATGAATGATTTTTTGATTATGTATATTGAAAGAGATGTAACTTGTAGCATTGATAATGAGACTATCATGCAACGCTTTCAAAATATGAAAACTCGTAGAAGGCAATTGTAAATTTTATATATTTGTGTGTTTTTTTTATTGTTATTGTTGTCAATATATGAATTTCTCTTTTTATTAGATTGTGTAATTTATACTTCTTAAGGAACACCTTAGAAAAAATTCTTGGAGCCACCACTGACAAAAGTACAATCACATGTAATGTTGGTACTGCCGAATGTGACAATGGACTGTCAAATGTGAGAAAAAAAATAAAAGTGCCGCCGAATGTGACAAAAGTACCGTCAAATGTGATGTTGTTGTTGCCTAATGTGACAATGAAAGCATCAAATGTAAGTAAAAATAAGGGAACCATCGAATATGATTAAAGTACAGTTACATGTGATGTTGGTATTGCACAATGTGAGAATAGTACCATTAAATGTGATATTTTTGTAACCTAATATAACAAGTTGCCTACTAGTGGAATCGTACCCCTTTTTATAAGAGGCTATGGTAGAATTACCCGATGCGAGCTTAAGCTTATTTAAGTTTTTAACTTTTTTTTGGTACTATTCATAGGTCCTATTGTACTATTCAGTTAATTTTTAATTCGTTTTTTTTCTTACACTTTCAACAAACAGTTTTCAATTTCAACCAAATAAACTGTTCCTACATTGTCACACTCTCACGTCCGATATTTTTAATTAATATTTTCAAATTTATTTTTATACTTTGAATATTAACATTCTTTTCCTTTCCAAAATAATAATAATAACAATAATATGTTACGACTTTTTTAAAAAAGTTTTTAAAAATGTGTAGACTTCTTTCACATTAATTATAGATATTTATGAAAAATAATAAATGTAAATGAGTGTAAGACAATATTTTTTCTTACATATAATATATTATATGTATAAAGAGAATTCATATTTGTTTAATTAAACTATAAAGTAAATTGCAATTTTTTTCTTTTTTTTCTTTTAAATAATTTTTTTCATTTTGTTTATATATTATATTGGATAAACATTGTGGGTCCAAGAGGTCTGCAATCCGGCCCAAACTCTATCTGGGCCCAGGGCCCGTGCCGAGGAGGTCTCTTGCCGAGGACGAATGATCAATGGCCGGGGTAGCAAAGGGAACGGCTGAGAAACTACCCTGTCCTCGGCATTCCAGAGCTTCAATGGGAAGACCAACATCATGGTGGAGGCAATCCCCAAACAGCCCCTTCAAGGGGATGTGAACGGAATGGGGCCCACAGGGAAGCAGGGTGTGAAATTGGACCAAGGAAAATGCGTCCCCTCTTCAGTAAATGCACCTGCCAATACCCAGAGCTGATTAATGAGAAAAGATGTTTGGACGGTGTAAACTTCGATCCATGCAACTAATAGACAGTAAGACGGGACGGTTGATGGGATGGATACAGAAATAAGCTCCTGCCTGACCTACAAGTGGAGGGCCAGGATCAACCAAGACGGACTATATAATAAAAAGGTAGGTGCGACAAAAGAGGAGGCTGGGAAAAATGGCAAAAAACCAGAGCCTCCTAGCCCACCTCTAGGAGAAAGGTTCCAGGGGTGAAGAAAACTTAACCACGCATAACCACCACGAAAAACCCACCTCCTGGTGACTAAGGCTTAGCCTTTCAAACCCACGCTCTACAAATGATATTGTTTGGGCCTTTCTACGTGCGAATCCAACACTGTTACGGTTCGTTACGAATCGAGTCCTTACAATTGGCGCCGTCTGTGGGAAGGGCTTGTGTGTTGGCATAGGCGGTGGGTCGAGAGAGTTCCCTTGTCATTTGACAACTGGTTATAGAGTTTTAGAGTAAAGTTCTGCTAGGGGCTATGCTTCTTGACTAGGGGCTACGCTTGGTAGCGTTAATCGCGCAGATAATTCTAGGGGCTTGGCCGAGGAGCTAACTCCCCTAAAGCCAAGGTCCAGCGCCAAAGGAAAACTAGGTTTTGGACAGAACCAAGGCATTGCATGGTCCACGGACTCAAGCCTAGGGGAAAACCAACTACCTGGATGAGGAAAACTAGGTTTCGGACAGAACCAAGGCATTGCATAGTCCTCGGACTCAAGCCTATGGGAAAACCAACTACCTGGATGAGGAAAACTAGGTTTTGGACAGAACCAAGGCATTGCATGGTCCACGGACTCAAGCCTATGGGAAAACCAACTACCTGGATGGGGAAAACTAGGTTTTGGACAGAATCAAGGCATTGCATAGTCCTCGGACTCAAGCCTATGGGAAAACCAACTACCTGGATGAGGAAAACTAGGTTTCGGACAGAACCAAGGCATTGCATAGTCCTCGGACTCAAGCCTATGGGAAAACCAACTACCTGGATGAGGACAACTAGGTTTTGGACAGAACCAAGGCATTGCATGGTCCTCGGACTCAAGCCTATGGGAAAACCAACTACCTGGATGAGGAAAACTAGGTTTTGGACAGAACCAAGGCATTGCATGGTCCTCGGACTCAAGCCTATGGGAAAACCAACTACCTGGATGAGGAAAACTAGGTTTTGGACAGAACCAAGGCATTGCATGGTCCTCGGACTCAAGCCTATGGGAAAACCAACTACCTGGATGAGGAAAACTAGGTTTTGGATAGAACCAAGGCATTGCATGGTCCTCGGACTCAAGCCTATGGGAAAACCAACTACCTGGATGAGGAAAATTAGGTTTTGGACAGAACCAAGGCATTATATGGTCCTCGGACTCAAGCCTATGGGAAAACCAACTACCTGGATGAGGAAAACTAGGTTTTGGACAGAACTAAGGCATTGCATAGTCCTCGGACTCAAGCCTATGGGAAAACCAACTACCTGGATGAGGAAAACTAGGTTTTGGACAGAACTAAGGCATTGCATGGTCCTCGGACTCAAGCCTATGGGAAAACCAACTACTTGGATGAGAAAATTGGGCACTAAGCAAGACTTAGCTACTATGCGTGACGTCGAAAATGATGCCTATATCTTCATTAAACGAGGGTTAGAAATGAATCTAAAGCCTCTGCGGGTGCAAATAAGTTAGGGTTTGGGGAACATGATGATAAATGTATTGCGTGCATAGACATTCGTACATGATAAAATGAAACAGCGCAGAATTCATAAACAAATATTGCGTATCAACGAGGGCAGTTAATGATGTAACCAGAAAGAAAAAGGATAAACAAGATTTCATATATACATGTTCAAATGCTTGCAAATCATCAATAAATTAGGAGGTTTTTGAAATAAAAGGAAACAAGTTAATCGTTAAAATAAAAATGAATACAAAAGCCTAGCCAAGATCTCTACTTTTCTGCTTTTTTGTCGGTCACGTCCTGAGAGGAAGGAACAGGATCAGCTTCGATGCCCGGGAGGATGGTCCCTTCTGGGGAAGGCTGAACAGGGCCAGCGCTGGTACTCTGAGGGACCACAGCAAGGGGAATGGCCTGTGGCGGCTGTGCAAGTGTGGCTGGCTTCTCTATACTAGACACCTGAATGCCAACCACGGGCTCAGTAACCTCTTTAAGTGCCTCAGGACCCGTATGCTGAGATATCATTATCACATCCTGAAGTTCTCCTTCTTTGGGTGCCTTGCTAGAGGAACCGCTGGCCTGTAAGTCCTCCGATGGGGTGATCTCTTCCTCGGGTTGATCACATGTAGCCGCGGAGTTGGTAGAAGTGGCCTCACGGATGGCCGCTGGGTATAATATGCTCTCCGCCTTCCACAAATCAGATGAAACATCCACCCCAGCTTGCTTCAATGCTTCTTCCCAAACCTAGGAGCAATAAAACCTACACATTCCAGGAATCTGCGCCTTAAGGGTGGCTTGGGTCTCGGCGACTCCCATGTTGTAACCGTCATCTTCGGCCGTATTCTTGGCAGCCTCTGCCTTATTCCTGGCAAACTCGGCCTTCTGCTTTGCCCTTTGGGCTTCATCTCGGGCATATTCTGCCACTCCCTTTTCATGCACAGCCGCGGCCAGCTGCTTGTTTAAATCCTCGATCAGGTCTTTGGCTATTCGTAACTGGTCCTCGGCTTCAAGTGCACGGTTTGTTTGGTCCTTGGCCTATTTTTGGGCACTAGCAAGGCCCGCCGAGACGTTATCCCTCTCGCGGGTAATTATTGTTAAGTCATCCTTGACTTTGGCAAGTTCCTTTTCAGAAGCTTCGAGAGTCTTTGAGGCCGTTATGCGCTTCTTGCGTTCGTTCTCGGCCGCCTTACTCCTGTCATGCACTTCTTCCTTCATCCTATAGGTTGCCTGGAGAGCCTGTCAAGAAAGATGAGCGTGTAGTGAGTGACAAACCGGTGACAAAAGTTAATAAAGTGTTAGGTTTCAAGAAATCTTACCATGCCCAAGTATCTCTTAGTACTGAGAAAAACCTCCTGCATCCTCATTCTCCTCAGCTCATCCATGTCATTAGGGAGTAACATGGTTCTCCCTAATGCATCCACCACGTAGCCACCCTCGCCGTCTCCAAGGTCCCTCAGAGAGGCGGTCTCCAATAATGGACCCCCGTGAAGCATTGGGGCAGGAAGCTAGGCACTCGGTAGGGACTGGGAATCAATTCCCTTTCCCTTGCCTTGAGAAGTTTGAACTTCGGTTCCTTTGCCCTTGCCTTGGGGTCCGATCTTCAGTTGTTTTGTGCGCGAAGTCTCATCCTTCTCCTTAGGAGGTTGGGATTTTCCCTCGTCCATAATGTCCTTGCCCTTGGGGCTCCTCTTTCTCTTGGAATCAGCACCTTCAGGTCGAGGAGGCCAAGCTGGTTGGGAGGAAGTGGGAGGTTCGGGGCGGGTGGATTGTGACTGGGACTTGGTGGAGGATGACCTGGTTTGGATTGTAAGGGGCCGAGGTGGTGGAGAAGGAGCATCGGGTTGTGGTGTTTCCAGTGTATCCTTCCCTGGTTGGCCCTCGAGGAGTTGTAGAAGAGGGGTCAAGGGTATTCTCTTGACTCCCATCTCGGCTTGAGAAGAAGTGCCTATTGACGACAATTCCGCCTCGGACAAGGCTGGGTCACCTATGTCACCGGGAGGGTCCTCGGATTGACAGACTAGGTCAAATACCCCAAAACCTTCCTCGGGCTGATCTGGCTCGTCTTCGTCCTCTGCTACTGGGTGAGACGAGGAGGGGCCCACCTGCAGGATGTTCTCGGGGATAGCTGGCTCCTGGGAGATTAAAAATCTCGTCTCAACTACGGTAATTTTTGGAAGCCAAGGACGGCGGGCACTAATCACGTGCCTTGCGTCCCCAAACGACTTCTGAACAGGAGGGTACCCTAGTATTTTGTGAGCTGCTTGGACTTGGCCATCTCTGTCATTCACAAAAACCGCCGCTTGTAAAACGGTCTCCAAGTCCGCCCGATTGACTAAGTGAAAATGCCGTGTGTAGGCGTGTTCATCTACAAAAAAAAAAACAAACAACAAACATATATGTATAGTTAGCTATCGAACAACGTTATATTAGAATGGCGTAAAGGGTTATCCCTTCCATTCCTAGTACCCCACCTGGTTCTCCTTCTACTACGGGGCATGGATCGCCATCGTGCCATTCCCCAGAGACGATAAGGAAATCCTTGTTCAGTCCCTTGTTGGAGTCAGGGAGGCACTGGATCAACCGAACCCTTTCGTCCCTCGACCTCATGTAGTAGGTTTTCCCTTTCAATTTTTTGGAGGTTATAGCACCAGTTCACGTCATGATGGGTCAGTCTTAACCCCATCTTCTCATTCAAAGCGTCCACGCACCCCAGAATCCTAAAAACGTTGCCAGCACATTGGGTGGGGGCTAGACGGAAATGTCTGAGATAACCCCTCGTCACTGGCCCCATAGGGATTCTCATGCCTCCCTCAACAAAGGCGAGGACGGGAATTACTACCGCGCCCGTTCCCCTCTTATAGTGTCATTCCCCCATCTTACAGTGCTCCAGACTTACGTTGGGGGAAATCCTATAATCAACGATGAACTTATTCATCGCCTCTTCAGTATCGACTAACTTCCTCAATCTCAATTTAGTCATCTTTGTCATTTGCTAAAACAAACCTAACCCGCGACGGGAAAGAAAGGGAGCCAAAGAGAAATAAACTCAGAAAAGAAAAAGCACGAGTTAATGGAGGTAGGGAACTTACATAAAAGAAGAATTACACTTCGGATAGGCTTTATGTGCTGGAGATAGACTTGAATTTGGGCGGAAGTTCAGATGAACCCAGGATACACGCACAAAAACTCTTAAGTACAGAACTGAAGAGACGAATCCATCTCCAAAAAATCTTTTATACTTTCTAGGGTAACTGCACGCCTTTTCCCCGCCCAAAAAGACCAGAAGATCACCACCGTTCGATTTCCATCATACCGTAGAATGTGGGAAGCATAAAGCCGCCCGTATTTAATGAGGCCATGTTTCACCTTCCAACGGCTCTAGGAACGTGCCTTGGGCAGGTAAAAAACCTCGGGAATCGATAGATGACAAGGATTGATAGGCATTGGCAGATCTCTGATGTCATCAAAACCCTCCTATCCGTCCGAGGAAATGGATAGCAGGATTTTGAGGGGCTATTGTGGGTCCGAGAGGTCTGCAATCCAGCCCAAACTCTATCTGGGCCCAAGGCCCGTGCCGAGGAGGTCTCTTGCCGAGGACGAATGATCAATGGCCGGGGTAGCAAAGGGAACGACTGAGAAACTACCCTGTCCTCGGCATTTCAGAGCTTCAATGGGAAGACCAACATCATGGTGGAGGCAATCCCCAAACAGCCCCCTCAAGGGGATGTGAACGGAATGGGGCCCACAGGGAAGCAGGGTGTGAAATTGGACCAAGGAAAATGCGTCCCCTCTTCAGTAAATGCACCTGCCAATACCCAGAGCTGATTAATGAGAAAAGACGTTTGGATGGTGTAAACTTCGATCTATGCAACTAATAGACAGTAAGACGGGACGGTTGATGGGATGGATACAGAAATAAGCTCCTGCCTGACCTACAAGTGAAGGGCCAGGATCAACCAAGACGGACTATATAATAAAAAGGTAGGTGCGACAAAAGAGGAGGCTGGGAAAAATGGCCAAAAACCAGAGCCTCCTAGCCCACCTCTAGGAGAAAGGTTCCAGGGGTGAAGAAAACTTAACCACGCATGACCACCACGAAAAACCCACCACCTGGTGACTAAGGCTTAGCCTTTCAAACCCACGCTCTACAAATGATATTGTTTGGGCCTTTCTACGTGCGAACCCAACACTGTTACGGTTCGTTACGAATCGAGTCCTTACAAACATCATGGCACACTCCTTAATACATATAATTTTACACACAATTAAAATAAATAAATAAAAAGTTATGACTTGATGTTCTGCTGGTTCTCAAACAAAACGAAAAAAGTCATGCTTTGCTGCTTGTTTTGTTTTTAAAAAATGTGTCTTAAAAAACAACTCATAAATTGAACTTGCACATGTGAAATTTGTGAACAATTTAAAAATATATATATATGTTCATGCTAACTTAAAATAAGGAAAACAAAAACATAGGGAATGTATGATTTTTGATTTCTCACCGATGGAAGTGTCATAATTAGCCATGTTTCCAAGAGACAACTACTACACGCATCCTCCTGATTAATACATGTTAATGTTTGACTATATGTGAACCAAAATGAACTCGTCTTCAGGAAAAAAAAAAAAAAAGTTCCACAAGTTTCTGCTCAAAACATGAAGTTTCATTAAAAGGACAAACCACCTTAGCCAGAATAAGTGTGTCTCATATTTCCAAAAAAGCAAATGTAAGAAAATGATATTTTGCGAGTAATTTTATGTCAAACTATTTTTTAATATTTTTATATATTGTTTATGTGTTATATTCTTAATAGTTTTTATCTAAATTCACTATTGACATTATTTTTTTACTTATTAGTAATAACTCATCACATAGCATTCTGTTAAAAGTTTATTTCGACAATGTATGCATGTATTCTAATGCTTTTTTTTTTTTTTTTTATAAGAAAGACTTTTCATTTATTCAGGAGTCAACAAAGAACATATATCATGCACACATGCATGCACAATTTGGCTTGGACATTCCTCAAGCCAAGCACTAAAGTCCTCAACATTTGCAGCATGCTGAGCTAGTAAATGGGCAGGGACATTTCCTTGCCTTCTAGTGTGAGTAAAATCAAAAGTCCTGAAACTTTGAACTTGATGAAGAATTCCAGCAACGATGTTCTGAACCGAAGATGGTGGCTCACTCAAACCCTAGACCGAGTTACAGGTGTTCAAGGAGTCACTCTTAAAGATCACGTCCCTAACCCCAATGTTGCTTGCAAACTAAATTCCTTCCTCCAGTGCCTTAGCTTCTGTCTCCAGTGCACCAAGCGACAAGGCCATGTTCTTGCTTAGGGCAGCAACCACCTCTCCCAAACTGTCATGGATCACCACACCAATTCCTACCTGCTTTCTTTTGGAGAACACGACACCATTTACATTCACTTTATAACAACCTGAGCTTGGAGGAAGCCACTTGACCACCTCAGAAGTACTCACTCTAGTGGCTTGTGGACCCTCATTCGCAATTTGGAATTCCTCCAAAAGTAATAGGGAGCTTTTAGTGATCACCCTTTCTGTTCTGCCCTTGCCTCCACGTTTTACCTCGTTTCTATTTTTCCATATCCCCCAGCATATGGCAATTGTGTGTTCCAACAATCCTGGGCATTGTTCCTTCCTTTTTTGTAGATGCCATACAACATCTATAAAGTCCCATAAGGGCCTGATCTCAAAGGGTAATGCCAACTTGCTTGATTCCCAAACTTCTTTGGTCTGGTCACAAAACCAGAAAATATGGCATATAGACTCTGAGTGCTTCCCACAGGCTTCACACACATTATCGTTGGTGATATTCCTCCTTTTTAAGTTCTCCTTGGTGGCCAAGATATTCTTTCAAGCCTTCCACGCAAAGTGTTTAAGCTTGTTTGGTGTGTTCATTTCTCAAACACATCTCTAAATATCTCTCAGTATTGTCTAATCAGAGGACTCCTCTCTTCTTTGACTCCACTCTTCTTTCGCCCCACAATCCTTCTTGGGCCATTTTATAACCACTCTGCACTGAGAATTTACCATTTTTGGTTTCCACCCATACTAGTCTATCCCGAGCCTTGTTTGCACTAAGGGGAATGCTTAGAATTTCATCCACATCCTGTGGCATAAAAATCTAGCAGATTAGATCAGCCCTCCATTCCATCCTTCCTCCATCAATTAGGTCTCGTACCTAAGTTACCTCAGGGCCAAAACTTTCCGGAGTCACCACCTTGTATGTACTTGGGTTTTGAAGCCATTTGTCTTTCCAGACTTGGATTTGCTCCCCATCCCCCACTTGCCATCTCAGTCCTCGTTTGACCAAGTCTTGAGCTGCCATGGGGCTTCTCCATGCATATGAAGGTTGACAACCAATATCTGCCTTTATAAAATCACACCTCGGAAAGTACTTAGCTTTGTTGACTCGGTAGAATAAAGATGAGGAATTGGTTTGGAGTCTCCATCCCTACTTGGCCAGCAATGCCAGGTTGAAAGTCTTCAAATCTCGAAAGCCCATCCCTCCTTTCTCATTTGATAAACACATCTTGTCCTAACTCATCCACGCCATTTTCTTTTTTTCTTTCACTTGACCCCACCAAAACTATCTAACCATCCCGGTTAGCTCCTCACACAAAGAGTTGGGTAGCTTAAAACAAGACATTGTGTAGGATGGAACAACTTGAGCAATGACCTTTATCAAAACCTCCTTCCCTGCATTGGAGAGTAGTTTTTCTTTCCATCCTGCTAATTTATTTGCAACTCGCTGTTTCAAGTGTGCGAAAGTATTTTGCTTTGACTTACCTATTAGGGATGGCAGACCAAGATTGGATTCATGGGATCTGATTACTTGTGCACCAAACATTGCTTTTATTGTCTCCTTCGTACCATTGTTCGTGTTATGGTTGAAGAAAAGAGAGGTTTTGTTCTTGTTCAGTTGTTAACCAGAAGACAACTCATATACCTGTAACACCTTTTGTATTTCGGCACTTTCTCTAGTTGTGGCTCTTCCGAAAATGAAGCTATCATCAGCGAAAAATAAATGTGAGATCTATAGGCCCCTAGTTGAGGCAACAACTCCCCTTAAAGCTTTGTTCTGGATTGCTTGGTGCAACAATGTTGATAGACCCTCAGCACAAATAAGAAATATATATGGTGATAATGGATCACCTTGGCGAAGCCCACGTGTTGGAACAATCTAACCCCAAGGATGCCCATTAATTCGTACTGCATATGTCACTGAGGAAACACATCTCATGAACAACCTAGTCCAATCTTCATGTAATCCCAGCTTAGCCATGATTAGCTTTAGGCATCCCAATCATAAACCTTGCTCATATCTAGCTTCAGAGCCATCTCCCCACATTTTCCTTTTTTCTTCCGGTTAATGTGATTCATTATTTTATGTGCCACTAACACATTATCAATGATGAGCCTCTCTGATACAAATGCACTCTGATTCTCACATATTATGTCCTGAAAGACCATCTTTAGCCGGTTTGCCACAGTCTTGGATGCAAGCTTGTAAGCCACATTACATAAATTGATTGGTCTATAATCTGTCACATGTTTTGGATTCTTTGTTTTGGGGATAAGTACAATATGGGTCTCAAGAAATTTTGGGGGAGCTATATCATGATTAAGAAAATCCAAGACAGTTTTTATAACAATGGGATTCACAATAGGCTAGAAATGTTGATAAAAAAGAGAGGGCATACCGTCAGGTCCAGGTGCTTTCATCAAGTGCATATGCTTCAATGCTTTTTCCACCTCGTGAGCTCAAAATTCCTGCAAAAGAGTGGAGTTCATTCTGTTTGTTACTTTGGTGTGTATTATTGGAAGGAGTTCATCACTAACAGTTGGTTGAGATGATGTAAATAGCTGTTCAAAGTACTCCACAAAGGTGCTGCCAATCATTGCTTCATCTTCTTGCCATTCCTCATTCAAGCCCCTGATCTTGCTAATGGAATTGTGCTCAGTGGCAGTGCCACATTCAGGCCAGGGTGGTCCCAGGACCACCCTGAACTGAAAAAAAAAATTATATATAATAATTTAAATTTTTTTATTTGTTTACCCTTTAAAAAAAATTAAGAACACCCTCATTTTTTTTATGCCAATAAAATTAAATTTTGGTGGATTATTTGTTCTACTTTCAAGCAAAAAAAAAAAAGCCCAAAAAAAATTTTTGAACTAAAATTTGAAGGAAAAAAAAATTGTAACAGAGCAAGCTCACACAGGGAAAAAAAGCCCAACATTAATCCTAAACAACAGACTGTAAAGCAAACCCAGCCTAAATAAAAAAACAACAAATGGTAAAGCAAACCCAACAGATGGTAAAACAAACCTACGGATTCCCAAAAAAAAAAAAAAAAAAAAAAACCAAAACCCAATATGCGTCCACCGATTCATCAAAGGCAAAGCAAAAACTGAAATCAGAAACCTAACCTAAAGAAAAAAAACCTCATCAACGACAATGACCAACAGACCAAGCACATCAGCGTAACGGTGCCTCCGCCTCAAACTCGAGCAACAGAGCACATCGGTCATCACATCGGGCCTCAAACTCAAGCTCCAAAGCACATCAGGCATCGAAGATCGGAGATCGGTCATGCTTGGCCTTAATTCCTTCCTCACCTCGACGTGCTACCCGACGGTGCTGCCCCTCAAGCCTCCCAACTCCCTCAAGGTATTTCATCTTTACACTTTACTTCTTTCTCTTTTTCTCTCTTACATCTTTGGGTTAATGGGTTTGCTGTGGTCTGAGACTCTTTGTCTCTCTCTCTCTCTCTTTATCTGAATACTGAAATGAGACTCTCTTTCTCTCTCTTTCTCTTTGAACTATAATTAGCTTTACAGCTTTACTTTATAACTTTATTTGCCCCTGTTTTGACTTTATTTGTTGGTGAGTTACTGAGTTTGTCTTTTAGTGTATTGTGAATTTATTTGATTGGCTCTTGTGACTGGGGGCTATGAGGCTTGTCTGTTGAATGGGGGGTGGATGGGGCCATGGGGCCGGGGTGGGATATTTGAATTGGGGAAGTAAAGGCATGCAAAGGAAATTAGCCTAACTTACCAATAAAAGACAAAATTAAATTATGTTAGGACTTAGGCACTAGGCAAGCAGTGGGTTGAGCTGTGGATAATGCACATGTGGTGTGTGCTAGTGCATAGTGGGGTGCGTGCTAGTAGTTAGTAAAGAAAAATAATGAAGCAAATAAAGAACATTATTAACCAATACATTATAAAAGACAAACAAATTAAATTATGTTAGGTTAAACAACAATTAATAATTTTACAATTAATGAAACAACAATACAACAAATTATAGTTTATAAAAGACAAACAAATTAATGGAACAACTAAACAACAATAATTAATAATTTTATTAATATTTCAAATGAACTTATAATTTATTGTTTATTATTTTGCTAGAATTATGGACAAATATTTGATAAGAAAACCACGTACTGAAGATTCATCTCTTGTACAAAATTCATCTTCATCTTCTACGCGAATTCGTGTTGACTTTAACTTAGAAAATCTTCCTTCAGATCCTGGACTACGAGAAAAGATATCATCTTATCATCCTAAAAATCATGATGAAATAAGAAGATATTATTTACAAAAAGGCCATTGTCAACCTATTTTCCAAAACCATGATTACCCTCTAACAGATTTTTCTAGACAGCCTCATTGATTTAGATCCGAATGGTATGTAAATAGAAACTGGTTCGAATACAGTATAGACAAAAATGCAGTATTTTGTTTATATTGCTATCCATTTGGGCAAGATGCTGGTAAGTAAGGAGAATGTGAGACTTTTGTAATGAAGGGATTCAAACTTTGGAATAAGAAAGAAAAGTTAAATTCCCATGTTGGAGGAGTTAATAGTGCTCACAACCAAGATGTCAAGAAGAGTGAAGATCTAATAAAGGAAAAGCAACACATTCAAAGTGTTTTTGTTAAGTAATCAAATCAAGATAAAATTGAATATCGGGTTCAATTAAATGCAATAGTTGATTGCATAAGATTCCTTTTATGCCGAGGATTAACTTTTCGTGGTCACGATGAATCTCAAGGTTCAAGTGATAAAAGAAATTTCCTTGAACTTCTACAATTTTTAGGGGATCACAATGAATCTATCAATGAAGTGTTGCAAAAAGCTCCAAAAAATTGCAAGCTTACCCACCATGATATTCAAAAAGACATTGTGAATGCAATTGCACGTGAAACATCTAAAGCAATCATCAAGGATCTTGACAATGAGTTCTTTTCAATATTAGTTGATAAGTCACATGATATCTCAGTGAAAGAGTAAATGACCCTTGTTCTTCGTTATGTGAACAAAAAAGGAATTATTATAGAGTGGTTCTTGGTATTGTTCATGTAGCCAGTACCACCACTTTGTCACTCAAATATGCTATTGAATATTTATTTTGTGAACATAATTTGAGTTTATTGAAACTATGTAGGCAAGGTTATAACGAGGCTAGTAATATGCAAGGTGATATCAATGGTCTCAAAACTTTAATTTTGAAAGACAATAAGTCAGCATTTTATGTTCATTGTTTTGCTCATCAACTTCAATTGACACTTGTTGTCGTTGTTAAAAATCACATTAACATTACTAAATTTTTTTATATAATTAGTAATTTAGTAACTGTTGTTGAAGGCTCTTGTAAGAGACGAGATGCTCTTCGAAATGCACAAATTGCCAAAATTAAAGAAGAATTAGAGAATGGTGTACGTAGAAGTGAGTAAGGTTTAAATGAAGAAACAAATCTTAAACGTCCTGGTGATACACATAGGGGATCATATTATGGGACTATTCTCAACTTGATTTTGATGTTCTCTGCTGTTATTGATGTACTTAAGATTATTGAAGAAGATGGCCTCTCTGACTAAAAAGTTGAAGCTCGATCTATTATGAGGTCAATTTTATCTTTTGAATTTGTCTTTGCTCTACATTTGATGAAAAATATTTTAGGTATCACAAATGAGTTGTCAATAGCATTGCAAAAAAAAAAAAAAAATCAAGATATAGTAAATGTTATGGATCTTATTAAAGAGTCTAAACAACGATTGCAAGTAATGAGAGATGATGAATGGATATCTTTATTGACTGAAGTGCCTTCATTTTGTATCACACATAATATTCCTATTTTGAACATGGATGAAATATTTGTAGTTAGTGGAAGGCCGCGACACAACACCCAACAAAATACAAATTTACATCATTATTGTGTTGAGTTATTCTACACAGTCATAGATTTGGAACTTCAAGAATCAAGAGCTTAACAACCGTTTTTTAGAGGCGAATACCGATTTGCTACTTTGTATGGCTTGCTTGAATCCAAGTATTCATTTGTGGCTTTTGATAAGGAAAAGTTGATACGTCTAGCAAAGTTCTATCCATCTGATTTTTTTGGGACAAATATCTTGGCACTTGACTCTCAACTTCAGAATTACATTTTTGATATGCGCAGCAATAACTTGTTTTTAGAGCTTCAAAGAGTTAGTGAACTTGTTGAAAAGTTAGTAAATACAGGAAAGCATGAGACTTATTCATTAGTTTATTTGCTTGTGAAGTTAGTTTTGATCATTCTTGTCGCTACTGCAACAATAGAAAGAAATTTTTCAACAATTAAATATATAAAGAATGAACTGCGCAATTGAATGGGAGATCAATGGATGAATGATTGCTTGATTGTGTATATTGAAAGAGATGTAGTTTGTAGTATTGAAAATATAAAAATTCGTAGAAGACAACTGTAAACTTTATGTATTTGCGTTTTTTTTTTTTTTTGGTCAATATATGAATTTCTCTTTTTATTAGATTGTGTAATTTATACTTCTTAAGGAACACCCTGAGAAAAATTCTTGGAGCCACCACTGATTGCGCTAATGTCTATTAAAGGCTTTAGTGTGAAAGAAAGAAGTATTATGGTCTCCTGCCTTCAACCAACAATTTTGATTGTTGATGCCACGTCCTATTCCACTGATAACATCCCATTCAGCTCTAATTTTACTTCATGAGTTTCATCCATATTTACGTCTCCACTATTCCTCCCTTCCAACCATTGAAGTTTCTTCTGGAGTGTGGCTATTCTCCTACCTACATGCCCAAACGTGCTCTTGTTACATAAGGATAGAGAAGTCCTGCACTCATCCAAGCATTGAGTAAATGGATGCTCAGAAATGCAAGTCAATAGAAAACGTTTTCCTTGAAAGAGATGTAACAATAGAAAGAAGTTTTTCAACAATGAAATATATAAAGAATGAACTACGCAATTGAATGGAAGATCAATGGATAAATGATTGCTTGATTGTGTATATTGAAAGAGATGTAGTTTGTAGTATTGAAAATATGAAAATTCGTAGAAGACAACTGTAAACTTTATGTATTTGCGTATTTTTTTTTATTGTTGTTGTTGTCAATATATGAATTTCTCTTTTTATTAGATTGTGTAATTTATACTTCTTAAGGAACATCCTGAGAAAAATTCTTGGAGCCACCACTGATTGCGCTGATATCTATTAAAGGCTTTAGTGTGAAAGAAAGAAGTATTACGGTCTCCTGCCTTCAACCAACAATTTCGATCATTGATGCCACGTCCTATTCCACTGATAGCATCCTGTTCAGCTCTAATTTTACTTCATGAGTTTCATCCATATTTACGTCTCCACTATTCCTCCCTTCCAACCATTGAAGTTTCTTTTGGAGTGTGGCTATTCTCCTACTTACATGCCCAAACGTGCTCTTGTTACATGAGGATAGAGAAGTCCTACACTCATCCAAGCATTGAGTAAACGGATGCTCAGAAATGCAATTCAATAGAAAACGTTTTCCTTGATCAACTAAAAAACAAAGTCTAACAGAGCAGAAAATGTTTTAAGGTTTTCAAATGCCAAAAACATTTTGGGAATGCTACCATGCAACAAACAACCATAAAAAATTGTTCAAAGGTCAAATTATCTCCTTTTGCCTCTCCATCCTTTCTCCTCATAGGCTAACGGTTGATCGTTGTTGACTTACATTGACGACCATTTAATTTTTTCTCCCAAATACTTCTTTTTGCTTAAATAAATTGTTTTTCCACATAAATTTTTGCGTAGACACAAAATATGAGGTATATTTCCCAATTAAGACTCCCAAATGGTCAAAAGAATTTTTTTATTTTTTTTATTTTTTAAGTGTTTGCGTGCTGGGGTATGTTTTTCAATTGAAAATGCTTCCTTGATTTTGAACTTATTTTTAGGGTCTCAATCAAACACATACAAGATGACATTATTTGCAAGAAAAAGTTTGGTTCCAAAGTTATCTTACTCCAAATCATTATGTGATTACTAAAAATATGATAAAATTTCTATATATATCATCCACTTTATGAAGATTGACCTTTCTCATACAGGCAAAACACCAATTAATTTTAGCATAAGCAAAATTCAAACTCCAAAATTCTTGTTTGATAAGAAAAGACTTGTTTATAATACAAACAGACAAATTTATAAAAGTCCACCAAATGACTTTGGAAAATATAGCTCCAAGGTAAACTTTGTAAGTTTAATTTAAAATAGTGGTATTTCACAAAATATTTTTTTTAAATAGCATTATTTATAGACAAATTTTTTGGGGAGAAATTAGAAAACAAATTTGACAGTTATGCTGACTTTTTATCAGGATCATTTTCTGCAACTGTAGGTCCCAAGATATTTTTGTTTTTCTTCAATTCTTATCCGCTATCACAAAATCCCAAATGAAAAAAAATGCCATTCCTCTTACTTATTATCTGCGACCAATATTAATCCCAAAATAGAGAAGAAGAAGAAGAAAATAAAAAAATAAAAAACCAAAAACCCAAAAATCAAACTCAAAATAGTTTCAGTTTTCACTTCATAGTTAGCACACTCTTCCTCTCCTCTCCTTCATTCCTAAACCCAGTACTGTTTATATTCCTGATTCTTCGAACTCAAACCCTAAACCTAATGGAAGTTACTTCAATACACGGCAATCGCATTTTGTCTCCGCTTCGTTCTTCAATACACGGCAATCGTCCTCTCTCGGTTCTCTCTAGGGTTTCATTCTCAGCTCGGAGGAACCCTAGCCTCGCATCCAACTACCACTCGATTCGCCGGAGGAATCCATGCTCTGCGTCGAGCTCCGACACATTGGTGGCCGGAAAAGATGGGAAGCCAAAGAATCGGGAAGTTGAGAGCAAGAAAGGGGAGGAGGAAGGTGAAGACTTGAAATCTTGGATGCACGAGAATGGCCTCCCGCCTTGCAAGGTTTTGCTCAAGGAAAGGCCCTCCCACGATGAGAAGCACAGTCCCATACATTACGTAGCTGCTAGTGAAGATCTTCAGGTCTGGAATTTGTGGCTCTTTCTTTGATGGGTTTGGTTTGGTTTGGTTTTCTGATATTGTTGTTGTTGCTATTGCAGGTGGGTGATGTTGCATTCTCTGTTCCGAATTCGCTGGTCGTGACGCTTGAGAGAGTTTTGGGGAACGAGACCATTGGTAAGGTGCAATTTTTTGTTATGAGAGCATTTGTTCTTCTTCTTCTTCTTGTTTCCAATCTTGGATTTTAACTGACTGTTGGAGTTAAGAGCCTATTGAGCTAGAGACCTTATAGACTTGAAAGATGAAGAATGTGAGTTAAAATTGGAATCTTGGTTTGATGGTTATGACTTAGAAATAGTTGAGGGTGTGTATGCATTGTTGGTATAGACTAATTAATGAATTGAAGTTTATCAGGAACAATGTGCATTGTTGTTATTTATAGTAAAGTGCATGGTTTTATGCTCTTTTAGACATGGCAGAGTTACATTTCTGTGTATATATTAGTCAAAATGCTATGCGATTTAGAAGCAGTATTTCAAGCACCTATGCATGATAATGTAAAATGGGTCTCTATGTGTGTCAAGGCCTTAACAATAGATTTCAAACCACGTCTACTCATAGTATTGGTTCCTCACTGCGGGGCCAAATCATACTCAAAAGAAGAGTTTGATCCTGGCTCAAAAGGAACGCTAGCTATATGCTTAACACATGCAAGTCGAACGTCGTTTTCGGGGAGCTGGGTAGAAGGAAAATAGGCTCCTAGCTAAAGGTAGCTTTTCTCGCCCAGGAGGTGGGAACAGTTGAGAACAAAGTGATACGGCTGACTGGTACGGCTTGTCTTGCTGCCAGGACTAGCTATGGATCTTCAATATACTAGTCAAGGTTGGCCGCCACATGTACTCTTTTATGCTATTCTATTATATTCGAAGTCATCCTCATTGTTACTTCCTTAATTGACATGATCTTTTTTTGCTACTTCTATTACTATTATTTTTGGTGTTCCTCTACCTTTTACTCTCCTCAACTTGAATCAACTCAATCTTTGTTATTGGTGTTTCAATCTTTTACCCTCCCTCATCTATCAATAGGGTCAACCTGTAACTTTAAGTGAATTTCTTCATTTTGAATCCTATCTTTTCTAGTATAATCACTTCTTAACATTCTTCTTTAAGCTACACCTTTTTGTGAATATATTGTTTTTTAACAACCCAACATTTAGTACCATAGATCATAGCTTGTCTTATAGCAGCCTGATAAAAACTTAATAGTTATTCACACAATACTCTTGATGTGTTTCATTTCATCCACCCTACTCTTATCTTATGATTCACATCCTCTTCGATCTCTCAATCTTAGGAATTATTGATCCAAGATATTGAAAATTCTCACTCTATGGTATATCTTGGCCATCAAGTCTTACACCCCTTTATCTTTATTTCTACTTTTTTTAAACTTATATTAGTCCTACTTAACCAAAAGCCTTTAGATTATAAGTTGTCTCACCAAATTTCTATCTTGACATTGATTCCATGTCTAATTTCATCAACTATAACTATATCATTTGCAAAAAGTATATACCAAGAGAGTCAAGAGACTTCCTCTTGAATCAATTTAGTGGAGCTCATCAATTTAGGCACTTCCTCTTGATTCAAAATGTTGTCAGCACTACTGAAAAAGAAAAAAAAATTGTTATGAGATGAGTGGTTATGTATGAATGGCGTTTGATGTAGGTAGGTTTGCTGCATGTGACTCAGGATAGACCTCTGAATCTTTGGTTTCAGAGTTGTATGATAAATATTAATGTCCTTGTGTATTGAGGTAAATAGGCTATATGTGGGGTGAAGATGGGAATAGCATGCTGGGTTGATCTTTTGAATCTTATGGGAGTGAGGATTGCAGAGGGATTTGCTTCCTGTCCATGAAATCTAATTTGTGGATGGAGGCAGGGAAGCTGCTTTATTCAGAAGGATAGAAGTTTTCGTATTGATATGTCCATGCATCTGTTCCTCTCAAGCCAAAGGGGTGTGGATGTGCCATGGTTAATCATGGTGTTCACGTTCTTTTTTAGCATCTTGCATAAATGATGACTTCATTCATCAATTTAACTTGTACCAGCTACTTGATCCTTCATGCAGCGGAATTATTAACTACGAATAAATTGTCGGAATTGGCATGCTTGGCATTGTATCTGATGTATGAGAAGAAGCAAGGGAAGAAGTCTTTCTGGTACCCATACATTAGAGAGCTTGATCGTCAACGAGGGAGAGGACAGCTTGCAGTGGAATCTCCCCTTCTATGGTCAGAAGCTGAACTGGCCTACCTAACAGGCAGCCCCATGAAGGTACTTTATGCCCTTCATTTAGCCTTTGATGAAAGATGCTACGCTTCAGTTAAGTTGGCAGAATGCTTAATGGTTAATAAAGCTTAGTGTATTCTGGTTGTGATGAATTAGGCTGAAGTTATTGGAAGGGCTGCAGGAATTAAAAGGGAGTACAATGAACTTGACACCGTCTGGTTTATGGCTGGGTCTCTGTTTCAGGTTATATTCTTCTATCTGTATTTATTGGGCACTAGAAAACAACGCTTGGTCTAGAGATCGTGTCAAGATGTGACTTCATTTTGATAAATTTTATTTGCATTTTTCAGCAATACCCATATGATATTCCTACTGAGGCCTTTTCATTTGAGATATTCAAGCAAGCATTTGTTGCTGTTCAGTCTTGTGTTGTGCATTTGCAGGTAGGTTTCAACCTTTTGGGGTTATTTTTGTCACTATTATGAAAGCCCTACAGATCTAGCCACTCATGGAACCCCTTTACTTATGAAGAATAGGCTGCTATTGTAGCCTTTCATCCCCCTTGAGAGTATTTAGATTTATAATTTATTTCCTTCAAATCTAGAAAGTCAGTTTGGCTCGGCGATTTGCTTTGGTTCCTCTTGGACCACCGTTGCTGGCTTACAGAAGCAACTGCAAGGCAATGTTAACTGCTGTTGATGGTGCTGTTCAGCTAGTGGTCGATCGTCCATACAAGGCTGGGGAGTCCATTGTTGTTTGGTATGATTTTTTATCACTTAATATCAAGTTACTGGCCACAAATACAAATTGCTCTTTTCCTCTATAGTGTCTCCTTTAAAAATTTAATGTATCATTTGCAGGTGTGGACCACAGCCTAACTCAAAATTGCTTTTGAACTACGGTTTTGTTGATGAAGATAATTCTTATGATCGTTTGATAGTTGAGGTAAAATCTGGATATTTGCTGTTTGCAGTTTCTATATTATTCTTCAACTCTGTTGATTATGTTATATGCTGTATGTTCCAGGCTGCTTTAAATACTGAGGATCCTCAATACCAGGAGAAAAGAATGGTTGCTCAAAGAAATGGAAAACTATCAGTTCAAGTTTTTCATGTATGGACAAAAAAATAATAATAATAATAATTTATTTGGATATTTTTTCCTTTTATTGTTATGATTATTTTTTTTTGTTGGGGGGGGGGGGGGGTGGTTGGTGAAGGCTAATGTTTGGGAATTTCCCATGAGTAATTCAATGTGGTCCTTCTGCAGGTGTATGTGGGAAAGGAAAAAGAAGCTGTTGCAGATATGCTTCCTTATCTGCGTTTGGGTTATGTTTCAGATCCTTCTGAAATGCAATCTGTCATTTCTTCTCAAGGTCCTATTTGCCCAGTAAGTTTGTCTTATCAAATGCATGCTTAGGATGTGAATTCAATGTTTTTCATGTGGTGGATTTGAGGTATAATGCATGTATTGTCATGTAACTTTGAGGGCCATTTGCCAGTGCTGTTCCTGCCAATTTATATTGAGCTTTTTGTGTGTGTGCATGTGTGTGGGGTTGAGGGGGATAAATAAATGATTTTATTGCAAAAAACCTATCTTGTGAATAATAAAAAGCACAAGATAGCCTAAAGAATTGCAACCTAAAATTTACAAGCAAAAGAAAGCAATTCAGTGAACTATGTTATAATACCACTGTCACTGAGACCCAGACAGTTGACCATTTACAAAGTAATCTAAGAAAATAAATATTCAACTGTGTTTCTGGGACTCCTGCTTCCTCAAAAGTGCGGTAATTCCACTCCTTCCACAAAACCCACATCAGACACTAGGGAGCTAATTTCTACACAGCAGAGGAACATTTACCAAACCAATTACGCCAACCAGCCAGGAGATCCAACACTTTACGTGGCATCGCCCAGCTAATGCCAAAAAGATCAAACCAATTTATATGCATTTTAAGATTGATGATTCATGTCTAGCTGTGTTTCAATGAGGCAGAAATGTCCTCTGCTTGTTCCTTATCTTTTCTATGTTTTTTCGTGAGTACATAGGACAATAATATGGTATTTTGTGCTTCTGAATCCTCAGAGTCATGTGATTATTGGTGCGCTATTATTTAGTAACTGAGAATAGATCTTATTGTTAATGTATTCTTATGGTGATAATTTTTTGAATGTTGTAGGTGAGCCCTTGTATGGAACGAGCAGTGTTGGACCAACTTGCTGATTACTTTAAGAAACGGCTTGCTGCCTACCCTACTACATTAGGCGAGGATGAGTCTTTGGTAATCTTGGCTTCTCCAAATTTGTACTTGAATGTTGATTAGACCTAGTTTATTTCTTTCAAAACTTTTGTTGATATTTTGTCTATTACATTAGTTGGCAGACAGTACTCTTAACCCGAAGAAGCGAGTTGCTACTCAGCTTATTAAGTTGGAAAAGAAAATGCTTCATGCATGCCTGCAGGCAACAGTTGATTTGATAAACCAGTTACCAGATGACACTGTATCTCCATGCCCAGCTCCTTATGCCCCTTTATTGAAATAAAAGGCATCTCTCTCTCTCTCTCTCTCTCTCTCTCTCTGCATGTCTGTTGCCTCTATCTTGTTCATCACGCTTGTGTTGATATGTATATTATTGTTTTACAGAAATTGAATATCCTTTGTATACTTGCAAACTTTGGGAACTTCTTTGCAGTACATGGGTATATCAGTTCAAAAGGAAGTTCATAATCCAGGTCAGTTGACTAAAATTTCATGAGTCTGATAGGCAGTGAAGCCAAGTTAATATGTAGCATTTATCTGTGTATAGGACACAAGATCTAACAAAATCACCTTAAAACATAAACAAAATTCTACTGTTGAACCCCTTTTTTTTTTTTTGATTGGTACAAGGTTGATTGTACTCTATTCCATACAATTTATTGAATTTAAGAATTTGGAAAATTAATTATGTGACTCCTGGAAATTGTATTAGAATAGAACAAAGAATGAATTTTTTGGAGTGAACTGAAGGTTCTCTTAGAAGATGCAAACTAGTAGAACAAACAATGATCTGAATCAATGATTTTGCAGGATGTTAGCAGAAAATCTGCTGTGTAATTGGTATTTTTGATCAGCAAACTAGTGGATGGAATATGTTTGATGGGATAACGTATAAAATAATAGACTGGCATTGTGTTTTTTCTTGGCCTGGATTCATACTTTAAATCAAACGCACAAACATGAAAGTGGGAACACTAAACTGTTTAGAAGTCCTTCACTTTGGTCTGATAAAGTGGATCAAATGGCAAGATTTGCCCCTTCATCGGTCAGTTCTTATGCCTTAATGGATTTTCTTTTCTTAATTTGCAGGTATGTATAAGAAGCTGTGTTTCGTGTAGTGCAACCAATGACTGCAAATTAAATGGTCACCTACTGTAGTAGCTGTTCAAGAGAGTGAATCATGCATCTTCAGGAGAGTGCATGTTTTATTGGTCCCTTGACATATTATTCAACAACCTTCCCTCGTTCTCACAACTTCGTTCCTCAAAAGGTGTAACTATGTCTTTCTTTCCTCAAAAGTTGTAACTATATCGACAAATGCCCATGGGATTGGCTCTTGGTGAAGGAGTGGAAAAGAAAAATAGAATACATTCACTTTAGGGATGCATAGATATTTTTAGGTATTTCTTTGTAAATGCAGACTGAATTCCAATGACCAATCTAATTCAATTATTTTTCTGTAATTTGTGCAATTCAGTACCTTTTTTTTTTAATGGATGCGGCGGAAGCTGTGCACACAGCATTTTTTAATTGAATGGATGAAAGGTGAACACAGCATTTTTTAATTAAATGGATGAAACGCTAATTAGACTGGCCTAAAGAAATTGCCAAGTTGCCAACTAGCAGTAAAAACTAAAAAGAAAGCCATTCTATACATAAAACGGGAAAACAGATATTTGAAACATTGGATATCTTAATTGAATTTAAAAAAAAATCATTTAGGATTACATTATGTGACAACGGCACTAAAATGCAGATGCAGAGCCAAAGCCGAAGAGGAAGTTTGCAGTTTCACTAAATACTATTGTTTGAATTAAGTTATGCGTAAATAATCAAAGTTTGCGTTTTCACTAAATAGTATTGTTTGAATCAAGTTATACATAAACAATTATCTGGCCGGGCTACAGGTAATAAGGCAAAATTGTGAAGTCAAAATATAATCATGGTTTCAATATGACCTGGATCTATAAAGATTAAAAGTACTCTGGCTAAAAAAGATGGGAAAACTATAATAAGCTTAAAAGTTGTTTGATGAGACAAAAGTAATCACAAACTTAATTTAGTTCTCCACATATCTCCAATGACCTTCCTCGGCTGTGGATTGTCTGGCCCTCTGTCCCGCTGTCCGGATGTAAAATACAACCATCCATCCCAGAAACCAGCTAATGCAGTTTTCACACGGAAAGGAAGCTTTCCAATCACTGACCATGTCTGTTTTTGGTAAAAATAAAAAAGATAAATCCTCAAATGTTCAACAGTGAGTTACCATTAGAAATAAGGTATTCCAACAAATGCAAATATGCAATAAGAATGTCATACACAATAGTTAGACAAACCACAACTGTTCTGTATTTTTTTCCTTTGACATGAAACTGTTGTGGTTTTTCATGTTTAGAGGACAGCAATTTGTAACCACGAACCCAAGATCTGGTTCTTGTCAGGAGTTGTAGTGGCATGTTTACAGAAAATGATATAGAATAAGTGAAAACCACGGTTCCTGACAATTCTTCACAATCACCAACCATCTTATGTGACTGGTGATGTAAAGAAAGGCAAATCCATTGTTTGGATATATGCATTCTTGTAAGTGTAGTCCGTGTTTAAGAAGAGAAGTTCATGATATCATACATCACAATAAAGGATAGAATAAGAAGCGACTACATGTATGAGAAGCTACCAATTGAGAACAAGAGGAAAAGTAGGACAAGATGGTTCTAACGAGTGAAACAAAGACCAATAACTGCAACAGTAGGAAATGGTTCAATTACTAAAGGTCCCATAAGAACAAGAATATGGCCATAAAGGACTTGGGTGGGAAGTATGTGAACAAATATGATGATTTTAACATAAGGAAAAGTATCTAGATAATCTTAACGGCAACAAAGGCTTCATGTAACTGATTGCTGACCCCAAATTTTATTATAAGTTTTACTTGACCAAATAATTCTCCTACCTATGAATTACTAATTACCCGAGTAGTTCTCTCTCAAAAAAAAAAAATTACCCGAGTGGTTCATTTCATTGAACTAGATATATTTTATTTATCAAGGAGGCTCCAAAAGAGATAGATTCTATAGAATGATGCATATATCAATATTTGGAGTCTTCTAATGATGGGACTAGATCATACCTGTGAGTCTAAATGAAATTGGAACACTTCCCCAACCAGGATCATTCTTTTGTTCACTGGATGCTTTTCTGTTGTACCTCCAGTGATGATAATTGAATTGTTGACAATCACCCAAGCGCACTCTATATGGGAGTTGGGTTTGGGCATAGGTGGCAACACTTTCCATTTCATTTCATCATCCAGCATATAAACATCACCGTAAACTACCTGAGTCAGTGAAGAATATAATAATATAAAAATCAAGATAAAAATAAACAAGAAATAGAATAGTCTATGGAAAGTTCTTTAAATTAGTGCATGTCAGAGATTATGCAAACAAACGCCATATTTTCTGTTCATTATCCTAAAATACTACAGCTAACCAATTTATCCATGTGTAGTATGTAAATGGCATGCATCATGAACATTACAACCTACTACTGATAACCAAACCAAGCACAATAGTACCTCATGCCTGCGGGAGCACTTAAAAATTGGCGACCCAGGTTTAGCCATAAAATCACCCTCTTGACCACCAATAATAAAAAGTTTATCATTGGCCACAACACAAGCCCTGTTACAAAATTGAAGAAAAAATTAGACCAAAAAAAAAAAAAAAATCACACCTTTTTAGTCAGCAAAGTATACCATGCAACTTCGAAAATGGTGTGTCCCATGAATACCCACATGTACAACGTCTAAAGCTTCTTTTTGTTTTCTAACTCACCCCTTTAATAAATTATTGTTACCTTAAAAAGAAAAGGAAAAAAAAAAAAGGCATTCTTCCCTAACGTGCAACTTGAATGATATGAATGTTTTAGATGTCCTAACAGAATTCCAATAGAATTACATAAACCCAGGAAATCAACAAACCTATGTGGTCCCCCACGTGGAATGGGTACTTCAGTCCGCCATTGTTTCTCCAACACTTTGCCATCCTTTACTGCAATACTCCAATGCTCCAACCCAGGTGTGTGGCGATTCTCCTTGCTGCCACCCATCACATGTAGTCTGCCTCTCCATAATTGAGTCGCTGGAGAATACCTGAAAATTCCACCTGTTAAACCCCTTTTCAGTTAAGGTCTTAACCAAATGACTTGATTTACATGCATTCAGGCACCATAGAACTCTGCTAGCATCTCAATAGATTGCCAGTTTCAAGCTGAGACTGAAGAGAATTATTTAGTAATATTGGTCAGTGTGTAATTCTTCAAACTACAAATCCATTATTTAAGGTTATGCTAGTCCTGGTATGTCACTCTTCTCACCAACTACTATTAGGCAGACTAGGGCATTATAAAGTTATTCCAATAAGCTAATTGCAATTTCTGCTGCTACCATGATTGCAATCACATGCTAGCACATCCAGAAGCTAGTCCAGGAACTGCTTTTCCCCCCACTACAAATGTTGCAGAACCTGTTACGGCATAAGGAAGCTAAAGTTGGAAAACAATGTGAGATAATCCAAATTTTTGGATTTTTAAGCATTATGACTTATGAGAGAGTGATATAAAGTTGCAACAAAAAATTTGCAATATCTTTCACAGATTTGGTAAGAAAATAGGGAACTTTTGACAACAGGGTGATAAAGCGAGGAAATCCAACATGCCAAGATTAAGCACAGTTAAAACTTGCGTGGTATTTGCATGAATGTTCAGAAGGGAGTGATGAATATAGGATAAAATTTCAAGTGAAATACTTTCTAACACAGTGCAACAAGTGTGCATCTTACTAAACTCATAGGGTTCATGAACATTCTAATTTGTCTAGGTTAATCCTATCTATTGCATACAAAACTATTTATAATTCAAAGTAACAAGAATGGACCAGCAACATAGTCTTACAGCAAAAAAACGGATTATGTCTCTGGAAACTCTTATACATATACATGATCACATGTAACAGAGACACGCAAACATGAGCATTTATTATTTTTCACTCATGGTTACCTACTGCATATACAAGAAAGCTACATAATCAGAAGACAGAGTCGAAACTTAGCATGTGAAAATTTATTTTTAGATCATAGCAACAAACAAGTGAAGTTCACACGAAACAAGAACAAAATTGCATTTCCAGAAGGAAATATAGCACAGTTAACACATATCCTAATCAGTTCACCTACCTTGGGGCCGGTAATGGTGGCATGGACCTCCATTTCTTTGTCTCAGTGTCCAGCACAAATGTATGAGAAGTAGGCCCTCTGCATTGGGGGCCATACTGTCCTGAGACTACATATATGTATCTTCCATCAGTTACCACTCCTAAATGCGAATGCCCCATCTCTTTGGGCATATCAAACCTCCCTCCCCATGTATTGCTAGTGAAATTGTATATGTCAACATGAGAGTGCACCTACAAGACATAAACATAGGCATAAGCAAAGATCATCAATATCAATGATTTGAAATTGTCTAAAATACATTCCAATATCTGACTGAGTTACATTTTATATATTCTGGTGATGCCTCAATAAGGGTCAAAGAAGTACAATCATAGTCCAAAAACAAAAGGGATCAACCTGTCAATGATGTCCTATTGAAGCATAAACTAGCATTGAACTTGAATATTGAACAATCAAAATATTCAGATATTGATAGATTCTCACATAGTCAAGTGTGCGATATCCTGCAAACACATATAAAAGATTTTTAATCTGTATGGATGCTCCATCAAGACGAGGTACTGGTGCTGGTGGCATCTCCTCCCATTGTAATTCAGGTGCAGGTAAATCAGCAAAAGTTGCGGATAAAAATCTCTCAGGTGTGCGTTCTTTTCTACCTTTAACATCTTCTCTCTACAAAATATAAGACCATTCAGAATTCAATTGTACTAAACCACATTATAGTAAATAAGGGAATCCACCAAGGGGGTGAATGATCAGAACGAGACAAGTATCCTAACAGAGTCAAACAAGTTCGGATTTTGATAAGCAAGCCTAACAAGTTAAGATAGGATAAGCTTTTCAATTTCTAAAATCCAAAACAATTTACAAATATTCAATACAACAACAACAAATCCTTAGTACCAAAACTACGAAGTCTGCTATGGATCCTCAACAAACTAATCAGAATGTTTCACATGTATTCCTCTCCGCCATTCTATCATATTCAAAATCATATTCTTCATCACCTCCTTAATTAACATGTCAATTTTTACTACTACTACTATTAGTGAGTAGTGATAGTTTAGGTTTTCTTCTCCCTCTTTTTGTTCCCTCCACTTGAATCTAATCACTCTTCCTCGCTAGCACATTCTATTTTATTTTGCTCAGTTTTCTCAATGATCAAAGGAATAATAAAGAAAAAGAAAACTGAGCTTGTGCTAAACAAAATGGTTTGTAACCATACCTCATGAATTTACAGTGACTACAATTGAAGCCCACCAAATAAAAAATAAAACAAAATACATGTGAGTATAGGATCAAATGGAATCCCCCAAAATACAAGCATTCTAGATTGAATAAATATCCGTTTGTAAAAGTTTCTTTCTTTCTTTCTTTAAATCATATGAGTGGAAACAAAACAACAAAAATCCAAAAAATTCATTTCCATATCCTTTTCTCGGTTTTCCCGGCTACCCCATTAGATCAAAAGTAAATGAAAATGTAACATCGAATGGAAACACAAATTGGGTATCCGAGAAATGGCACATTTGGTTGAAGTGCTTACCTTGTCATCTGTTTTGGCAGTGGCATTTGGTACAGCTATAATCCCAGATTTCTCGAGTGCCCAGTTCGATGCAACAGACAAGTAAGCAGAACCAGCAGACGAGTAAGACGAAGTCCAAAGAAAATCTGCAATGAGGGCCGCTCCTAAAAGACCTGCACAGGATGTTAGAAACACTAACTTTGTGGAAGAGGAATGGTACTTATGATTAAACCTGGCCATTTTTCATAAAAATCCCATAAAACCAAGCAACCCATTTATATATAGGGAAAGAGAAAAGAAGGTGCCTGAATAAGGAGAAGAAGAAGAAGAACACAAGTTTGAGGAACAAAAAGAGTTGGGCGCCAATGGTTTTGTGACTTTTGTTTGCGTTTTTCGGTTTCCTTCGGTGGTTAAAATTACTGCGGCACTCTGTTTTAATTTTATTTTTTTTAATGGTTTTTTCCTTTTTAGTTTAGTTTAGTTTTTTCCAATGAATTTATTTCTTTATCTGCTGGATTCACGCGGTGTGTTTTTTTTTTTTTTTTTTTAAGGGAAAATCGAGGGGAAAAAGATATAACATTACTAAAAATTGACCATTAAAATTAGGGATGAGTTTAATTTTGTACTCTAAAATTTAAAATTTTGATTCGGTCCTCCGGTATTGCCTACTGTTTTGATTGAGAGCTCTTTCTTACATGCCCATGTTGAGTTGTCCGCTAAATATCAAATAAACTCAAAACAACATAATTAAATTTCACTCGAAATTACGACATTTTGAATCCACTAAATCCACATCTAAAATCATGTGACGCTATTTAAAGAATACACATCATTAATTACAAATAATTCAATTACTAAAAAAAAAGTTTGAAGAACAACCAAATCGAGTAAGCCCAATGCCAATCCCCCTCACATCGATAATCTATGGCCTCCGCAATTTTAAAGTGAAAATGTTTGTGTAGGGTTAAGAGCCCAAATTATATATTGGGCCTTGGGTCTTGGCCAAGAGCGTAAGAAGTCCGAGGACGAACAAATGGTGATGAATGGTTCAGATTCAAGACTTAATGAACAAGATACGAAAGGGAAGGTAATCCGAGGAGGAATATCTCCTTGGATAGGCTAAACATAGATCAGACATAGATCCTAATGATCAAAGTGAACTTCCAGGAAGCTCCAGTGATAAGGATGTGCGTCATAAGCGTACAAGGATGATGGGAATTCAAAAATATCTTTGGGAAAGCTGCTACCACTACATTAAATGCACTACAGCTATTCTTCTGACCACATTTATGTGAAGAAGACCCTTGAACAATGCTGTCTTGGCAACCACAACTCACAAAAAGCCAAAGAAGGTGTCCGATGGGACAGGTACTCAAGTGAAGGTTCAAATGATCAACAAGTGTAGGATCAAGATGGTCTTAAGGGAGATATATAATGTAAGAGACCTCCTATGAGGAGGGAATTGGAAAAAATAGAGAAAGAATATTGTAGCAATCAGAATTATACTTGTACCCAACTGTAATTGATTTGTATGAAAAAATACCTCCTTGGACAGTGAATTCATTTAGTTCTATTTTCCTTGTTCTTCCTTGATCATCTTTTAAATCCATACTAGTCATTGTCAAATTCATTAGGGTCTAGTTCTTCGACCTACTCTCTACAAATTTATTGTACTGGGCTCACTAGGCCAAGATCTCATACATCTTGGGTTTGGGCTGCAAAAAATGTCCTTACAATTGGCACCGTGTGTGGGGAGAACTTGTGTAATAGTGAGTGCGACATTTAGCTATGGTAGAATCAGGTCCCCGTCAACAAGAATCCATGGGTTCCCAACGACAAGATAACTTCCTTATCCTTGAACGCAAGTGAGATCGAGAAGGTAGCATACACACCACACATACTAGTAAAAGTCACTCTCGAGTTGGGAGTCACGTCTCTCAGGAGCAGAACTATAAAGCCATACAAAGGGAAATTGACCATCTAAAGAAGGAATTACGCCATGCACGACGAAGACGAACTCCCTCCCGGTCTGACTCCTATTCTGATGATGAGAAGGATGGTAGTTATCGATGTAGGTCAAGGACTCCTCCTAGTGAGTCTTTCTCATATGAAGAGGAACATCATCGTGAGCACAGGTACAAAAGCCCAACTCGCACAGGACTAAGAAACGACGCTATGAGCAAAGCGTTGAACCAAATTTCCAAGTCACCCTTCACGTGTAGGATTGAAGGAGCAACTCTTCCTCGGTGTTTCCATCAGCCAACGTTCACCATCTACAATGGACGAACAGACCCAGTGGAGCATGTGAGCCATTTCAGTCAGAGAATGGCTGTACATTCTAAGGATGAAACCTTGATGTGCAAGGTGTTCCCATCCAGTCTATGACCTGTTGCAATGAGATGGTTCGACGACCTAAGAGCAAGTTCCATAGATTTCTTCAAGGAGCTCACCCGGGCATTTGGCTCTCGTTTTATTACGTGTACTAGGGTCCCTTAACCCACAGATTCCCTATTGTCCTTATCCATACAAGAAGGGGAAACTTTGAAGATGTACTCGGATAGATACTGGAAAATGTTCAACGAGATTGATGGTGACTTTGATGACATGGCCGTCAGCACCTTCAAGGCCGGCCTCCCAGCCGAACACGGTTTAAGGAAGTCTTTGACTAGCAAACTTGTCACCAGTGTGCACCAACTCATGGACTGGATTAATAAGTACAAAACGGTTGAGGAAGACCAGCTGCTGGGGAAAGGAAAAGCTAAGGTTATCCCTCAGGAAAGGAGGGATTTCAGGTCGGACCAGTACAACAACAACATCCGACCTCGAAGAGACTTTGCTAGGTAGTCAGGGCCTGCTAATACTCAGGTGGTTAATGCGGTGTTCCGAGAACCAGTGCATCAGGTTCTGGAAAAGATTAAGAATGAGTCGTTCTTCAAATGGCCAAACAAGATGGTTGGAAACCCTATGAGGCACAACCAGAGTCTTTATTGCCAATACCATCAGGACTAGGGACACACCACGGAGGACTGTAGAAATTTGTGGGACCATTTGGACCAGTTGGTCCGAGAAGGAAAGCTGAAGCAGCTTTTGCACCATTCTAGTGGCCAGGTGGGCCAGATAGGTTCTGATCCCTGGAGAGATGCTTCTTCTAGACCTCCTCTGGGAACGATCAATGTCATTTTTACTAGGGGTGTCAATTTGGGTTAGCGTGTCAGGTTCATGTCGTGTCGAGGTAAGGGTATTCGACTAAATGGCTCAACCCTAACCCGACCTATTTAATAATCGTGTCATGATTCTTCAACTCTAACCCGACCTGTTAATAAGGCGGGTTGACCTGACCCAACCCATTTGACACATTTAATAAACGAGTCATGTTGGGTTGACACGAATGTAACACAACCCATTTCAACATTCATAATATTAAATATAACACCCATCTAGAAATAATTTTTTTTACATTCCAAAAAGTAGTACATAAACTATAAGTCTTCAACCCACATTCGAAATAATATAGTTCAACAAAAATATAACATTTATTTAGAAATAAGTTCTTTACACTCCAAAAGAAGTGCATACACTTCAAACCAAATTCAAAATCACAAAGTTTAACAAAAATAAAATAACATAATTCAACAAAAATACAATATCCTTGGAACTCGCCAAATGTTAAGTATCAATATTGAATGAATTTGAGCAAACAGTAGACTAATTCTAACTATGACCACGATTATCATCCATAGATTTTTTGTTGATGTCCAAATTCATAACATCTTCCACAAGTTCATCCAATTTCATTTGTGCAAGTTCTATGCTGAAAAAAAAAAAAAAGTTTTAGTAGTTTTAGGGTTTGTAAAGTTTCAATTTCCAATTATATCCCTTGTAAATTTTTGTAATTACTCACTTTTCTTTTTAAATTTAAAATATATGTTGGATATAGAAGGTATTTGACAAATCTAAAATAAAGTAAATATTTATTTGTTATACAAGTTAAACGGGTTGTATTAAGTGGGTCATTTCGAGTTGACACAAATAAATTGGTGTGTTAAATGTGTCTATTGCGGGTTATGCAGGTTGACCCGCTTATGACACGTTTCTTATTGTGTCACTTTCGGGTCGACCCGTTTATGACCCAAACCCATTAAGCCCCAACCCTAACCAGAAAAAACCCATGTCGGGTTCGTGCCGTGTTCGTAGGTTGAGTCGAACATTGACACCCCTAATTTTTACTGCTCCCGAGAGGACCGGTTATTGTCCCTCTAGAGTGATGTCTGTGGCTCGGCTATCTGCCAAGGATGATAATCTGGAGTCGAAGAGGGCTAGAATGGATATTCAACCAGCAATAAGTTTTTCAAATGAGGATAAGATTGGGACCATACAGCCCCATGATGATGCTTTGGTGGTCACGCTCAGGATTGGTGGGTTTGACGTAAAGAAGGTAATGGTTAGGGGTGTCCATGGGTCGGGCGGGTCGGGTTTGTGCCCAACCCGCAACCGACCCGTAAGAGATCGGGTGGGCAAATTCTCAACCCGCAACCGACCCGTTAAGAGGGTCGTGTTTTGCGGGTCGATTTGCCGGCAAGTGGCATCGGTTTCGGGTAAGGCCAAAACCCGACGGAAAACACAGAAAAATGGCCAAAATCGACGAGATCTAGCCCGATCCGGTGAAGATTTCGTCAAATCCGATGATTTTTCCCCCAAATCATGCTGAGAATCGCCGGATCTGGTGTATCTATGCCGGATCTGATTGTTTTGGTCGCTGAAGTCTGCCAAATCAAGCTAAAACTCGTTGGAATCGCTAGAGAATTCGCTAGAATTTGATGTCTTTGGGCGGGTCAGGTTTCACGGGTTTTGAATAAGGGGACTCGAAACCGACCCACTGGCATCGAGTTTTGGAGCTCGGGACCCACAGCTGACCGCCGGAGCAGTCGGATCGGGTGAACGCCGGTCGGGTATGGGCGGGTGGCCAGGTGGGTTGGACAGCCCTAGTAATGGTGGATCAAGGCAGTGGTGCCGAAATTATGTACCCTGACTTATACAAGGGTCTGAGTTTGAGACCCGAGGACTTGACGGCCTACAATTCCCCTTTGGTAAGTTTTGATGGGAAAGTAGTCATTCCGAGGGGTATGATAAGACTACCCATGCAAGCTAGTTCATAAATGGTGGAAGTAAATTTCATCGTAGTGGATGTCTATTCCCCTTACACGGCCATTGTAGCTAGACCCTGGCTTCATGCCCTGGAGGCCATCTTTTCCACTCTGCACCAAAAGGTGAAATTTCCATCTGAGGGTCGCGTTGAAGAAATTGTGGGGAGTCAATCCACAGTCAGGCAATGCCTAGTGGCTGCCATCTTACATTAACTTGAAGCTGAGTCCTCAACCTCTGTTGGAAGGGGCTTATAGCAATCAAAGGCTCTGGCATTGCCTATAACTAAACCAGTTGAGGAGGCAAAGTGTGAAGATTTAAAAACAGTTATGGTCGGTGATGACCTAGAGAAATTCTTTCTGATCGGAACTCAGCTACCTCCACAGGAAAAGGAAGAGCTAGTGGAATTTCTTAGGAATAATGTTGACGTGTTTACATGGAATGCTTACGAAGAACCGAGGGTGGACTCGAGCTTCATCTGCCATCATTTAAATGTTAACCCATCCATCACCCCAAAAAAGCAATTACCTCGACGCCCATCCAAGGAACATGCAGATGCTGTTAGAGATGAGGTGATAAAGCTCAAACAGGCAGGGACTATCAAGGAAGTTTTCTACTCAGAATGGCTAGCCAATACTGTAGTGGTGAAAAAGAAGAACGGGAACTAGCAAGTGTGTGTGGACTTCACAGATCTGAATAAGGCTTACCCAAAAGATCCCTTCCCTATGCCTCGAATAGATCAGTTGGTGGATGCAACAGTGGGACACCCTCGGATGAGCTTTTTAGACACCTTTCAAGGATACCATCAAATACCACTAGCCCTAGACGATCAGGAAATGATAGTTTTTGTCACTCCCATTGGAAACTACCACTACAAAGTGATGTCATTCGATTTGAAGAACGTAGGGTCTACCTATCAAAGGATGATAACGAGAATGTTTGACCACAGTTGGGCAAGAGTATTGAGATATATATAGACAACATGGTGGTGAAGAGCAATGTGGTGTCTGAGCATGTGGGAGACCTCGAAGACATCTTTGAAATTTTGAGGAAACACAAGTTGCACCTAAACGCTTCCAAGTGCTCATTTGGTGTAGGATCAGGCAAGTTCTTGGGCTACATGGTAACTCATAAGGGAATTGAGGTCAATCTCGATCAAATCAAAGCCATTAACAGTTTACAACCACCTCAGAATCCGAAAGAGGTCCAGAAGCTTATCAGAATGACTACTGCCTTGAATCGGTTTATTTCACGGCTAGCGGATAGGTACAAACCCTTCTTCCTCTTGATGAATAAGTGGAAGGGATTTGAGTGGATGGAGGAATGTGCTTTGGCTTTCCAACAACTTAAGAAATATCTATCTCAACCGCCTATCATGTCCATTCCTGTGGTGTATGAGGTCCTGTTTGCCTATATCGATGTGGCCCCTCATGCTGTAAGTTTGGTATTGATACGAGTTGACAGTGGCATACAATGGCCAATTTACTATATGAGCAAGCCACTACATGAGACCGAGGTTCGCTATCTACCATTGGAGAAAGCCATTTTGGTGGTGGTGCATGGTACACGAAAGCTTCCCCATTACTTCCAAGCACACATAGTTGTTGTCCTGACTTAGCTTCCACTCAGGGCTATACTTCGAAGTGTTGATTACACGGGGAGGATTGCTAAATGGGGCACAATTCTAGGGACTTTTGACATCAAGTACATGCCTCGTACCTCTGTCAAGGGCCAGGTCCTCATGAACCTAGTGGCCGAGTTCGCTAAACCCCCATTAGAAGAAGTGGCAGTGACACAAAACATGGATGAAAAATTGGTTGGCACAATCTCCCTACAAGAACCTTTATTCTGGAAGGTATACGTTGATAGTGCAGCAAATCAAAGGGACTCTGAAGTGGGGCTAGTTCTGGTTTCTCCTAAACAAATCACCATTGAAAAGTCACTAAGACTGGGCTTCTCGGCTACAAATAATGAGGTTGAATATGTAGATTTGCTGGAAGGAATATCCATGGTTCAAAGAATGGGGGGTAAAGGCAGTAAAGATGTTATCGGACTCAAGACTGGTTGTTAGCCAAGTGAAGGGCGAGTTAGAAGCAAGAGATGAGAGAATGCAAGGGTACTTAAGTCAGGTTAGGCATTTGCAATCAAATTTTGAATCATTTAGCCTGTTGCACGTCCCTAGTAATGGAAACACACATGTTGATTCCCTAGCCACGCTTGCAACTTCCTCAGTGTAGAGTTTACCTCGGGTTATCCTTATAGAAGACTTGTGCAAACCCACGGAGATAAAGGGAAAGGTGGTCTACGTTCACTAAGTCAGAGTAGGGCCTAGCTGGATGGATCCCATAATACTATTTTTGAGAAAGGACATCTTGCCAAAGGATAAATCAGAAGCTGATAAAGTACGGAGAAAGGTGCCTTGTTTCTGGCTGTCCAAGGACCAAAAATTGTACAAGTGCTCTTTTTTTGGGCCATCTCTACTCTGCATTCACCCTGAGGTATCAGAGCTACTCCTTGAGGAATTACATTAAGGGATTTGTGGAAGCCATACAGGAGGCAGATCTTTGTCTCACAGAACCATCACTCAGGGCTATTAGTGGCCAAAGAAAGAAGCGCAAGAATATGTGAGGAAGTGTGATCAATGTCAAAGATATGCACCAAATATATATCAACTAGGAGGAGTTCTTAACCCTCTATCCAACCCTTGGCCATTTGCTCAATGGGGCTTAGACAACGTTGGCCCTTTATCCAAGGCGACAAGAAACAAGAGATATTTCCTGGTCGGTATGGACTACTTCACCAAGTGGGTTGAAGCCGAGCCTTTAGCAAATATCAGAGACGTGGATGCCAAGAAATTTGTTTGGAAAAACATTGTCACACAATTCGGGGTCCCTCGTACCCTCATCTCAGACAATGGCCTTTAATTCAACAACAAATCTTTCAAGAGATACTGTTGTGATCTTGGAATTACAAACAGGTATTCCACTCCAGCTTATCCCCAAAGAAATGGACAAGTCGAGGTTGTAAACAAGGTCATAGTGAACAGACTCAAAAAAAGGCTGGATGATGCGAAGGGAAAATGGGTAAAAAAGTTGTCACATGTCCTCTGGATGTATAGAACTACACCTCGCAGGTCAACAGAAGAAACCCCCTTTTCAATGACTTATGGAGCCAAGGCTGTCATTTCTTTAGAAACTGGTTTCCCAACATTAAGGACTAGCTCATTCAATCCGAATAGTAATAATGAGTTGTTAAAAAAGAGCTAAGACTTTATTGAAGAAATAAGGTAAAGTGCAATAGTTCAATTGGCATACTACCAACACAAACTCAAGCAAGATTATGATGTCAATGTAAAGTTGAGACCATTAGTGCACGGTGACTTGGTGTTGAGAAAAATTTTGGGTACTGCAAAGAACCCAGCATGGGAAAAACTAAGGCCCAATTGGGAAGGACCATATCGCATCACCTCGGTGGGTAGCATAGGAGCATATTTTTTGGAAGACTTAGATAAACATGTAATATTGCGTCCTTGGAATGTAAACAACCTGAAAATGTATTATTATTAATGAAAGTTTTCTTTGTCAATATGTTCATTTGTTGTATAAAGGCATTGTACTTCCCTTTATTCATTCTTTCCAAGTATTAAGCAGAACCTTAGACATGCCTGGTTCTCCAGACCACATGCTTTGGCTAAATTAATACTTGATGACATATATATAAGTGATTAAACAGAACTTTAGTCATGCCTGACTCCTCGGACCAGATGCTTTAGGAAAATTAACACTTAATGACATCATATATAAGTGATTAAATAGAACCTTAGTCATGCCTGGCTCCTCGGACCAGATACTTTGGGAAAATTAACACTTAATAACATCTTATATAAGTGTTAAACAAAACCTAAGTTATGTCAGGTTCCTCGAACCACATGCTTTGGAGAAATTAACATTTTATGACATCTTTGGAAGTGTTAAATAGAACCTAAGTTATGTCAGGTCCATCGGACCATATACTTTGGTAAAATTAACACTCAATGGCATATTTACAAGGGAATAAACAGAATCTTAGACATGCCTGACTCCTCGGACCACATGCTTTGGAGAAATTAACACTCTATGACATCTTTATAAGTGTTGGACAGAACCAAAGTTAAGTTAGGCTCTTTGGACCACATACTTGGGGGAAGTTAAAACTCGATAACATTTATTTGCTTTTCACTAAATGTCAAAACAGATTCAAGCCTATATCCAATTCCTTGGATGGTCGGCTTTAAGCAAGTTGAAGCCCTTAATTGTTTATCTAAGTGTTGGGTAGAATGAAGGATATCTGCCCCTTTTTGTCTTTACAAAGCATATTATTTATCTTCATTAGATCTAGTCTTCATTGCAGAAAGGTCAATTCACAGTGCGAGTATGTGGTAAACTCCTATATTGCTGGTACTTAGTTAAATTGATTAAGTTGTTAGCAGTGTATTGTTATTTGTTTTTATTAAGTATAAAGTAGCAACAGTTCAACGCTATTTATGATGGTGATCAACTTTAAAGCATATAAAGTAAAAGTGCAAGAGATAAAAAAAAATAAATAAATAAAATAAAAAATAAAAAGAAGAAGAAGAAGAAGCATTTTCATTAAATAAGAAGAATACATTATATTCAGTGATAGAATGCCACTACAAAAAAAAAAAAAATAAATAAATAAATAAATACAGGAAAATCCTAAGTGCTAAGCCTTGACCTTGGGAGCAGGAGGGTCTTCTTTTTGGCTTGGCTAAGAGGTAGGAGCGTCCTTGGCCTTAGGATCAGCTTCTTTAGTCATGGCCTCTGCTTCCTTTGTTTTAGCTACAGCTTTCTTATCCTTGGCTGTGTCTTTAGCTTCAAAGGAGGACTTTTCCTCCTTGCCCTTGCCCTTGTCTTTGGCCCTTTCAGCCCCCTAGCCTTGATCATCAGCTTGGCTGGATCCCTTCGAAGCCACAGGAAGAGGGAGAGAAACTTGAGTAGTCAGGGGCTGCTCTAAGGACTCAAGAGTAGTGGTAGAGCGAAATGGGAGGCCGCCTGGGATTTCACGAATGTCAGGGTGGTAGTATGTTTTTCCCGGTTGTCTCCACTCCGAGTCTGTAGGGACTCCTGCAATGTTGAGGGCTTCTGCCCACGTGACATCACAGTAATCCCTGCATGCCTCGGTTAGCTCCTCGGTCAGTCTGACTTGTGTTTCTTCCACACCGAGGTTGTAGGCTGCTTGTTTTTCGGCCTCTGCTGCTTCCTTGTCCAACTAAGCTGCCTTTTTGGCCTTTTGCAATTCTGCCCTTAAATCCAGCACAAGTTGCCTGGAAGTAGCCAGCTTTATCTCTAATTGATAAAGCAACTTGCGCTGGTCCTCAGCTTGAGTCTCAGCATTTTTTAGCCCTGCCAGAGCGCTTTTTCTATCCCTTTCCGAGGCAGTCAGCTTGGAGAGCAGCTCCTTCTTCTCCTCCTTTGCGGCCCCCAAGGCCTTTTCAGTTGCGATGAGGAGGTGGGCCTCATTCTTGACATCATTCCAAGCCATGTTGACCCATTCCTCGGCCACAAAGACCTCCTGGGTAATCTACACAAAAACAATATTGTAACCCCATGTGAACAGACAAGAAAGCCTATTAGTACTAAAATAAGTAAAAAGAGAGAGACTGTGAACTTACCATAGCAAGGTCCCTTTTTAGGGACAAGAAGAGGTTATGCTGCTTCAGCTTCCTCACAGCATCCATGTCATTGGATAAAAGGAGTGGTTGCTCTAAGGCCTCAGCCACATGCACAGAGTGACCTCTTTGGTACTCCCTAATGAAGGCATTCTAAGGAATAAAGGCCCCGTCCACCTCTAGCCGAGGAGACCAAGTATGCTGTTGTAGATGCACCTCGACTAGGTTCTGTTCCTCTCTGCTGTCCACGGACGAGGACCTCTTGTCCTTGGGATCCTTGCCAGTCTTTTGTTGTTTCACGCCCTTTTGAGAGGGCAACTCCCCTTTCTCAATCTCCTGTATTGGCCTTTTCTTCTTTAAATATCTCATTGCATGCAATCCGAGGTCAGTGGGGAGAGAAGGGGGATGAGGGGGAAAAGTTGGAGGAACTTAGGACTTAGGGACTTCTTGTGAAGTTGCCCCTTTATTCTTGGTAGACATAAGGTCCCTCAGGCATCTCCTTAGGTTTAAAGCTATTCCTTCTTCTTTTGAACTAGAGTCAATTCGGGCAACCACAAGTCTTGGAAGATTGGCCGCGGAGAATCTATCAAAATTGGCCTTAGAGTTCAAGAGCTTTACCGGCCTTTCTAGCACTTCACTTTCCTCGTCAAGGCAGAATTAGTCTATCTCGACCTCGAGGGATAAATGTGTAAAGTCTATCTCTTCTCTCAGAGCGGCTACTTCATGAGGAACGTGTTGAATAGGCAGCTCAACAGGCAGAAGGTCTCTTCGAGCCAGAAACCCCAGCCTAGAGACGTTTATACGATTCAGTCTAGGGTCACCAGCCCTTATTGTCTGGCTTGCGTCCTGAAATATACGAGACAGAGGCTCGTAATCCAAAATTAAGTGAGCAGCCCCTAACTGTCCATCTTCACTTATAAATATCTCAGATCTCAGCAGTTTGTTGAGACCTAGTGCGTTGACCAAACTCAATCTTAGAGCGATGTGGTTTTTATTTGCAAAAACATCCGAGGAGGAAATGGTGGTTAGATCAATAACTAGGCAGTGAAGACCGTTATACCACTCCCTGGAAGCAATCAGATGGTCATCCTTCAAGCCCTTGTTGGACTTAGGAAGGCAGGATATCAATCTAACAACATCTGACCGGGACTTGAGGTAGTACCCCGCGCTAGCAAGGGAATGGCACTTGTACATGTAAACGACATCAAGCCATGTGAGTCCCAAGTTCATCTGATCGTTCAAAGCATTTACGCTCCCTAGGACTCTAAACAGGTTGAGAGTGCACTGGTGGGGACATAACCTGTGATTGAGCAGGTAGTCTCTGGTTATCCTACCTATGGGAAGTGTCATTCCTCCTTCTATAAAAGTGATCATTAGAATGACGACTTCACCCTTCTCCCTATTTGTAAGTATTTTGTCCCGAGGACAATATTGTAGGCCTACTCCCTGTGGGATATTGTATTTGGCCCTAAAACCCTCCATACCGACCGGAGAGTCTATTAAGTGCTTGAACCTACCCATCTTAGTAAACATAAATGACGCTAAGGAAGTTTTCTAAAAAAGAAAGAAGGCCGAGGAGATTGGCCAAGGAGTAAAAGAGAGTTTGAAGAAATAAATACTTACGAAAACAAGTGAGTGTTTTAAATCCTGAACCCTTAGAAGAATCCCTTGGAAATTTCTTAAGGAAAAGAGTTAAGGAGGTTTAGGAGTGTAGAAAGTTTAGTGAGTTTGAGTGCCTGAGATCTCTGGAGAACTTGAAGATTCGTAAATGAGGGGAAAATGATCTCTCTCAAGGCTTTATATAGAGAGTGAAAATGAGTGGGAGTTATCCCGCTCAAAATTTCAAGAGAAAGATCAACTGTTGGATCTGCGCCTCATCGTTAGATCTGAGGAACAAAGCGCCGCCTAGAGCAATTAATGGCACCTAATGGGCTTTGAAGCGTCAGTAGCAATCATGGGGTGCGTGAAACAGCATTCCCACGCATGTAAATCAAAGGATTAAGTAGAATTGACTCTTAAAAATTCAAAACCCCAATTTTCTCCTCTGGCGAGAGGAAAAAACTGGAGTTTTGAGGGGCTATTGTAGGGTTAAGGGTCCAAATTATATATTGGGCCTTGGGCCTTGGGCCTTGGCTGAGAGCGTAAGAAGTCCGAAGACAAACGAATGGTGATGAATGGTTCAGACTCAAGACTTAATGAACAAAATACGAAGGGGAAGGTAGTCCGAGGAGGAATATCTCCTCGGATAGGCTAAACACAGATCAGACATAGATCCTAATGATCAAAGTGACCTTCTAGGAAGCTCCAGTGATAGGGACGTGTGTCATAAGCATACAAGGATGATGAGAACTCAAAAATATCTAAGGGAAAGCTGCTACCATCGCATTAAATGCACTACAACTACTCTTCTAGCCACATTTATGTAGAGAAGACCCCTAAATAGTGCTATCTTGGCAACCACAACTCATAGAAAGCCAAAGAGGGTGTCCGATAGGACAGATACTTAAGTGAAAGCTCAAATGATCAACAAGTGTAGGATCAAGATGGTTCTGAGGGAGATATATAATATAAGAGACCTCCTATGATGAGGGGATCGAAAAAATAGAGAAAGAATACTGTAGCAATCAGAATTATACTTGCACTCAACTATAATTGATTTGTATGACAAAATACCTCCTCAAACAGTGGATTCATTTAATTCTATTTTCCTTGTTCTTGCTTGATCGTCTTTTAAATCCATATTAGCTGTTGTCAAATTCATTAGGGCCTAGTTTTTCGACCCATTCTCTACAAATTTATTGTACTGGGCTTACTAGGCTAAGATCCTATACATCTTGGGCTTAGGCTGCAAAAAGTATCCCTGCAGTTTGTTTATGTAATTTTCAATTTTTTAGAGATTTTATTTTAATTCTTCAATTTTTAAGTTATTTAATTGACATAGAGTAACAAAAATGACATGACATGATTTAATTGGATCAACAAAATACATATGACAAGCTTAAGTATCACGACAATCACATTAGCACAGTCATGAATGGAAGGGCTCCCAATTAAAAAAAAAAAGTAACATTAGGGGATCAAGTCAAAAGTTTAGGAGGCTAAATCAAAATCACCAAAATTTTAAGGGTGTAAATTACAATTTAGTAAAAAAAAAAAAACAATGGCAACATTTTTCTTAGATAATAATAAGTTTTAATGGCCTAATGGGTATTTGGCTAGACCATGAAAAATATAAGTGTCACTTATATTCTATAAATTATGGTATTTTTTTTTGGCTTACCATTAACTCAATTAGTAACTATGTATTTTAATAGACTAGTTAGCTCAAATGTCCTATACAATTCACTTTGCATATATGAATATATATATATATATATATATATATTTTTGATGAATTTGGATTTGACATATGTATAGTTTTTTTTTTTTTATAGGTTGACATATGTATAGTTGTATATTTTGATAGACAGCTTAATAATGTAATGGACCAGTCTCTCTCTCCCTCATTAAAGATTTGGAAATGGACTAGTTTCTCTGATAAATCTGCTTACTATTTATTTTTTGCAGAATAATAAAAGGGAGCATTGAATATATTGAGAAAGGAGAAATTTCTAACTTAGAAATGGCAGACACATGACATGAGGCTGGCATTTGTCAACCAAGACACACACTATTAAGGACTTGTTAACTCGAGCTTTCAAAGTAATTAATTATCTATTAAGATTTGAAAGTGACTGTGCCTAAATGAACCGTGGCTCAGTGATACCCACTGAAATTATTGGTTGAGATACGACCACCAAAAAACCAGTGGGGGTCAGGATTAGGAATTTTTAGGGCCATTGAAAAAATAAATAGACAACCTTAATGATTGTCCCTCGTAGAGAAGGAGGAAGTCTTCAAGCCCACCAAAAAAAAAAAGGGAAGAAGAGGAAATATCGTGCAAAAGATCAAATGAGAAACTCGTTAATTTTTTATCAACAAATATATATATATATATATATATAAAATTCTTATAATAAAAAAAATACATATATATATAATTATTGTAGGGATGAAAGGCCCAAATAAGAATATTGGGCCATGAGCCGTACTCGAGGACGTCAAAGAGCCTGAAAACATATACGTTTTAGTGAAGGTAAGTAAGTTATTGGGCTGAGGAAGAGGTCTGGTCATAATAAACAGGTGACATTGTCTGAGGAGCCACCCTTCCTTGACCAACAGAGTGACAACCTGAAATCCGACCACCCATTAAGTACTGAGCAATGGGTAATCGTGCTTGGGAGGATAAACTTCAGTGGGAAGTGAGTCAACAGAGAATTGAGAAATAACTGGGAAGAAAGCTGCTACCACTGCATTGAATACTCTGCACCTAACCAACTAGCCGCATTAATGTGGAGAAGATATCTGAACAGTGACTTTTAGCCTCACAGCTACCCACAAAGACTTCAGGAAAGTGTTGATGAGACAAGTATCAAAGAGATTAGCAATTTGATCTATACGTGGACGGCTAAGATGAAAGAAGGAAAGGGGGTATAAAGGGAGGAGGATTTCATTACAAGAAGGGGCTTCAGAAAACTAGAAAAGAAATTACTGTGTAACTAAGGCTTCGCTTGGGAGGAGGGAATGGAATGGAAAGGAATGAAAAGAATCATTTTAGAATATTCTTCCCTTCCCTTGTTTGAGAGTTTTAATGGAGGGAATGGAAAGCACATTCCCTTGTTTGGGAGTTTAAGTAGGAGGGAATAGAATGGATAGGAGGGAACACTCATTCCTCTCTATTCCCTTAAAACCTCAAATTTTCATTTCCCCCGAAATTAGGAGGAATAGGAAGGAATAAAATTAGATTTAATGATTTTTTTACTAAAACTCCCAAAATACCCCTGTATATTCAATTCTTTATTTTAAAATAGGGGTCTAATAGTAATATTGTTATAAAATGATTCCATTCCATTCCCTCCATGTTGCTCCTAAATAAGATTACTTACATTCCATTCATTTTCATTCCTTTCCATTCCTTTATTTTAAAACATTCAATCAAGGTTACTTAATTCCATTTCATTCCATTCTTTTCCATTCCTTTCCCTTACTTAAATATATTCAATTCCTTTCCATTCTTTTATGATCATTCCATTCTCTTCCCTTATGAACTCCCAAGCAGAAGAACTTGAATATTTGTATAAGTCTGAGAGAAATATAGAAGAACATACCATCCTCGGACCTGACCGAGGAGTATTTTTCTTTTCAAATTATTTGTCTTATTCATTCTTACACCAACTAGCCTACTGTGATCTATACTTTAACTCATTGAATGTTCATTAACAAGCCCACTCTCTAACAAATTTATTATTTTGGGTTTATTGGGCCACCGTCCAAATCTCTTAGGCTGTGGATCAAAACGCGTCCTTACAATTATAATTAACAATTTTAGAGAATTTATTTTTGGAAGAGAAGACAGATTTATTTGTTTCATATTTTTTTTCTTTTTTATTTATTTTTTTTATAATGTCTGTTTTTGTTTTTAAGTTGATGGAGATGACTTGAACTCTCTTTCTCACAAATTCTTTGTTATTTTGAAGTCGTACCCAAATCGATTGTTATATTTTAAAAAAAATAAGGAAGTGGTGCTCCAACATGTGACTAGTCCTAATTAATATGTTGAGGGTCTATAGCTAACCCCAAAATTTTGGATTTAAGGATTGTTGTTGTTGTTGGAAGGAAGTAATGCTCTAATCTTTGATCATACTATTCCACTTCTTATCCACGAGACACTACGAAAATCTCATGAACTGATACTATGGTAAATTGAACTTGGGATCTCCAGGTATACTTCACACATTATATTAATGAGTTCAACACCCAAGTACCCCTATCAAGGGTCCCAAATCGAACTCTCAAGTTCTCGTTTTAGTTGTTTAATTAGAAAATAATAAGATATATAATCTTAACTTAAAAAAGGATAAATTGTATTTTACCCATTATTTATGAATTAAATCTCACACTTACATATGTTTTAATTAAATTATATACTCCTAAAAATGTTTAAATTTAAAATTAAGTGCATTATATCAACGGTAGTTCTAGGATTTTTTTCTAGAATAGTTATTAAGAAAATCAAATTGTACCAAATCTATTAAGAGAACTTAAATAAATTGACATCATGAAAAAAAAAAAAAAAAAAACGAAAATACACGACAAATTTTACAATTTTCTTCTACTAACAAAATGAAAAAAAGAAAAAAGAAAAAAAAAGGGACAAATGAGAGATAAAATGAGAAACAAGAATGAAATGAGATGAGAGTAATAAAGTGAGAGAGAAAGAGTATGAAATGATGATAGAGAAGAGAAAGATGGACAGAAAGAGGCTGAGAGCAACGAGTGATGCCTATTGCGACTAAGAGTTGAGCTGCTGATGATAACAGAGCTCATGCGATTGAAAAGCCAAGAACAATAAAGCAATTGGCATCACTGAAGAGAACTCAAAATCATAGTTTTCAAAACCGGACCGAACCGGGAGGTCGAACCGTAAAAACCGGGAACTGGGATGAAAACCGATTTTTTAAGCCTAAAGAACCGGATTTTTAGTTAATTCTGTGAACCCCTAAAACTGGGGTTGGACCACACGAACCGGTGGCAAGAACCGTGCGGTCCAACCCCTTAGCAATTTTTTTTTTTTTATAAAAAAACAACTTAACACAATTTTATTCTACTTAATTAAATTATCCATCTCTTACAAGGAATAAAAAAAAATTATAATTAAAATCCTTCAAAGATATTCAACTTTACTTCAAAAATTAATCATAAATTTTAATGTTTTCATGGTTATTATTTTATTTGATTAACTTTATTATTTAATTATTAAATATATGCTTGAAATTCATTAAATTTCCCTCACATATATAGATATATTAGTCAATTTTCTAGTTTTATAAATTTAATATCTATATTTAGGTTTTAATTAATTATTAAATTAATTATGACGTCATCACGGTTCGACCCTAATTTGACCTTAGTTCAACCTCAAAAACCTTGAACATCTCCCTTTTATGGTTCAATGAACGGTTCGGGTTTGAAAATTTTGCTCAAAATTGCAATATCTTTCTTAAAAGATTTACGAAAAAACTAAGTTAAATTGAAAAAAAAAAAGGATTGGCTGGGGGGGGGGTGCGAACTAGATATGTGTAATCTAATTAATATAAGACAACTCTTGCGAATGTTCCGAAGAAGGGGATGTTGTCTTCGCTTACTAAGCACTAGTTCTATCCCAGCCAAGCAACCAAATCTGGGACTTAGGTGAAAATAGTGAAAGAAAGAGAGGGGAAAAAATGGGGTAGAAGAATTGGTCAATTCATTAGGCTCATGACCTAAAGATTGCAGGTTCGAATCCTATCCACACCTAATCACTTGAGATGCTAGGGAAGTAGGTAACTATGCCATAACTCACTTCTTTGAGTAATTTAGAAAAAATTAAATTAGAAATGATTTGTACGGTGTGAATCAAATGAGTTATAAATTTGAATGATTAGGGAAAAAAAATACATATATAGATATTTTAAAATTAGTCAATCAAAAAAAGGATAATTTAAAATTAGGAGTAAAGAATAACATGAGTTATGAAAGATGGGCCTGACCCCAAAAGCTAGGGCCAAGGCCCAAAAAGCGCACACTCGTGGGAGAAGATAGTAGAAGGAATAGTAGCGATGGGTTTGGCTGGCTGTCCCTCATTTCCTCAAACGCAGCAGCTAGAGTTGGTGTTTATATCCCATCCGGTCATCCCTTGCCTGGTTGGATCTCCAAAAGCAGATACACACATAGAGAGAGAGAGCTCCTGCGTCTTTGACCTCTAGTCCTCGCCGATCTCACAAGTGAGTCCCTCTCCACTTCCACTTCAACTCCTCTCTTTCCGTCTTCCACTCTTAAGCTCCATTTCTCGATCTGTTCGCTTCTTTCAATTTTTCACGTTTTTCAAATCTATCATATATCACTTTTCACAGCTTCGTATTGACTTTGTGAAAAATGACTCTGGATTTGGACTTTTTTTTTTGTTGAGAAAATGAGTTGTGAGGGTTGTTAGCGCGTTTGATTTGTTTTAACGGATTTGAATGTTTGGAAGACATAGGGTTTTAGACTGTTAGATATTTTGATTTTTGATTTTGTTTGGTTTTTACATTTTTGCATCAGTCTCACTACGCATGATGTTTTTTTTTTTTTGTTGGTGGTGCTGGATTCAATTAGGCATGGTAGATTTTTGAAAGGTATCATAATTGTATGTGTCAAAAAGAGATTGAAGTATATGCTCTTTGGGTATTTAGGCGTCCTATATGTGCTCTATATGCCAAGAGGGTTTCTTTGGTAATTCTAATGATTGCATTTCGGATTCGACTTGAAGGAGAGTGGTGTGGTTTGATTTGGAAAATTGTTGTACAATTTTAATTCGCATTTCATCTTGCCAGAATAATTTCGTTATCTATCGTGGTCTGGAAATACCTGTGATATGATAAGTTTCATTAGCTACTGATCGAAATCTGGTTCTTGGAACTTCCCGATACTTGGGAGGTATTTAAATAGGTGAAAGTATGAAAATTTGGAGAGAATGACAACTTTGGCCTGAGAAAAAAATAATAATAATGATTTCTTTGATCAATGCATGGAGTTAGTGCGTTCAATTTAAATATACCCTTGTGGTGAGCTGAAGAACTATGAGTGTTACAAAGTTTTTCTTGTTGCTGATATATGATACGCATCTTCTTCCCCTTCTCTTGTTGGAGTTTTCATGGTCTCAAGTTATGATAAACTTTATAACATGTTTTGGTTGTAGCTGTTGTCGTTGTTCTTGGTGTTTGTTGTCATTGTTGTGTGATAAACACAAACTACAAGCTGTTTGTGTGTTTACATGTTTTGGGGTTTTTAATATGTTCAAATTTATAATTAATTGGTACACCTAGTCCAAGGGAGTCAATGACCTATCGTACTTATACTTGATATCTCAGTTACTTTGTATTTTGACCACCATTTTCTGTTAACACTTCGAGTAAGATTATTTGTCTTTGTTTGTTTCTCCTTATGAGGAAATGTGGTGAACGATTTGCACTTTTATTGGGTTTGCATGTTTGTTTTCTGCTACTGCCCCTCCCCCCACCCCCTTCTCTCCCAGTTAAACCCAATCAAGGAAAGGGCCCCAAATTTGACCACTTAAATTCTGTCTGTTCTATAATAAATAAATAAATTATGTTTGAATTGATCTTATCCTTTGTTTAATTAATAAATTATTATTTTCTGAGTAATAATTTCAAGTCTTTAATAAAATACTGCTTGTAGAAATATCAATAACCTGTCGTTTTCAATTATGGAAAAAAAAAAGAAAAAAAGAAAAAGAAATTTCATTCTTTCATGGAATTTGACAATGATAGCAGCTTCTTAATATCTAAAGCTTATGTTTATTTTTCATTTCTTTGCGCTTGTAACTCTTTGCTATTTTATTGGGTGAATTAATTGACAGAAGCGTTGACTGAAATGGCTGGAGGAGTGTTCCACCAGTTACTGAGAAGGAAACTTCAGTCTCGATCAAAAGTAAGCTTCCTTCAATCCCTGATCTCCTTCCTCCCATGCTCTCTCCACGCATTATCTGATTTTAGCTTCTAAAGTTGCAGCTCAGATTACCCAAATTAGCGTTGGTGACAAAATCTATAAATCTAGGTTTTTGTGAATTCTACATTCAGTTTCATTTGCTTCATGTGGGTACTATGTTGTTTATATATTTATAAGGAAACTTCAATATTGTTCCTGATTATAGGGGATTTTCCCTCATACCAGCCTGTATCTGTTCACTTTTGCTTACATGGTAATGTCACTATTTGCTATCCTACTCATGTGGCAAACAAAATTGAGAAGCTACAAAGGGACTTCCTGTGGGGAGACTCTAAGACACATCTATTGGGTTGGGATAAGGTGTGTATGCCTATTGCTAATGGCGGTTTGGGTATTACGAAATTGACTACTTTCAATAAAGCTTTACTGGGGTGGGTGATAGAGTGAAACTTTGGAAATACAGGTGGTGTGGAGATCTTCCTCTCCAATTGGCTTTTCCAATATTGTACAATTTTGCTGCAAACAGAGAGGCTTCTGTAGAGTCATCTTTGAAAGGTCAAGGGGCAGGGGTTAGGAGAACTTGGGATGTTTGTTTCATTCGGGGTCCTAATGATTGGGAGGCAGATGTGGTGGACAAGTTCTTTTGATTCTTGGCATCCAAGGTTCCTTTAGGGACTGATGGTGATCATTTGAAATGGAAGTTGACAAAAAATGGGGACTTTACCATCCGTTCATATTATCATAAGTTACATGGCTCTTCCTCTGTGATTTTTCCTTGGAAAGGTATTTGGAAGGTTAAGGCACCCCGACGTGTCTCTTTCTTTGTTTGGACAGTTGTATAGGATCGGATCCTCACGGGAGATAACTTGCGGCTTAGGGGTTTTGACTTCGTTGACTAGTGCATTATGTGTTGTTGCTGTGGTGAGACAGTGGATCATTTGTTGTTACATTGTGGAAAGGCTTATCGGCTGTGGTGCTTTGTCTTTAGGAGTTTTGGGATTTCATGGGTTCCCTCACGTACGGTGTCAGACCTTCTATTTAGTTGGTGGAATTGGCTGGGGAAGAATGCATCCTACATTTGGAACTTAGTTCCGCTATGTTTGATGTGGTGTATTTGGAGAGAACGCAACCGGAGGACGCCTGAGGATTTGGATAGGTCCGAGGACCAAATGCTTGCTCTTTTTTCTGGTTCCCTTTTTGATTGGGCTAGGCTTGGGGACTCACATCTAGTGACTCTCTTCCTCTTTTCCTTAGCTCTCTTTCTTTGTAATTTATGTTTTCTTTGTTTTTTGTTTGCTGATGTTCCTTCTCTCTTGTACTTTTGTTTTGCTGATGCTTATTTGCATCTAGCAATTTTCTTGAATATACTCTCTCTTACCTATCAAAAAAAAAAAACTATTTGTTATCCTATTTAAGCAAAAATACTAGCATTTTTTTTTATTGTTTGATTTTTACTCGTATTAAGGTTTCATTTTTGTCCCAAGGGTAGCACAATCAGTTGGGGACCACTCCTTAAGAAGTGGAGGTCACTAGTTTCAAATTTTCAATCCTCATTCTCCCTCCCCTTGGGCCAAAAAGTTATAAAAAATGGTTTCATTTTTAATTCTTCGATATGTATCTCCTGGTTCTTAGAATGAAATCTTTTTTTTTTTTTAAATAACTTAGGAGAATTTCTTCTTCTTTTGGTCTTTTTGTTACATTGTATGGGTAGAGTGGCATCGTACAAATGCATTTTAAAGATTATGATCAGCTTATAAAATTCAACTCTGCATGCTTGAAAACAAATTTACGAATTATGTGCTAAAACTTCTCTGTACGTTAATTTTCAGGCCCCTCCTTTATTGTCATCTCTCATCTCAAAGAAAGAAGAGGCAGGGTCTACCAGCACAAAGTCCCTAAGAGCCCTTGCACTCCTTGGAGCAGGCATCTCTGGGCTCTTGAGTTTTGGAACGATAGCAGCATCTGCTGATGAGGCTGAACATGGCTTAGACTGTCCTAATTATCCCTGGCCTCACCAGGGCATTCTCAGCTCCTATGATCATGCTTCGTAAGTTCTTATTGAACCCGTGGCTTTGTTTTTTTAGCTCTAGCAATATGCTATTAATTTTGCAATGTGTCTCAATGAATATCTAGATTATTTGGGACCAGAAACCTTTTTCTCTTAGTCATACATAACCAGGGTTCTATATTCTGTGAGCCATTGATGGTGATAATTCCTCTCAACTTTGGCTGGCATTCTTTTCAGCCTTTCCACTGTTGTTAAAAGTGCGCTTCCGAGCACTTAAAGCTCAAAGCCTCAAGGTCTAAGCACTTTGCTTGGCCAAAGTAAAAGCTCATTTATTGAAGCACACCTCTAGCACACTTTTCTAGTGCTTTTGGAAGAAGCACATACCATGCCTAGGCAAGTTTAATTTATTTTAGTTTTTTAGTTTTTTGGATAAGTAGTTTAGTTTTTAGTTTTTTTTTTTTTTTGGTGGGCTAAACAATATATGAATCATTAAATATTATTGCTTGATCTTGAAGCAGATGACAGGGACCCCTAATTTATTATACAAACGCTATTCTTAAGGTTCTGTATGCACAAACAATTTATTAGTTTACATATCAGAAGACAGGAACAAGTGTAATTAGTTACCTAGGAAAATCTTTTAAAACTTGGTCTTTTTGGTGTGGGTAATTACATAATGTTATTAATTTTTCATATTAAATGTACTTTCCTGGCTGTGATGTTTTGTGTTTTGATGCCAATTTTGGTCGAGCAGGATTCGTCGTGGTCATCAGGTTTACCAACAAGTCTGTGCATCTTGCCATTCTATGTCACTTATATCATACCGTGATTTGGTGGGTGTCGCATATACGGAAGAGGAGGTAAAGGCTATGGCAGCCGAGATTGAAGTCGTTGATGGGCCTAACGACGAGGGTGAGATGTTTACACGCCCTGGTAAACTCAGTGATCGTTTTCCTCAGCCATATTCAAATGAACAAGCGGCTAGGTTTGCTAATGGAGGGGCCTATCCTCCAGATCTAAGTCTTATCACCAAAGTAACTCCTGTCTTTTGCTTAATACTTGTTCAAAATCTATGTTATTCATCCCATAAGTCTCTTACCTTTGGTCCTTTCAGGCTCGTCACAATGGTCAGAACTATGTGTTTGCCCTTCTAACTGGTTACCGTGATCCCCCTGCTGGTGTTTCGGTAAATTCTTATTCTCTTCTACACTTTTTTATGGTAGATATGAACAAATGGTGTCTGAAGTAGTCAACAAAATATTAATGTTATATTTGTAATCTTGGTTGAAAAATCCAGTGTGAACTCTTGAATAGCAAGATGCAAAAAATGAACCAAAAATCAAAAAGAAAAGAAAAGGCTTCATTGCACTACCTTTGAGGGATCCATTTTTGTGGTCTAGCAGTACCTTTCTTTTGGTGCAAGATGTATCTTCTGCTTCTCTTCTTCATATCAGATTTGAGTGTAACAGTATGGAAAGGAGAATTAGTTTCTTACACTATCTTTCCTTGTGTCCTCTAGATTATGGTCACTGTTGGTTGTTTGCTTTGTTTCTCACTGTATATGGTTGTCTGATTTGCATTAATCCTAAAGATGATACACATCTTATGGGCAGAGTGATGTCTTATATGTCACGTATGTCATCTAGCTACACATTTAACATTTATGAAAATTTATGTCCATTGGAATTTTTGCAGTGTAAAACTTTCTAACTACATAGCTATTTTAACTGGTATTTGTATTTTAGATTCGGGAGGGCTTGCACTATAATCCTTATTTTCCTGGGGGAGCAATTGCTATGCCTAAAATGCTTAATGATGGTGCTGTTGAGTATGAGGATGGTACCTCTGCAACAGAAGCTCAGGTTTGTCTATCTCTTAAAATATCTCCCTTGAGTAACAAGAAGCTCCTTGCTATAAGTGCTCATTATCACGTGTTCTCTTGAGAATAAAGCTCACTCTTCTTTCATGCTGGGGTGCAGATGGGGAAAGATGTTGTGTCATTCTTGTCATGGGCTGCAGAACCTGAAATGGAAGAGAGGAAATTGGTATGTGCTGCTAAATCGTGTTTTTTCATGATATGAAACACTATATTTTGTTTATGGCTATCTGTACTTATGTTTTATTTTGGATGTTGACATTTTGAATGTTCAAATGCAGATGGGATTTAAATGGATATTCGTACTGTCACTGGCGCTACTACAAGCTGCTTATTACCGTCGCATGAAGTGGTCTGTTCTCAAGTCTCGCAAGCTGGTTCTTGATGTTGTCAATTAGCTTCCATCTGTTTTCCTTTCTACCTTTGCTTTTGGGGGGCAACTTGAATCGAAAATAATTATTAATCAGATCTAGGTTTTCTTGCCATGTTAAATTGGCTCCAATTGGTAAATTGCTAATGGAGTGACCTGAAGATCCTTCCTTTTTTGAGTTTGAGATAAAAATAAGCTACTCCATATACATGATCTGCCATTGTGGTCTACGGACTGTTAATTTTGTTTGAGTTTCTGTATGAGTTCCAAATTATCCAGGGTGGATTGTAGTATTCAAAATTTGTTAAAATTTGTCATTTTATTTGGGGGATTTTTGCAATGCAATCAGTGATATAAGAAAAGCGAGGAGCAATGGACAATATCCCCCATTCAAAAACAAGTGATGTTTCTGCTGTTTTTCACATCATGAATCGGTGTTTAGCTAGATTGATGTTTAGTCAGTTGATAAGGTCATCATACGCTATTACAACGTTAAATAATACCTGGCTTCAAATCTTGAAAGTTTTGGCTGGTTTTACAAGAATTCATACATTTTAGATTTCATGTCTGCTGGGTTTATGTATCTGTCCATGCGGGTTCAGACTTAAGAGTTGGGACATTACCATTATTATCATTACTCTAACTTAACAGGAGCTTTCCGAGAAAAAAAAAAGGTGCAGTTCTGTCTCATTTTTATGGTAATGACTAATGAGGGCCCTCAGCACTCGGGAACGAGTATGTTTGGTTTGGATTTCCTTTTGTAAAGTCACAGTGATTGTGATTTGTGACTGATTCATGCGAGGGGAACGAGATTCCACATTAATATTGTTTTTTTGATTGAATGGAGGGAACTGTATTCCACACTGAGTTTGGCGTCTTTAATAATAGCACCAACCCCTCTTTATCAATTGGAACTCACATTGGGATACCACTTTTGGCACTTCATGAGAGGATGGTAATGGGTGAGCAAATCAAGCTACTGTGAAAAATGAGAATAGTGCCATCCTTAGGATATACGTTCGAAATGCTATCAAATTCGGATTTGTGTCATCTCTCCTCCAATGCGATTGTTACTAGTCCTTAAATCAGGGCTGGGAAAAAACCCCTGTTTATGGCCTGAGGGTATCGCCTTGGAAACCCGATAGACCAAGTATGCCCCGTAATATACAGGCCAGTAAGTCCACATATTGGGCTTTCTTCCTTACAAAAATGGTGGAAAGGCTGATCTGATGTGCGATGATGTGGATTTTTTTTTTAAGAATGCATGGGATGTGGGATCATCTGAGTAATAATGGGATTTGTCATCACTCAGAATCCACAATTTAATATTAAATTTTATCATTATCCGAATTTACAACTCTTAAACACGTAAAAGTGACGAATGAGAAGGATTTCCTATCAGCTATGGGTGGTAATTGGGATAAGCCTTTCTATTAGGTAAACCATCAAATGGGCGGAAAACCTATCAGGAGAGAGAGACTTTTCAGCCAGGACCCCAAAAGGACAAAAGAAGCTATCCCATCTCCCAGTGTCCTCGAAATAATAGGAGCCTATCAGATTTAATTATTTTGGCTGGGCGAGCCTATCAGATTGGCAGAATTGAAAGAATGGAGACACACAGCATGAAACGAGTAGATGTGGATGCTCCAGAAAATATGAGCCACCACAGTGTCTTACAATATTCCATTTAAATAACTGAAAATACCGATAGCTCTCATTCAACAAAAAAGCTGGTACATGCATCATATCAAACAATCTAAGCCAGATATCACTCTCAAATAAAATTGAAAAAAAGTGAGTTCCGTATGCTTTGGTTCTCTCTATTCGGCTAAGTCTCCCTTCCCCTCCAATAACCAAATGGCCAATCTCTTTTCTTTCTTTTCTTTTTTAAATTCATTCTTTTGACTTATTAAGATCCGAATCTAAGACTAATTAATCCAACTTTTTACAATTTACCGTCGGTGCAAGAGTACAAAGACTTTCTGATTATTAAATTTTTTAACTACTGCAATAATTATTGAATTAAATGATATCATATTTGCGTGTAGAGACCAGATGAGATATACAAGTTGCTATTTGTTACGAAAGTAGTACAATCTGGACTTGACAACACAACATATACAATAATGAAAATCATTGATAAAGAAGTTCGAATAAAGTTGAATTCCTATGGTGATGACCAATAAATTGGCATGGATTTGTTAATCAAAGCATTATTGTTGACACTAGTTCCTATATTCATTGACAAGCTCCCCTAAACTGTGCTACTCCAACAAAATAATCTAGGAAATGTTTAAAAATATGAGAAAAGTTAAAAAGTATTTTTAACTTTAAAGATATTGATTTAAAAAGTATTTTTAAAAAAATTTTATGAAAAAAATTTAATTTTTAACTTTTTATATTTTTTATAAAAATAATATTAATTTTTTTTTTTTTAAATGATTCATTAACAAGTGCCCTAAGTTCCATTAATTGGACAAAAAAATAATTAAAAATAATAATAAAGTCATGGAAAAATAACCAAGTACTATTATCCTGCAATAATATAAATTTTTTTTGTGAGACCTGCAATAATATAAATTGAGACTATTATATGAGAATACTTGATCATCTTCCCATATGACATTGACATGGCAAGTCAAATGGCTTAATGGCGGAAAAAGAAATTTGGCAGTACAATAAAAGATGAGATTCAATTATATGTTTCTTTTTCTTGTTAAGCAATTATAAGTTTCTAAATTCTAACCCTTCTGTTTTTTATTCTTTTACTATCTAAAGAAAAGACAGACACCGAACTTGAATCTCGAAAACATACCCACCCAAGAGTAAGGATACCAACAAATCAAAGTGCAATTAGCCTAACCCCAGTATTCTTATAATTAACAAACAAAAAGATAAACTATGATAGATGGTCTCATTCTTACATGAATTACAAGTTTTTATTTTTATTTTTTTTTAGTTAGATGGTTATAAAAATGAGGGGAAAGAAATTGTTTTTCAATTAAGAGGTAGGAATGAGGAGAAGAATTCCAATTATCATAATAAAATAAAAATGATTATATTATTGAAGTATAAAACTCTTCGCAATAGTTCATTTATAGTAATAAAAATGTGTTATGCCTACAATAGTTTTACAACAATTATAACTTAATAAGTAACAAATTATTAGTAACTATTACATGTGAATAAAAATATGGGAAAATATGGTGGAAAAAATACTTTTATTATCAAGAGCTTTGTGTTCTCCTAACATTTGTCGGATTCTTTCAATCTTATAAGAGGAATAAGGTTTAGAATCCTTGTAAAACTGCACTTGCATAACCAAAAGTCAAAAAGAAAAACCGGAAATAACAATAAATTAAGAACAAAAAACCTTTCGCTCGTACTTCAAGAATCTAAAAACAAATAGTTTTAAGCTACACACAATCATTCAAGAAACAAAGTCCACATTCAGGCACAAACAAGTGATGAACTCCACCAATAAAAATAGCCCAGTTAAAGCAAATATCAGGGAAGTGTATCTCACGCCCCAAAGGTCAAATTTGAGAGAATTTTAATTTTATTTTTAATTTATTTTAAATCCAATAGTTTGGAACCGAATTTACTGTTGAGAACTAGTAACAATCAGCCACGTGTTAGCATTCTGAAACCTTTTCCAAAAGTGTTTCCACTTAAACTGGAAAAGAAGTTATGCCTTAACCTAGGTAAGCCCACGTGTCCCCCTTTCTTTCCCAAAAGTGCTTTGGACACTCACTCAGCTCTGATTGGATCTAAGTTTCTCACACCAATCACAGTCCCCTATTGCTCTTCCCAGATACGCCACTTTTGTTTTCATTTGGGTCCCACCGCTAAAATAGAATTAACCAATCAGGTGTTCTTTACTGTTTCAGTTGTTGCCCTAGACACGTGGTGTTTCCTAACCCACCCTCTCCGTACTGCAGCCATCATTATCAGTTCAGCTCCGAAATACACAGAGAGAGAAGAGAGAGAGACACAAAGATACACACCACAGAGAGAGAGAAAGTGATGGACGGTGGAGAAGAGTGGCACGTGGCAAGCCTAGGGCGAGGGAGTACTGGGAAGCGAGATAAGATGATGATGGGGAGCCGAGAAATGCTAAGATTCCGGCCGATCGCACCGAAACCGGTGACAGACGGTTCAGGTTCGAGTTATATGGTGACAGAGAGGAAGAACTCTGTTGTTTCGAAAGGAAGGACGAAGAGAAAGTATGTTAGGGTTCGGAAGAACAGTATGAATGGATATAAGAAAATGGTTTCTGAGGAAGAAAGCAAAGATGGGGCTTTGAAGACGCTGCAATTGTTGCCTGAGAAAGCTGAAATGAAAGATCCGGTTGATCCTACGGCTGAGAAAGTTGGGGTTGAGGTTGATAATGATCGGATGGTGGTTGATAACGTGGAGGGTGGTGGTGGTGGTGGGTCAGATCTGACGGTGGAGATGGGTCAGACGAGGGTGGTGGAGTCGTGGGTGACGGTGGAGAGCGTGGCAGACACGTGCATGGATGTACGTGGGTTAGGGAGTACGGACGTAGAGAGAGTGAAGAATCTGGAGAGGGACGCGTGTCCGGGGTTTATATCAGACGGTTTGAACAGGGTACAGTGGGTCAACGAAGCGTACAAGAGGATGGTGACGAAGGAATTGGAGTACTGTGACGGTCAGTCACCGGAGTACTGTGATTGTCTGGTGAGGTTGGTGGTGAATAATAAAGTGAAGTTGCTGTTGCTGCCCTATAATAATAACGAAGAAGCGTTTACAGGGTTGGTGAGACTAGTGCACACGTGGCGGAACCAGAAGAAGTGTTCAAAGGTGGTGCCTTGTGATGTGTGGAGAATGGACCGTGGTGGGTTCTCATGGAGGTTAGATGTCAAGGCTGCGCTCGGTTTGGGTCTTTGAAAATGTGAAGAAAGCTATACTATTATCAAATAAAAAGAGAAGTGTGATCTCTCTCTCGGTCTTAAGGTACTATTTTCTCTTGGTAGTTTTCTAAAGGAATTGAATATAAAACAAAAGTGTTAATAATAACTAGGAGAGTGTATCCAGATCAGTTTAAAAAGGAATGGCTTTAGACTTTAGTGTTGCTTTTATTGTGGCTGGGGAAGAATAATTTGTTAAACTAAAAAAAGAAAATTTTACATAAAATCATCAACAATAATGTGTGGTAGGTTATATACATACCTCATTAGGTGATATTGAGGTTGAAAAAATTGATTAGGTGGTATCTGCTTTAAAGGCCACGTAAGGGTTTTAGGAAAACTCCAATGGGTCACCTTTTCATTATAAATCAAATTGGTTGCAAGAAAATTATTCTTCTATTGAGTGAACAAACAGCAATGTCTTTTTTTTCTTTTTTTTCTTTTTAGAATGAAAAAAACAACAATGTCAATGCATGTGAGTTTTGAAATGCACAAAAGATTCTCAAATAGACACCAACCATTTATAAACCTTTTTGAAGGTTAGCTACCAGCATGAAAAGGTGTGACATATAAACTGTGCTAGAATATAGGACAGACATTTTCAAGAGTAGTATAGAAAATAATTGTGCTAGAAATTATTATAGGACACACATTCAGAAGAGTAATGAAGAAAATGAACTATTCCCAAACGTGAAAAACTTTAAATGATACAACAATATGGGCTCCTTTTAACTGTTCATCACACACTTTATGAAACATCGTTTCAGATGAAATAGCATTATAAATGGTTGGTACCACTCAAAAACACGTTTTCAGTTTTTAAATAACTAGTAAGTTACTTGTACGATACATAGATAATTTTGTGATATTTTATGTAAGACGGTTTTGGATAATATTGTACATATAATATAAAGAAAAAGTAAACTAAATTAGAGTAAAGAAACATATTCATTTTCATATATTAAAAATTAGTTTAATAGCTTCACTGTATATTTGTAGCCTTCTTAAGGTAATATTAATTTTTTTAAGAATCATGAAACAAAAAATAAATGCAAAAGAGTAATGGGACCATGAAAATCAACTAATGTGTGTTGTATTCACATATTTCATACTATGAAATAAATGTATGCCCAACTCTTTGACCGTCTTCCATTCATCGATAGTGTGACACTAAGATATGGTATGCGCAAATGTGTATTCATGTATCTTATAGATGATTTAAAATTAAATCATAGTAGAATATGGTTTTACATTACGGACCAAATATTATCTCTACTTATTTACTCAAAACAAAAACTATCCAACCAAATTACCTAAACCTAAATCATATTTAAGCCCCTAGTTTTAAAATAAATAAAAAAATTACTCGTAGTGGTTTCAACGTCTTTTACTTTGGTAATATATAGTGAAATAGTGCATTTTATTTAACAATCCACGACACTTTTGTGTCATTCTATCTCTCTCTAGGGCCTTATATGGTTAGATATTACTATTGATCCTTACTTATTTTATTTTTTTTTTTTTTTTTTAAAGGGAAATGCTAATGAGTGCCTTTAGGATACTGGTTAATAATCAATTTAAAGAAAGTTTTTATGGGAAATGAAAAAAAAATTGTTAAAATATTAATTACTTTTTTTTTATTTCCCATAAAAGTGGTATCAAAACTTTCTTAAAATGGATTATTAATGAGTGCCCTAAGGACACTCGTTAGCATGACCCTTTTTTAAATACTAAAACAGTGGGCATGCTAAAAAACATGAAGAATAGAGAAAGATGTGGTATAAGATTAGGCAATTAATGAGATATTAATGAGATAATAATAAAATAAGTTAATGTGAACTTTTGTGTAATAGTAAAAAAAAGTTAATGAAAGAGGTAAAAAAATACTAAATACAAAATTAGAGTACCACTTGACAGAACTTCATGTATTCCTGCATGAGGTCTATGCTTATATATATATATATATATATATATTGATATTATACATATTTCTATACACTTTTTTATCTATACATATTTTCACATATACTTTCAAACATATATTTTTAATTTTTAAATGCATATATCAAACACCTCTTCAGAATATCTTAAAATGTGATTCGTTTACCTTTGTAGGAATCTTTTTAAACAAATGACCGTTGATGTAACGTACTTTTTAACTTTAAAACTTTAAAGTAAAAGATAAAATTTAGAAAACTATTACTATAAAACAAATAACTGAAAAGTATTGATTACTACGTTCTTGAATATGCATTGGAAAGAAGACTAGATTACTTTTGTTGACCAGGCCAATAGGGAAAAATTGTAATCTTTGAAGTGTCGGGAGAGACTGGAACTAAAACCCTAATAGACTTTATTGACGGAAAAAGGAGAAGAAATCAACCATACTTCTGCATTGGATTCCAAAGAATTTAGATCTTAATCATGGCTGTTAAAATTGCAATTTAGATAGTAAAATCGCACAATTTTACGATTCCACTTCACCAAAATATTTAGGATTACATTAGAATTGTAAAAATGATAAAATCGTATAAGATCTTATGAGATCTTACTGATCCTACTAAAAACATAAATTTTTAGTTTTTTTTTATGAGATAATTTTTTTGTTTTGATGAAGCTTTAATGGTTTTTATTTTTGCATGTTGTGATGATATGACTTTTTATTTTATTTTTATAAAATTATATTAACCTAAACAAATGTTTTTTAGTTTCTAGTTCACTTGTAATCAAAATAAAGGAATGCTTCATCATTTCTAAATGAAGTATTTGATGTTGGTTGAGGTCATTTTTGCCCTTTAAGTTATAACGTTGTTAAATTTGTTTGATCAAATATTAATTTGTGTTCTAATATTACTAAAATATTTTTTTATATATAATTTTATCGCTTGTATTTGTATATTGATTGATTGATTTTTTTGAGTATGCTCTTTAATTGTTGTTGAGTGGTATAACTTGAATAGCTGAGTGTAAAATTGTATTTTGATGTTTTTTGCAGCTCTAGTATACAAATATATAATGTCTACATAAATGATGAAATTGATGATAATGTTCACTTTATTGTAATTAGCTAGTTTCCATTTGCTAACTTATTTTGGATTTCAAACTTGGAACTTAGAACTTAGAAAATATTTTTCATATATTTTGATAAATATTTTGGTATTTGGTTGCTAATTAAACATTTATTGAACTTTTTAAATACATTGGGTCAAAACTTAAATATATTTGTTTCGTTTGTATAGACTTAGCGATATATGACATGCAAATTACATTATATAATACAAATTTTAGTTTTTTATGTATGAATTTATAATTTACGTGATTATTTAACATACAAAGTCATTATCAATATATTTTTGACTAGTTAAAAAAATGAAGATTCCCATTTCTTTTCTAAAACTTAAATTCAATTATCTATTATTAGTTAATACAGAAATGCTAATACCACGCATACTCTTACACAATTATTCTATGTGATAAATTATGATTAGTTGTTTGTTACTGTTACATTTACTAATATGATTTTACTAATGTGTGCTCTAAGAGCACACAATAATTAACCATTTTTGGAAAAAAATTTCTTGGGAATTGAAAAAATATTGACAGTTTTTTCAATTTTCGAAAAAATATTTTCAAAAATAGAAAGTTTAATGTGTGCGACGCACATTAACCGAACCCTTACTAATATTGTAACAATGTGATATATAATCATTAGTAAATAAAAATGTGGTGTAAATGGGGGTGGTGGTTGTCGTGTAAAACTTAAGGATAAATAATTAATAAAAAAAACTTATGTCAGTAACAGTAATCAACACAGATAAGAATCACTAAAATATTGCTAATTCAACCGACTATGAAAAGAGAGAGTTGTTGCGTTGTAGCATTGTCCATCATAACAAGGCTAACACGTGGCAGTAGGTAAGGGAGCCAATCCAATTTACTGGTAAGTAAGAAACCAATCCAATCCACTGACACTGAGCTCCAATGAATCCTTTTTATGAAACCCCCCAATCCACATCATAAAATCTCTTCTCAGATCCGCACCACTCATCTGACCAACCACGCGTCCTCATTGTACAGTCACCAATCAACGCTAACCAATAAACCTTAGCCCACACTCACCGCCACCGCGTCTCCATTGGTTCCCAAACAACCTACATCTCGAGAAATTATATGGTTATTACGTTCCATTGTCTAAATCTTAAGTCAATTTTTGTTTAATTTTTTTTTTTTCATAAACTACAAGTTACGTTATCTGCTATGAAAACTATATAATATTTTTTTTTATAGTCCACACTTTCTCTAAAAAACTTTCATTTATTTAAAATTTATGGGTAAACTTATGATAAAGATTAAAGAAAAATATTTAAATTATCTTGATAATTTTAAACAATTGTGAGTTTTTAAGTAGAATGAAAAACAAGTGATGTGATCCCATAAGGACCGTATAATGGGTAATGCTTTCTATCACAATTAATCATATGACGAGTTATAAGTAATAAACCATTACATTTCTACTGCTTATAATTTGTTATATGACACGTTGTGACAAAAATTGTACCATATTTTATATCCCATTACACTAGTATAATTTGTCCTATAAAAATGTGTATCTCACACACCTCAAAAGCGAGTGCAAAAAAAAAGGTCACGGTTCCTAACAATTTTCAAAAACCCGAATTTGAGTTGTTCGTAGCTAATAAAAGGAAACCACGTGTGCACTTTCTCGAACCAACCGAAAAGGCCTTTCCACTTCAGAATAGGCCCTAGGCAGACCACGTGTACCCCTTCTTTCGGCAGTGCTGGACACTCTCTCTTCTCTCATTGGTTTACCCCATGTGGGACCAGACCGCAGCGCTCAATTACGCTGGATCCGGTACTTTTCATCTGGACCCACCTTGTAAAATTTAACCAATCACTTCCTCTCACTGTTTATCGTTAGCCCTAGACACGTGTTGTTTCACGCTAGGTCACTGTACACACGCTATGATTATCGCCTGAGCTCTCAAAACAAAAAGAGAGATAGAGAGAGACACACACAGAGTTAGATAGAGAAAGAGAGAGACAGGGCTGGTGGTGTTGGTGTTGTCGTTGATTGTGGGGTGCGTAGGATAAGGAGGTATAATGAATCGGGTAATGCTTAGATTCCGACCGATTGCGCCGAAACCGGCCGCCGGAGGGTCCGGTTCAGATGGGTCATCGATTGATAACAAGAACGCTTTTTTTGCAAAAGGAAGAACGAAGAGAAAGTACGTTAGGGTTCGGAAGAATAATAGTAGTAGTAGTAACAGTAGTGGATACAAGAGAGAGAGAAAGATAGGTGAGGAAGAAAAGAAAGAAGGGTCGTTGGAGTTGGAAAAGAGAGTGGTGACTCTGCAACTTTTGCCTGAGAAAAGTGAACGGAATGAATCGCCGGAGAGTGGATCTTGGTGTAACTTTGATGATGAGGAAAATGGGAACCCACCAGAACTGCCGATGTGGTTGAATAAGTTTGACGATAATAAGGGTGTGACTGTGTCTGTGAGTAGTGGTGATGAGAAGGATCACACGGCGGCGGTGGAGTCGTGGGTGACGGTGGAGAGTGTGACGGACACGTGCATGGGTGTGGGTCAGCTAGGGAGCACAGACGAGGAGAGGATGAGAAATCTGGAGGAGGACACGTGTCCGGGCTTCGTGTCGGACGGTTTGGATAGGGTGATGTGGTTGAATAGAGCATTTAAGAGGATGTTGGTGAGAAAGGAGCAAAATGACAGGCAGTCAGCTGAGAATAATAGTAATAATAAGATGATAATGGTTTGGTTGGTTGGGAAAGAGAAGTTGAAGTTGAAGTTGCCGTACTTGGACGAAGCAGAAGCATTTACGTGCCAAGTTAAGCTGCAACACACGTGTGGGACGGAGAAGAAGGATAATAAGTGCTCTCAGATAGTGCCTTGTGATGTGTGGAAAATGGACGGTGGAGGATTTGCATGGAGGCTCGACGTTGAAGCTGCCCTCAGTTTGGGCCGTTGATTATAGAAAAAACAAAAATCTCAGGTATTGCTTGCTTTGTATTAATGTTTAGGCATTTTCCTACGTATTGATATGGTTCTTTGTGACATTATTATTTATATATATACACCTACGAGAAAATGAGCACAAAATGGATAAGCGTTGAAACAATATTATTGTCCTTATCCCATAGTGTTCGTGTATAAGTCGGATCCTAGTTATCCAAACACTTGAAATCAATGCCTTTAAGTATATATATATGGAGTGACTAAGCAATATTAGTTTAAAGGAGAGTGATTGCATTTACATTGCATCACAAATGATGGTGGGAGCCGTGTGGTTTTGCTCTTACCTAGATAGAATTTAAAGCATTTGCCTTTATCTTCTTTAGCTGTTATTTTATTGGCAGAAGGTGGATAAAGCAATAACTAAACAAAAAACAACGAAACACAACAGTGACGAGAATACCTACAAGTCTACAACTACTACTAAAGAGCTTTCAAAGCCTTCAACTAAGTCCCATTATCGCTGTTTGAACTACGTGTACAAATTCAACTAGGTATACGTAAATTATCACAAAAAAATTAGGTATATGTACGTAGACCGTATGTTTAGAGAAAATGATACAAAATGCGTTGCATTTAATCTGCATTGTGCATGATCACCAAGTATATAGCTTTTGAACTCTAGATAATTTGTGCTTAGTATCAAGCTAGCAACTTAATTGATTCTCCTGAAAGAATTGTGCACCTTTTCTAAGCAACTGTAGGAAGAGTAATTAACTTCTTGTAATTTTCCTACTTCATACTTCTTAGCTAGTTGAGAACTTTAGAAAAAGGGCTATAATACAGAAGCTCATTTATAGCGAGGAGTGAAATCTTGGAACCATATGTAAGATTTTTAAGTTAAGGAGGACTAAACCAAAATGTATGTACGGAGTAAATTTTACTATTATTGGGCAATAATAATGTGACAATCCAGTGAAGATTTAGGGGTAAAGAAAAAATTTGAGATATCCTAAGTAAAGTCAGGACAAAGAATTGAACTGAGATAGCTGGAGTATAATAGTTTCATCAGAATAATCAACTTTTAAGAAACAGCAAGTGCCTAACTATTACATGATCGTGGATGTAGATTAACAAGCGAGGAGGCAAGAACTGCTATATATAAAATAATAAAAGTCTGGCTTTATATCGTGTTTATGCCATTTGACTTTTAATGTGAATATATTATAAGTTGTGCAACCTGCTTTTACCATGTATTTCACTTTAAGTAAATTAAAATTATAAATATAATATATTCTGAGTGAAACTTTACTACTATAATTTCAAAAAGTTTAAATATTATTCCTATTAAACTCTAATACTTTTAAGTTTCACAAAAGGACTTTACCTTAGGTTTTAGTGGCACCTAACTATTGTAGGATTGTAAATAAACCAAAATGTTCATAAATAACTCTAGGTTTGTTTAAGGAACAAGCTTATTTATATTATTTTGTTTAGCGAACAAATCATACTCAAGTCCACTTTTAAGGCTTGATTCATAATTATTTTTTAGAAGAATTAAATTAGCCAAGTTTAAGAGAGTGTTTCTGTATATATATTAGCTAGATTGTCTATTTTTGCAACCAAAAATAAAAAGGACATATATATAAGTCTTTCAACGACAAAGATTTCCCTTGGATTATTTTATTTTACTTTTTTTTTATTTTTTTGAGTACCCATGAGTCCATTTGAATATATGTAGAGAACAAGCTTAAGGGTTTAGTAATGCATTTGGATTAATAGATAGTGCAAATGAAAATTCAAGTATTCACGGACAAAGGTACAAAACATTATGCCAAAAAACTACAACTAAAGGCGAGTTTAAGAAACTAGATCATTTTGAAATTGATGATGATGGAGAGAGACAAAAATTTTGTCAAGTTTTACTTGTTACTTTATATGATGGAAGAATAAGTTAAACAAGCAATATTCACTAAACAAACCTAAGTTTACTTGAAGAATAAATAAACCAAACTTCAAAAAGTAATTGAGATTGATAATGAGTTTGAATTAATTCGACTCAATTACAGTCCTAGCTATGGATCAGGTTAGGGTTCGAAATGTACTTATCAAAAAATAAAAATAAAAATAAAACAAAAATAAAATCAAGTTGAAGTTGAAGACTTGAAGTTGATTTTAAGCTTGGGAGACAAGACATACATGGTTGCCTGGTCATATAAAGAATTGTGATCTTAGTGTCTATTGCAAAAAACAATCAACAAAAAGCTAAATAAATTGTGCTAAAGGAACAGTTAATTGACTGTATAAAAGATCTAATAGACTGATTTTATTCTTCTCAATTAAATATAAATCCTTCCTCGGCATAGCCGACCATTATCACTTTAGTATTTGGGGACATTTTTATTAACAACCATTCATTGTTGCTTGCCTATATATGGACAAGACCATTAATGTTATATTGAATTATAAAATATCGTATTCTTAAAACATGGAATCTAAAAACAGCTAAGCCTTATATGTTCCGACTATTTGGGATTGGCTCCTCACTCTCTCTCCTTTATCTAGTGTCATATGAAAGAGTGGAATGTCAAGAGTGAACAACAAAGAAAGAGAGAAAAAAAAATTAATAATGTAAAAGAATATGTATGCAGAAAAAGTATAAACATATAACTCATCGAATAGATAGAAATAGAGACTAATTTTGTAAGCATATTCAGACATGATGTTATATATTATAGAGTATGGACTATATATGGACCACTAACACAATGGAATGTTAATGTAGACAATCAGGTATTCTTGCAGGAGGATATAAACATTAAAGAAGCAAATGCTTAGTATCATAGTCACCGTTAATGTCCCCCTGCTGACTCACTTTATTCTGCAGATTACAATTTTAGTTGGATTCTATTGAAATGATCTCCCCCATTGGATGAACAATAAACACTGGACGTAAAACCACACCTTACCACTGCGAATGCCTACTGTTATTTAGTGCCATTACTTTAAGCTTTAACAAGCTTCCTTTTTTTTTTTTCCCCATCCCTTAATTGTGCTCATCTTCTCACTCTCTCCTCTCTGTGTTGGGTAGTAGTACTTTTAATAATTTCCTTATAAGTTTTCCAATCGTATATATTTGTCTCTAACCATTTCGATTTATGTAACAAGGTGATCTTGACTACAAAGGTCAAAGAGTTGAACACGTACTGTGACTCTGTGAGTCTAGAAAGTGTACATATTGTAAGTATTGCATCAAGACTTGTTTCCAACGGCAAACGTGAACCCGGATTTGGTTTGGAGTAAGCGCAAGCCTCAATAAAAATAAAGTTTACCAATTAAAGCGACTTTTAGTTGCTAAGTCTGTGTGAGAGAAGGCATATGTCCAACAAGATGAAGGATGGGGAGTGGTTAAACTTCTAAGCAGTTCAAGATGTTGCGGATTAGAAACTGGATATCCAGTGACAAAAATATTGACAATATGTAGCATAACAGGTATCGTATGTTATCTAAAGCACGGTTTAGAAGGAATGGTTCTGAATCGTACTTATATCAAATGAAAATCCTCCCTCATTTTGCTTTGTGTCCAATCAATTACAACTTATTATATGATCTTTTTTATTTCCTTTAAAATAACTAAAGTTTAAAATGAGAAAAAAAAAAAAAAATGTGACACGTGATATTCTGAAGTTTATGGAATAGCAAGTGGAACACTTAAGTGAGAAAAAAAAAAATTTATTCGATCTTATCCCTCTTGGAATCACAAAATAATAATTTTTTTAAAAGAAAAAGAAGGTTTCTTACAAAATCATGCCATGCCAGCTGTCTAGACGGAAAAAAAAAATTATTTATTTTTATTTTTATTTTTTTCAAAGAGTTGGTAACTCGAATTGTTATTATATATTTGAAATTGAAAAATATCATTTTTATTTGAAATCTTCATTTATAGTAAAAAGATATAGGATATATTTGCAGAATATAATTCTTTTTTTAAACTCTCTATCTCTGGGAAATATTAGCCTTGATTGTACAACTGCAAATTAGAACCTGTACCAAAAAGCTGAAGGATAACAATTAGTATTTTTTTTTTTTCTTTTTGGGTTAAAAAAGCTGTAAGTAGGTAACGTCGAACAATTTCTTAAAAAAAGAAGAAGAAGGTAACATTGATGATTGAACCCCCCCCCCCCCCCCAAAAAAAAAAAAAAAAACTCTCTAAACAAAGACGTTCTTTTTATCTTGTACTTTTTCATTAATCAATAGGATATTTGTAAGTGTTTTATATTGTCTCATACTGTCTTTCATGAATAAAATATTGATGAGACTCATACGATGATAAGGTTTGTTATAAAAATAAACTATACGATATTTACAACCTAAATTCACCCATAGAAATTGATAAAGGAGAGAGATATTTCCTTTATGTATTAAACAATTATTCTCTATAACACCACTCTAAATGTTTGTCTAACAATAATGTAGTGTCCTATTTATAGAGGCATAGTTAATCCAAGGTCTCAATCCTTTTAAAAGTAGCAACTTTTTCCAAAGTTTGTAACCTATTCACGAAGAGTTACAACTTATGTCCTCTCAACACACAATTTGAGGACAACCACTCCTTAGATGAAAATTATTTCCAACTAATCAATTTTTAATTGTCATTTTGTAGGCAATAATTATTTTCAATTAACCATATTGTTGACTATTCTCATTAATGTACAGGGATTGAGGTACTTTTCAAGAATAGTTGATTGCATTCAAAGAACTCATTTTCCAAAATAATCTCGGTTATGCTAATTGTTAAAGAAAGATTAAGCATCTTCGTATATAAAAGAGTATTTCAGTCGCATGCAATTATAAGTGTACCTTTTCATTAATCAAACCTACAAAAAGTAGGATATTGTAAGTGATGATACAAAAAATCGTTAGTGGGATCACTCGTTCAATTCAGAGCTTTTAATGATCTTGTAGGACTTGTAAGATAAAGAGAGTTGATCAAAGAAACCACTGGGTTGTGCCCAGTGGAAGAGCATCCGATGTTTTAATTAGTATCAGTACATATATTTTATATATAGATAGTAGTTTTGTAGTAGTAGTTTTTGATGTACCTTAGCAAGTGAGGTAGAATGTCCCTTTTATAGGTAGTTTAGGTAGCCGTTTTGCACATAAATGTATTCCTTTACATAATTACAGGTGGTTATTTCATTGTGTGTAACGGTTCCTTTCTTAATGAGAGTTTAAGGCCGATAAGTAATGATCATCGTTAATGTGTGGAATGTGCTTGAGCGGTTGCATCTTTTTCCATGATGGTCTACTAATGACATAAAGCGTCCATTGAGGTGGACGACCCTGATGAATTTTCCAAAGCTTTTGATGATCTTATACGACCTGTAAGATAAAGAGAATTGATCAAAGAAACCACTGAGTTGTGCCCAATGGGAGAGTCTCCGATACTTTAGTTAGTATCAGCACATATTTTTTATATATAGATAGTAGTTTTTAGTAGTAGTTTTTGATGTACCTTAGCAAGTGAGGTAGAATGTCCCTTTTATAGGTAGTCGAGATAGCCGTTTTGCTCATAAATATATTCCTTTACATAATTACAAGTGGTTATTTCATTGTGTGTAACGGTTTCTGTCTTGATGGGAGTTTAAGGCTGGTAAGTAATGATCATCATTAATATGCTAAATGTACTTGAGCAGTTGCATCTTTTTCTATGATGGTCTACTAATGACACAAAGTCGCCCATTAAGGTGGATGACCTTGATGAATTTTCTAGACCCATCAGTAAGTATTCTACATTTTCTCATATTGCCTCTCACAGATAGAATGTTGATGAAACTCACATGGTAACGTTTTACAAGAACAAAAAACATTAGCAGAGATTGATGACAAGGGATAGAGATTTTGTGCGTTGTTCTTTACGTTATCATTCTAATAAATGATTGTTGACAATTGATGGAGAATAAAAACGCACCATCATCTAAAACGAATAGAGAGACGCGTCCATATAAGCTATCGTCCACAATATCAAAGATTCAACACTTAGTAATTTTTAGCCACTTTCGCTAGGTTTATTACACAAATCCACTGTTACAAAATGTGAGATTAAGTACCTCGCAATTCACTCCCACTCACCCCACTAAACACACACGTCTTCATGAGAGTAGTGGCACAAAACAAGCAGACCCACTCAAGACCCTCTATATAAAGGCAAGACTTCACCAAATCGAAGGTACATGAAACACTTTTCTAACTCTTATACTTTTGAGAGTTTATGGAGATCCTAAAAAAAATTCTGACTTAGGCATAGGAGGGTCCTTAGCCGGCACTACACCGATACATATATTCTGATACCGTGGACTTTCTTATTTAGGTCTTCAATTTGTCACCAGGTACAGAACATACAGCATACTAATTTCATACTTCATCAACAATGTGTAGTGTCATATTTATGGATACAAAGCCACACCTTCATTAAAGGTCACTACCCTCCTAACAATTGGATCCTTTGCCAAAAGGTGTGGCTCTTCACCAAGAGTCATACCCTTACACGAAAAGTCGCAATTTTTCATTATTGATTGGATCGGGTCCACTATGGGCATACTTTGTGTTCAATCTAGCCTAATATTTCAAATATTTTCACTTATTGGGATGTATAACTATGTATCTAAATTTTATTTTTGGTTTCTAGAAAAAAGAAGAAAGAAGATAGAATTAGGTCAAGAAACGTATTAAAGTTTGATCCAATAAATTGGTGTTGTGTGGAAATTTCTAATTACCCCTTAGTATAACTGACATGACATTCCACACTAATAAAAGTAGGTCAAGTAATACAATTTTTTTTTTCATGTATTTATTAGCATTGAGTATACGTTTTACTTTAAGAATACCTAATAATTATTCACATTATAGAATCTCCAAATTATTTTGTATGATGTCTACACATTTCATTACATTTACCCTTCAATTTTATGCAGGAAGATCGTAGTGAATTTAGATTTAGAGATCATACTATTTTTAATGGTTCAAAGTGGTATGAGAAACCATATATAGTCGAGTCGATACCTGAAACGAATACCAGAGACAAAAAGGCAATGGCTATACGGTCCCCAACCCCCTCTCTCTACTGAAGTATCTCTTGGAAATTTAGCCACTGTAGTTTAACTAAGTAATGACCCGTTCGAGGATTCCATATGGCTTTTAGCATCTTGTACGGCCATTAGAGGCAAACGGAGAGAGAGAGAGAGAGAGAGATTAGCAATAGCATTGAGGAATGCAAATTCATAGATGAGGCTAGCCAGCACAGCATAGTCAACCCATGGCCCAGTTGGGCTGAAGCAGCAACTTTCCAAAGTCCAAACTTTATAGGCAGTCATCTGCGTGAATCCTCATCTCCTCCTTCCACCACTTAGCTAATGTTTTATATGTTCGCCTTTCGAGGATTTGAACAGCTTTAATGGTGTCACCTTAAGTGGTTCACATGCATGCGTGTAATGTAATGTATATCAGCCTTACATTAAATATTACTATATATACATATTTATATATATATTTGGACCACGTTGCATCCTCTGCAAATTTATCTTTAGCCAATCGAGCAACTGCAACCTGTGATGGAATTATTTGCCTAGTGATTTGCATTGAAAATTAAGGCCCTTTATGCCGAGATGATATAAAGAACCTTATGTCCATAAGTCCCCTGCACTGATGCTTAGTCAAACCTTGAACTCGTTCCCTTTTTTAAAAAGTGTCCTTAGGTCACAATAAAGAACTCAAAAATAGTTTGTACGATAAAGAACTCGATTCTTTAGCTTTTTTTTTTTTTTAATTACTTAGGTGCCCAAAACACTTTAAAGTACCAGACTATTCCCTCGTGATAATTAAATTCTTATGTTGCCAAATCAATAATTGGTGATCGGTTGTTACTTGTTAGGCTTAAGTTGTGTGCTTTATGCCTCTCAATTTTTTTCTAAATTATAATCTATCTATTAAGTGTCCGTTTGGAAAGTGCGTTTTGAGCATTTCCCAATTATGCATTTTTGGATGGTAGGTTCTGTGCACTGTTCATAGGACCAACAAGTACTTTTTTCCGCAAAATTTTCATTAAAACTGGGTCCCATGACACTATTCACACATTTAAAAATTATTTTATTACAATGTTTTCAATTTTTAACAATAAACAATATCTTAACAGACTCTTAAGTTTTTCATAATTGGAAGCTTCTAGTTTATGACTTTTGTCACGTGACTTAACGGTTGGGTGAATGCATCCATTAAAAGTGAATTGATGGGCCTTATTGTATTAGGAAGTAACAACAGAAAATGAACAAATACTTCTTTAACTGAAAATTGTGATTAAAAGAAATAAAACATCAATTACAATAACTAACGCATTGAGGCATTTGTTAACCAAGAATGTGGCTTCCCTATAATGGTTTTGAGCAATAGAGACGACAAGATACTGACATGCGTCTTAAAATGGATAAATGTCAGCTATGTGTTCAATCCTGCGCTTTTTTACATAGAGAAAAGTCTCACCCGTTAATCAAACCCCTAGTTTTATTTTTGGCGAAACTACAACGTTAGTCCCTTAAGTTTACCTTGTGTGTGCAATTGGTCCCTCAAGTTTCAAGTGAGCACAATTAGTCCCTTAAGTTTTAAAATTGAATTGTATTGGTCTTTTTACTAACTGGCGTTAGTGATGTTACTTACGTGGTTAACAGAACAATGACTTGGCATTATTTTGAATGACGTGGTTTTTTTTTTATTAATAAAAATTACAAAATAAATTAATGTAAGAAATTTGCACAGCGGTAAAGGGGGAGACTGACAGCCACCAGCGACAGCCCAAGACTAAAATCAAAATTAAAAAACTCTATAATTTCTTTTTCCCTTAAAAAGGTCATCACCTCAAAATTCACAAACCCAACAAACAGTAACAACAAGAAGCCCCAGTTCTTTATAGATGATAGGATGAGAGAATGATTTAACAGAAACAATAAGAAAGAAACAGGATCAAAGACCAAGATGGCGTGTTTAGCGGCAGGGACAGGGGTCGATGGTTGTTCTCACACAGTACGAGGAGGAAGCTTGTTGTCTTTGAGATCGGAGGCTTTGTTTTTTCCGAAGGTATCAGTGGTACGGATGGGTGAGGCAAAGGGTTTGTCGGTGAAAGCGATGGCGGTGGTGCTGAAATTCAAAGGGACGCAGAGGAGAGAGAAGCATCTGACGAAGATGATAGAGAAGAAGCCGAATGAATCGTCGGCGAAAAAGTTGCTGGAATCTGAAGAAGCTTTAACAGAGATACGTAGAGAACAAAAGGAACGAAGAGAATGAGAATTGGGGCTTCTTGTTGTCACTGTTTTTTGGGTTTGTGAATTTTGAGGTGATGACCTTTTTAAGGGAAAAAGAAATTATAGAGTTTTTTAATTTTGATTTTAGTCTTGGGCTGTTGCCGGTGGCTGTCAGTCTTCCCTTTACCGGTGTGCAAATTTCTTATGTTAAATTTATTTTGTAATTTTTATTAATAAAAAAAGGCACGTTATTAAAAATAATGTCAAGTCATTGTTCCGTTAGCCACGTAAGTAATATCACTAACGGCTGTTAGTAAAAGGACCAATACAACTCAATTTTAAAACTTAAGAGATTAATTGTGCTCGCTTGAAACTTGAGGGACTAATTACGCACACAAGATAAACTTAAGGGACCAACGTTGTAGTTTCACCTTTATTTTTTTGGAGAAAAAATCAAACCCTTGGTTAATTGGACAGAATCTAATATTACAATGTTTAAAAATTTTACAAATTGACACCATCAGATTTTTTTTAAGTCGATCTTATGTTAGATATTTTAATTAGGATTTTTCAGTGGACCTTATCTACATATTATTTGTTTAAATTGGATTCATTTATTGACACTGTTGGCAAACTCTCCTACCTCATTCTGTGAGTACTCGCTAACATGGTGTAATCATCCTGGTAGATTGTGAGGATTAGGAGGTAGGCATTTCTTCGGAAGTTTTTAAATGGCAATATACAAACAGTCACTCGAATCAATTGGCATAACTTAAAAGATCAAAGAGTACTGTAAAACTGTCTCCAAGTCCAGCTACGTATGAGTGTGTCCCCCCAAATCAAGAACGAAATGTCTTAGTTTGTATTAATGGTCCAATGGTACACTGACGAAATGAACAAAAAAACCAAACCCATAAGTAAGATTTGAAAGTAATTTTAATGCAGAAAAGACTAATCGATAGTCATTGCCAGTTTGCCACCCCTTTTCAGATGGTTAAGGAACTGATGGGAAAGACTTTTTTGGCTCATAAAAGTTGCACATAAAAGACGTATCCAGTTGCTCTGTACATAACTATCTATGAGTATTGTTGATTGCCAGAGGGTTCACAGTTCACATTGAGCGAGAAATGCATGCATATCCACCAACACAAACGAACTTCATTGCTATTCTTATCTCAATTCATTTAACTAATACAAAAAGGCAGTACATCTTAATCAATTTCTCCCTCCTCTACCTCATTTACAGGATTACTAGGTGGGTCCACTTCCTCCTCTTCATCCTCTATCATGAACAAACCAAGTTTTTCCAGGGCGTTTGAGCCCCCAAACTTGAAACCACCCAGGCCATCCTGTGAGTGATCTGGGCTTGTCTCATCTGCAGAACTTGGTAGTTGCTCAGCAGGGGCAGTACAAAGCATGTCCAAGTCTTTAAGAAACCGAGAATTATCGTTGATTTCAACAGTCTTTTCCATCTGCAAGAGTACCAGGGTATATTACAATAAAAAACCAAGGAGAAATAGTGCCACATACACATGCAAGATATAATGTTCTTGTTTACCTGCAACAATGCCTGCCGTGCAGCTTCTCTCTCAAGCTCCCTCTTCCGTCTGGCCTCAGCAGCAGCTTCTGCTTCCGCTCGCCTTCGAGCGTCTTCAGCAGCCTTGGCTTCTGCTTGTAATTGTGCTCTTTCTGGATCCATGATTTAAAAATATGTTTTACTAACAGAGGAATTCTATACCACAGTTTAATCTTCCCCAGAAACAAAAGCAGATAAACATAAGCATGGAACATATTCAAAGCATAAAGTCACAACCTTTCCGTTCCAGTTCCAGTTCCTCTTTTTCCCGTCGTAATTTCTCCTCAGGATCCCACTTCCCACCCTGATTTGATCAAGATCAAATTGTATCCGATCATATCCAGACAGGGTAATACTCACAAAATGGAGAGATGCAAATATTGTAAAATTTCAAGCAGCCCAAATCCATAACCAACCTGTGTAAGTGTCTTTTCTCGAGCTTTCATGATTGTATCAGCAAATCGGTTCTTTAAAAGAGCAGCACGATAAAGCTTCTGAGGGGAGACCTGCCGCCTCTTAGTTGGAGCACTTTCCCCTACAATGTTTAAGGGATGATCAGTTAGAAGCTACTCTAGGATTAATAGGACAGTTTCCTTGCCGACTCTTAGGCTTACCATCTTGACAGTAATCTGAGTCCACAGAACTTGGCTTTTGCTGGGAACTCTGTTCCACTTGATCCAACCCACTAACAGATTCTGTACGAAACCATGCATTAGCAGACTACAGCAGTGATGTATTACCATAAAAAAGCAGTAATGTAAATTTTATAGCCATAGTCCAGCTTGAAGAGCACCTAAATTATCCTATGCCAACTTTGAGGGCGCATAAGATAGTTTCAGTAATAATTGAAAGTGGCCAGCAATTAAATAAACGGTCAGTCGTAAAGCTGCAAACGATCACAGTGGACTTGGATGCTGAGGTTTATTCTTAAAGAAGTAATACAGCACATAACATATATGTTTCAGGAAATGCAAAGGAAGCAACTGTAGCCAGTTTCTTCTCCCCCTGGCCATTCCTCAGACACTGCATTTGCTAACCTTCTGCCGAACTTGTTCTGAATATAACACTTAAAGTGCATCACGATTCATAGGCTTTTAGAGAAATTTAAAGAGTTCAAATGCTGATAGTGGCTTTTAATGGACAAATAATTTCTAATGCTTTTAATAGGAACAGAAGTCTTTCAATACCCATTTCTTCTCTTGCAATGCTAGCAGTCCTCCCGACACATGGATAGAACATCATAGAGGCATGGAATGCATATATGTGTGAGTGCCTGTTGTGGGGGGGTGGGGTGCAGGGGGAAAAGAGGGGGGGGGGGGGGGGGTGTGTGTGTTTTGGGGAGAGGGGTGTGATGGGGAACGTAAGTGGCAGCCCACTTTAAAGACCCATAAGAGGTGAGGGAAAACTGGTTCTAGTGCTCTAGCATTAATTTGGGAAGTTTCAGATGATAATGAGCTCTCTTTAGCAGTCCTCCCAACACATGGATTGAACATCATAGGGGCATGGAATGCATATTAGTGTGAGCGTGTGTTGGGGGGTGTGTGGGAGGGGGAACATGAGTGGCAGCCCACTTTAAATACCTATAAGAGGCAAGGGAAAACTGGTTCTAGTGCTAAAGCATTAATTTGGGAAGATTCGGATGATAACGAGCTCTCTTGGGACCTTGCTTAGTCATTCTAAAGTTCAATTAAGTTTTATTTTATTGTTTATTTTTGGTTGGATCAGTTTTAATTAAGTTCTACTAGAATAAGGGCAATTGTCCTTGGCTGTACCAAAAGCCCACGAGTCTTATTTTATGTTTTGAGCCATTTTCCTATTTGGTTTAAATGTTATTAAGTCCTTTTTGGTTTGTTATTAGTATTCCTAATCATTCCAGGAATAGGTTATTTAGAGTCCAAGTCCTTCTAAGAAAGGATTTAACAATAGCCTGTATAAAGACTTTATTGTAGTCAGTAATATTCATAGTGAGATTGATTCTAATTAAATTCCAACAGCTTATTTTACCCTCTAAGGGTGTCATTGCTTAGGAAGACCTAGGTGTGATTGCCTATTGTTTTATTTATCTTCTCTTTGTTCTATCTTGTTTCAGCCCTAAACAGCCATCAAGATTAATTCTTTTGTAACCTAAACCCTTAAAAATCAATTCTAATCAAATATATATATATATATATATAAATTAAAAAACAAAAGCCTTCCAAAACTCATCAAGAAATCAAATATAGTGCTGAATTCTTAAAGATCCTACATCACTGTTACAACTTTACAAATTCATCTATTCAAGCATTATTTTATGGGGCTTACATGTGAAGTAATATTGAAATAAAAGTGGTGTGACCTTAGAGTTCTAGTTTTATCTTTCCTAAGGTTAAAACACTTTTAATTTGGGTTTCTATTTGATAAGTTATGATCTATTTTGTATTTAGAGGCAAAATTGTCAGCAACTTGAATTAAGTGTATAATTTATTTGTCTAGAATTTTCTAGGAGATCTCTTAACTATCTTAGGTTATATTTTCTTTGAGTCCAAGTTTGTATTTTATTATCTTAGGTTTTATTTTCGAGTCCAAGTTTGTATTTTATTAAGTTTTAATCAACTACTAAAACTAGGAATTTTTCCATTATTAGTACAAGAAACACCCCTTAAATATATTTGTGATCAATGTGCTCAAAGAAGGGATTGAGTTTATCTATCAAGGAGCATTGGCCTTATTATTCTTTTATTCCTTTCTCTTCTCTTCTCTTCTTTTCTTTCCTGTGGTACTGTTCACAGGTACCATTCACATCACCCTTGGACACCATAAAACTCTATTTTTTCCTCCTTCCTTGCAAGTTGCAACCCCAAATGTGCTCATTCTTTTACCTATCAAAACCACATACTTTCTTCTACCAAATAGCCATCAAACCACATTTTAATTCCTAACACAACCCCATAACCCTTTCTTCAGCCATTCAAAACCACAGATCCACAAAATACTCCTACCCCTAAACCCTCCACAAAAACACAGATATATTCCCAAATTTGTCCTAAGTCAAGTTCTAAAGTCCCAAAAGAACATACAAATAAATTCCCCAATTTGGCCTACATCATGTTCTAAACTGTCCCCCCCCCCCCCCCCAAAAAAAAAAAAGGCTATTGTCCTACAAAAGAAAAAAAAAGTTAGTAAATACACAAAAATCTCTTTTTGGCGATAAGTCAAATTATAATCTTCTTGAAATGCACGCAAGATCAAGAATCAGATGTGAGTTTTTTTTTGGGTTTGGGGGGGGGGGGGGGTGGTAATCCCAAGCACATATAGCATAAGAGCATTTTTTTTTTTTAAGGCTAAATTGCAAATTACACCCTCACTTTGACTAGAATTCAATTCAAGCCTCTAACTTCACTTTTGTTCATTTGAGTCCTTTAACTTTTCAACTAATTCAATTTAGGCCTTCCATTACTCTCTGTTAAAAAGCATTGTTAGAGACCTTTAAAATTACTTTATTATTATTATTATTATTATTATTTTAGAATAAAAAAAAAAGGAAAGAAACGAAACAAAATGGAAAAACAAAAGAATAATAATAATAGAGTGATTAGGATTGGCAAACCTGAGAGAGTTGAGATTTGATAGAGTTGGTAGAAAGAGTAGAACGTGAAGGAGGTGAAAGATTAAGAGACTCATTACGAATAAAGACTGTAATACTTAACTACATGATAGTGATAAGAATGTCAAAAATTTCCTCCTCTGCAAGACTGATAGGTCTTCTCAGGCTCCAATATAATCATCGTCATCTGCCAAATCACTTCTCTTGTAGTTCTAGCTGTTATAGTCCAAATGTTTGCTGCCCAGATATTCGTAATTTCTCATCTTCTTCTCTTTTTCCATCCTCCACAACCAAAACACCTTGATCTCCCAATTATTCCATTCAAAACCAAAATCCACTTGCTCAAATGCCCAACCAAACACAATTAAACCTTCTACTTCTCACACATTCAGATTCAAACCTAATACCCACTTCAATTTCACAACTGGGTTTAGGTTGTTCCTTGTGAAGACCTCACAGCCCACACCCAATGCAAACTTTGCTAAAAGGGTGTTTGATAAGCAAAATGACACCCCTTTTTAGTAATAATTGTTTATTTCCATTTCATATTCTTAAATAAAAATAAAAATAAAAGTACTTTTAAGGGCCTCTAGCGGTGTTTTTTTAACAGAGACTAATGGAATGCTTGAATTGAATAACACTCTATTTGTTTCGATGAAAAACCTTGTGTAAAGATAGTTTTCCGTGTTTTTCAATGTTTGGTAACATAAAAAAAAATGAGTCAAAGGAAAACTATCTTTGCTCAACAGAAAAACTATGGCTTACTTTTAGAGATTGTTTTCCATGGGATTTTTTTGGAAAACAACTTTATCTCACACCAAGTTAAATTAGAGGCTTGAATTGAATTTTGGGTAAAGTTAGAGAGTGTAATTTGCAATTTAGCCTTTTTTAAATACCAATATTTTTATTTTGTCTAAAAAATATGTACCATTTTGCAAACTTTCATCTACTATGGGTGGGAGCTGTAACAGTATTCCTAGGATTCACTTTAACATAGATGGTCTGCTCTTCTTCTTCTTTTAATTACCGTAGGGAACATTTTTACATTTTTAAAGAAGAGCTCTTTTTTTTCATGCAATAGGTACCAATTTTTATCTCCTTTACACAAAACTTACACATACAAAATGAAAATGGATTTTGGAAACAAGAAAATATACTCACGATTTACTTCAAGAGGATCACCAACACTAGTCTTTTCATCTAATTGAGCACCAGACCCCAAGATTTCTGGTACCTGAAGAACACAGAGTACATAGAATGCAGGTTGAACATCAATCCATCCACAAATGAGCCCAAAGCAGCAAGTAGAGCATTGTAGTTAGTTAACAGGGGGTCAAAATCCCATATGAATGGTATCCCAATTCAAATAATTATAGGGATCACCCAAAAAAAAAAAAAATTAACAGATTGAACCATCAAATACCTTTGATTTATTTGCCAGGCTTGAAGCTTTATCACCATCAGATTCACTTTCAGAAGAACCGCCAGAGCCTGAATCTGCAGACAACACAAGATACAGCCATAAATAAATACAGCAATAACCACCATGAAAAAAAAACAAAAATGAAAAACAAGGGATTTCATATATTGTATTTCTTGTATAAAATAATTAAAAACTACTTAGAGCCCAACAAAACAGCAAAAATCCCCAAGTAGGCAAGTAATTTGTTTTAGTAAAGACTAAATGCCTTCAGATCTAATAACATTTCCATGTTTATGTCATTCCAATGAGAAATCAACAAGATGTTTTCTTTTGAATGAAAAGCCTATTTGGCATCAAGATAAAGACTGCTTAATTGTGACAAAGACTTCTAGATATGTTCTGTGTCTCCCATAACCATAACAAATTTAATGCGTCCTCTTCAATCAACATAGGGGCTCAAATATCATTTCAGATGTATGAGACCAGAAGTGGATTATGATTTGTTGCTCCTACAATTGCATTTCCTAATGATTTCTCTCTCAGAAGGATGAATTTTGAGAAAGACCTATCCAAGATAGATGACAGAAAGACAAACTCAACTTACCACCAGAGCTGCCTGCACTGATACATTTACTGCTTCTATGGGCTGTATCCTTTTCTATCTCCACAGGAGGGTAACTTGAGATGGGGGGCTCATTTCCACCAATGTCAACATCTTCATCACCTGGGTCATTCCCTAATGCACAATACAGGAAGAGAAACAAGTCATATAAAGTACTGACGAGCAATTCAGAAGTTCAAAAAAAAAAATTATATATATAGATTTTTTTGGCGGGGGTGGGGAAGGGGGGAGTAGTTGGGTTCGAACCTCAGTGCCCAAGCACCATAAGAGGTGCTGGAACCACTGAGGTATCCCTCAAACCCCATCATATTTTATATATGCAACCAAATGAGGGAAATGAAGGAGAATGTGACCTTTGCAGGGTTGCATTGATGAATTGCTTGGCCCTGATTCATTCAACAGCTGCTTAAAAGAATATATAAAAATGCGTTTGTCAAACATACAGCAGAGAAGGCATAGAAGAACATCAAATACTTTGGAATAGAAGGAAGGCTAGTATCATACCTCTATTTCACAAGGTTCAGCTATTGGATGGTTCTTTAGTTTCTCTTGCAAATAGTCATCTAAAAGCTTCCGCAGGGTGAACAAGGTATCATCACTAAGATCATCAATATCAATCTCAATTTCATCCTCTCCACATTCCCTTCCATTGGAACTATGCTCCCTCAAGAAATCAATGATATGTACAGGTATTTCTCCAAGCAAAGACTCCAATTCCCTACCTAAACTGCGCCTCTCCTCAGCTGTCATTACATGCTTAACAGGCTTTTGCACAACTTCAACGGGCATTGAAGTGATTTTCCTCTTTTTTGAGGGAGGGGTCACTTTTTTAGCAGTTTCCGTGTCTTCACAAGGGCCAGATTTTGCTGCTAATAGTTGGGCATCAGTCTTGGGTAGTTTTTTCTCAATGGGTTTCCATCTCACTTCAAAATATTTATTAAGAGTATCAGCCATGAGGTGGACATCATTTCCAGGTGGATTGTAGGTCATCGCATTGGTGAAGGTAAGCCTAACATCAGCATGAAAATCCAATGGGCTGGAGTAAGCTCCTGAAGCTAACTTATTCTTTATTGTCCCAAAATCCATAGGATGCTTAATAACAGTGTAATAATCCGGAATATTCAACTTCACTGCATCAACAGGGGTGTTGAAAACCCATGAATGCTGATGGGACATCAATCGTTTCAACAGAGCCTCACACTGTTTCATCAAAATTGCACTTGCAGTTGCAGTGCTTGGCGTGGTCTCAAACCTTCCAGAAGTACCACGATTCAATCCTTGTTGTTTCTGACTTGCCGTATTCAATTTCTTTCCAGGCCCAGAAGTCAATGTTGATGATTTTTTCAAACTTTCTGCCCGTGGCCCAACTTGGCCATTACTACAGCTAAGAATATCACTAGAAGATGACACAGTGACAGCATTAGTCCTTTGTGATTCAACTTTCTTCTGAAGTATCCGAATCTGTTGAAGTTCCATTTTTAACCTATGTATTATTTCCTTTCTTTCAGATGGCAACATATTTGACAGGGGAAGGACTTGTGTAGGGACACCAAAGGCATCACAATTATTGGAATTTAAACTAATACATTTCCTCATTGGGGCACTTGAATCCTCTGAAGCGGTTATTTCTGTGTCAATTCGCCCTGAGCTACCAGAACCCTCTAATTCACCCGCCCTCCCAAACGCATTAGCATAGTACCCACCAGGGTATCTATTATTCTTCTCCACCATAATAACCAATAATATTTGCTCTTTCTATCCAATCAGCCTACAACAGTGACTGCCAACGTACAGTTCAATCAATTACTTCTGCATATACTAATCATGGAAGTAAAATTACCACCTCAAGTTGTCCAGTTAACCTTATACTGTACTTCCATCTTCCACAAGCAGACAATAACACATCGTTTTGTTGCTGATAAGAGTAGGTAAGAAAAAAATATATATATTAAATTCTTCAAAACTTTAAACCCCGCCAAAACGGATCCAAAAATTTTCATTTAAAAAAAATTCCACTCAACTTCAGCTCATATTACTCAAAATTTTCATTTTGTTAAAAAAAAATATTTTACAAGCATTTCTATAAATTTCTACATTTTCTCAGCAACCAAACAGAGGATAAACAATAAAGTAATGAATTTCTTTGATTTATCACAATCGTTGCAAATCACAGAGATTAATGAGAACCAAAAACAAGATAATTTAATTAACAAGAGGGCAAACACGGTAAAAATTTACTCTCTTTTTTAAGTTCCAAAACTCAAAATTTCAACTCCAAAGCTTTCTACAACAACAAAACTGAACAAAAACCCTAACCTCAAGCACCAAGCAACTTCTCAAAACAAACAAAAAACAGTAGGAATCAAAAAAAAAAAAAAAAAATCCAAAACCCTAATCAAAACAAATTACCGAATAGTTGTTGCTGTTTTATTCGCCGCAACTCCTTGCAACCTCAATTACCAAAACATTTCGCCCAAACGAGCTCCGAACAAAACCACGGCGATGAATTCGGGACCAGAACTAGCCGTAGATCAAAGAATTTAAGCACAAGTAAGCCAAACAAAGCAAGAAGCAAAAACCCTAGAAAATGATAAAGCTTGCTGAGAATTTAGAGAGAGTTATGCGAGAGCCCTAGAAATTTGATTGGATTTGAAGTAGAGGCTCAAGTAAAGAATTTTGATTCATAGTTTGGGGAAAAAATAAAAATGAGTTTTTTATTTGAATAAAGCTTCGAGACTGGTGTGTGTGTGTGTGTGTGTGCGGGTGTGTGTGTTTATTTGAGAAAGGGAAGTACGAGACTTCGGTCTCTAGTCTTTCTGCTGAAGCCCACGAACATTCTTCTTACGAAACCCTTAAGGCAATATCCACCGTTGGATTGTGGACCCCAATGTAAATCCTACGGATTATGTGTAATTCGAAATCTTAACCGTTTGATTATTGCTCAAAAAAAAAAAAAAACGTTTGATTTAGTACGAGGGTCGTGTATCATTTTTTTGAAATGCTAGTGAATGAATTTTAGTGATAGACCCTATATTGTTCTAGAAAAACAAAATTAGGCCCTAAATTTATAATTTAAAAAATATATATATCTTAATTATATATATAAGGTTTAAGGGGGAAAAAAACTTAAAGACAACCTAATAAAAATATATCTTTAACTTCACTTAAAATGCTTACAAAATATAACATTTTCCTACTAATCTATGTCTTTCAAACAAATTTATCTAAATTTTTTTTTAAAGAAAAATTATGACACTAAACATATAAAAATAAAATAAATCTCATTGTACCTGCAAAGCGCGTGTAATAAGGCTAGTTTGTGTGTATATATATATATATGCGCCCTGAAATACGATGCAAATTATTGATTCTTTGATTATTTCATCTTAGAAAATAAAAAATTTGGTTAATTTAGAAAAAGATCACACTTTATATTTGAAACTATTAATTACATTATAATATCCACGAGCATTATTGCAATGAATATTAATAAATTAAATTTTAGACGAGAAAATATCACTTTCAAAATCTGATGTTAGTATCAAACTCACCCCTTTCCAACAAAGCATTTGAAGTAGTGATTTATTTAGTTATAAGTTCATCTCATCTAGCACCATCTACAATCAAAAGGTTTCGAAATAATTCTCCTTCTCTCTCCAACGGAATTCTTACCCTCCTTTTTAATTAATTTTTTGTGTAGATATAAGTGAAATATATTATATAGGTTTTAAAATATTTCAATAAAAATAGGGATGAGTATCTCTTGACGCACACTTCTCAAAGAAAAGTCCACAATCCTCCGTAGTTGGATTTGTAATAATGGAACTTGCTCAAAATACAAAAAAAAAAAAAAAAATTGATGGCAAAAATATATTATTAGAAATATAAGATTTGACCCTTACAAATAAATAAATAAATAAAAGGAAAATTACAAATTTTCACTCTAAACTATCACCCTAATTACATTTCAACTTCTAAACTATTGAAATACATGATCGACCTTCCCTCCCCATTTTAAATAAAAACCTCTTTTTGTTGTTAATTTTAACGAAATCTTGTATTGAAATATCAATTTACCCTCAGCCATCTATTTTGTAGAAAAGTAAATTAGTCATTTAATGATAATTTTTGTCAGACTTAATACCAAAACAAATGGTAGGGATGGCATTAAAACAAAGTTATAAGTTTGGAAAATCAATTATGTATTTCGATAATTTAGTGAGCTAAGTTTGATCAGGATAATAGTTTATGATGGAAAAATGTAATTTGTACTAAATAAAAATGGTAAAAATTGTGTCATTTACAAGTACTTGCAAAATTTGGGAGAAGTGGAGAGTGAAAAACTATAGATTTTTGCTATATTGATAGTGATACAATATTATTCCGCCTAATTAATAAACCTTTGGATATAAAATATATGATAGGACAATTTGTTCAAAAAAAGAAAAAGAAAAGGCTGGGTTACTCTAAATTTCTTTGACTTGGTTGACATAATCTCTACTTTCAACAAAACTTGTAGTCCCATTCTCCAATCTTGCAACAAATCCCTTGAAATCTATCCATATATGATGTAACTATTGATTATATTGTGGTATGTAATTGTGACGAGACTCATGACTAATACCAAATATGATGTGTCGCAGACCTCGTGGTTTTCATTGCCAGCCTTACAATAGATGTAGTTGATGCTGTCGCATAAGGCTCCAAGTAAAAAAAATGCCTTCAAATTTTAACTAATAGGTTTTTTTTTTTTTTAATTAATTAAGCCAAAATATTAGCTAACAAATAAAATAATTTTTTTAATCAAATGAAAGATAAGAAAAAAAGAGAGAAAAATGCTAGGTCCACAATATTTTTCACAACATTTTTACAAAAATTCTTAATTAACAAATTGTTACAGGCCGTTATTGATGGCAAAAAAATAATTCTAGTTGTGGGTTCATATTAGAATAAGTAACAATTTAACACCTACAATTTGTTGTGAAAAATATTGTGAATGTAGCACTTCTCAAAAAATAAAAAAGAGAGCAATACAAAGTAAAATAAAAAAGTTCACAACATTTTTCACAATAGTTGAGTTGACAAAAGTTTACCAGTTCTCACTAAGATCCACCACTAACATCATTCTTTTACTTTCTGCTATTAATCTACCACATCAATAGGTGTGAAAAGTTTTGTCAAATTTTTTGTGTATATGGATTTTCTAAAAAATAAAAAAAATTATGTAGTTCATGTTAATTAGTAATAATTGTGTATATAAAACAAGATAATAGAGTTTAAGTAATATTTAATTTTTCTTTAAGTTATATATATATATAAGGCCTCAATGTTAGTTTCGCCTTAGGTCCCCAAATACATCAAGCAGCTCCTGATGGCTTTTAAACTGAAGTCATTCGCAAGTTGTTCAAAGTTCGAACTCGTTGAGGCAGCTCTACAAGTCATCAAGCTGAAATGGAGTTTACAAAGATCACATGATTGTCTACGTGCTTGATATTAAAACCCACGTGTTAATTAGAAATTGATGAACCAGAAAATGTATCATCCAAACAACAATAACTGAGCAAAACCTTCAACAGGTTCTGTAACTATTGATCATTAAAGATGATGAGCCCAATCATCTAATACGTTACAAAAGCAATAAAGTCTAGTTAATGATGATCGTTACTCATCGATCTTAAACTCCTATTAAACAGAGACTGTTACACACATGAAAATAATTACCTACAATTATGTACATGAAGACGTTTATGTGCACAACAGCTATTCAAATCACCTATAAAAGGGACAATCCGTCTTACTTGCCAAGATACGTCAAAAACTACTACAAAAACACTATCTATATGCAAAATATAGGGGATAATTCTAAATTGTTTTAAGAAAACACCCCACTGGTGTTTCTCCACCAAATTCTCTCTTTTATTTTGCAGGCATCCAAAGAAGATGTTGGCTCCGTTGGACGAATAACATACTGACGATTTCAAGCATCATCAGTTTGGCACCGTCTGTGGGGAGGACATATCTAAAACTAGTGCTCTAACTTGCTGCAAAAAATTTCCGTCCTTTCAATGGATCCCGATTCTTCAAACCAAATGGAAGAGCAAATCCGAACCCTTGTTGCAAGTGTAGAAGAGCTGACCAGGCAAAATAAGGAGCTGAGGCAGAGAAGCAACAATGCCCCACCCAAAATAGAGAATAGGGAACAACAAAGCAATAAAGACGAGAACAACCAAAGGAAAGATCATTCTAATGGAATTGAGTGTCCAAGCAGGATGGAAGAAGAATTCAAAAACATGAAGAAACGGATGGACGAGTTGAATAATGCAATAAAAGGAAAAGGTTAGAAGAATCTAGATGGGATGATCAAACAAACTGCGTCACCCTTTAAAGCTGATGTGCTAGACTTGTCACTATTGTAGAAGTTTAGGCTCCCACAACTCGACTCATTTGATGGTTTGAAGGACCCGCTTGACCATATTGAATCCTTCAAAAGTCTAATGAACTTGCAAAAAACTCCGAATGAAATAATGTGCAAAGTTTTTCCAACTGCTCTAAAGGGAGTGGCCAAGGTATGGTTTAGTAAGATTCCCCGTTCGACAATAGGAAGTTTTGATAAACTAGGTGAGGGTTTCGTCCGTCACTTCATTGGTGGGCAAAGGTATAGACAGCCCACTTTGCATTTGTTAAATGTGAGACAAAAAGCAAGAGAATCCTTAAGAATGTATGTGAAAAGATTTAACAAAGAAGTCCTGCAAATGGACGAGCAAAGGATTAGGTGTTGCTCACGGCCTTCCAAGCGAGACTAAGATCAGAGGATTTCCTGTTTTCAATAACAAAGAACCCGCTAGCAACCATGGCCGACCTATTGTTCAAAGCACAAAAATACATGAATGTAGAGGATGTCTTAGCCTCTAAAGAGATCACGAAAAGCCACACATGAGAAGGAAGTTATCGCCTAACAAACACGAATGAGATAGATTTGCCTTGTCCATGAAATGTTGAACACCTAAGAAAAAACAACTAGTAAGTGTTTTACTGTTTTTCCTACTTTTCTGTTTTTTTATCATCCTTTTTTGTATTTCATTACAGAATAAAGGTCTCCCTTGGGTAAAATACCATGAATACAAGATCTTGAGATTTCTCTTCCAAAAAATGAAGTGATCCTAGGATTTCTCTCTCAAAAGATGTATTGATCGTCTAGTGACACACAACGATCATGCCATCTAAAGACGATTGCCTAGAGACACGCAGCAATTGCAAAACAAATGCATTGATGTCCAGCGACACGCAATGATCATGCCATCAAAAGACTAATTGCCCTGCGAAATGCAGCAATCACAAATCAAAAGACAAACTACCCTGCGAAACACAGCAATTGCAAAATCAAAAGACAAATTGCCTTGTGAAACATAGCAATCGCAAATCAAAAGACGAATTGCTATGCAAAATGCAGTAATCGCAAATCAAAAGATGAATTGCCCTGCAAAAATGAAACAATCGCAAATTAAAAGATGAATTGCCCTGCAAAATGCAGCAATTGCAAAATCAAAAGATGAATTACCTTGCAAAACGTAGCAATCGCAAATCAAAAGACAAATTGCCCCATGACACACAGCAATCACAAAAAAAAAAAAAAATGCATTGATCATCCAATGACACGCAATGATCATGCCATCAAAAGACAATTGTCCAACGACATGCATCAATCGCAAAAAAAAAAAAAAAAAGAAAAAAAAAAGAAAGATGCATTGATCCTCTAGTGACATGCAACGATCATGCCATCTAAAGACGATTGCCTAGCGACACGCAACAATCACCAAAAAAAACAGATGCATTAATCGTCTAGCGACATGCAACGATCATGCCATCTAAAGACAATTTCCTAGCGACAATCGTAAACAAAATTGCCTAGAAAGGAACGGAATCTGAAGCAACATGGACGAATACAATGTATTCCTATAAAATTGTCCTCCTCTAGACGAACAATTTTGGAATAAGGGGGCAACTGATGAACCAGAAAATGTATCGTCCAAACAACAATAAATGAGCAGAACCCTCCATAGGTTCTGTAACCGCTGATCATTAAAGATGATGAGCCCAATCATCTGATATGTTACAAAAGTAATAAAGCCTAGTTAATGATGACCATTACTCATTGACCTTAAACTCCCATTAAGACAGAGACCGTTACACACAGAGAAATAATTACCTGCAATTATGTACATGAAGACATTTATGTGCACAACAGCTATCCAAATCACCTATAAAAGGGACAATCCATCTCACTTGCTAAGGTATGTCAAAAACTACTACAAAAACACTATCTATATACAAAATATAGGAGCTGATTATGACTTTATCATCAGAGGGCTTTAAGAAAACACCCCATTGGTGTTTCTCCACCAAATTCTCTTTTTTATTTTGAAGGCATCCAAAGAAGACGTTGGCTCCGTTGGACGAATAACATACCGACGATTTCAGACATCATCAGTAATTATTAAAATCAATTAACCCTTAATCTTCTTCTCCAAAAAAAAGAAAAGGAAAAAAAAAAAAAAAAACCCTTATTCCATAAGCTCAAGTTCATTTCAAGAATACTCTTCAACCAATGAGAATTAAACTTTAATATTTCTTGAACAAATTTCCTAAATTTCATTTGAGAAATGATAATTTTGTCCATGAGAGAGTCCTATTTAATGTGAATTTTTTGCTAGATTAAATTTATAATGATAATTTTTCTCATTTGGGTATTTTGTTTCTTCTGAAAATTTGATTTTTATTATGGTTGAAGTGTTTACACTGTCATAACCATCCAACATCTCAATATCGTTCAACTCTTGTTGACTAATAAGAAGTAAAAAAATAATCGAGAAAGCTTGATTTCAATATCAATATATTGTCATGTTTTAACAACAAAGAGACTATGATGTGTTTGGTATAGATGTTCGGAAAAGTTATGATTTTAATAATTACATAATGAAAATGGGTGCGAGAAAAAGTTGAGAGAATTATATAATATCTATAAAATAATGTTGTTTCACTAAGCTTAGTATCTTGTGATACTATAGTATTTTAATATAGAGTTTTTTTGTTCAAAAAAAAAAAAAGAGTTTTTAGGATAACTTTACAAGTATAACTATAATTAAATGAACATTGATAATTATTATTTTGAAATATATTTTAAATTATTTAAGAAGTGACTCCTCAAGAGGAGCATCACAACACCAAACATCCAAGCCAAAACTAAACTCCAGTACTATTACTCACTTCAAATTTATTAAATTGAGAAAATTTTGCCCACCTCCGTTGGCAGATTTTATGCATTGACAGATTTTATGCGTCAACAAACTCCAAAAAGGCATCATTAAATACTATAATCTTCCTAACATCCAATCCACCACTATGACAAAGGCAAACACTTTTTTCCCAACTCAACTCCTCCCCTAACCCCATCAATAGAAAATCACGTTGTAATTTCTCAATATGAATAGCTACATTTGCAGCGGTAGGTAATAATGACATGAAATACTTTGACAAATTACAAATAGTACATTTAAGAAGAGTAATTTTACATTCCTTCAATAAGTACATTTGTTTCCACTCCAATAATCACTTCTCAATTTTTTCAAAACAATATTCCAAATATACATTACTATGAACTTTGCAACCAAAGGTAAACCCGATTAACTTAAGAGCCCAGAAACTTAAGTTTTGATATAGAGGTCAAAAGCAGGGGGCGCCACCTTATGGCCAGGGTGGTCCCAGAATCACCATGACTACATAATAATTTAAAATTTTATATCTATCTAACCTTTAAAAAAAATTTGGAAACACCCTGAATTTTTTTTAGGCCAATAAAATTAAATTTTGGTCCATAATTTGACTAACTTAACAATATATTAAGGTCTTTCAAGCAAAAAGAATCACATGCTTTTATATTCTTTTAAGCTTATACTACAGCTTTACTTTTAGTTTTTGTTTTACTTGACACACTGTCATTGTACTATTTTTCCTCAAAAACATTATAATATATATTATACAACTAATTGGTCAAAGTCATGAAAATTTAGTTTTTTTCATTGTACAATTACTTTTCTTTTTTCTTTTTCCGATAATTTTGATTAGAAAAAAAAAAGTAGTTTTAGTTAATTAAGTTAATACACTTAAAAAAGTTACTTAATTTTTATATAACATCAATTAATTCATTATATATATAAAATAACTTTTTATTTTTATGATTATAATTAAACATGTGATTATCCATTCTAAGGAAATTTGATTAAATTTACACGAAAAGTGTCACTAAATATTATGTTTTTACATTTTGCTATCATATTATTAGTAATAAACTTATTATATTTTTATTTATATAATTTAAAATTTTATTAATTATATTATTTATGACGTCACCGGTTTGACCATCGATCGGATCTCGATCTGACCAAAAAACTAATAACTAGTTCATTTTCCGGTTTTTTCACTATACTGGTTTATAAAACCATGGAAAAAACCAAAAAAATAAAAATAAAAATGAACGAAAATCTGAAAAAAAATAAAAATAAAACCACTAACAAGACTCAAACCAAATGCCAATAGAAAAACTCAGTACAAGATCAATCTCATCTCAGACTAAGACTATCACTACTCCAACACCAACACAATTACCTTTTAATTCAACAAATATTAAAAAAGATATCCTCACTGCCTTAATGCCTCTCGGATTCACAAGTCATTAAATAATTTAAACTAAAACTAAATCAAACCTAAAGGCTAAAAGGAAAAAAGAAACTCACTTACTCTCCCCAGTCATCATTGTCTATTTCTGTTCAACAACACTAACAACAACCACAACTGAACTCTACAAGCCTTATTTTATAAAAATTTTTGTATTTGTGTGTTTTTTGATTGTTGTTGTTGTTGTCAATATATAAAATTTTCTTTTTAATAAATTGTATAATTTATGCTTGTTGAGGAACACACTGGAAAAAATTTCTAAAGCCACCACTTGTCAAAAGTATCGTAATTTAAGGGAGTGTTTGGTTGTATTGTTTAAATAACAATTTTCGTTATTTAAATAACACAAACACTATTTTATCTACACATATTTCTATAACACTTAAACAACGTCACTAGAATAACATTACTAAAACGAACATAAGTTATAACTTTTATATATATATATATATATATTTAAAGATTTTTTTTTTTCTCTGAAAAAGAGAAGGTGGTTAGCCCAAATGTTACCTATTGGCTATACGGACTTCTGGGTCTCTTTTGGATGTCTGACACAAGGCCAGGGTAAATAAATTTGAGCTTGTGAACATTTCCTTTTTGGATCATCAGCAATTCACGCTCACTTTTTAACTGTTTTCACAGACAAATGTTTACCTCCTATCTTTTTCAAAATCCAATCAATCTTGGATTTCTTTTTCTTATCGTTTTCCAAAAATTCATGCCAAACCTAACTAACCCAACCGTCCCTTTCTCCTCTCTCCCTCTTTAAAAAAAAAGAAAGCCCTAAAAACACACTCTCTCTCACTCCTTTTCATTTCCCCTGTAATTTCAAATTCCAAATGGAAAACCTCTTCCTATTCTTCCCAATGTTCTTCACGATCTATCTAATCGGCTACTTCATCGTTTTCCGGAACTGGAGCCCCAAGATCCGACCCGAAGCCGCCAGCTGCTTTATCTCCTTTGCTCACGGCACACCGGCGGTTTTCTTAGCCACCTCCGCCATACTCGCCGACTCGAACCGCGGGTTCGCCGCGCCGAACACCGAGCCCGAGAACTCAGTCCTCGACTTCAGCATTTCCTACTTCACCATGGACCTCTTCCACTACCTCGCCTTCTGCCCCGGCGACCTCCTCTTCATCGGCCACCACCTCGCCACGCTCTTCGTCTTCGTCACGTGCCGGTACCTCGTGTCCCACGGCGCGTGCGCCATACTCGCGCTGCTCGTCCTCGCGGAGCTGACCAGCGCGTGCCAGAACGCGTGGACGCTGGCCAGGGCGAGGAGGGACGACGTCGTTCTCGCCGCGAAACTGTACGGTCTCTTGTCCCCTCCCTTTTATGCATTGTATTCGATAGTGCGGGGTGTGTTGGGGCCGTGTTTGGTGTACAAAATGTGTGTGTTCTACATGAGTGGTGAGGCCAGCGGTGTGATCCCAATGTGGGTTTGGGTGTCTTGGATTGTTGTTGTTGTTATGGCTATTTCTGTTAGTATTTTGTGGATTTTCAATCTTTGGGTTGAGTTTTTTAGAGAAAGAACGGGAAAATTGGAAAAGAAAGTAACATAGAAAGAATGAATAAAAATTTGGAAATTATTAGTTTTTGTTTTTGCTTTTCAAGCAATGTATCAATGTATGTTTATGACTAGATTCTAGAAATATTCAATAATCTAGTTTTGTATCTTTGATGTGGTATTTTGGATGAAATGAAAGTGTTCACAAGTTTTATCTTTTTTATTGAATTCTTTGACTTTTGAGGAGTTAAGAAGAATGAATAATTGTTTTAATTGCGAGTTCCAGTTAGTTCAACTAGTAAAGTCTCTTGTGGTTGAATAAGAGACTTGGGTTCAACCCTCCACCTACACCAAAAACTAATTGATTTTTTAGTCTGATGATAAGGAGTACGGCATCAGAATTAGACACCATAAGTTGATACTTTATTAAAAGAAAAAAATTGCTTCAATTGGTTTAAGTAGTTTGGAAAGTGTCAATTTGGAGTGTATGCATAATGTATAAAATATAGTATTAACTTAGCTATTTCCTTTGTTAGCTTGCCTAAATTGTAGGAGATAAACCTACCAACAATAATATCTGGACTTATAATTAACATATAAAGGTATTAACTTTCTTGGGACATCAAAATCTAAGTATTGTTAACCGCAAATCTGAAACATAAGTAAGGTTTTTGTACCCTCCATGCGGGATCTGGAAATAACAAATAAAAGATAGTAAATAGTGACACTATTGTCTTCCAATACTTATATTTCCATGCAACAATATTCACAACTGATTATCAGTCCCCTCTATACTAGTCCAAAAATTCACCCCCACAAATCTCATCCTATTTGTAACAGCAAAATGTGCAAAAACCAATGAATCAAACAAACTCTAACATCAAATACAATAAAAATTCCAATCCAAATGAACCTAGAATACGTGAGGATAGCCTACACACGCGCACTCACATTTTTACTAATTTGGTAGAACTTAGATACGGTACCCAAGGAACTGTATCTAACTCTTTTGGATCCCATCACCATTGTAATCAGGATATCACTTGAATAACTTCCAAACAAATAAGCTAATTAGAATTGTGAATCTTTTTTGTTTTGGTAAGATACTTGCATCTACTTAAAAGAAGTTAAATTTTAATTATAGACCAAGGGCTAGCAGAACTAGGATCCTCTTTATTTCAATTGAAATGGAGGTAGTCCAAATTTTTGGCGTATGTAGGGGCATGTTACTTAATCCCCACCCAATCCCTTTATTGGGCAAGCTACTGCCTTGGTGCTGGTGATTACAGAAACATTGTCTGCTCTCTCACTAGGTAAGGGCAAGGGAAGTATTCTGTTGTATTTATACTAATATTACAAATAATGCATAGATCTGTACCATCGATGCTAAGAACAAACATATAGAGAATGGTTATTACATGACGCACATGAATATAATATGACAAACTTTATTTGATTTAATGGTGGCAGACTTCTATTGGTGTATGACATAATTTATATGATTTAACAGCAGCAGACTTCTCTTGGTGTGTTGAGCTTGGTTTAAGAGTAGAACTTGTAGGTCTTGGCGTCAAGTATGATGGTTCTTAGCCCTCCAATTGGTCCTAGAATCATCAGCAGGAGGCCCAGTATAATGCAGATCTAAAATTAAGTAAGCTGAATAAGTACTTGTTCTGAACTTTAAAGCAAATCAAAATACAACAAAGACAAGGAGGAGCTATCTGAATTGAACATACCCAGTTGGTACACCAAGATAAGCTAAACATCTTTGGTTTGTAGATGGCAAGCCACATGATACAAGGGATCTGAAGAATGATACAGGAAAGAGTAAGCATTGGTATGAATCCTTTATTGAAAGGCATTCCATTGAATAAGAGTCTCATATTCATAATTTTTCATTTTTGTTTTTAGATGGACGAATGAGGCTTACAAAGTATGTTGTAGGTGCAAATGCAAATCCTCCAAAGAATCCCAGAAGACCATCAAAAAAAGGGAAGGTAATGGCCACAAACATTGTGAATGCTGAATGACAGAAAACCTTATGAGAATAAAACCTAATCTGAGGATGTTTTTTCATGTTTAGGAACTCAATATCTGATGAGGAGGGGTTTTTACTTACCAACATATACAGTTCGTGCAGTAAACCGAAGTATTCTTGTGGGTCTAAAATGCATTTTCTTTACCAACACTGATTCTATCATGTCAAATACTGGCATTGCATATATCTACATTAACACAATAAAAGCAAAATCTTGATGAGCAACCAATTTAGTGGCTAGTCAATAGAAAAGAGCTAGTAGAAAGCACACCTGATAGCTGCCAATAACATGGATGACGACAAATGCGTTAGCTGCTATGATAAGCCCTGCAGGTTTCTGTAATGAGGTGAGGATGTTACCCTCAACAGTATTGCCAAACACGTAATATCCAATGAGAGCAACTGGGAAGTAGCACAAGGCCACAATAATATAGCCAAGAGCCGCTCCCTTCCACATAGGCCCCTTAGATGGTTTCTCAGGTGTAGAAGGAATTGTTGCTTGGATCTCTAAAACAACATTGTGTCCTGCATATGCAAAAGCTATGGTGCCCAAGGCACTGAAGAAGTCTAAGACTTTTCCTGATGTGGTTGAGTCTGGGTAGCTATAATCGACACCCTGCTGAACTCCCTTGTGGACAGAAGCTGTCCAGGCAATAGTAGAGTAACTGCACGACAACCACAATATCAAACCTGGTTGTTTTTTCAACAGCACATGTAAGTTTGAAATGTAACGGCCCTCCTGTAGAACTTCTCTTCTGCCAAAATGCATGTTTGTTTTCTTTGTTATTGTTATTATTTTGTTTACTTTTACGTCTTAGCATTTTGTTATCTCTTTATAACTCGTTAATACTTTTTCATTGCTAATTTAGCAGTCATTACTCATTAGCGTGCCAATTAACATATAACTCATTACATTTTCTTAGTTCTTTTTAATGACTATGTTCAAACTTTTCTTCCTCTGACCAACTTATGTACTCTCTGATTTCTCCAGAGACTAGCTTTTGTTTTAAATTATGAGCACTGAAGATTACCTCAAAGACATGACTGCTGCAGCCAAAGAGATTCCCGTGACGGAGTTGAAGTTTGGGAGGTGGGAGATTACAAAATGAACTGAAGCAAATATCATGATAAAGTAGGTGGTTTTGATTGATTTGCAGTTTTTTTTGCAAGCTAAATCATGAATATTCTTCAGTGATGTTCCTCCTGTGACCATATACAAAATGTCCACACCTACTTCGCAAATGAGCTGTTGAGGTACCACAATCCACAGACCGAGCTTTTCACCAAAGGCTTGTTGACCTAACTCATGGTACCTATCAAACCGTTTTCCAGGAACCATTTCATGCATCTCAATCATTTGCCACAGAGTGTATAAAGTGATTACCCATGAGAGTATCAGAATGGCTACTCCAGGACCCCTGAAATTGAAGATGAAAAGGTAGTGGAATGATCAAGAGCTTGCTTTCAGAGCAAAGAAACTAGTACTCTAATAGTCTTTTTTTTTTTTTGAGAAACTAGTACTCTAATAGTCTGAATTGCAAGTATCCTCAGCAGAAATGCTACCTTTGTTAATTAATTTCAAACACTGTCAAAAATGGTTGCGTAATTAAACAAGATTTTCTCTTGCAAGTAGTTCATAAAATGCTATGCATATATAGAAATTGTACTGTAATAGAATTTCCGCCTGATTGCTGTGATATTCTTCAGTATATTTATAAAAATGCTAAAAGAAAAATAAAGATCTCATACATTTTTGAATAAAAACTCAACTATTAGGATTAAATCTAAGAAATGCGGACTCGGATACAACACAACATGGGACACAACGACAAAATAATTCTTGAAGAATTAGAACGCAAAGTTAAGGAACTAAAATAAACAAACGTAAAGTTAGGAGACTGAAATGAAATCTGAAAAAACTTAGAGGGTCAATTTTGCATTTTACTCATATATATTTATTTATTTAATTTTTGGGCATATTACATATTTTATTTTAACCTTTTCAAATAAATAACAAATATCATAATCTTAAAAGGCATACCTAAATTCAAAGGATTTAATGAAGTGAATTTTTTTTTACTTGTTTGAGGACATGTAGAAGTGTTCTCGACATGTGCATGTTTGACAAGGATTTTGAAGCATTTGTGCTTCTTAGATTAAACCGACAAGAAAAAGTGTCCACAATTAATCTCGAAAGTAGAATTTAATTCAGTATATCACACACAATATAGTACTCTTATGAGATTAAAATAATCACTTGGTACATTAAAGAGCTTTTCAGTTTAAGCTCTATGTCACAAAAACTCTATTACAAACATTTTAGTAAGTTAAGACTATACTTGGTCAAACAGTAACATAATCAGAATATACAAAGTAGTGAGGCAGTTTTAAAATATGATACTCATGAACTATATTGGGTTTGTTTCAGACATATATACCATCCTAGTCTCGCCATGGCATATGGTAGACCCAAGACACCGGCTCCAACCATTGCAGTGACGTTGTGGAAAGCTGAGTACCACCATTTTGCATTCCTGGAAGATGTAATTGGAAGCCATTCGTCGATTTCCTTCTGTCTCTGCAAATTTTCATCTACCTGCATGTGATTTATGATCACAACTCTTAAGCAAAGCTCAAAAAAAAAAAATAAAAAAAAAAAAATAAAATCCACCCCCACCCTTTAAGAGGAAAGAAAAGAAAATTTTCCATCATGATACATACATCATTCTTTTTGCATACTAAAGTATGGATGGTTGAGTTTCATGGAAAATCCTCCCAATTTTAAGCACTGAGAAACAGGATCGCAAGCTCTCCAATACATTCTAGTTATTTCCATATCATGTGATTTGCTAGTTATAACTATTAAGTCCTACTGGGTGTGGACAAAACCCCATTATTGCTAGCTCTAAACTTGAGAGAGAGAGAGAGGCTTACGTTGCTGGTTTTATTAGAATATCCATTTGTAGTTGCTTCATCGCCCATTGTAGCACTGAGAACACCGCGCGGTTTTGTAGGAGAGGATGAAATGAAAGAGATACAACCAGAACGGAAGAATAGTATAAATAATAAGCAATTTGAACTACGTAAAGTGTCGATCAATGTCAAGAGAAGTATGCAAGGAACCTGCAGGCTAGACTGAGGGAGAGATATTCTTGAAGGTGACAGTGACATTTTTGTTTGACACAATTTTTTAAAAACTAGTTCAGCATTTTTTTTTAAAATTTTATTTTTAAGACTATATCATATTAAAAGAATTAAACTTAATATGTTTAAGTAATATTTTGTAAATCATCACAAAAAAAGTATTATGCAGTGGTAAAATTTACAGTATTTATATATAGTATCACTCACTCTTAAGTGACTACCTTAAGTTCTCAATTAAATTTAAGGTCAAAGTTTAGTTGCAAACTTGATTATAAGTTGTAACAAATACTTCCACTAAAAAAAAAATTAACATGACTACATATTTTAAAAATTCAACCATTAGATTGTATGTTCTTTATGATCTTAATACCCAAGTCAAATTTTTGTGCTAATCGGATGTCATTTACAATTCAATCCGTAAATGCATTTTTTATGCATAATTTTAGACCACAAAAACTTTAAATTTAAGCATTTGATTGATAACATATTTGTTGATTTTTTTATTTTCTGTAATTTTGCAAGTATGAAGAATATAAAAAGAAAATATAATTCAATAGATATATTATCAATCAAATGTTTAAATTTAAAGTTTTTGTGGTCTAAAATTATGCATAAAAATACGTTTAGTGATTGAATAGTAAAAAGAAAATGTAATTCAATAGTAAATGAAAATTTGCAAGTATGAAGAATATAAAACGAAAATGTAATTCAATAGTAAATGAAATTTTGCAAATATGAAGAATATAAAAAGAAAATGCAATTCAATAGTGGACTTGTAAAAAATGAAATGTTAACCAATGCCCTAAGAACATTGATTTAAGAACTATTTTTTAAAAAATTTTATAGAAAAATGATAAAACAATTAATTTTTTGACAATTTTTTATATTCCAATAAAAGTGATGTCAAATTTTTTTTAATATGGTTTATTAACAATAGTCATAAGGGCATAGTTAACATAACCTTAGTTAAATTCACATCTAATAAAAATATATTGAATAGAGTTGTAATCATTGACTAAAACCAAGTTTGTAGTCAAATTTTGAGTATGTTTAGATAGAACTTATTTTGTTGAAACTGAAAACTGAAAAATAAAAATATTGTAGCAAAATAATTTTTAAATGTGTGAATAGTATCGTGAAACCCATTTTTAATGAAAAAATTGCTGAAAAGTATAATTTGTGGGACCCGTAAACAGTGCATGGATGCATTGTTCACTGCTGACTTAGTCAAAAGGGGCTGCTGAAGCAAAAAAAAAAAAAAAAAAAAAAACTGAAAATGTGTGAAAACATAAAACGCAGCCATGGACGCAAATCCAAACCGCTCCTTTTGTACTTTAAAAAAAAAAAAAAATTAAGGTCAAACAGCTATGGATTTCATTTCTTTAAAAAAAAAAAAAAAAAAAAAAAAACAGAAACATTACGTTATGTCATGACTCATGACATCGCTGGAAATATCTTTAGCGACTATCAGATCAATACATGAAGAGCCTCCCCTAAAATATCATCTCTTCAGTTGCATGCCTATTTTGAATGGTTGGCCAATAAGACACACGTATCCTATCAAAAAAATAAAAATAAATAAGACACGCGTTAAAAAGTCAACAAATTTTGAAGTGATCAACTCTCAATAATAGCCTGATTTGTGTGAATTAGTTAATTAAAATTTGTAAAGTTTTTTAATTGTTAACATCGATAAGATTCAAACTTAGATTTGTTATTCAACGTTGAAATGTTGAATAACGAATCTAAGTTCGAATCTTATCTTAAAAAAAAATAATAATAATAATGAATCCAACTTAGATTCGTTACTCAACGTTGAATAACAAATCTAAGTTCGAATCTTATCTTAAAAAGAAAAAAAAAAAAGATTTTTTAGAGTATTAGCATTAGAGGAGTTGAAACTTAGAGCATTCCCATTAAGAATTCTAAAATTTTTAGCATTTAATACTTCAAAAATCAATTTTATTTATTATACCATCTCACTTTAAGATACATCAAATATCAAAACTTCTATATTTTTTATCATTTCATATAAATAATATAAACTACTCATTAAAATAATAATAAAACAACTACACAAAAATCTATAGCAAGCAGCCAACCCCCTCCTCCACCATCCCTACCACCGCTCCACTTGCCATAACCACCATTGTAGCAACCATAACCCACCATAGCCACCACCACCACAAGTCACAGCACCACCGTGGCAACCGTAAAACAATTCTGAAGGTGAAAAGCACTATAGATAGAACAAAAGCACTATATATTTTCCTTTCCTCCATTTTTTCAGCAAGTAAAAAAAGATTCAAGGAAACTCTAAATGTGAAAAAGAACAAAAATTGAACGAACCCCATTATAATTGAACTCAAAAATCAATACATTAATATCTTAATTTCCAATTCTGATTTTTCTTTCCTTCCATTTTCTAGGAAACCAAACAAATAGTAGTATTAACGAAAAAACAGAGTATGAAAGAAGAAACAATAGAACGAATTGGCGACATTGGATCCAACAAGGAGGCAGCAATCACCGGAGTGAAGAGAGAGAGAGGAATCTTCGATTAAAGGAGTGGATCCCCGCAGAGGATGACCCACGAACAATCAGACCCATGCTCCGACCCACGAACAATCAGACTTACACTTCGATCCACGCTTACAACTCCTTCGATCCACGCTTCAAACTAAAAACCCACACTCTGACCCATGACTCCTTCAATCCACGCAGACTCACGAAAAGAGAACATAGAATAGAGAACAGAGGGAGAGAAGAGAGAACAAAGGGAGACCATCAGACCACAACGGACCATCAGACCACATCAAACCCATGACTGTCGGACCACCATTGCCGAACCAGAACCATTGTCGGACCAGAACTATTGCCGAATCACATCCATTGGGAGAGAGAAGAGAGAAGGGAGAGAGGAAAGAGAAGAGAGAACTGAAAACGGAGAGAGAGTTGTGAGAATAAAAAACTATATATATATATATATTTTTTTTTTTTACAATTCAGCTACAGTGAGCTTGTATTGATACAAGCTCACTGTAGCAGTATGTTAAAAATTTTGCCATTTGAAAGCTTTGATGGAGTTGCTTTTTTGGTTTTTTGATGGTAAAATTTAGCATATACCTCTTTTAGCATCCTTAATGGGAATGCTCTTAGTAGCTATTTTTAGCAATTAATATATTAAAATAGAGCATTACTCGAGTATGAGTATGTAAATTTTTTTAACATTTGTGAACAACAAGATTATATATATACAACCCCATTGCTCATGGGTTGTAAAAATGAAAACTAATATTTTAATGGAGTGAGAGAGGAAGAGAGAGAATTGATTTTTTATATATTATTTTAATGAGCTGTATGTAAAAATAGAAACTAAGATGTTAGGTGAGTTGTAAAATGATATAGTAAAATAGATAAAGTAGGTTTTGAGAATGTAATAAACACTTAGGGTATGTTTGGTAACTGTTTTTTTTCCCTTATTTTTTGTTTCTAAAAACAATTTTCTATTTTTGAGACTAAAAAACTTATTTGGAAACCCAAAATGGATAGAAAACAAAAATTGTTCTCAAAACTCAATTTGTAAAGAAAATTGAAAATATGCAAAAGATTGTTTTCAGTTTCTAATGTTCAAAAGTCAATGAAAACACGCATTTAATTTAATGAATCTGTCTCATTTAATAAGTTTGCATTAGAATTCAAATCCTAGTAGCAACATATTTTAATATTTTCCATTTTTTTCTTTAAAAAACTGTCTTTTTAATTTCAACTAACCAAACATGTTTTTGATTAAAAAAATACAAAAAAGTTGTTTTTTCTTTATATTCCTAAAAACAAATTTTTAAAAATAGAAAACAAAAACTGTTACCAAGCATAACCTAATGCTCTTGTGATTGGGTTTTCAATTGTTAAAAAATAAAAAATAAACTATCAATTGTTTCCTAACGCTTGTATTTATTTATATCTATTATATATAAATATATATATTTTATTAAGAAAAATTAAGTATAATTGTCAATGTATACAATGTCTCATTTGAAGTTGACATATAAAAAATGAATATGACTTCACGAACTCTCTCTAGAGAGGAAGAAGCTGAGCTCGCCCGGAGCAATAAAAAGGTTAAAGATTTTAGTCATGCGGAGTTCAATAGCGGATCTCGGGGTTCCTCGCCCACATTGGAAAACCAAGCCAGAGGCCCCAATACCAAACCATCATTTAAGGACAAACTTGTGGGGGAAATACCAGGTGCCTTTGCTCAAGCGTTCGACTTGACCGACCAAATGGAGGAGGACATGGACTCCGATGATGAGTGTGGTGAGGCCTCCACCCCCGTCCGTGAAGGGCATGTGAAAATCACGTTGTCTAAAGAAACTAAGAAGCGCATTCGTGGCCCCTGGTCCAAGGCTGTCATAGTGAAACTGGTTGGGAAAACTGCAGGTCTCAACTATATGCAGAGCAGGTTGGCTCAACTATGGGGACCTGAAGGGAGAATGGATTGCATTGATCTTACTTATGGCTTCTTCTTAGTCAAATTCTACTCCAAGAATGATTTAGAGAGGGTGATCAAAAGGGGCCCGTGGTTCATCGGAGACCACTTCCTTTCATTGAGATCGTGGGAGCCGTTTTTCAAGCCGTCGACGACAAATGTTTCTCTAGTTGTTGCTTGGATCAAGCTTAATGAGCTTCCCATTGAGCTATACGAAACAGAGGTGCTTAAGGAAATTGGTGAATCCATTGGCAAGGTACTACGAATTGATTCTCATACTGCCTTGGAGGCGCGTGGCAGATATGCTAGACTGTGTATCCAGATTGATATCAACAAGCCACTTGTTAACAGCATTCTTATTGGCCGTTTTGAGTAGGTGGTTACTTATGAAGGAATCCAAAAGTTGTGTTTTTCGTGTGGCAGAGTTGGGCATAAGATTGAAGCTTGCCCATACACTATTTGCAAGGATAAGCAAAAGGAACCGGAAGCTCCGAGGAAGGAAACCGCAGATGAAGGAAGCGCTGATCTGCAGAATTTGCATGGCGCTGTCATGCACAATGCATGCGAGGCGACGGACATGGAGGGGCATTATGGTCCGTGGATGTTAGTGAGTAGGAAAGGATACGGACAGAAAGGGAAAAGGACAGAAAACGGTACTGCGCGTGGGTCAGGAAATACTGGCAGTACGGCATGGTTTTCCACTAACCAACTGTCTCCAGTTTTTGCGGAAGGTACGTGCATGCCCGTTGGTGATCCTTCATCCAGCAAAAGCTTGCCGCGTAGGCTTGCTAATCCTAAGTATAGGGCTGGGTCTAAGAATGGGACGAAATTGTTGGCTTCAAATTCTACTGATGTATTGAATTTTAAGGATAGGCCCACTTCAAGTTCAAGCCCAAGTTCGGCCAGAGTTTCTGTGGATAGCTTTAAGGCAGCAATGGTTTGTTTAAAGCAAGATAATAGCCCAAGCCTGGCTCCCCATGATCCCATATCCCATCCGTCCTCAGTGAAAAGCAAAAAACATTTGGCTAGGAAATTAGCCTCTGTAATTTTACCTAACACAACCGCTTCTCCATGTGTGGAAGGTTCAGAGAGGAAAATCACTAACCCGCCCCTTACCCAGCCTTCTGTTTCTTATTATGTGCCCAACCTTACCGCCGACGCCACCTTTGAATTCTTGACGACTACCAATGTCGAGACCAGATCTCTTGTTGATAGAGAAAGTGATTGAAATCTGTAAACCCAGCTTATCGGAGAGAAGAGTCACGCCAAAGAGCACATGGAGTCCGATGAAGGAGTTCAGATTTCATCCCAGAGCTCAGATAGTGAAGTTAGGAGTCTTGCTGAAGTTCATATGGTGTCCGATGGTGGATGCCTTGCCGAAGATCATATGGTGTTCGATGAGGGAAATGGGGCCGCCCCTTTCCTCTAAAGTTTGTTCCACAGTCCTTTTTCTCCAACCCTCAATGAATTTTATTATTTGGAACAGTAGAGGTGTCCAGAAGCCTTATTTTCAGGATCATATCCGTAATTTAGTCCAGGAGCATAATCCGGCCATCCTTATGGTTATGGAGACGAAACTGGGGGGTGATAGAGCAAAGGCGATCACTGATAGGTTGACGTTCGATGGTGCCATTCACACAAATACCATTGGACTCTCTGGTGGTCTATGGCTTCTTTGGAATTCTGACTTAGTGGAAGTGGAATTACTTGCAAAGACAGAACAGGAAATTCACGTTGAAGTTAAGGTACGAGCTTCTAGACTTACTTGGCTATTTTCTGCTATATATGGCAGTCCTAGGAGTGAAGAGAGATGTATTTTGTGGGAGAATTTAACTAAAGTTGCAAATTTGCATAAGTTGCCGTGGGTCATAGCTGGCGATTTTAATGAGCCGTTAATTAATGAGGATAAATTCGGAGGTAAAGGCATAAATATCAATCGATCTCTAGCTTTTAAGGATTGCCTTGATAGATGTAGTATGGTGGATATGGGATTTTCGGGTCCCAGATATACTTGGTCAAATAAGAGAGATATTACCAATTTGATTCTTGAAAAGATAGATAGATTTTTCATGAACCCGGATTGGTGCATCATTTACCCGAATGCTAGAGTAACCCACCTTCCTAGGTGTCACTCTAATCATTGCCCTGTTCTCATGGAAGCGACACCAGTCAGTACAGTAAAGCTCATCAGGCCATTCAGGTTTCAAGAATTTTGGCTTTCTGACACCTCTTTTCCCACCGTTGTTTCCAAAGCTTGGAATGGGAGTAGAGATTTATCAGAGTCCATCGATTATTTCTCTAAAGATGCTTCTGTGTGGAACGAAAACCACTTTGGCAACATTCATCAGAGGAAAAGGAGAATTTTGGCTAGAATTTATGGCACTCAGAAGGCACTGTCCAATAATCCTAGCTCTTCTCTTATTTGTCTTGAGAAGCAGCTCCTTAGTGAATTGGAAACTATTTTGGACCAAGAGCGTGATCTTTGGCTGTTGAAGTCTAGGTTGAACTAGATGATCCAAGGGGATAGGAACACCTCCTTCTAACATGTGTCTACCCTTGCCCGGAGGAAAAGAAACCACATTGCGGCAGTCAAAGATGAAAGGGAATCGTGGCTCACTGAGGAAAGGGAGGTAATGGAGCATTTTAGGTCAGGATTCCATACTTTGTACACCATTGCACAAGAGATGGTCTCTTGGAACCTCCCTTGTCTGGAGCAGTGGCATGTTAAGCTGTCAGAGGAGGTAAAGCAGTCGATTGATGCCATTGTTTCCACAAAAGAAATTAAGGAGACTCTCTAGTCCATGAAACCTTACAAAGCCCCGGGTCCGGATGGGGTACATGCTAGTTTCTACCAAAGGTTTTGGCTCATTGTGGGGGAGTCAGTGAGGAAGGAGGTTGAAAAAGTCTTCATTACAAGGAAAGTTCCCGAGTATCTCAACAACGCTCATATTGTTCTCATTCCTAAGATTCAAGGTCCGGAAACTATTAGGAACTATAGACCAATCAGTTTATGCAATTCAGTCTACAAGATAATCACCAAGATTTTAGTTGCCAGAATCAGACCTCATTTAGACAAGCTTGTTTCTCCTTACCAGACTGCTTTCGTCCCAGGAAGGAGAGGTGTTGATAATGTTATCATTGTCCAAGAATTGATTCACACCATTAGGAGAACCAAAGGAAATAGAGGGATCATGGCCATCAAGACCGATTTGGAAAAAGCTTATGATAGAATTGAGTGGAGCTTTATTAGGGAGATGCTCACTCGATTTAATTTCCCGGAAAACCTCATTAAGCTTATTATGAGCTGTGTTACCACTGTGTCCACTTCCCTTCTCTTGAATGGTGGCAGTCTTGACCCTTTCCTACCCTCGAGAGGTATTAGGCAAGGTGATCCTCTCTCCCCCTACCTTTTCATCCTTTGCATGGAGTTTTTGGGGAATTTAATAGAGGATAAATGTGTTGCCAAGTTATGGACCCCTGTTAAAGCTTCTAGAAGTGGTCCGGCTTTTTCACACCTTTTCTTTACTGACGACTTGGTCCTTTTTGCCAGTGCGACTCCTGAAAATTGTGCTGCCATCAGTTCTGTCCTTCAAGATTTTTGCAATAAATCTGGGCAGAAAGTTAGTGAAGCTAAATCCCGTGTTTTCTTTTCTCCTAATGTCGGCCCGGATCTAAGAGATGTTTTAACTGGCATTTTGGGATTTAATGCTACTACCAACTTTGGCAAGTATTTGGGTTTTCCTATAAATCACCCAGGGAGGCAGAGGCATGATTTTGGGTCCATTTTGGATAGGGTTAAAAAGAAACTTGCTGGTTGGAAGGCCAATCTACTCTCTATGGCGGGTAGAATGGTTCTTATTCAAGCATCGACTTCAGCCATTCCTAGCTATGTAATGCAGAGTAATTCTTTACCCAACAAAATACTCAATGGCATAGATAGAGTTAATAGGAATTTTCTCTAGGGGTCCTCTAAGCACAAAAGGAAAATGCACTAGGTCAACTAGGAAATAGTTACCAAGCCCAAAGAATCGGTGGTTTGGGGCTTCAATCTGCAAAAGGGAGAAATACGGCTCTCCTAGCTGAACTTAATTGGTGGTTTCACACCGAGAAGGAAGCTCTATGGGCCAAAGTTCTCAGATTCAAGTATGGATCAAGGCAGCGGTTAAGCTCTAGAAATGAGTCAAAGCTTCCAAGCTCCTTTACCTGGAAAGGCTTGAGAAAAGGCATAGATGTATTCAAAAAAAGGGCTAAATGGGTTCCAGGGTATGAGAGCAGTCTTAATTTTTGGTCAGATTGTTGGTTGAATAGTGGTCCCATCAGATCTAGCATTCATGCCCCCCTCCCTCAAGATTCGACCAGCCTCACTTTGAAGGACCTGCGTACACCGTATGGTTGGAATTGGGCTGCCATACCTTTTGAAATTCCCCCAGAAATTAAAGTTGACATTCAAGCGGTCCCATTGCTGGTAGTTCCTAGAAGTTGTGATAAGTTGGCTTGGAAGTTCTCTGCTAAGGGAAGTTTTGATATGAAGAGTGCTTACCTCTTAGCCACAGATCAAATGGTTGCTGGTTCCTATTTGAGTTCTTGGATTTGGAAGATCCAGACCTTGCCAAAAATCCAAATGTTCATCTAGAGGTGTATGCACAACAGTGTTGGTGTCAAGGAGTACTTAGCCAAAAGAGGTATGTTATTAGACACTTTGTGCCCCTTGTGCTTAGAGCATCCTGAATCTATTTCCCATGCTCTTCATGACTGTCGCCTTGTGAAACCGGTGTGGCATCAGTTGGGGTCTCACCACTTAAATACTAATTTCTTTTCTCAAGACTTTAAACTTTGGCTGTCTTCCAATGCTAGTTCAAAGTCTTCTCACACTGTCAAAGGTATTCCCTGGTTCTCCCTTTTTTCTTTTGCCATATGGGCTTTGTGGAATCAGAGGAATCAAGTTATCTTCAACAACAAAGGTGTTAACCCAAACATCTCTAACGTGATATTTATACAAGCCATGGAGTTTGTGCACTGTGTAACTCAACCAAGGGGTAGGAATCGAATGATATTCAGACAAATCAAAAGGGAAAAGCCAAACACGGGTTGGGTCAAGCTCAATACTGATGGGGCTGCGGATGTTGCTGTAGGGTCGGCTGGAGGAGGAGGGCTGATTAGGGATGATCACGGCAATTGGATCATAGGTTTCACTAGAAAAATTGGTAAAGCTAACAGTTTCTTGGCTGAAACGTGGGCCTTGGGTGATGGTTTACTCCTTTGTAAGCATCTAAACTTGAATGCTGTTATGGTGGAGCTCGATGCCAAAGCTCTTGTTGATGCTCTAAAAAATCCCTCATATGCTAATACTATAGTTTCCTTGCTTTTTGATGACTGTAGACATCTAGCTTCTCAGATTCCCCACCTTAGTTTCAAGCATATCTATCGTGAAGCTAATAGATGTGCTGATAGATTAGCTTACTTAGGTAGCTGTCAATGTTTAGATTTTAGTTCCTTCTTTTGTCTGCCTGTGGACTTGGTGCCTCTTGTTTTGGCTGATTGCCAGGGGCTGGTTGTAAACAGGCTTTGTCCTGAGCTTTTGTATTCTCCTTAGTCTTTTTAATGAAAATTCCTTTTTACCAAAAAAAAAAAAAAAAATGTCTTGTCATTTCGAGAAATGCTATGTCTTTATTATTTTCATAATACTTTTACAACATATCATAAGTGACCGGTTGTTATTGAAGGGTAAAAAAGTAATTTCAATAGTAAATTTAAATTAAAACTAATAACAACTTACTACTTATGATTAGTTGTGAAAATATTACAGACATCGCATTTCTCAAAAATCTCCTTTCCTTGCATTTTAATTTTATCTAAACAAGAAAAATAGATAACCATTCTCCTTCCTTGTCCTTTAGTTTTCCCTCATGCCCTTTGGCCTCTACTTTCCTCTCCTCCGAACACCACGTAAATATAAAGAGAATATGGGTAGTTTAATGATGACTTTGTCAAAACGTGAATACTTTAAGAGATAGAGAGGAACTGCATGCATAAGTGGAAAATTTTTTATATGGTTGAGACGTATAAGATACTTTCCTGCGTAAGTGATTTTATGGTGACCTTCGCAATATCTATTTTTTAAGGGAGAGAGAGAGAGTAAAAAAAAGGTATAAGATAATGATTTATTTTTAGTCAAACATGGATCACTTTTTTTTAAAATGAAATTTAATGGGTATAAAGTATATTTTATTTTAGATTGTTATATGAATATAGTATTATACTAAAAAAAAAAATTACGTGTATGTTTCTTTCAGTTTAAGGAACCGTTTATTTTTTGTCAAACATTTTTAGTCAAACATGGATCACTTTCCCAAAAAAGAAGGAAGAAAAGTCAATGAGAATAAAATATATTCTACTTTATTTTATTTTTGAGAATGAAATATATTCTACTTTAGATTGTTATAAGAATATATTATCATAGTATCACACTATAAGACTAAAAAATTGGGTTTTCTTTCATTTTTAGGGCCTTAAGAACCATTTAGGGAGTTACTTAAATGGCCAAAAATAAAAAGAGCCAGCTTTGATTTTTGTTTGCAATATTATGAAATCAAATGGCTCCAAAGGGGTGTATACATACATACATACATATATATATATATATATTTATATATATCTTTTTTTTTTGTTGAGAAGAAAGCCCTTTATATCTGAGTTGTGAATTTCTATATTCGTTTCGATGAACATTTTAGCTTTTTCTATTGGAACACAATTTCAATACTAGTGCATTTCGACAGACAAATTTGGAGTTACCACTATTTTTATATATTTTAAACTAAATTATAATTACACTCTGATTTATTTTCAATTTAATATTATAAGTTTCATATATATAATTTCTGTTATTTAACTTTGATTTGTTTTCAATTATCATTTCATCTAATTTCATCCATTCTCGCCATTAGTTTTAGTATTTTCACTTTCCAAGGCAACATCATTTTGGTAGAGTTAAACCTTGTAGATTTGATGGAATTGGATGGAAGGACTGTGTTGGAAACAAGTGAAAATTAAATGACCGAAAAAAAAGGGATTAAATTGAAAATACATTAAAGTTAGAGAAAGTAATTTATAATAAAGCCTATATATATATATATATATATATATAGATAACACAAATTAGAAATATCTGACTATCCATCAAGTTTACTGTTTATACCAATTCAAAATCAAATAATTTAACACTAGACTCATTACATGCGCTTTACGCGTGCGATGAGGCTCTTTTATTTATTTATTTTGAGTTTAATGTAATTTTTTAATTTGAATTTATCTATCGTAGAAAATATTTATAAGAAACTAAAATTTAGGATTTGATATGAAGTAAACTGCTTAGTTTAGTGTACGCTAGTTTTTAGGAAAAAAAAAGTATTAAACGTGTGTGAGATATATCAAAATGAGAAATGATATATTCACAATATTTTTACAAAAAATTCTAAGTGGCAGGTTGTTATTGGTTGTTATTGTTGGAGCAAAAAAGTAATCTTAGTGTTAGGTTCAAATTTGAACTAATAATAACTAGTCACTTGTGATTTGTTATGAAAATATTGTAAAAATGTTGTGGAGGTAACATCTCTAAAATAAAGAGTGTGCTAATTTTTAGGAAAAAAAATCTTTGCTAGTTTTTTTTTTGTTTTTGAATTTTGTTGAATTACAATTTTAACCTTGTTTTTATTTTTTAAGAATAATGATTATCTAATTAAATTAAGGATATTTTTGACATTTTATTGAAGTCATAACTAATTTTCTAAATCCTTTTAATATATAGAGATAACATTACTTTCTCAAAAAAAAAAAAAAAAATATATATATATATATATATATAGATAGAGAGAGAGAGAGAGATAACATTATTATCTCTTAATTTGTTTGATCTCAATCATTATCTCATCATAAGGAGGCTTATAAGTTATAACTTATATATAAAAAAAAGAAAAAGAAAAAAAAAAGAGGCATATTTTTTTTATTTAATTAAAATTTTTATTTTTGAGAAGGGGAGGCTTATAAAATATCTATGTATGAATTAAAAGCCGTTGTTGGCAGATCCAAATTATGGCATGGTTAGCTCCACATAATTCGCACCGAAAATACATCTAAAAATATTATAACTTTGAAGTCTCAATCTATTTCTATTTGACAAGCAACCAATGGATGGTTTTAAGTTTTTTTTACGGTCAACGCTTTCCCAAATATCAACTGAGAAAAGGAGGAAAATGAGGGAGACACGGAAGAAGGAAAGGGGAACTGAAAGTGCAAGTGAGAGAGGTTTGTACGTTTACCTCACTCTATGAAAGAGAGAGAGCCACCATTACAATATAATTCTCCCAAAATCTAAATACCCAACCAAAATAGGTTGAAATAGTTGAAACACACTAAAATTTAACACGTGATGGAAAATGGGTTTTCGTGTACCAATGTTATAAGTTATAAGGCCAAAATACACTTTTGGTTTCTATATAGACCGATTCTCATTTTGGTCTCTATTTTAATTTTGTTACTATTTTAGTCTCTAAAAACGGAAAATCAATTTCATTTTGGTCCCTACTATCAACCCACTAATAAAAAAATCTTATATGGCTAACGGAATTCCCTGCTTGCTGACACAACGCTGACGTCTCCATTCAAATATTATTTAAAATAAATTTTAAAATGCCACATCAAATTTAAATTAATAAAAAATTAATTAAAAAAAGCCAGACCAAAAAATTCAAAAAAAAATCTAATTATTATTTTTTTCGTAAGAACATTTCTTATTTCCAGAACATGTTCTTCATATTCTTCCCAGCAAACAAACTAGCAAACCCAAAAATTTAAAATTTTCTTTAAGAAACAAAGACACAAAAAAAACCCAAAGAATTCAACTAAAAAACAAAACCATAAATCTCAAACCCAGCAAAATCATCAAATCCTAAAACCCCAAAGTCCCAAATCAATCCAAAAATATAACACAACCAATCCAAACAAAAAAAATCTCAAACCCAGAAAAACCCATCTCAAGCAAGTTGAACTGAGAAAACCCACCTCAAGCAAGTCTGAAACCCACACCAACAACAAACCCAACCAACCAACCAACCCTGCAATTAGAAACTCACATGAACAAATTAGACCACCAATCATCACCACCTTTGCCACCGATTAGTCACCAAACCAAAAATCCACCCCATCGATCAGTCACTAAACCCATCGAAGCAGTCACCAAACCCAACGATCAGTCAACAAACCCACGCCAACAAAGTCACCAAACCCATTAACACCATCGTTGATCAAACAAGAGAGAGGAAGATTGTTGACCAAACCCACAACCACCCAGGGTCGTGATTGAGCATATCGTAGATCTCAATGTTCATCACCCAATTTCGACCGATCAGCATATCGCTCGTCGCTCTATCCACCATCAAATTCACCATCTTTGCCCAAATTCTTCGATCCACTAATTTCAATGCCACCCAAGATTGCTCAACAATTCCACTGATTATCACAATATATTCCGCCGACTCTATCTCTCTCTCCCTTTCTTTCTCTCTCTAACTATTCTGTTTGAAAACTCTCTCTCTCTTCGATATTGCTACTTTTTTGTTGAGGAAAACTTGTTGTTGTTGGGTTTATTTAATTTAATTTAATTCTTTTCTTTTCTTAAGGTTTAAAAAAAAAATTTATATCATTATTTGTTCTTTTAATTTTCTGAGGTGGCTTTTTTAATTATTAAAATGCTGACATGGATATTGACATAGTATTTTTAATATTATTTTATTCAGCATCTAACATGCCATGCACTCCATTTGCCATGTAGGATTTTTTTGTTAGTGGGTTGATGGCAAAGACCAAAATGGAATTGATTTTCCGTTTTTAGGGACTATAATAGTAGCAAAATCAAAATAGGGACCAAAATAGGAATTGGCCTAAAATGTAGGGACCAAAAGTGTATTTTTGTCAAGTTATAACTAGTACGAAGAGAAATGATATGTCCACAATATTTTTACAACATTTTTATAAAAAATCCTAAGTGACAGGTCGTTACTAGTTGTTATTGTTAGGGCAAAAAAGTAATCTTAGTGTTAGGTTCAAATTTGAACCAATAACAACTAACCATTTATGATTTGTTGTAAAAATGTTGTGGACAACACCTTTCCTAGCACGAAATATTTCTTTCATTTCGATCAAACTAGAACATAATTGACAATACTACTCTTCTTTTTTCTTTTTCTTTTTCTTTTTTAAGAAGAAAATTGACAATACTACTTGGTACCATTAATATGGTCAATTTCATCCCATTTATACCATAACGGAATAAATATTACATTTTAGTTATAGAATTGGTACAATGAAACTCTTTTGTTATGTCTTCTCAAAAAAAAAAAAAAAAAACTCTTTTGTTATGCATTAATTTAATTTTAGTGCATTTTGGCGTGTTTCAATCATTTTAATTTGTTTCAACCAATTTTGATTGGAATTTACATTTCCGTGGAGTGGAATCCATTATTTATCTCACCAAAAGCCTTGTAACTCAATTAGCACATCTTGGTGTTTTCAACAGAGACATTTAGGGCCTGTTTGGTTTGTATTGAAGTTATATTCATTTTCTATTTTAATTTTCTGTACTCATTTTTTATCCTTAAGTCTTGTACTCATTTTTTTATTTGGCATCATTTTCTGCTTTTTCTTCCCCTTTTCACTTTTTTTTTTTTTTCTAAAAACTACCAACAAATAGAGAGAGTGAGTGTTATTTGATGTGACAAGTTAGTAATAGTGGGACTTACAGATTTGATTTTTTTTTTTTTTGTGAAAATGTCATTGTATTTGTACGGGGAATGGCCCTAGGCCTTATAGCACAGCGTATGATCCCTTTTCTTGTCAGCCCTTTGATCTTGGGCCGAATGCACTCTAAGGCCCAAATTGAGCCTAAGTGTCATGATGAGCCCATCTTTTCTTGAACATATGAGAAGTGAGCCCTTGCCGATCAAGCACGACTTGAACGATAGCACACTTGCTTGGGAAAGCCAATGTTCTCGATGGCCCGATAGTGCCTTGAGGAATATCACTGTCGAGCAGTCTTTTGGAGGTTGGAACCAGTTTCAATGCCATTAGCACCATTTCCAATAGACCTAACCCTTATCAGGGATAAGTATATTGGATTCCACCCACACGAGTGAGATCAGGAGGTAATCATAATGCCTCTACCCACTTCAGGCTATAAATAAGAAAATAGAACGAGAACAAGGGGTTGGCAATTTTGGAGAGAGAGAGAGAGAGAGAGAGAGAGAGAGAGAAAATAAGCGAGACCCTAGGGGTGAGCAGCACTGAGAGGAAAGCAAGGGCGTTCACCGGGATTAAGGGAAGCTATAAAGTGATTTGAGGCAGAATTGCCCTTAGTAGGAAATATTAGGCCCACTATACAAGTAGATTGTGAGCCCAATTCTCATCCTAGTCCACATAGTAGAATTTGGGTACGTACAATTGGCGCCGCCTGTAGGGATCTCCTACATAGCTGCGATTCTGTCAAGAATTGTACGGGCAAGATGTTCGAGAGACGATATGGGAGTTATACTAAAAGTGGCTCTGGGAGATTTTCTTAGTGATCCACTTGGCGGGAAAGGAGACAGAAGGGGTGCGGAGGCAAGGAGTACGAGCAAGAGGAAAAGCAGTCTGGACTTAGAGAAGGGTCATTTCAAACACATTGGACATTGTCAGGCATTTCGGGATGTGAGCATTTTGACAAAAGGGATGAGAAACTTGAATGTTTACGTAGGTTAGTAAGAGATTTGGAGTTGGAAGCAAGAGGTAGGCGTCGGAGAAGGGATCGTGAGGAGCATGTAGAGGGATTAGCCAGTGGGGGAGGTGGTTATAGGGAGGGGTCCCATCAATCCAGTTCCCATCGGCACTGGGATCAATCTTGGGAGTATGCAGACAGGGACTCAATCTCCCCATAAGGGCGATGACCCTGGAATGTCGCCATGGACGTTATATGTCGAGCATTGCGTAGAGCAACTCGATCCCTGTTCTCGGGAGATATCAAATGGGCGCCTATGCCAAGAAAATTCATAAAGCCTTCGTTTAACTCCTATGACAGGAAAACGGATCCAGTATAGCATGTAAGCCACTATATCCAGATGATGTCCTTGCACAGTCACAATAATGCGTTGATGTGTAAGGTGTTTCCTTTGAGTCTCGGCCCCACAGCTTTAAGGTGGTTCAATGGGTTAAGGAAGGGCTCGATTCACAATTTTGCCAAGCTTATTTAAGAATTTGGTGTCTGGTTTATGACCTGAAGTCGAGTTCCACAACCCGTGGACGCATCTATGAAGATGGAAGCCGGGGAGACTCTTCGTAGCTATACTAACCAGTACTAGGAACTGTACAACAAGATCGATGGGGGTAATGAAAAAATCGTTGCAAGCACTTTTCGGTTAGGATTTCTTGAGGATTCAGAATTACATGATTCGTTGACCAGGAGACCTCCCCAAGACATGAGGCAGTTGATGAGGCATATAGAAGAGTATAAAAGGTTGGAGGATGATCGGCAATAGAGCAAAGGTAAGGCCTTGATCACGAGTCAACCTCGGCAAGGTGGCTTTCAGTCGAGGCCCCAAAAGGATTTGAGGATCCAGGAATCGGGCGCATAAGCGGGGGAAGTGAACGTGGCGTTCAAAGAGCCAGTACACAGAATTGTGGACTGAATCAAGAACGAACCATACTTTCAGTGGCCGAACAAAATCCCATTAAGAAGAAATCATAACTTGTACTGCACTTATCATAGGGATAAGGGACATACCATCAAACAGTGTAGGATGTTAAAAGATCATTTAGAATAGTTAGTGAGGGAGGGGTACTTGAAGGTGTTTATTGTAGACACAAGAAACCAGGATGCTAGGTAGGATACACGACCTCGGGAAAACCTTCTTCCACCCCTTTTGGGAGTGATAGAAGTTACCCATGTAGCTTCAACGGGTACCCTAGTGACCAGGAAGAGAGGGATACTGGCAATGGTTCCAGTGGAAAGTTATCCTGATGAACAACCCTTCGAGAAGAAATTGAAGCTTACTAGGGAGCCCATTACCTTTAATGATGACAACCTAGAGGGGATGATCCAACCACACGACGATGCTTTGGTGGTCACAGCTCTGATAAATGGTTTTATAGTAAAGAGAGTATTGATAGATCAGGGAAGTGGTGCAGAAGTGATGTATCCCAACTTGTTTAGGGGGCTTGTATTGAAAATTGAAGATCTTTCTAAGTATTATACACCCTTGGTGGGGTTTGATGGTCAGATGGTAATTCCGGAGAGGCAGATCTCGTTTCCTGTAAATATGGAAGGTAAGGAAGTAATGGTGATCTTTATAGTGGTCACTTCATTTTCCCCGTATTTTGCAATTCTTGGAAGGCCATGGATTCATGCGATGGGGGCAGTCCCGTCTACTCTGCATGTTAAGGTCAAATTTTGCACTGAGCACGTTATTACTATAGTGAAGGGAAACTAGCAAGTGGCTAGACAGTGCTTGGTGGACGCTATTAACCGGGAGATTAGACAAAAGGAACCAGCCGAGGAGGTCCCCTTGTAGCAATTACAGGAACCCTATGGGGGAAAGGGCGCTAGTTATGCCAAGGACTTAATAAGAGTAAGAATATTGTCGAACGATGATAGAAGTTTTCAGATAAGAGCAGGTATGAAGGATGAAGATAAGGTGGAAATGCTGTTATTTCTTATATAGAATGCGGATGTATTTGCCTGGAGCCCATATGAAGTGTTCGGGGTAGACCCTGAGTTCATAGTTCATAGGCTTAACGTAGATCCAATGTTCCCTCCCAAGAAGTAGAAATTGAAGAGGTCGGCTAAGGAACGCATCAAAGCCGTCCAGCAAGAGGTCAAAAGGTTGAAAGAGGCAGGTGCTATAAAAAACTTTTTCTTCCCGGAATGGCTTGCTAATACCGTGGTAGTAAGCAATAAGAATGAGAAATGAAGGGTTTGTGTTGATTTTATTGAATTGAATCGAGCATGCCCAAAAGACCCTTTCCCTATGCCAAAGATTGATCAGCTAGTAGACGTTACATACGATCACACGAGGATGAGCTTTCTAGATGCTTTCCAAGGCTATCATCAAATTGCATTGGCCTCCGAGGATCAAGAGAAAACAACATTCATCTCCCCTGACGCTAACTACCATTATACTATAATGCCATTTGGGCTAAAGAATGTAGAAACCACTTACCAGCAGATGATGATGAGAATGTTTAGGGATAAGATTGGGCGTACGGTGGAAGTATACATTGATGATATGGTGGTTAAAAGCAAACGGAAGGTGCGGCACATCGATGATCTTAAAGAGGTCTTCGAAGTACTTCGGTGCCATAAACTGTGCCTCAATGTTGACAAGTGCGCTTTTGGAGTGAGGCCTGGCAAGTTCCTAGGGTATCTGATCACCAGCCAAGGAATAGAAGTCAACCCTGACCAGATTAAAGCTGTAGAGTGCCTCAAGCCGCCGAGTAATCCAAAGGAAGTCTAGGTATTGACCGGCATGCTGGCTACCCTCAACCGGTTCATTTCCATGTTTGTTGACCAGTGTCATCCTTTTTATCAACTTTTAAAGAACGGGAGGGGATTTCAGTGGAACGAGGAGTGCGAAACAACTTTTCAGAGTTTAAAGGAACATTTGGTGCGGGCACCTATGTTGTCGACCCTAGAACCTGGCGAGGATTTATTCATGTATCTCTTGGTGTCCAAGCACACCTTGAGCACCGTACTGCTGAGGGATCAAGGCGTGCAACAGCCAATATATTATGTCAGCAAAACCTTGGTTGATGTCAAGACGAGGTATTTGCCTCTAGAGAAGTTGGTATTGGCATTGGTCCATGCTACAAGGAAGTTGCCCTGTTACTTCAAGCTCATACCGTTTATGTACTGACTGAGTATCCTCTGCAGTCATTGTTAAAGAGATCTGATTTCATGGGCAGGATAGCCAAGTGGCGAACTCAGCTGTGTTCTTTTGACATTAGATACAGACCTAGAAGTTCGGTAAAAGGTCAGGTTCTTGTTGATTTTGTTACAGAGTTTTCCCCAAGGACGAAGAGGGAGATAGTTTGTTAGGTAGAAGTCCACCCGTGGAAGGTATTTGTGGACGGAGCATCTAGCGCACTAGGAGCTAGGGTTGGAATTGTCATCGTCACTCCAGAAGGGATAAAGCTGGAGCATTCCTTTAGGTTGGGCTTTAGGGCTTCCAACAATGAAGCCGAGTATGAAGCCCTGCTTTCCGGATTGAGAGTTGTCTTAGACCTGGGTGCCCAAGAGGTAGAAGTCTGCTCATATTCTCAATTGGTGGTAAATCAAGTGCAAGGAAGTTTTAAAGCCAAGGATCCTTGGATGATGGAGTACTTAAGGTTGGTAAAGAAGACCATGAACTAATTTATGAAAGTAAAAGTGTTTTAGGTGGCTAGGGGACAAAACCGGCATGCTAACTCGCTAGCCACATTGGCATCATCATTGATCGAAGAAGTATCTCGACTAATCAAAGTGGAGCTGGTGGCGGAACCAAGTATTAACGCAAAGGTTGGTGTTTTAGTGGTGGCAATGGCCGAGTCGTGTTGGATGGATCCGATCATTGACTTTTTGGCCAAGGATCGGGTGCCAGCCGATGAAAAGGAAGCGGATAGAGTACGTCGGGTAGCTACCTGGTATTGGTTATCGGCAGATTGGAAACTGCACCGAAGATCTTTTTGGGGACTGTACTTACAGTGCCTGCTCCTCAGCAAGATTGATGAGTTCCTGACCGAACTTCACATGGGCGTATGTAGTAGCCATGTTGGTGGACGTTCGTTGGCCCACCGAGCGATGACTTAGGGATTTTGGTGGCCACAAATGCATAAAGATGTTGTCGAGTATGTTTGAAAGTGTGAGCAATGTCAAAATCACGCTCCGTTGATTTACTAATCAGCTGGGAGTTTAAATACTATTAGTAGCCCATGACCCTTTGCGCAGTGAGAGCTAGACATTGTTGGCCCATTCCCCCGGGCTACCGGGAACCGAAGATTTGTTCTAGTTGCTGGGGACTATTTCACTAAATGGGCGGAGGCTGAGGCATTGGCTAATATTCAGGATGTGGAAGTTAAGAAATTTATGTGGAGAAACATAGTAATAAGGTTTGGAGAAACCTAGTATCAGATAATCGGTTGCAATTTGATAGTAAAGCTTTCCTCAAGTTCTGTAGCGATCTCGACATCAAGAATAGGTATTCTACTCCGGTGTATCTACAAAGCAACAGTCAAGCTGAGGCTACTAACAAAGCAATCGTGAATGGGTTAAAGAGAAGGTTGGAGGGTACCAAGGGTAGGTGGGGTGAGGAGTTGCCCAATGTTTTGTGGGCATATCGGACGACTCCCAAGAGGTCCACGGGAGAAAATCCATTTTCTTTGACGTATGGAGCGGAAGCCGTCATACCGGCCGAGGTGAATTTGTGCAGTGCTTGGGTTTCAGGATTCAGTCCCACCAAGAATGATGAATTAATGATGAAGCAGCTGGACTTGTTAGAGGAATATTGGGAATCAGCGACCATATAGCTAGCAGAATATCAACAGAAGCTTGCCCGACGGTACAACAAAAATGGGAAAAGGAGGGAGTTTAGCGCTGGAGACTTGGTACTACGGAAGGTGGTAGGGAACATGTGTGACGTCAATGCGAGAAAGCTAGCCCTGACTTGGGAAGGGCTTTACAGAGTCACCGCCATTGCTGACACAGAAGTATACTATCTAGAAGACTTGGATGAAAGACCACTTCCCCGACCATGGAATGTTCACAATTTGAAAAAGTTTTACCACTGACCGTTGGCGTATAGAAACTTGGGTTGAGTATAATGTAATTTGTGAAGTGATATTAAGTAATATGTGAGCAATGTATGTCCATCCAGGTGTGTTTATACTCTTGGCTTCGTCATTATTAACTTGTCAGCCTTGGTCAACAAACGGGAGGAAAACTAAATCTTTGATTTCTCTAAGGACAGAAGCCTGTTCCCACTTCGATCCCAATCACCGAGCATATGGAAACTTTATATTAAATTTTTCTAAGCATAGAAGCTTGTTCCCGATTCGATCCAAATCATTGAGCAGGTGGAAACCTTATATTAAATTTTTCTAAGGACAGAAGCTTATTCCTAGTTCGATTCTAATCACCAAATAAGTGGAAACTTTATATTAAAATTTTATAAGGTCAGAAGTTTGTTCCCGGTTCGATCCTAATCACCGAGTAGGTGGAAACCTTATATCAAAATTCTCTAAGGACAATAGCTTGGTCCCGGTTCGATCCTAATCATCGAGCACGTGGAAATCTTATATTAAATTTCTCTAAGGGCAGGAGCCTGTTCTTAGTTCGTTCCTAGTCACCGAACAAGTGGAATCCTAACACTTACTTTCTCTAAGGTTGGAAGCTGGGCATTCATGTTCGTTAAGTACGCAAGCATGTGGTCGATTCAATTATAATTACCGATTAGCCGTGAGCCTAACGTTTATTCCCTCTAAACACATAAAGCCATTTTCGGCCTAGTCCTAATCACCAAATAGGCAAAGATATAGGCTATCTTTTCTAAGGATAGAAATGAAAGAGTAATCTTTATCATTGAGAAGAAGTAAACCTTGATTTCACCGCCCAGTCTTTATGAGTGAAAATGTAAAGTATGACGGACAATAACTTAACAACAATAATTATTTATAAATATGATTGAAATAGATGTCCCGTCACCATCTCAAGATGACTAATCAAACAAAATAAAGTAGACACAAATTAAAATTTAACCAGTGTTTTGTCACCACATCTCGGTAACCATGGGCAAAATCGAATGTAGAATACAAAATGAAATAAAATAATAAATAATAATGAAAATAAGGGAGTACAGTAGGGTGAAAAACTTCTTTAGACTTGAATAGTTGGGTCGGCAGACTGAGATTGGGCAAAGTCCTCGGCAGTTTACACTGGCGCGTCTCTGGCAGGCTGATCAGTGGCAAATGGTTGAGCTTGAACGTCCTCAGCAAGCTGGGTGCTGGCCATCTTGGCATTGAGGTTATTGGTGACTTTGAGATCAACTAAGTCCACGTGAGTGTCAATAGCACACATCAGCTCCCTCATGCTAGGGGTATCCTCTTCGTTAGTAGCAACAGATTGACTTTGAATGGGGGGAGAAGGTGCCAAGAAGGGAATTTGCTTAGGATTCCTTAATGGAGAATCGTTTGGCACTCCCATGGCTTAAAGGGCGGCCATCCATCCCTCCTCGAACCCATGTCGCCGAGCTTGATAGACAATGGACTCCACAGAATTTTCAGCGTTCGCGAAGCCTTCATTATACCATTTCTCCTCGTAAGCCTCAAGGGCTGCCTTAAGGTCGAAAATCTCATTGGCCTGTGCTAGGTTCAAGTTCTCTACTTCGGCCAGTTTGAGCTCCGTCCCTCCCAAATTCATGTCCATCTATGCCAGCCTTTTTTTTGCCAATGTCCAGGCCTTCTCGAACGCTTGGGCCTTTTTCTCGGCGACCTTAGTAGCCTTACCCTTGTCCTTGACAATAGTGACGGCCACATCTTTTAAAGCCTTCTCCCGGTCGGTGTCCTCGACGGCTTCCTTTAGGCATTCATCCATGATGTAAGCCAGTTGCACGGCTTGACAACACAATAATGACAAGCATGAAAAGAAAGAAAGTACAAGTGTGTACATACAACAAAGAAAATATAGGGCAGTGTGTAGCCGGTTAGCTAGCGATCCATCTGTCCCACCTGAGAAGAAATGCATGTCCTCGGGTAGAAGGAGACCATGTGCCAAACTTCGTGAAACTCGCCCACCTTCACCCTGCGCCTAGGTCCTGACGCTAGCCATCACAGGAAGAGGCTTATTACCGAGCTTGAAGGTAGTATGCCAGCCCACTTATGGCTGCGAGGAAGACGCCATATTGGACCTAACAAGGGCAGTTGGCCAAGCGTCACTAGTAGGTTCTCGAATAGTGATCCCGCCAGACGCTCGGGGTGGTGGGGTTCTTGAGGGAGCATCATCTGTGACCCTAGGCAGTTATTTGGTAGTGTGTTACCTTTTTCAGGAGTGGCTAGGAGGAGGAAGAGAAGGGAGAGTTGGGCTTTTGCCATGAGGCTATTGCTGTTGCGCGGCAGGACGGGCGCTAGTCAAAAAACAGTCGAGGGTCAGCATCCGCTTTGACACCATCTCTCCCTCGATTTGATTGATTTCTGCTTCGGATGAATTTACAGACTCGACTGCTACCTGCCCGCTTGGTTGAACTAGGGTTTCGAGTTCACCAACAGGTCTGTGGACGGATTGGTTTTGGGAGATGAGATTTGCCGAGTCGTCCCTCATAGGCATTAGGGACTCTGCTCTCACTATCCGGGGATCGAAGTCCTGAGCTTCGCCTACAGTAAGATTCGGGGGGAGGAAGTTAGGATGACGTTCGTCAATGTACAACAATAGGGGGCTATCTACTAGCAAGACCTGTCCAAAAGGTTTCCACAACGAATAGACCGGATTGCAGCCAAGTATGAGGTGGGACACATGGAGCTGCCCGTTACAATGCACAAATATCTCTGACTAGAGCAAAAAATTAAGATCTCTCACATGCACAACTCTGATGTCTAGTTTGAACTTCTTGCCTTTTGCGTCAAAACAAGAACAAGTAGGTTAGTATTTGTTTCAATGAAAATAAGAATGAGAAAAATACTAAAAGCCACATAGTTAAATATGTAGGATATCGACCAACGTCACGTGGCGAAGTTGGGCAAGTAAGCACGCTGGCGAGCCAGTTATCGCTCACCCGAACGTACTCTTCCTCCGAATTTTTGTTAAAGTCGGGGAGGCACGATATGAGTCGTACCTGTACATCCAAAACTTTCAAGTAATAATCTATTCTAATGTTACCGCATAGGCTGTACATAAAATTGATATCATGGTGGCCTAATTGTAACTCGTATATTTGATTTAAGTGGCTAACGCAACTCACTACTAGGGAAAAATTAGGAGGGAGTTGGTTGGGACACAAAACATAGAACCTAAGGGTATTGAGTATAAGGGGATCTACGGAGAACCTAACCCTTCCTTCCAAAATGGCAATTAAAGGAAAAAACACTACATGAGGGCGTCGTTGAAGAGTGATGTCACCCTCATGGTAGTAAGCTATACCTACATCCCTAGGAATGTTGTAAGCTACCCTAAAACTAGGCAGAGTCGTTTTAGTGTCAAGAAGGTTGTCAAGAAGGTTTAAATAACCCATTCCTAATACTAGAGTGAGGAAAAGAAATTGAAGAAAAGAGGAAAACTTACTAGGGCTATAGAGGGTAGTGCTCTTGGTTGGAGGATTTGTGCGCAAGAGAAGTATGCTCGGTAGAGAGAAATTTTGAGGAGTAGGGAAGCAAAATGTAAATTGAAGAAACGGAAGGAACTATTTATAGGGTGAAGGCATTTAATGGAGTGGAAAGGCGGAAAAAACTTTCTGAATTCTTTTTGTAACCCCCACACGTGCAACCTTGGTTCATGAACCGTCAAGTTATGATTGTGGTTAAGCATGACAGCTTGGCATAACGCTCCTTTTGAGGGAGTATTAATGGTCATCTTGTCCTTTTAATGACTGATGGTTGGGTTCCCTAAGAAGTCTCTGACGTTGGTTGGGTTGTCCCGATTCATTACCGGAGGCCAGGCACTAATCAAGGGGGGGCTATTGTACGGGGAATGGGCCCAGGCCTTATAGAACAGTGTACGATCCCCTTTCCCATTGGACCTTTGATCTTGGGCCGAACGCACTCTAAGGCCCAAATTTAGCCTAAGTGTCATGATGAGCCCATCTTGTCTTGAACATATGCGAAGCGAGCCCCTGCTGATCAACCATGACTTGAATGGTAGCATACTTGCTCGGGAAAGCCAACGTTCTCGGCGGTCTGATAGTGCTTTGGGGAATATCGCTGCCGAGCAATCTTTTGGAGGCTGGAACCAGTTCTAATGCCATTAGCACCATTTCCAACAAACCTAACCCTTATCAGGGATAAGTAGATTGGATCCCACCCACACGAGTGAGATCAGGAGGTAATCATAACGCCTCCACCCATTTCAGAATATAAATAGGAGAATAGAACGAGAACAAAGGGTTGGCACTTCTGGAGAGAAAAAGTAAGAGAGAGAGAGAGAGAGAGAGAGAGAGAGAGAGAGAGAGAGCAAATAAGCGAGACCATGGGGGTGAGCAGCACCGAGAGGAGTGCAAGGGTGTTTACCGGGATTAAGGAAGCTATAGAGTGATTTGAGGTGGAACTGCCTTTAGTAGGAAATACTAAGCCCACTATACAAGTAGATTGTGTGCCCAATTCTCATCCTGGTCCATATAGTAGAATTTGGGTACGTATAGTATTCATTTTCAAGAAAACGAAAACATTAAAAAGTTGTATTTAGTTTTTGTATTCAGATCCTATTTTTTTGGATAATAAAAATGAAAACTGAATACAAATACAAAGTCAAACAAGTTTTTAGTGGTGGATTCCACAAAAAATTGAAAACAAATACAAAATACATCCATTTTTTGCTCAAACCAAACAGGCCGTTAAGATTCAAATCCCCCAACTATATCTCAACTAAAAAAAAAAAAGGAAACCATTTACCTCAACTAAAACCACCATTACATATCACCAAAATCATCCTATTCATTATATACAAACACTAGTCACCATGAACCAAAAGTCGCCCCAATCACTCTCTAGTTCACATTCTAGGTCATTATTATCCTATTACCCAAAATCATACTTAACTCCTTAACATACCTCCATCCAAAACCAAAAGGATTCAAGATCGTACTAAGGCCCAGTTTAGTATATAAAAAAATTACTATTTAATTTCCCAAATAAAGGAGACCACAAAGTTCTATTGGTGATATACTTTGTATTTTATTTTATTTTATTCTTACAACTAGTTTTGGTGTGAAATATAAAGAGTATATATTAAACTTTTAAAAAAAAAAAAAAAAATCTATAGACAATTCCTATTATTAGGATTAAGAAAAAAAACCTTTTTATTATGAAATCATACTTGTAGTTACTTTTATTATATTTTTAATTTGATGTGTTCTAAATTGAATAAATAGTTAGGTTACTTAGTTATATCAATTTTATTCTACTAATATAAATTAATATATAGAGAATAAAATTAGTGGTAACCCAAAATGGTACATTACATCGGTATCGATATATATATATATATATATATATGTAATATGTAATATATAATATGTTTATGTGTTGTTCAGGCGCATCTATATACACACATGTGTGCATAGTATCATGCCTATGGTTGTCAATTCTCTTCAAATTTGACTTCACCACAAGGCTTAAGTCTTAACTAGCCAACTCTGATTCAAGGGATTCATACTTGTAGTCTCATTTGAGGAAACTATAGTGACATTATCTAGTCAACAACAGTTTCTATATTAGGCAGGGGCGGAGGGAAGGGGGATTGAGGGGCGGAGGGAGGGGGGATTGAGGGGGGCACTTCCCACCCCCGGCCTTCTCAAATTTTCTCAAGCAGTAGTGGTGTAAAATGCCCACTTGACAATTGACACAAAAGCCAATCAACACTTTTTTTACATAATGGGTCCCATCTAATAGTACTTTTTTTTTGGCACACTACTTTGCCAACTACGACTGAAAAAAAAAAAAAGAGGATTTTACTATATATATACTGAATTGGACTTTGAAAGAAAAAATCTATGTTTTTGTGTAATGTGTCTATTTTAGCGCCTCACCAGATGGTTTCCGGCTTACAATTTTTTCTCTAGTTATCAACCTTTTCAATATCAAACTTGAGTTTTTACTATAAACTTGAATTTTAACGACATAAAAAAGTAAAAATGTCTATATGAAATTTTAGAAACATTCATGGTATTGAGTTGCGTATAGCCGAATAGAATTTTATAAGCATATTGCTATATTCTTAATATTTTTACATTGCTTTATTTTTCCAATTTATTTTAAAGATCCAAATTACATGTTTAAATTGTGTGTATTTAGTATCGATTAATTTATCTTAGATTAATTCTACCTTCAATCTTGTCTTTTAATTTTGCCCCCTCTAACTTGAAATTCTAGTTCCGCCATTGATATTAGGTTATATATATTAGTTAGTTGAAATATGAAGTTATTTTTCTTAGCGAAAATATTCAATGCGAAATCATAACATTCTTATGTATTGCAAAACAAGGTAACACCACTTCTCCTCAAAAAAGAAAAAAGAAAAAAAAGGTAACACCACACTACAGGCAAGAAGGCTGAACTAACAAGTACCATTGGTCGATGACCATGAGCTATACTAAAAATCCAAGTGTATTTGGTGAATAAATGTTACACCTATACCCACTTCACAAAAGCAAAAATAAGCCTAATGACACATGTATGCATACAAAGTAAAATGACCTATAATACATTAAAAAGGCCTATTGAAAATTCAAAATCCTCCGTTAGTTGCTTTTGTAGCCAGAATTCCTTTCTCCACAGACACAGCAATGTCTCAATTCTCCAACATTCCGAAGACAACATATATGTGTCCAATTGATTACAGATAGTCTCATCCACTATTAACATCAATAGCATCATCAGCATCATTGGCTTCCCTTTATCTAAAAGGATTGCATTTGCATTAACCCAGTACTTCTTTTCGGCTTGGGAGGATGATTTACGAGTAAAATTTATAGGTCTTGGCTTTAATTACGATAGACCTCAATCCTCCAATTGGGGATAAAATCATTAAGCAAAGGCCAAATGCAATGCAGATCTGAAATCAATGAAGCCAAATAAGTTCAACTAAACTTAAAGTTCCAAGCAAATCAAAACATAATGACAAAGGAACAAAAATCAAGTGGAACTTACCCAGTTAGTCCACCAAGATAAACCGAATCTCCTTGGTTTGTAGATGGCAAGCCACATGACACAAGGGAGCTGAGGATTAAAAACAAGAAGAGTCAGAGATTATATGAAAGTTCTTTTTCTAGGATAGTAATTGCTCCAACAAAATTTACAAATATCGTTTTTCTAAAATTAAGGATGACAAAGATTCATGACAGGGTGTGGCTTACGAAATATGTAGTTGGGGCAAAAGCAAATCCACCAAAAAATCCAAGAAGTCCGCCGAAGAAAGGGAAGGTAATGCCAACGAACATGGTAAATGCTGCAATAGAAAAATGTCATACAAAATTAAGTTCAAACCAAGCCCATAAATTGGTTTTTGATCCCACAACATTGTTTGACATGAGCATAAGGGGGAGAGGAGTTTACTTACCCACGTATACATTACGTGTAATGAAACGCAGAGTACTTGTAGGCCGGAAATGCAATTTCTTTACCAATACAGTTTCTATCATGTCAAACACTGGCATTGCATAAATCTACATTAAAAAAAAAAAAATTCGAATAGGAGTTTGATTAATAAGATGTTATGTTATAGATATGAGGAAAAATATGTAAAGCTTAAACAAATATTGTAGAGTATGGGCATTACCTGATAGCTTCCAATAACATGGATGACAACAAACATGTTAGCCGTTACAATAAGCCATTTAGGCTTCTCTAATGAGATGAGAATATTATCTTCAACAGCATTTCCAAACATCCAATATCCAATCAGGGCAACAGGAAAGTAACACAAAGCCACAACTATATAGGCAACGACAACTCCTCTCCACATAGGCCCCTTTGATGGCTTTTCTGGTGTAGATGGGATTGTGGCTTGGATCTCCAATACCACATTGTGACCAGCATAGGCAAAAGCCACATCACCCAAGGCATTGAAGAAGTTGAAGACTGTTCCGGCAGTAGACTTGGCTTTGTAGCCGTATTGCACATCTTGCTGAACACCTTTGTTAAGAGAAGCTGACCAGGCAATGGTAGAGTAGCTGCCAAACAAAATACCAATCACATATTAGCATATTGCATATTGTTTAGAGAAATGAAACACTATAAGATTAAAGTGCGTTTGGATGAGCATTTTGCTGATATGCTTATTTGCTGAAAGTTGATTGAAGAAGTATAGTTTTGCATGGAAAAAGCAATGGTTTAAAGAATTGTACATAAACCAAAAGCAATGCTTGTTACAAAAGTTGGCACATAATTTTAGAGAAATGAAATGCACATAAGACTTGAGTGTACCTTAAGGACATGACTGCAGCAGCCAAAGAGATACCGGAGATAGCGTTGAGGTTGGGAAGGTGGGAGAGCACAAAGTGAACAGAGGCAAAGATCATAATGAAGTATGTTAATTTGATACTTTTACAGTGATCACTAGGTTCACCACAGACGGTGTCATGGACCTTCTTCAATGATGTCCCACCAGTGACCATATAGACTATGTTCACACCAACTTCAACAATGAGCTGTTGAGGCACCACAATATAAAGACCAAGCTTTTCACCAAAGGCATGCTGACCCAGTTCATGGTATCTATCAAACCGTTTTCCTGGTACCATTTCGTGCATCTCAACCATTTGCCATAGAGTGTACAAAGTAATGATCCAGGATAGAACTAGTATTGCCACACCAGGACCCCTGAAATTGATAAAAGGAAAGCTCAGTTTTGAAAGTCATTTCTTAATTACTAGACAAAGGTTAACATAATTGTAACACAACATTAAAAACATACCATCCAAGCTCTGACATAGCATAAGGGAGACTGAGGACACCAGCTCCAACCATGGCAGTGACATTGTGGAAAGCTGAATACCACCATTTTGCATTCCTTGAAGAAGTAATTGGAAGCCAATCATCAATAGCCTTCTCCTTTGCTAATTTCTCATCAATCTGTATTTGACGATTACACAAGTCTTCATCAGTATCAATGACAGTTTACAAGCAATGCTTTTTTGCTTATTGCTGATTTAGTTTTTTTATTTTTTTCTTTTTCTTTTTATGTACAATTTTTTTTAAAACTTCATTTTTTTTTTTTTGTTGCCTTATAACTATATTTTTATTCTCTTTGAATAAATAAGCCAATTCAAAGGAGCACTAAAATCAATAATGTTGGAACTAGAAAAACTAAAAAGAAGGAATATAAATTATTTGTCTCACTTTTTATATTCCACTTTATACTCCATTAGTCATAACTTGTCATGTATTCATTTGACTTTATTTATAAATTAAATAAAGTTTAAAATGAAAAAAAAAAAAAAAAAATTCAAACACTTGTTATTCCATGATTGGTGAAACATGAAGTGGAATACAACAAATGGAACAACTATTTGTATCTAGATAGAAGTTTTTTTTTTTTTTGTTTTTTAAAAATAAAAAATATAGCTTTTTAGTGGTAACTTAATCCAATAAAATTGAAGTTAGTGAACATCAAGATCAAAAGAAAAAGATAGTGTACTGGTGACCATCATGAATGTGTGCCTTTCCCTTGAAATTGGAACTCATTTTCATATAAACTAGTTTTGGAGGTAAGCACAAAATAATGATGTTTCCCAAGTGCTGGAGTGGAGGGGTCTATAATTACAGATTGCCTTAAAAGTCCTAGGCGCACTAGAGTAATTCTTGAAAGTTGAAGCTTATTATATCAGTTGGCAACTAGGCATATATCCCCAAGTCTTTGGAAAAGTTAAAAGGCCAAACAGTTGCCAACTTGTTAGTTGTCAGATTTTATATAAAATCAAATGTGTCTTATTCACATCCTCTTTGGACCAAGCAAAGAGACCCACTTGGTTTGTTTGAAGTTTGAACTTTATTCAACACTGACATGGGCTAATGGGCCCATGGAGTTGTAAATTCTCCATGGGCTGCTTATGCAGTAAGTCAACAAAACCTAGTAGAGGCCCACTCGCCTCCAATCACGTTTCCACTCAATTTGACTTTTTTTATTTTATTTTATCCTATTCCTAAATATCACTTGGTATCAAATGGAAAAAACTCCTTTTAGCTCAGCCTATAATTATTTATCTCCCCCACTTCCCTAGCATGCCGGAAAAGCTCAATTACTTTTTCATGTATTTTAAAAAGCCCCCTACTTGTTTGTTGCCTTATAAATATTGTTAAAGTTGTTGTGTAATTGTGAGTGATTGAATGATGAATGAAAGCATAAAAGAGAGTATATACAAAAGTTTATGTGGTTTGGTTTGACGGCCTATGCTTATGGTAAAAGGTCCTTAACGACTATATATTCTAATTAAGCTCTTATTTACAAAGAATCAAATATAGGGTCTATATACTAAAGAGTACTTGATTAACTAACCCTACACTAATCTTAGACTAACCAAATGTAAATTTTTACTTGTTCTACAAACTACATGAACCTATAATTAGTTTGGGTCATAAACTCTATATATATATATATATATATATATAAAAGGATGTTGTTTTTGACTGGTACTATGTAGAATAATCACTTTTACATTAAGGATCTCCCAATTTCACTAAAAAAAAAAAAAACCCTCCTAATCACAGTACCTACTGCGGCTAGTCTACCTTACATGAAACTACTTATAAAAGAAGAATTAATTGTTCTATTCCTTTAGCAAAAAAAAAAAATAATAATAATAAAATAAAAAAAATTAAAAAGGTTCTATTCATGTTTTTAAATAGTATAACAATTATCGAACACGCAAATTTGGTAACCATGCATCTTTTCTCTCGTCTTCATTAATTGTTCTATTCATGTCACGCAAAGAAGGCAGAGTCACATGGAACTCGGTATAAAGAAACCGGGTTGTATCGAGATCACCGGCCTAAAATTTGGCAGACCTGAGGATGACTCCTTTATATATATGTACAAAAAAAATGACTATAAGTTTGGTGTTCAACACAAAATAGAGTTTTTTTTTTTGGTGGGTGGAAGAGCGCAAAGAATTTTATTAATACATCATACCAGATACCAAAATACGACCTCCGTGGAGTTGTTTTTATTTTTTTATATAAGATATAGTAGAATTTTAATTCGTTTCATAATAATTATCTTTTATTATCAAGTCAAAACATCAATTGATTTTTAGATTTTAGTATTCATGCAAAAAATTATTTTTTATCATCAATGAACATGGGGTTTATTTGGTAAACAAGTTTAAACTACTGTTTTCAATTTTTAAATAAAATTACACACTTTTTCACACATTTTTTTATTTACATATATTTCAAAAAATTACAAAAAATATTACTCAAACTTTTCTACCCAACGGCCCCAAATTTTATCACATTTAAGAATTTTAAAAAAGAAAAAACCATTATTTGAAAAAAAATAATGTTAGGGACACAAAAAAGTCCACGACAACTTGCTATAAGCAGCGAAAATAGCATAGACCGAAGCATGACGCGTATACATTAATTGAAAATATCTTTATTAGCCTTTCGGCTGAGATCCGTTTAAGGCAGAGGAGAAAATCACATGAGAGCAGCGAGAGGGGTCCACGCGTGAATTAAGAAGAGCCCAACAGGCAACATGCAACGATGGGCAAACTTCTTCTAAATCTAAAGGAGAAAAATCAAATCAAATTTTGGAAATTAAAAAGATGCCGTAAAGAAAGGGTTGAGTTAATTAAGGAAGAGTCTTCTTTCCTTTACCCAATTCTCTACTCATAACCATTTCATGATCTCATGCTTGGGAAAAATTTGAATCAGAAAGACCAATAGTTTATGTTTATTAGATTAGGCTAATGAAGAAGAAAATTGTGTCGTAGCACACTACGTTACATACTTACATTATTATTATTATTATTATTATTATTATTTTGGCTGAAGTCAAGTACATACTCCCATTATAATGTAATGTAACAACAAACATTTGACCCCAATAAAATTATATAGTGATTATATATATATATTTATAAAGAGAGACGAACCAATGAAAAATATTTATAAACCTGTAAATTTAGTTTTGTGAATGTTACGTATTCTAGCCAGTTTTCATTTTCTTTCCTTCAAAAGGAAATCTCTCTTCAGAGAACTCAAAAAGTCCTAATTCATAACTAAGAAGAAAAAGAAGAAGAAGAAGAAAGAAAAACATTGCACACAAAAGCATACAGAAAATTTAAACAAGAAAGAAAAAAAGCTAAAGACAGAAGTCCAACAACTTAGGAAATTTAAAGTATCAGAAATTTGAGAGAGAGAGACTAACTTCAGAACGGGCATATGAGTCTTGGTCGGTTGGAGCTTGAGTTCCCATGTCTTTGTGCACTGTGGTGAATTGCAAATAGCAGAAGAAGGAGATGAGGCAAAAGGGTGTGAATGAATTCAAAACAAGTTAGAGCTTAGAATTCGAAATGGGTCTCTCTGTATTTAAAGGGAGATGATGTACAAGAACAGCTGTATAAGAAGAGCTGTGTACCTGAGACTTGAGATTCTGAGAGAGAGAGAGATCTTGAAAGTGACGTTTTTTTTTTTTTTTTTTTTGTGTTGGTTTGACTAATCAAACTCGTTACCAACAGAGTCTTTCATCTACAGACTTCAAAAGCAGGAATTATTTATTTTAATAGTCTTAGGACCACATTCTTTTTTACCATTTTTTTTTTCTACAATTTTAAACTCGTCGGTTGTAAGCAATTGTTTATCAATTATCTATGGACCATCATTTTTCTTCATCACTCACATATTTCCATGTAACAGTTGGGAAAAAGAGTTGTGAGATAAGTCTTCAAACAAGATTTTCTCTCTTTTTTTTTTTTAATAAAAAAAGAAGAATCAATGACCTTTATAATAAATGAGTAATTTTAATACCACGTAAAATGTTACAATTATATATTCAATGCACTACATTATAACTGATTGCTCTCACTTTTATATTCACAACTTTTTTTTACCACTACAATGTGAACAGTTGAAACATTTTATGTGGTTTTAAAACTTTTTATAATATATAGATAACATGTTTACATGCAGTCCAGGAATTTCCATGAAACACAATCCTCAGCCGGCGGCCCACCACTCCGGCAGGACAGTAACTTTTTTATATAAATAACATCCATAAAATATATATCCAATTATAAAAATGGATAGCGGTCAAAAATGTATCAATTCTTTTATTTTTTTATTTTAAAAGCATCTTGAATTATCAAATTATCAAATAAGTTGCATTTGCAAGTTGTAACATAGTGATAATCATTTACCAAAAAAAAAAAACGTAGTGATAATCAAAATTTTTTTTTTTTTTATGCCACGTCCAAATTTAACATCTGGCTACTGGGTAAAACGATGTGGTAAATTTTAATTATGTCTTATTATAATAGGAAGGAACCGACGTGATACTTTCCATGACTATACATTTTATTAACCCAAAAAAAAAAAAAAAAAAAAAAAACCCACAGTATTACTGTTACTTACACATCATTATTATCAAATGGTTTGCTTAAAAAATGACTAATTGTCAACCTATAAATCTTCACAAATAAAAATATAAAAAGATTTGGCCAATTGGTTTTGAGTCTTTTGAGTTTTGACCCGCAATCGGTCCTATAAGTAAAAGTATAAGATAAAAATAGGTTTTCGTAATTCATAAATGGTAATTTTCTATTTTATACTCAAACCCGTTCAGAATATGCCAGAGCGGCAAGTAAAACGCATTGTTGCACAGCTCTAAAAAATAATTAGAGTAATTTTAATTACAACGTCATGATTACGGGGAGGCTTCGAAAATTTTGACAATGGAATAGCTTTGCGAGAAATGATATGTTTACAATATTTTTACAAGATTTTTACAACAAATCTTAAGTGGCAAGTTATTATTGGTTGTTATTGTTGGGGCAAAAAAGTAATCTTAGTATTAGTTTCAAATTTGAACCAATAACAACTAACCACCTGTGATTTGTTATAAAAATATTGTAGACGTAGCATCTCTTATAGTTGTGCTGTGTTTATACACGTAACTAACATGTAACTCATGCAGGCGTATGAATATAATTAAAATTAAACACAATTTTTATTATAAAAATGTAAATAGTTAATTAAATTATTAAAAAAATATCATGTAATACATGCATGCATGTAGATATATTTAGAATTAAACACAATTTTTATCATAAAAATATAAATAATTAGTCAAATTATTTTTTTAAGGTAAATGTGGAGCCCAAATCTGCGGTCCCAGCCCACCTTGTATTAAAGGCCCAAAGCCTAGGCCGAGGAGCCCTGCTATCCAGGACGTATGGTGAAAATCCCTTAAAAGCCCAAGAATGTGGCCGAGGAGGATCTCACGGTCAATGCCTCACAGAACGCCTGAAGCAAATGACAAACTCAGTACAAGAGCAGTACAAACAAGAAAGCTGCCAACACCATAATGTGGAGCCCAACACCTGACAAGCCCATCCTCCATACCATGCTATCCAGCTTTTCCCAACCACTCTGACGTATGGATTGATTGGACGAGTAAATACCCCAAATAAGGAGAAACTGACACGTAGATGAAGAATGAGAAGTGAATACTAGTATAAAAGAGAAAAGAGAGCTAAAAAAAGGGGAGGAGGGGAGATCCTATAAAGGAAAAAGAAGGAGAATGGTGAGAATGAAACGCTCCTCGGACTAATTCCGAGGAGACAAACCTCCCAAACCACATCCGTGTAAGGCTTAGCTATACAAGCCAAACCCGCTTTCATATGGGCTTCCATGAAAGTCATGACTAAACCGCCGTCTAACGACTAAGGTCCAGCCTTTCAAACCCACTCTCTACAAATCATATTGTTCGGGCCCATTTCATACGAACCCAACGTCATCCATTGGGTCGTTAAAAATCGTGTCCCTACAGTAAATATAGTTAATCACATATTAAAATTTTTACTTAAATTTAATACTATTTGTGACCAATTTTTTTTCTTCTAATTTTTAATAAGATAGTATATGTGGTGATCTTTGTTGTGTGGTGATTTTTATTATATGTGTAATTTTTTTTTAATTTTATAATTTATTAATATTAGATTCTTAGTATTTTGAACTCATGAACTCATTTGGCATAAAAATTAAAAAAATCAAGTGGACACATGGCACAAACTTAAGTGGATAATTATGGTATGGTCCCTAAATAAATTTAGACACTTGGCGCAAAATTAGATTCTAATTTCAAATTCTAATTGAACTTTCTCTAAGTTTTGCCTATTAATATATATAAACTAGCATGTAACTCATGCAAATACATGGATGCATTTAAAATTAAACACACTTTTTATTATAAAAATATAAATAATTAGTCAAATTATTTTTTAAAAAATAGCATGTAACACATGCATAAATATGTATACATTTAAAATTAAACACAATTTTTATCATTAAAATATAAATTGTAAGGACTCAATTTGTAACGATCCCAAACTGGTATTGGGTTCGTATGTTAAAGGCCCAAACAATAAAATTTGTAGAGAGTGGGCTGAAAGGTTAGGTCTTGGTCACTCGACAATGGTTAGTCATGGTGTTCATGGTGGACGCACAGAGGTCAACTAAGTTTGTCCATGGATCTTGTCCATTGAGTTTAATGTTCTTATTATTCCTTTCACTTTCTGGGTATAATTATTTCCGCCCCCCTTTTTGGCGCATGAATCCTTACATTATATAACCCTTCTCAGTTGATCTGATCTTCCATCTGTCGATCAGGCAAGTAACTACTCAAGTGTCTGTCCCATCAGCCGCCTCCCCCTACTTTCTGTTAGTTGCAATAACTGAAACCATACTGTTCAGGGGTCTTTTCCCATCAATGTGGCTAGGACGTTTGTTGGCGCATTCAATGCGGAGGTGACGTCTTTTCCTTGAACCATTCCCACACTGTACCCCCGTGCGAGTCCCATTCCACTCGCCTTTTCTTCGGGGAGCGCTTTGGAGGCTGCCTTTGATGACGTGTCGTTATTCCCTTTTAGTTCTCGGGATGCTGAGGACAGGGTCATCCTCGGCTGCATCTCTAGGCCCTTTGGACTTTCGCTACTTATCCTGGACAACTACTCTCCTCGACGCGGGCCTTGCGCCCTAATGGAAAGTGGACTGGGACCACAAATTCTCTGGCCCCAGATAAATAATTAGTCAAATTTTTATTTTTAAGTAAACTTAATTAGTCACATATTAAAATTCTTACCTAAATTTAATACTACTTATGATAATTTTTTTTTCTAATTTTTAATAAGATAGAATGTATAATAATTTTATTGAGTATATGTGATTGTTTATTTTATTTTATTTTTATAATTCATTAATATTATATTCTTAGTATTTTACACTCATTAATTCACTTGGCACAAAGATTAAAAAAAAAAAAAAACTTAAGTGGACACATATCACAAACTTAAGTGGATAATTATGGTGTGGTTCCCGTATAAATTTAGACATATAGCGTAAAATTAAATTCTAATTGAACTTTTTCTTAGTTTTGCCTATTAATATATACTAATTTGTAACCCCCTGCATATATACGGGTACATTTAAAAACAAACACAATTACATATAATATATATATATATATATATATATACACACACATCTAGACTCTTCGGTTTTTACCCCCAATAATTTACTTGCCACAAAAATTAATAAATTAGATGGGATACATGATGCAAAATTGAACTCCAATTAAAATTCAATCTAAAATCTAATTGAATTTAGACCTTTTGATTTTTGCACTTAATACTTCACTTGACACAAAAATTTAAAAATTATATGACACGTGACACAAAATTAGACTCCAATTTAGAATTTAATTAAATTTTCTCTTTGCATTAACTATTAATATATTTATATATATATATATATATATATATGACTTATAAATTTGAATTTTTCTAGTTATATGATTATGTTTTTTATGGTTTATTACATTGGATTCCTCATTTTCTACATTAAATTAACTAATTTGGCACAAAAATTTAAAAATTTAGATTAGATGAGACACGTGGCGTAAAATTAGACACTAATTGAATTCCAATTTGAAATTTAATTGGATTTTCTCTCTACTTTACCTATTTTATATATATATATATATATATATATATAGATATGATTTAGAATCTAATTGGATTTAGACTCTTTGGTTTTCGCACCCAATAATTCACTTGTCACAAAAATTAAAAAATTAGATGGGACACATGGTGTAAAATTGAACTCCAATAAAAATTCAATTTAGAATCTAATCGAATTTAGACTCTTTGATTTATACACCTAATAATTTACTTGACTAGGGGTGGCAAAATTGGACACGAATCGTGAACTTGACACAACACGACACGAAATTAACAGGTTATGGGTTGAGACTTAATGGGTTCATGTCATATTCGGGTTGACACGACTAACCCGTTTAATAAATGGGTTGGGTTAATATTCAACATATGGAATCCGTTTAACTCATTTGACTTGTTTAATTAAATGATATTTTACCAATATACCCTTCAAATCCTAAGTATATAAACTTATTAGTTATCGTGGTTTATTTTTTTTAACATATTGTGATTGATTATTTGCGATATTGAGATATATTTTAATTTTGAATGATTATTTATGATGCAGTTACTCGTTAGTTTTGAATTTTATATTAAAAATATTTATTTGCTTGTTTTTTTATAAATATTTTTTTCGTTTTGATAAAATCTGATAAACAGGTCAACACGACTGACCTGTTTAATAAATGGGTTGTGTTAGGGTTGAGGAATTTTGACTCATTTAATAAACATGTCAGGTTAGTGTTGACCCATATAGTCGGATACTCATGAGTTAACATGACATGCGAACACGAATTGTCACCCCTACACTTGAAACACAAATTTAAAAATTAGATGAAACACATGGTAAAAAATTAGACTCCAATTTATAATTTAATTAGATTTTCTCTCAGTTTTAGCTATATATATGTTAGTTATAGATACTGTACAACATGTGTGAAAGTTAGTTTGTTTTTGGTAGTTTCTTTCTTCTTTGTACATATATATACGAAACTTTATATTTGTTTTCTAATTAATGAGAATTAGTTTTTACCATAGCTTTTCTGATATGGTATCAGAATTTTCTTTAAATTTCTAGATATTTTCCCAAATTCCAATCTAGGGTTTGGTTTTTCTTTTCGATTTTTCTCTCAAATTTTCTCTTTCTCTCAACTTGCCTAAGATTTTTTTTATCATCAATGGCTTCTGCTGCTTCTTCATCTACTCCCACTTCAAAGAATGCTCCTCCATTTGCTTAGGATTCTCCAATGGAAGATCCCCTGTTGTTGCACCATGGAGAGAGTCCAAGCATTGTGCTTGTGACTTAACCTTTGACAAGGAGTGAAAATTACTCAGCTTGGGCACGAGCAGTAAGGAAAGCTCTGCTCACCAAGAACAAGTTAGGCTTCATCAATGGCACACTCACTTTGTCATCTCCATTGGTGTCCACACCTTCAACTATTCAAGCTTGGATCAAGTGTGATAATATGGTGGGAACTTGGTTGACAAACTCAGTTTCTTCTAAGCTTCAAGCCAGTATCATCTATGAAGACACTGCCTTGGAAATCTAGAATGATTTGAGAGATTGCCTTGCTCAAAAGAATGATTCTAAGATTTACAACCTTCAGAAGGAGATTGCAGAACTCCATCAAGGTGAGACTTCCATTACTAATTTTTTCACTCTATTGAAGGTTTTTTGGGATCAATTGTAGAACAATAGTCCTTTTCCTTCTTGTACTTGTGGGAAATATACATGTAATGTGAATAAGAGACTTAATGACTTGCAATCTAAAGAATTTGTTATGAAGTTTTTGATGGGGCTAAATGACTCTTTTTTACAAGTAAGGACACAAATTTTGCTTATGGATCCTTTTCCATCTGTTAATAAAGTGTATTCCTTGATGATTCAACAAGAAACACAAAGGTCTATTACTCATTGTTCCACTACAAGGGTTGAATCAATTGCCTTGATTGCTAAATCACAGAATTTCAATGTTAATTCTGGGGTCAATTATGTTGGTAACAATGGGAACAAAGGAAAAGATAAGCCAATTTACACCCATTGTGGTAATTCTGGTCACACCATAGATAAGTGCTATAAGTTTCCTAGATTCCCTCTTGGTTACAAGTTCAAAGGCAAAAATCTAATGGCACATCAAGTGTCTCTTTCATAGCCCTAAGATCTCTCTTTTCTGGCTTCTTCAGGACCTGTGACACCTGGTTTCACTCCAGAGCAATATCAATAGCTACTTGCTCTTATTGGCACTTCTAGTTCTCCATTAGTTCCACCTGTTCAAGGGAAAGACACACTCACTACTGCCATGGCTAATGTGGTATCTTCTAATGCTCCTGCAATGGCAGGTACGTATGGATTTTAGGCACTCAGTTTTTTCTGCACAAATGATTAATAGAAGGGCATATGATTCCAATACTTGGGCCATTGACACTAGTGCCACTGATCACATAGTGTGTTTTGTCCATCTTTTGACCACTATTACTGCTATTACTCAGTCCATGGTTCAATTGCCTAAAGGAGAAACAGCATCAGTAACACATGTTGGCACTATTATACTCCACAATGTTCTATGCGTACCTTCCTTTACCTTCAATCTTTTCTTTGTCAGTTCTTTTACTAAATCTCAACCATATTGTCTTGTTCTTTTGGCTACCTTTTGCTTCATACAGGACCTTACCTTTTGAAGAACGATTGGAGTGGGACATGCAATTGATGGACTGTACCTGCTACAGTGTGGCACTTTTTAACAACCTTCTTCTACTGCACTTTCAGATCTCCTAGCCAATCATAAATTGGGTGATGCTTTTCATCCTTTCTCTGCTACAATGTCATCAAGCTCCCTTTCTTCTCTCTGGCATGCAAGATTAGGCCATCCATCAGATGCTAAGCTTCAAGTTTTAGGTCATATTTTTCCTTTTTTGCAAACACCATGTAATGATCTTTGTAAGGTCTATCCTCTAGCTAAAAACAAATGTTTGCCTTTTCCTTTTCCTTTCAATAATAAACTCAGTTCTTGTGCTTTTGATTTGATTCACCTAGATGTTTGGGGACCTTATGCTACTCCTATTTTGGATGGTTTTAAGTATTTCCTAACTATGGTTGATTATGCAACTAGAGCAACTTGGGTATACTTAATGAAATCCAAATCTGAAGTTAGACCCCTCAACTTGGGATAATTGAATCCTTACTGCAGCTTACTTGATTAACAGATTACCATCTTTCTTATTGAATAATAAAACTCCTTATGAGCTTCTTTTTAAACAACCTCCTTGCTATGATCATTTAAGAGTGTTTGGTTGTGAATGTTATGCCTCTACTATTGCTTAAATATGGACTAAGTTTTCTCCCAGAGCAAGAAGATGTGTTTTTCTTGGTTATCCTTTTAATGTGAAGGGTTATAAGTTGTTTGATCTTTAATCTTATTCTGTCTTCATCTCCAGAGTTGTTGTATTTTAGGAGCCTGTGTTTCCTTATCAATTTGATCCTTGCTCTTTTTTACCTGTTTGTTCCATTCCTCTGCCTTACTCTCCTTCTGTTTCTTCTGATTCTTTTGATCCAATTCTTCCTTCTTCCACTTTAACTTCTGCTCCTCTATCATCTGATCCTATTGCTAATCCCATTATCCAAGTTCACACTGATCTTGATGATGAATTCTTACAAGATGTCCCTACTAAACCACCTGAGCCTCTAGTTGATCCAATTCCCCTTAGAAGATCTATTAGGATTCATAGACAACCTTCTTACCTCCAAGCCTATCACTGTAATCAGGTATCCTCAATTCCCAATGTTGTTGCTCTCCAATTAGGTACTTCCTATCATTTATCTTCTCATCTTTCTTATCACTCTTTTTCTCCTTCTTATAAGCATTTTTGTTGTTCCATCTCTTCTATTGTTGAACCTTCATACTATTGCCAAGTTGTTTCTGATCCTAAATGGCAAGAGGCCATGGAAGCTAAAATAGCAGCTCTAGAAGCCAATCACACTTGGACTTTGACACTCATCCCTGCCAATAAGAAGCCCATTGGTTGTAAATGGGTTATAAAATCAAGTACAAGTCTAATGGTTCCATAGAGAGGTATAAGGCTCAGTCGGTGGCCAAAGGTTTCACACAAAATGAAGGAGTTGATTATAATGAAACCTTTTCACCTGTTACCAAAATGGTTTCTGTTGAGTGCCTTTTGGCTGTGGCTACTGTGAAGTGTTGGTATTTTAGTCAGCTTGATGTCAATAATGCTTTTCTGCATGAGGATTTGTCTGAGGAGGTTTATATGTCTCTTCCACTGGGGTTTCAGAGCTAGGGGGAGATGGTTTGTAAGTTGAATAAGGCTCTTTATGGGTTTAAGTAGGCTTCTATGCAATGGTTTGCTAAATTTTCTAACACCTTGGTTTAGTTGGGCTTTAAGCAATCCAAGGCAGACTATTCCCTTTTTACTAGACAAAAGGGTCATTGTTTCATGATTTTATTGATCTATGTGGATGATGTTTTGATAGCATGTAATGATAAAAAGGAGGTGGATCAGTTCAAGGTGTTGCTGGATTAGAAGTTTAAGTTGAAGGATTTAGGTGACTTGAGGTACTTCCTTGGTTTGGAGATTGCAAGGTCAAATAAGGGTATATCACTTTGTCTAAGAAAATACACTCTTGAAGTGTTGAGTGATGCTGGTTTGTTAGGATGTAAACCATCTAAAACACCAATGGAACAAAATGTAACGTTGAGTAAGTATGAAAGGGAAGAGCTCAAACATCCAAGTGCTTACAGAAGGCTTATTGGGAGGCTGTTGTACTTGACCATCACTAGGCCAGACATTACATATATTGTTCATACATTGAGTCAATACATGGCCAAGCCAAGGAAGCCACATTTGGATGCAGTGCATAGAATTTTACAGTATTTGAAGAATGAACTAGGGGAAAGCATCTTGTTTTCAGCTAGGACAGAGTTACATGTAAAGGGCTTCATAGATTCTAACTGGGCTACTTGTCCTGACACTAGGAGGTTTGTCACAGGCTATAACATTTTCATTGGGGATTCCTTGGTCTCATGGAAATCAAAGAAACAGTTTAGAGTATTTAGATCCTCAGCAGAAGCAGAGTATAGGGCAATGGCAGTGGCTACTTGTGAGATAGTGTGGATATTGTATTTTCTTAAAGACATTGGTGTTGAACACAAAAGGGAAGCCTTGCTATTCTGTAATAGTGAGGCAGCCTTGCACATTGGATCAAATCCAATGTTTCATGAAAGGACCAAACATATTGAGATAGATTGACATGTAGTTAGAGACAAAGTGTTGGAAAAGGTCATTAAATTGAATCATGTTAGGACTCATTGTCAACTTGCAGATTTGTTGACCAAGGCATTGAATTTTAATCAATTTTCAAGTCTTATTTGCAAAATGGGAATGATCAATATACATTCAGTAGTTTCCCTTGAGGGGGAGTATCAGAATGAAGGCAATAAACACAAGCAAGGGCAGATGGGCTTGACAGAAGAGGATCAAGGTTGTAAGGTCAACTGCAGAACAGACTTGAAGCTGAACGACAATAGCTATAGCTTAAAGCAGCGAAACGACTTGTAGCTAGTGTATAGTTACTATTAGTAGTTAGCACGTGTATATGTTAGTTATAGATACTGTACAACACGTGTGAAAGTTAGTTAGTTTGTTTTTGGTAGTTTTTTTCTTCTTTGTACATATATATACGAAACTTTGTATTTGTTTTCTAATTAATGAGAATTAGTTTTTACCAAAGCTTTTCTAATAAAAGTAGTTTAGAACTACGATTGTTAATGGATTGCGTTGTGGGGTTAGGTTTAATTTGTTACTTTTGAAATCTCATTATTTACTTTGTTATTCTTGAAATTATAGGATTTAAGTTGTTACTTTTTGAAGCTTTAAGATTTTTTTTTTTTTTTTTTTTTTGAAGCTACAAAGTTTAATATGTTACACCTTTAAACTATTTGGTTTAAAATATAATTTTCCAAAAAAATATTTTGTTGGGGGAGACTATAATTTGACTTTCTATGATCGCATTAATTAAAAAATAAAAATAGGCCAATAAGGCACAACATCGAATGTCATAAAAAAAATAAAAAATAAAAACTTGAGTATGTCCTCCTCATCACTAATAGGTTTTGAGGTGAGGTGACACAGGTCACGATCTGACAAATGGTATTAGGACTATAGTCATGGGTTCAAGTCACAGGAGAGATCACTCTAAAACCATGTCTGCGAGGGGTGATGTTAAATTCCATAAAAGTCTTGAGTTTAGTTTCTTTTTTTTTTTAATTGCCAATTGTTTTTGAGGTTGAGTAGTATAGCTCATAGTCCAACATATTTAACGTTGTTTGGTTGAAATGAACAATTATTACTCCCTCCGTCTCACTTTTTTTGTCCTATTTGAAAAGTCAAACTTTTTAAGAGAACATCATTTATTGTCTTGTCTACCTTTTAAAAATGTATAAGCTTCCAAAACTACCCTTAAAAAAATTTATCAAAAAATTGAATTAGTAAATTAATAGGGGTATAATAGGAACATTAGTAAATTAATGACTTTTATTTTTAGAAATAAGACAATATTTTGGGACATCTCAGAATGGAATAGAGGACAAAAAAAGTGGGACGAAGGAAGAAATATTTTGTGTAGATGTGGTGGTGAACTAGTGGCAGCAAAGATAACGATGGAAACAATATTGGAGATGGAGAGGATCCAAATCCTTCACAATTTGGATTGCTTAAGAAATCTATTAAACTCTTTCCATGTTACAATACGCATCCATCCACATCAAAGTACTGATCTTGATCCGTCTTTTTCTTCCTTTCATTATTCTTTTGCTTCTAGATGATAATAAGTCTAGTATTCAGCTCACATTTCCAACAATTTTGGCAATTACTTTTAGGGTATGTTTGGTTGGGGTGAAAATAGGGAGGATGAAAAATAGGGAGAGGAAAATAGGGTGAAAAATGCTATTTTTCACTGTTTGGTTGAGAAAAAAAAATAGGAGAGACAGAAAATAAGGGAGAAAGTTTTCCCTCTTGAGCCCACTTTTTTTTATCCTCCCAAATTGGGAGGAAAATGAAGAGGGAAAAGTAATGAGAAATGCATTTTACACAAATACCCCCACTTTATTACACTCACCTACCCCTCTCACTTTCCCACTATTATATAACAAGGATATGATAATCAATTTATATAAATTACATTTACTATCCTCCCCATTTTTTCTCCAATCAAACAAAAAAGTTTTTCACCCTCCCACTTTTCCACCCCTCTAACCAAATACACATGAGGGAAAAACAAATTTTTTCTATCCTCTCACTTTTCCATCCTCCCACTAATTTTCCATATTCTCACTTTTCCACTCCTCCAACTAAACGGACCCTTAAAGAGGATCGATGCTCTTAAGAATATGAATGATCATAAGGAAGAAGTGGGATATATCAATTTACAAGGCTCTTAAATGATCTTCTCATCTCATTGATCCAAGCTTTTACTACATGCTGAGAAGTTATTACGGTGTTGTAAATGCTGAGAAGTTATTATGGTGTTGAATTATGCAGCTCCATTTGTTACTTTCGAATGAAAAAATTTGTGTAAATATAATTTTTCATATTTTTCAGTATTTAGTAGCTAGTATAAAAAAAAAAATTATTTTTAGTCAATAAAAAAAGTATGACTTATTTTTTAAAGATTGTTTTTCATTTTTTTTTTTTATAGAAAATAAGTCTATCTCATAATACGCAAAATAAGAAATGTTATTGTGGGGGTAATAGACCAAGGAGCCCATACCAATATACACGTTGGGCCAAGAGCCCAGTCCAAGGAAGAACCCCTTCTCGACCATGGGAAAAACCCCTCCTCGGCCAGGTATGGCCGAAGACAAAGGGAACGGCCTACCATTGAGAGTGGCACTCCGGGTCATTCCATGGAATAGGATAAGTATTAAGACAGAAAAAGACAACGAAAATAATGGAAATATCTAAGGGAAAATTGCCATTATTGCATTAAGTGCTCTGTACTTAACAAAGCCATGTTTTTCAGCCTTTACAACCACTTCCAACGACTTTGGGGAGGGGCTGATGGGACAAATATCAGCACTTTGGATCTAATGCTACACGTGGACGTTGGGGGGAGGAGGGAAGCTAGTATAAAATGGGGGGTGACCACTACCACTAGAGGGGGGACTAGAAAAAGCTCCTCGGATTGTGCCGAGGACCAACCTTCTTTGATAAATTCAGTTCATCTCTACTTGATTGTCATGAACACCATATTAACTGTTATCCATGCACTACAGCCTAACTCTTTAACCCACTCTCTACAAATTTATTGTACTGGGTTCACTGGCCCAAGATCCCATACATCTTGGGCTTGGGCTGCAAAACGTGTCCCTACAGTTATGAAATTGTTTTTCAACTTATTTAAAATTGCTACAAAATATAAGAAAATGAAAAAGTTTTATAGAAAGTATTTTCTAAAAAATGACTAATTTTTAGAAACATTAACATCGAAACAAATTAAGTGTTCAAAAGCTAGTTAGAATCGTAACTCTGTCATTTTTTAGAAAACATTAACATTGAAACAAATTAAGTGTTCAAAAACTAGTTAGAATCGTAACTCTCAAGTCTCAACAGTTGCAACCATATATAGTTGAACTGATTATGGAATACTTTGAACATAACCCATTAATCTTCATCTATATTCGTTGGTTTCCCAATTTTCTTTGCCTTCCATTTAACATGACAGTGATCAACCTCTGTTCCCACAATGAAACTGCATAATTACTCTTATCTCAGTATATAATATATTGATAGTGGCCATTTTTTCCACCGTGCCACCACGTGCTCTTTTTGTGGAATTCTTAGTTTCATTATGATTTATAGTATTGGCATTAACCTTTAGCTTACCCAATTACCTATTTTTCCCCATTGTTAAATTAAAACCGTGTATCATAACGCACTAGCTCTATTAATGATTTGCCATTATTTTTTCTTAGGTTAACATCCATCTTCTCAAAAGAAAAAAAAAAAAAAAAGAAAGAAATGTTTTCTTAGCTCAATTTATCTAAATAAGAAATCTGAAATTTGAATTATGTTTACACCAAAAGTCAATTGATATATTGGTTTAATGATAAAAAGTATAAGTTGAAATTCTATTGCATCTAAATAAAAAAGATGTCTAGAAAAATAATATTTAGATATTGTTTTTAAGTGCAGTATCTTAGCTATAGTGTATTATATTATTCAATTAAATTTAAACACATAATTGCATTAAATTTAATTGTCCTTAAAACAAACAATATTGTTTGTACTTTATTGATCAATATAATTATGTGTTTGAATTTAATTTAAAATTTTAATAAATTGTAAATAAAAAATTTATCTAATTTTTGCCACTCTAGAAATGCTTAGCAGGATGGAGTATTTGTTCTAAATTTTGTCACTCTAGAAATGCTTAGCATGATGGAGTATTTGTTATTTTCGAATCCCATGTGATGACAATGTTCTTAAAGAATGTGACATCAATATTTAAATGGTTCGAATCGTTTGATTGTGAGTAGTTTAATGAGATGCTATTTTTAGCCAAAAAAGAAATAGAAAAGAAATATATATATATATATATATATATATATAGAGAGAGAGAGAGAGAGAGAGAGAGAGAGAGAGAGAGAGAGAGAGAGAGAGAGAATGAAATAGACAAGTAATTTGTTTTTTTTTCTTTGAAAGTCAAGTAATTTGTTAACCTACACAGATATGTAACATGGAATTAGGGATGAACGCATCTTTCTGATAATTGGAACATTTTTTTTTTTTTGAAAATACTAAGTATTTTAACACATACACACAAGGAGAGAGGGAAGAAAATTTTAAAGAAATTAATAGTGATATATATCCAAAAATGTCTAATTCTTGAAGCAACTTGATGTCCTATATGATACATAGGATCTAAATCAGAGCCATTCGGAATCTTATTAATTTGTTGAATTCATTATTCTTCTTGCTTCATAAGCGGCAATTCAGCAGATGCAACAACAGTTATGTGCCAGCAAGATAATGCTATGCCACTTCTATAAATTTTTGGGTATGATATTTTAATAATTTTGATTATTCTTAATTTTTTTCTGAAATATTTTTATATATGAATGGTTGATATATTATAATAATTGAAATGAATAATCAAGAAGGACCCGTACACGCAGGCAAGATGATGATGTTCGATCTATGCGTATCAACTACACAAAATCAGATCATATATTAACTTGCTTTGTAATAGATTTTTCACATAATTTACATGAACTTTTGGTCGTGTTAAAAAAAAAAAAAAAAAAGAAGGTAAAATACAACCTTTGTTTTGGGGTACATGGACTACCTACAAGGCTACACCAAAGATAGTAATCAGGTTTTTATAGAACTTTTATATATATATATATATGTTATAGAATAGTTGAGAAATAACAATGAAAACATGTCAAAAAAATTGAAGATTAGTTATGATATAATGAGAAAATATGAAAAATTAAATAGAGAGAGAGCACAATGAATCAACATGGTTCAATTTTAAATGTCTAGACAAAGGTTGTGAAGCCTGGACTAGACCAGGCGGTCTAATCAGGTTAACCATGAATTAGGTGTAGAAGAAAGATGCATGTGCCTATTGAATTTAGTTGAAATTACCAAGATCGATTGTCTTGTCATAATATATTAGATATGAAAAAGCGGCCTTTGAAATTGTCAAGATGTTGTCCACAGTAGCAGGTAGGGAATAAATCACAATAAGCCTACAAATTGGCTAGCAATAATAATGGTGAGAGAAAGAACCTTGATGTTGTCCAGGAAATGGAATAAATTAGGATGAGCCTACAGAATGACTGAAGCAGTGATGACAGAAGCAACCTAGATCTAGCGATTAAAAAAAAAATTAGCAATTTAAATGGCTTAAGAGAATCTCATTGTACATGCTCATAAATCCAATTATCCTATCAATTTTCTACTTGTTCAATTGATAATAGAACATAAAAGCGACTAGTGGGAAGAAACATGACACATGCTTCTTTACCATGTTGATTTACAGTTTTCCAATTATATATTACACTTTTACAGAGACATGACACATGCTTCTTAACTTTTTTCTCCCAAAGAATTTTCCTATCACTCTTTTTGTGTTATTCCTTTCCCGCCGCAAAGTTGAGAATTTTCTCACTGGAAAGAAACTAAGAAAGAAAACAACGAAATATTTTTCTTAGATATTAGAGTCGAGTAAAACTAAAATAGGATTTCACTAATTCAATTCTCACTTTTACTCTATTTTATCACGTAAAATCATTCAATGCTCAGGACAGTGATGTTTACTTTTCTACACTCTCATAAATAGTAAATTTTATCATGAATTATATTAATAGAACCCACAAGTTGATGAGATTAAGAAGCATTATTAAATATAATTGCTTGTTTTGTTGCCGTTGGAGAGTTGACTTGTATTGCTTGGTGTGAACTGCTGCAAAAAGAAAAGGTTGGAGGCTTTAGATTCCTACCAAAGCATTTGAAATTTCCATAACATTGACTGCATTTTGTACCTCAGGAAAAGTGATTTTCACATAACTCAAAAGCACGAAACATAAAGCAGAAAGGTAAACTGAGTTTTTCATTCTTCCAAAGTCCGCAATAGTACCTAATATTCAACAAAAATGATAAGATTTACACCTTATAAGATATACAATTAGTGGGAGTTCTTATACAACTCAAAAGCATAACATGCTTGCAATTTTTCTTTTCTTTGATTTTTTTGCTGATATTGTTGAGTAGATTACTTGTACTACTTCCATTTCAAATCATAGAAATAACCATCAGACTTTTATAATTATTTTCAACAATAAGTGCAATCTCTTATTAAAATCATAACGTGATTCAGGAACAATACAGTACCCCTGATTCATTTAAATAATAATAATTTACTAAGAAACCTAGACGCAATGCTGGAATAATCACGTTAGAGAAAATTAATTAGAAATGATAGTCAATGCAAACATCATGCAGCCTTTGATTCAACTTGGTGTTCCAAGTTGTCAATTCTCAATTTAGCATACGGACTCATTGGTGGTGCATGTGTGTCCAAATGTGATACGGATCAGTACCAAATGATCGATGTTGAAATCACAAAGATTTTTTCATCGTAAACCAATGAAATTTCAAAGGAGAAGCCCACAAAAGGCTAATAAAACTTTCATTCACCAGCCATCTCAAATGTGTTGCACTTTAATATTGCCAATTTTCTCATAATAATTTCTTTCTTTATCCTCTAGCTGTCCAACTTTGATTCCACGTGTAATGCCCCGAATTCCAGTCAGCTATGAATGATCATGTTGACTTCTTTTTATATTCTTTCTGGACAATTTTTCTTTTCACAAATTTTTAAGATAATAAGTTATGATTGTTATAATACTTAGGACTGTAAATGAACCAAACTGTTTATAAATAGTTTGAAAAAAAAAATTGTTTATGTTTGTTTATTTAGTAAGCAAGTCAAGCTTAAGCCCAACTTTAGGCTTAATTATTAATCGAGCCAAGTTCAAACATAATAATGTGTTCGTAAGCAAGCTCGTAAACATGAATGCTAGAATTAAATATATATATATATATATAATACATGTTTAAAATTATATTTATATAAACTTGAAATTGGTTTATATAAGTTTGTAAATTATTTCATATAATATAAAATTATTATTTCTAGTTTATTCATAACATAAACGGTCAATTTATAGTAAAGATTCATAGATTTGTGAACAGGTAAAAACATTTTAGTCATGATTTTGTTATAAATTGAAAAATAATAAGTTAATCGAGTAACTTGTGAGCAAGTTCGAGCTTGCTTTATAAGTAAATGAATCAAATTTGAATATGTAATCTTATTTGGTGATGAATTCAAGCTTAACTCGTGTTTGAAATAAAATTAAATAAGTAAGTTTAAACTTTTAATCCTCACCTTAGCTCAGTTTGTTTACCGCCTTAATAATATTACTTTCATTTGACCATACATTGGTATGATTTTATTGTGCACTAATCACAATATTCTCTTTTTAAAAAAATTATAAAAGCTGTTTATGAAAAAAAAAATTGTGTTAAATTAATTGTTAAGATATAAACTATTTCGATTTTTCTTTTCTTTTTTTTGTGAATCAAAAAACTATATAGTCGGATGTCTCCGAAGGGACCAAAAAACTATTTAGAATCTCAATTAAAAGAATCTAATTATTTCATTTTGTACTAACATAAGGCTGTCACCCAAATGGAGCCGACATATAATTATAATATTTTAATTTCAATCAAAGGTACGTGTATTGACAATATTGAATATTGATTGTCAACGGTCGCACATGGCCATAACTCGCGTTCATATTGAACCTTCCCTCCATGTTCATTTCCCACCCGAATTGTTATTGAGTGTGGGGGACTCTTAACTTGAGATATTTTAGGATAATAATTTTTATCGCATATTTTTTCATAATTATTTTATATAATAGGCTATGATTGGTTGTCTAGTATTTTCATATAAACTCACTATTTTTTTTTCTATCACTTACAGTCAATTGTAGACAAAAGAAGAGTGTGTTTTTTTCTTTTCTTTTTCTTTTTTTGGTTTTTAGTGTGTTCTTCGAATTATTGCTCTATAACTTAACCGTCACTGTTTCAGAAATGTGCAAGTCACTTCACCAAGTGGGGGGTACTATTTTCGAACCCACCCACCCACTCAAAGCCTTTCATTTTCATCAACATAAGAAATCATGCTACACCACACGGTCCACACCACAAGGATAGAACTTGGAAGATTCAGAAAAACTTCACACGAAGACTTGGACTAAGGAGGTATAAAAGTCAACACAACACAAAGTGCTATTGTGGTACACTGGCCTCTTTTTGAATTTAGTCGACCATGTGGATGGCGATATATGAGCTCACCGTGTTTTTGCACAAAATTGACCTGAATTTCTTAATTAATTTGCACATGTTTTTACGGCTGGTATGGCTCCTCACGGCACGGCTGCTAGCTGATTCAAAGTTGGCTCACACGTTCCACTCAATTTTTTTAATGCCAATTATTATTTCTTGAAAATGTTTTAAGTATGACTAAAGTTTTTTTTAATTACAAATTTATTCCAGTTGTTCATATCTAACCAAAAAGGCAAAATTGATTCTTAAAAAAAATCAAAAATCAAAAAGACAAAAAATATATGCTTGTATGGTATTTCCATCATTGCTTAAAAAGTTGTGGATACAAGGAAAATATTTCCAAACTTGAAGACAAGAAATATGTCTAATGTGAAAAATAAATAAAGCAAATCAATTGACAAAAAAACAATAAACTAACCAAGTAATTGGTTTATCCTGCAAGAGCTTAGTTTAGTAAAAAATATTGTGGATGTAATTTTTTTTCACCACTTATAAGCGTTGATAAGTTGAAATTTGAATAACGTCACTTTTACAATGATTTATTAATAATAATAATATTTTTATGTATCAATCATAATAGGCAGTATCAACCTTTAAAAATTTTGTTCACTTATATTTATTGTTTAGCTTTACTATGAGTCTGTTTGGCTAAACATTTTGAGAGTTTAAAATATCTTTTTAAAAATCTAAAACTCTATTTTTGTAACCACAACTCTTCATAACTTTTTTGTTTTTCACGAACACTCATTCTAAACTCAAAATACAGTTTTTCATTTCACAATCCATTAAAATGTAGGATTAAATAAAATTCAATCTTGATCCAATTAGTCAGTATTCTCAAGCTTTGATCTTACAAGCCAAGCTAGTTTATTAGGATTAAACGCTACTTGCTTGTGTCCATATATATCCACCCTGAAAAAAAAAAAAAATCCTCCATGTACATGTGGTTTACATTCAGCTATTCAATCTTCTTCTTCTACTTTTTTTTTTTTTTTTTTTTTTTTTTTTTTTGAGAATGAGCTATTCAATCTATTGGTTGTGAACCAAGCAGCTACCCACTATTTTGTCATAGTCAATTTATAATTAATTAATAAATGGCAGAGGAAAATAATCGAAACCGTTCAGGGAAATTTATTCAACACCTTCCAAGAAATTCAAAAGAAATTTTCTATTGACGCTTAATGTCAACAGGCTATTGTACCCGCACACGGTTAGTACAATTATTTGAGTTAGAAATAGGAGAGTTATCCGAATATATGGAAATCTGTGTCCACACCTCTAAATACAAAAAATGTCGATATATTTGAATGGACTGCGAGTATGGAAGATTGTGCTTGGATTTTAAAGCTGATGTTAACACGGAATAATTTAATAAGTGCAACCTTAGTCACACTATTGGCTTAAGTTTTTGAGTTGTAATATCTAAAATTCTAAACCATATAAAATGTCACAAATTATGCCATAATTGTCTATGTCGTAAACGGTAAATAGTAGAGCAAAAATAATGGATTTATATGAAAGTGACAGATAATTAATCACAGTCTGACACGAAGAATAGTTATGATAATAATTGTGAAATTTTATGTACACGAAGAATAATTATGATAATAATTGTAGAATTTTATGTAGTACTAAAATTACTCGTGAAATTTTTATTTTATTTTTTTGGAAGTTTTTTATTTATTACTATTTAGTTATATATGTTTCTAAAGGAATGACATCATATGTTGAAAATTTTGCATTATTGACTATTGAGAGTTAGACAATTAGAGTCACCGTGACACTTGGGTTTGAATAACTCCTAGTAATTGTTTGACAGTTGACACAGTATGGAAAGCGAAAGCAAAGAAATATAGGGATAATGGAATAAAGAATGCAAATAATTAGCCCAAAACAAGAATGCAAATAATAAGAGATTACTCATTATCCTTAGTTCTGAGTTCTAGCTAAGACGGATGATGATACCTTTTAAGTATGAAAAAAAATTCACGGTTGGTGATGACAGGTGAAAGGAATAAAAAAGCGACATGATAAATAAAATTTAAAAATAAATCTTATCCCAAACTTCTATTATATCCAAGTTTGAAATGGAGATATTTTGATTACAAACTTGATTATAGTCAATGACTATAATTATCTCTAAAAAAAATTAACATGACTACATAATTTAAAATTTTAATTGTTAGATTATATGTTCTTTATGTTCTTAACATGTATATCCAATTTTATGCCAATAGAATGTTATTTATTATTTGATCTATAAACTTATTTTTTATACATAGTTTTAAATTACAAAAACTTGAAATTTAAATATTTAATCGATGGCATAGCTACTAATTTTTTTATTTTCTGAAAATTTTGCAAGCATGAAAAATAAAGAAGAACATGTTATCCAATTATAGATTTGTTAAAATTCACATCCAATATTTATTTGAAATTGTTTATAATAAATTAAAAGGTTAAATTGGTGGATAATATATGCATAGGCATAAAAAAAAAAATTTTTAAAAAGGTCTCGATATTTGTTTTTAATATAAAATTTAAAAGCCCGGATAAGTAAAGGAAATATCTCCACCACCCTTTTCAATAGCATGTATACAATCCAACGCGACTAATAACTGTGTTTTTAAAAAGGAGAATTTGCACGGAAACTTTGCAGAAAGTTAGTACCAAGTTATGACATTCTGGTGTTACCCAAAAAAAAAAAAAAAAAGTTATGACATTCTGGTAGATGGTTGCAAGAAAGTCTATATTTTTCTATGGATTTGTTGGTTATATAAGGACAAGAAGTTAAAGTTTTACTTACCACCATATAAAATACGGGCTTGGACGGTTTGAGTTGGACCCGCTAAAACCCTTAAGCATTAAGCAAAAATATTCAGTAGTATTCAAATGCAGCTAATTGCCTCATTATGTACACTAATATACCAAGAATTCATTTACCACTACACCCTCTTTTTTTCCGTTTTAATCTCTTTTCTTGTTGAAGAGTAAATTGGGATCATTACAAGAAATATACTAAACAAGTAAATTGGGTCTATGGGTTATCCTTGTGAAGCTTCACTTACTCATCTTTGTATCTTAATCGCTTGGAAAAAGAAAGAGGCTTGTCCTATATTGTATCTTAATTCTTAATCCCTCATTATCTTCCCTTCCATTTAGAGCATCTAAACAAGAATTGGGTCTCTCTCAAAAAAAAAAAAAAAACATGAATTGGGGCTACCTAATGGATAAGAAGAAAGAGAATCTTGAATACTTATTTGTTAGATTAAGCTAACCCAATTGAGAGTTTTTTTTTGGGTTATTAATGTATTATCATTTATCACATTCAAATGGTACTTCAAAATGAGACTGGTGTGGTCCTAGTTTCCACCAATTACAATGTCTACAATGAGGTTGATGGTTTTAGAAACTTGAGAAAATCCAAGCCACTGGTATTGATTATTGAATGGTTGATTCTTAACAAAATATATAGTTATATTGTTGAATGATCAATTAAAAGAGTACTAAAAAAAATAATTTCAAGTTCCCTTGTAAAATTTGTATTAAAGATCATGGAAAAAAAATATAAGGAATGAATAACATGTTTGATTATTATACCTTGCTTTAAATAAAAAAAAAATCCACTTTATTATAACTCTATCAATTTTTAGTTTTTATTTCATGTTCTGTGGGTTAACCAAACATTATTTTGAGATTATTATACCTTACTTTGAAAATTCTAGTATAAACGGGCCACTAAATAATATGCTTCTCTTAGAAGAGCTCATAAATTGATTTTAATTTCATATCATTTGCATATTAAACTGGGTTTGTTACTAACTTACCAGTCCCTTGCTAAAGTTTGCTAGAAATGTTGTTGAAGAGGTACTTTAGTTAGAAGAATCTTCAACTCCAACTCCAACCATGAGAGTTTGTATATCATGTATCTGAAACATGTAACCATCCTAACATATGGGATAAATGTGAAAGGTTGATTATGTGTGTTGAATACTCATCTACATGAAAGGGTGGTTATATGTATTTGATATACTAGTCGCTAACCCGTGCGGTGCACGGAAATAGTTACAGGATGAGTTTCAAAGGAAAAATAGCAATGTTGTTTTATTTATTAGTTTTTGTGGGAATGAATAAGAGATATAATGTTGTGTCTCTATTTTAGTTTGTGTTGTATATATAGATATATACAAGATAAATTGTAAAATATATACCAAAAGGTGCCTATTGAAAGGTTATAACCATTCAAATTAGATTACCAAAAGGTGTCTATTAAACGAAAATGTGTTTATTGACTGAAGAGGTGTCTATTGACCGAAAAGGTACCCTATCGAATGAAAATGTTCTTATAAACCGAAAAGACGTATGTTGAAAGGTCATAATCCTTTGAGTATAAATAGTGATTCATATTCATTTGGTAACTTCTTTTCAACTTCTTTTTTTTCATTTTTCTTAAAAACACAAGAAACTTGTAAGTATTTTCCAAAATTTCTATTTGTAAGTTGGGTTTTTTTTTTTTTTTGGTTAGAAAAAGTGGAAAGGTCCAGGAATCAAACCACACCAACATACAAGAGTAGCAACAATAACACTAAACAATTTTTTTCATTTGGTAACTGTGGGGCCGGGGAGCTTATGATCCGGCCACGCTCTATTAGGGCTCAGGGCCCATGCCGAGGAGGGTGTGTGCCGAGGACAAATGGTGAAAGGCCGAGGTGTCAAAGGGAACAGCTGAGGACGATCCTATCCTTGGCACTCCAGGACTTCAAGGGGAAGTGCAACTTCTCGACGAAGGCCGCCCCCAGAAAACCTCCTGAAGGAGATACGAGTGGAATGGGACCCACATGGGGGGTACGGTGCAAAATTGGTTCAGGGTAAATACGTCCCCTCCACATTAAATGCACTCGCCAGCATCCTAACCATGTTAATGAGAAAAGACTTCTAGACAAGGTGACTTCGATCATCGCGACTAACATAAAGTAAGGAGGGACAGCTGATGGGACAGGTACAGAAGTAGGCACCTGCCTGACTGACAAGTGGAGGGCTAAGATCAATCAAGAAGGGCTATATAATGTAAAGGTTAATGCACCAAGAAAAGGGCTGAGAAAAATGGCAAAAAACCAGAGCCTCCCAGCCCGCCTTCAGGAGAAAGACTCCTAGGGCGAACACGATTTAACTATGTATGAATACCACGAAAAACCGCCGTTTGGTGACCAAGGCCTAGCCTTTCAAACCCACGCTCTACAAATGATATTGTTTGGGCCTTTTTACGTGCGAACCCAACACTGTTACGGGTCGTTACAAATCGTGTCCTTACAGTAACTTTTTTTCAACTTTCTCTCTTTCAACTTTTTTTTAACTTCTTGATTTGGCAATTGCCCCCTGACCCACCCAAATAGTGACAAATAATTTTATAAGTATGAATAAAGACCAACGGATAGCATCAAAGATATTAAATTGTATTAAACGTAATCAGTACCTACTGAAAAAGAATTATAAAAATTGCTTTTGACAGTTTTTTATTTTAATATATGCATCTTATGTATAACAATGAGTAGATACTACTTAACGGGAAAAAAAAAAAAAAAAGGCACAATACTGAAACTTAAAAGAAAAAAGAAAAATCACAACTATTCTGAATTTTAAAGCGTATATGTGGAATTAATTTTTGTAGCCAATAAACAATATATGTACAAATTTTTGTGTGAATGTATAAGAGAAATAAAGTAAAACTTACAGACCAAATGAATACAAAATAGTTGATATAAAACGTAGAAGAAGCACTACAATCTCCGTGCACAACAAATAGAACTGTGTTTCTCTGTCTAACTCTTATGAATGAATAAAAAAAACTAACTTTTTAAAATGAAATGAGGGATGCCTATTTATAGGCACACTGGCATCGGTTCGGAATAGGTGTAACTGTGAATAGACATATTGAAAAGGCACAACTGGTTAGTGTTTTAAAATGTAAATGTGGCTACAATTAATGTAGCCATGTGACGCAATGAGGAGCGGTCAACAAAAAGTCAAACGTTTCGGCTATTAATTATTATATAGATATAGATATAGATGACATCCCTTGCTAAAGTTTGCTAGAAATGTTGTTGAAGAGGTACTTTAGTTAGAAGAATCTTCAACTCCAGCTCCAACCATGAGAGTTTGTATATCATGTATCCGAAACATGTAACCATCCTCACATATGGGATAAATGTGAAAGGTTGATTATGTGTGTTGACTGCTCATCTACATGAAAGGGTGGTTATATGTATTTGATATACTAATCGCTAACCCGTGCGATGCACGGAATAGCTACAGGATGAGTTTCAGAGGAAAAATAGCAATGTTGTTTTATTTATTAGTTTTTGTGGGAATAAATAAGAGATATAATATTGTGTCTCTATTTTAGTTTGTGTTGTATATATAAATATATACAAGATAAATTGTAAAATATATACTAAAAGGTGTCTATTGAAAGGTTATAACCATTCAAATTAGATTACAAAAAGGTGCCTATTAAACGAAAATGTGTTTATTGACTGAAGAGGTGTCTATTGACCGAAAAGGTACCCTATTGAATAAAAATGTTCTTATAAACCGAAAAGACGTATGTTGAAAGGTCATAATCCTTTGAGTATAAATAGTGGTTCATATTCATTTGATAACTTCTTCTCAACTTCTTCTTTTTCATTTTTCTTAGAAACACAAGAAACTTGTAAGTATTTTCCAAAATTTCTATTTGTAAGTTGGGTTTTTTTTTTTTTTTTTTTGGTTAGAAAAAGTGGAAAGGTCCAGGAATCAAACCACACCAACATATAAGAGTAGCAACAATAACACTAAACAATTTTTTCATTTGGTAACTTTTTTTCAACTTTCTCTCTTTCACCTTTTTTAACTTCTTGATTTGGCAATTGCCCCTGACCCGCCCAAATAGTGACAAATAATTTTATAAGTATGAATAAAGACCAACGGATAGCATCAAAGATATTAAATTGTATTAAACGGAATCAGTACCTACTGAAAAAGAATTATAAAAATTGCTTCTTTGTATTCCATAATCGACAGAAAATCATTTTTTTTTCTATAAAAAAAAAAAAAAAAAAAAAAAAAAAAAATCAAGCCACATGCCCATATACCATTCACTTAACCCTTGGAACCTGCCACTATAACCGCAATTTCCTATTCAAGCGTGATATTGATATATCATTCACTTCTTTCATTTTTACTTCAGTTTTCTTTTACAATTTTTACGTATTTTTCTTCTCAATGACAGTTTTTTATTTTAATATATGCATCTTATGTATAACAATGAGTAGATACTACTTAACGGGGGAAAAAAAAGGCACAATACTGAAACTTAAAAGAAAAAAGAAAAATCACAACTATTCTGAATTTTAAAGCGTATATGTGGAATTAATTTATGTAGCCAATAAACAATATATGTACAAATTTTTGTGTGAATGTATAAGAGAAATAAAGTAAAACTTACAGACCAAATGAATACAAAATAGTTGATATAAAACGTAGAAGAAGCACTACAATCTCTGTGCACAACAAATAGAACTGTGTTTCTCTGTCTGACTCTTATGAATGAATAAAAAAAACTAACTTTTTAAAATGAAATGAGGGATGCCTATTTATAGACACACTGGCATCGGTTCGGAATAGGTGTAACTGTGAATAGACATATTGAAAAGGCACAACTGGTCAGTGTTTTAAAATGTAAATGTGGCTGCAATTTATGTAGCCACGTGACGCAATAAGGAGCGGTTAACAAAAAGTCAAACGTTTCGACTATTAGTTATTATATAGATATAGATATAGATGACATCCCTTGCTAAAGTTTGCTAGAAATGTTGTTGAAGAGGTACTTTAGTTAGAAGAATCTTCAACTCCAACTCCAGCCATGAGAGTTTGTATATCATATATCCGAAACATGTAACCATCCTCACATATGGGATAAATGTGAAAGGTTGATTACGTGTGTTGAATACCCATCTACATGAAAGGGTGGTTATATATATTTGATATACGACATGACATCCCTTTTTCTGCCATAAAAACTTTGTAGTATTTACTTTGATGCTCACATTATTTCTTGATATTAAAAATATCAATGTTTATTCCTTTAAAAAAATATTGTGTTTGTTAGATATTACTTGAGTTTTTTACAAACACAACAAATTGTTATAACATTTTCACAACAACTATAGTGTCAATAACTCATCGGTCAAAATAAAATATTAAAATAAAACCTATTACGACTAAAAAAGTATTGTAAAAAAGTTATAATATTTTGTTATATCTACTCTCTCTTGCCTGGGCCATGGCATACTTATGTGTACGCTGGGCCAAATAACTTTTTTTTGGGCACGCTTCTGAGACCACGGCATGCCTGTGGGCGTGTTTCTGACACCAAATAACATTTTTTTGGGCACTGTTTTTTGGTCGGACTATATAATAACCGCATAATTAGGTGAAGCCGATAAGAAGATAAATCAAGCGACTAAGATCAAAGGTACATTTAATGGGCTGTCCACTGACCCAAGGGCAAAGATTGATGGGCCTTTGATATTCTCTTCTTTTAAAAATCAAAATCTGCCTCAATGTTTTGTAGGTTGGGACTTGGGCCGAATGTATTTTCACGGCAAGTTCAAATTAGTATGGAGCAAACCGGTTGGGCTCGCGAGTCCAAAACTAATTTGGTGTCTACCGTTGTGAAACGAATTGGAACTAGGATAGGGAAAACCATTTTAAAAGAAATAAAATAATTGCAAAATTTGACCCAATGGGCCTGCCTAGGACAACAAAAAATGAAAACAATCAGTTTAAAAATGAAACACAAACATAAAAACACCTTCTTTTTTTTTTTTTTTTTTTTTGAGAAGAAAAAACACCTTATTTACATGTAAACAAAAATAGTTCTAGCTTTTCTGGCCGTCTGTTTCCTCGTGATCCATTAGTTTACATGTACAAATTTTATTTTTTACTTCCTTTGTGTTAGTTTGAGCAGCCTCTAATCCATTTTTAATTAATTGAAATATGTTAATGATCATATAACATTATTGTTTCATGCCATTTCAAGTAGTTTTCATTTTTTTTTTTTAATTGCTAACTTTTTTTTTATTAGCTTATTTAGATTGTTAAATATGTTAAATAAATTGGATAAAAGTATAAGTTCATCAGCTTATAAGCTTAAACAAATACGCTTATGATTTTATTAATTCAAAACTACGAAATTGACAGCTAGTAATAGTGATAAGTTCTTACATTCTTACTTGCTAATTGCACATTCTAAGTTACATTGTCTTGTATGATAAATTTTTTGATTGTTTATATGAAATGCAAACTGCGGCAAATTTTTTGTGAATTTTAAGAATAGCTTTAGCTGGATGAGCATCAAAACCATCACATTATCACATTGATTTACTTGATAGGGTTTTTAGAGGCCTTCAAAATTCCATGTCCTTTTACTCAAGTAACTGCATAATGTAAATTCATTTAGACATGTAACTATGTAAGTAAGCTGATCCGTGTTTCTCTGAACAATGTGTTTGCTTAGCTACCAGAAGTTACAACTTTATATGGATTATATTTAGATCATTTTGGCCAAATGAAATTTTATTTCAAATATGGTGGGATAAATCAGCTCCAATTCACCATGGTTTCTCTCTTTGAGCTTGTAAGCCTTGTACTATGCTATAAAGTATAAGACAAGCATACAAGTGCATGAACTATCCTAGAACCATCAAAGATTACTTGTTTGATAGAAGATAGGTTGAACTTCACAAACAAAAAATCAATAGTAAGAATGTGAGCCTCCTTTGTAAGAATTATTTTTGGCCGTGTTTGCTCCTTTAGAAGCTCTTTAATTCTCATAAATCTGTCTGTAATCACACAGCTCTGACTCCACTCCCTTCCCCCCCCTCTTTTTGCCTTCAGCTGCTAAATTAAACATTGTCTAAAGGCATTGACAAACTTGGTTCCCTAGATTTTATTTTAAGCTGATGCACATTGAACATTTATCTATCCATAGAATCACAAGCCTTTACATACTGTAAAAGCATATCACATTGTGCCTTTCTAATTCCCTGCCTCCCTCTTCCATTTCCCTTTTACTCGACTAAAAGATAAGGATAACAGATAAATACATGCTAATACAGAATATTACATTTTTTATTCTGCTAATCAGCTCCAATACAGCATGAAGCATAATTCTGGAGCCAGTATTGAAGAACAAGTACATAACTTGTACATATTGAACAAGCAAACATGCTACAATGACATAAACAAAGGAAACATGCTAATAATTTCTAAACTTCAGGAACCAGCTAGAGGACTGGTCTGATCCTTCTTCTAAGTCAGTGCATTTCTTTTTTGTTGGCATGGTTTCAAGTAGTTGTTACTTCCTTTCTGCATTTGAGGGGCCTGTATCATTTCAATACCCAAGTGTTCACATCAAGTGAATCAAGCTACTGAAACTACAGGACAACTCTGACCATGTCGCTGCCTGCTTATTGGGGTTTTCACAGATAGACCTGATGCACCAAAACAGAAATATTGGCTCCTCGACCTTCTATGACTGGAGCCTTGTTTGGTCAAATTTGGTGTTTCATCATCAAATAGTTGATTGGAGGAAGATGGTCCTGCCACATCATCTTCAATAAAAATACCTTTTTGTTTATCTACTGAATTAGGTGAAGAAAGTGATGATTTTGAAAATGAACTTGAACGAGAACGGTGTGGCACAGAAATATGAGGCACGGCCTGCATAACACCATGTACTAGCCCTGAAGCAAATCTTTTCTTCGCAGATGGACTTGATTGGTTGCTCCTGACAGAAAGTGTCCGTTTGTTGTTCGGAAGTGATGAAGGCTTTGAAAATCTCTCTCGAAGAGGAGTTGGAGCTTCATCTGAACTGTTGCATTTCTTATATGATTCAACAGAACCCTCATCAATTGATTTTTTGGATCTCTCAGTTTTCTTTTCTTTCATCCGGGGCCATGGAAGGACAGCTTTTAATCGTTGTGCTGCAGTATTCATGGAGCCTGGTTTCTTGCTAGTTAGTCCCTTATTGTTCTCATTGGTTGAGTCATATGGACCAAGTTCACTTGTAGATGAACTCATTACTGCACTACCTTGATCAGCAGTTGCATCTGATGAATTCTCAAGGCCCGTATACAAGAATATTTCTGTGTCAGAGATTCTAAACGAAGTTCCCGGACTGCCACCATTACCTTGCATCTTTATGCGAGAAGCAATGGCTCTTCTTGCAGTATAATCCTGAGAGCCAAATATTCCCCCAGCTGAAATTAACTGCCTAATCAGCATATCGGATGATGCAGAACGTGGCTGTTGTCTAAGGTAATCAAGTGGTGTCAGGCCATCTACATCATGGACATTCACATTGATTGAAGGAGAAGTCATCAGAAGCTGCACGAGGTCAGAGTGAACATTCCCAATGATGGCCATGTGAAAAGCAGTCCTTCCATCATTATTTTTGGCATTGATGACATCTTCCATATTGAAAACCTTCCCATAGACCAACTTCTTCATAAGCTCAATTTGCCGGTCCAGTCTTCGAAACGCGGCTGTCTGGAAACCAGAGACAGCCTTATGGAGAAATGTTTCTCCAGAATTGTTTTTCAGAGAGATGGATGAAGGAGACGCAGAAATTAGAACTTCAACTGCGGCTAATTGGCCCCTATTTGCTGCTACATGAAATGCTGTATTGCCCTGATGATCAGTGGAGTTGATGATATCATAGGATGCTATTAGATACTTAACTACCTGCATTAACAACAAGATGTCAATTTTTTTTTTCTTCTATTTTTGCTAAATAAGGTGTCAAAATTTTTATTTATCAAGTACTTGGATTTAAAATAAAAATAAAAATCCTACAGTTGCACCATGTAAGTGAAAACCCCATATGGGCCTTAATAACAATATTTGAGAAATATTGTAAATTTAAATCAGAGGTTTTTGGATATCAATAAGTTTACAAGGGTTATTTCATACAGCAATAAAATATTAATAGAAAACTAATTAATAGTCAGGCAGCAGGACTTTAGAACCATTAGTTCATAAGAGCCTCTGAAAAAAGAGATATCTGTATTTGCAAGTTTACTCTTCTCTGATTCGTTTTCAACCTAAGATATAACTTTATGGAGCAAATTAACTTTAAGCTAAAAAGGTCCATGCAGATCACGGCGAACATTTTATAGATGGTATTGTGTCATTGTCTATTTTTGTACAAGTTAACTGATTCGGGCAGCCTTTCTTATCCAACAAAAGAAAGGGGCATGCATCTTAAACCACTTTTAGGCCAAAACTGACAAGTATGGCTTTCAAGGAGATGAGGACTTGACCTCATCATGAGATGAATATCTAGTATGATTGGTGACCTACTGATTTAACAAAATTTGGATGAGCAGAAGCCTGAGAAAGGGGGCTTAGAGTTTATATGATTATTTTCAAGCATTTAATACCCTGTTGCTCAAGCTTCACTTCCATGATTACATATCTTTAAATTGGTTCAATAAAAAAAATAAAAATAAAAATCTTTAAATTGGTATTGTAAATGAACAATCATTAATTTAAAGTGAATGAATCACTGCTAAAGTAAATTAATTAAAGGATTTCGCAATTGTGACTCAGTTATTTCCAATGATTTTTTTTTTTTTTTTTTTTTGGGGGGGGTGGGTGGAGATGAAAAAAATTAAAATTTTAGTTCTATGTAATGGTAAAGTATGAGCAACAAAAAACAAAGGGTCAGTTTTCCATGAGCTTATAGTAGTTTTGAGTCTCACCTCAACTTGCCCTCTCCCAGCTGCAGCATGTAGGATAGTTGAGCCCTGAACATCTCTATAAGCCAAAATATCAGAGCAATCAGCAAGAAGCTCCTTTAAAACATTCAAATTTCCTCCTCTAGCAGCAGCATGAACAGCCCTGTTCACCATCTCCCACTTGTAAACTGAAGGGATTTCCCCAATGTGCTCCACCATTTCTCCACCTTTACCTGTCAAAAACCTTGGGGAGACTGCAAAATCAAAAAGAAGCCTAAAAACCTCAGAATTCTTACTCCTGGCTGCTGCATAGAGTATATCAGTAACACCATATTCTCCTTCTCCAAAAACAAGTAAAGGGTTCCTTTCAAGAAGTTCTTGAACAAAACCCAAGTCTCCAGCTGAGGCAGCAGTGTACATAAGCCATCCTCCATACCCAGCTCCAATGAGAGAATTTTTCCCTCTCTTGGATTCACACTCAACAAGAAGCCTTCTTGCAACCTTAGAACGACACTTGGCCACATCGTCAAACTGTACTTCATCATCCCAGACAGTTTCAAGTCTTCGAATTCGGCGTAAAGAGGTAAGCTTGATAAGGTGATTGCCATCAATGCGAAGCAGCTCCCGGACCAAGTCATAGTGGCCATTAGCAGCTGCCCAATCAATTGGAGAAGCATACCACCATTGGTCTCCAGTGCTCTCCCACCGAAGAGGAAAATATGCTGGAGGCATTGGTAAGATGAGAAACTAGAGACTGGTGGAATATGATGATAAAGATCAAAGCTTATATGTGAGCTAAATCAAATTCTTTTGAGAAAAAAAACTCAAATCAATTCAACAAGACAGGCAATATTCACCAAGCATATTGAACTTTTAGAAATTGCAAATACAGGGTGAATGAGCAGAGTAGAACTAGACAAAAGGAAAAGATCAAAGTAATCAGAAAGAAATTTGAGAAAGACCACTTCTATGCAAAAGAGCGGGAAGGGACCAGAATAAAGTTAGAACAAACAAAACGAGAAGAAGCAAAATATGACAACTAACAACAAGATAAGTAAAGAGTCAAGCCTAGGAAAACCGAGAAAGACACACGGAGAATTAAAGAACTTTACTAAAGCTTACACAAGGAGACAACAGAAGAGGACCACTTGTGGTATTAATGTAGTGTAAGCTGTTGAACTACCTTTAGTAAAACCAATTACAACTCTGGCAAAGGAAATGAAGGGTAATAGAGGGCACAGTTTGTGAAAATAAATAATGCCTTGTGTGTTTTGATGCCAGGTTAGTTAGTTGGAATTAATAATATCAACTAGATGATATGTGAAAGGAAACAGCCATCATTGCTCACACAAAGCAACCAGAGAAAAAGAAATAGGCCCTTAAAGGTGGAGAATGACAATATAGTTACAAGGTCAAACACTAATTATTTCCATAATGGAGTGCAAATACTAAAACTTTTTCTTTTTTTAAGAGAAAATGAGAGAGTAATGCTAGGGTCACAACCTTTTTCATAATTGTTGGTATAACTTATTATGATCGAAATAAAATAATATCACTTTCACCTAGTCCGCCAATGACACAACTTTTATTATACACCAATTACAATTGGCCATGTCAAAGGGGAAACATATTGTGATCCTAAACTTATTAAAAAAAAAAATACTAAATTACCAATTTCACCCTTCAACTTTGTCTAAAGTTTAATTCAGTCTACTAACTTATAACTTTATTCAATTCAGACCTTCTATTAGTGTCAAAACTGAGAAGCTGCAAGATTAGTGATAGTTGGAGGACTGAATTGAATAGTGAAAGTTATATATAATATCCTAAGGTGAGATTCCTTTTGAACAGTGAAAGTGCAGTTTAGAGAGACACAGACAATGATGGTCATCCAAAAAGATAATTTAATAAAGAATATATATATATATACACAAGAGGGAGAGAGGATAGTTTTCACTTATATTGGTTGGTTGTAGTGATGATAGAGGTCGCAAGCTGAGCCAGTTGATTGAAACTTTCACTGTGCAGAAACATGAAGATGTTGTAGCACAACTTTCAGAAAGAAAAAGAAAAAAGGATTTTGGAGTAATTATAGGAAAGCTTAGCACAATGCCTCTAAGGTTTGGAGAAGTTTTAACCCAGCTTATCATATTATCAAATGCTTAATGACCCTTCCAACTTTCTTAATTAATTTTTAGCCTTTGGATAATTTGCCACGCGTGGTTAAAGTGATGGTTGAACTCCTAGGTCCACATGCTGGAGCTTGGCCCATTCAAGTACTCAACCAAAAAAGTGTTTCTCTTTCAATCTGAATTTGATCTGAAACATCATTATTGTAATTCTCAGATTTCTTTTTTAACTAACAGCTTTTGGACCTAAAAAAATTATAACTTAAGATATGAGCAGTGACTTAACCCAAGTATTGCTTCACATTTATAAACAGTAAAGCGCTGAACCTTACAACAGCTTAGAGCCTTAGTCGTCCTTCTCTGAAATGGAACTTTCATGCTGGAGCAAGAACTAGAGTCCAAGGTTGTGCAATCCTTCTAGCTGCTATCCAGAATTTTTTTTCAAACCATTTATCACTTCAAACAAATATATTTTCAGCACAAACTACCCAATTTTTGTGTGTTAATGTGGCTGGGATGCTGCAAGATTAGGCCACAGAAAGTGCAACTCTTTTCATTGATATGGTAATAATGTAGCACAAGTAGTGGGTGGTGCAAAGCACCTTTAGACTGTCACATTAAATGATAGTTTTGTTGGTTCAATCAACTTTTCTCCCCCTATTTTCAGAAGTTGATATATTGAGATTTTCATTTGGTAGTTAGTTCTTTTCATAGGTACTAAATATTTACCAAGACAAACCAGGGCCACTTCAAGATGAAATGAGTTCTCTCAAGCACCCACCAAAGAACACTTAGTCTTTCCAATTATTCCTTCTTATAAGGAAACACAACCATTCCTGCAGCATTGCGTATTAAGATTCAATCCATATCACGTCCAATCCAAAGTAAAATCCTTGCCCCACCCTCAAAAACAGCATAATTGGTTAAAGAATAAGTCCATCAACAAAACTTATTCATCAACTTTTTTTACAACTTGTTGAAATGGTTAATTGTGAACGATGTCAAAATAAAAGTGGTGTCAATGGTGATTCTTGTGAAAGTGATTTGTCTACCATTCACAAGTTTCCATCTCAACAGATTATGAAATAAGTTGTGTCCATAGCAAAGTTGTTAATTAAAATGTGCATGTGAGTAGAAAATATAAAATTGAAAAACAATACATGAGAGATGCATTAAAGCTGATACGCATGAACGATGCAATTTGCATCGTGGTGCTTCAAATCTTGAAAAAAGGAAGCCATGTGGTCAGATAAGCTTTTCAAGGACACCCTATCCATGGCTTTGATTGTAGCACCAAATCTTCGCAAAAAATTTGCCAAACTTTGTCTCCAAGAACAATTCTTCTCCCTTAAGAAGTAGATGAAGGGCAACATCATGAGTTTTAAGATCTACATACGTGTATAATTCATCCCCCCCAAAAAAGATATCAAGTAGAGAAAAACATGCTTGCCCTCTCTTATTTATTTTTTATTTTATTTTTGGGCTTTCTAATTAATTTTAAATGTTATTTACGTTTAACTCTTAAAGTGTAATACCACGAGTTTTGTAGCGAGTTTTATAGCTCAACTGATTTGCATGTTGTGGGACCCAACTATAAGAATTTGTCCAATTAGTTAGCTCATCTACCCCTTTCGGAAATAAAGATGTTAGGTAACATATTAACCCCATGTTTGGCATATGTCGTCCACTAATGCTTCCAAACCTCTGCAAATCAAGTATGACATACTCAATGAGGAAGCTAGCTGGATTTGCTACTCTGTTCGAGCTTTTATATTGGGGGCTTGTACCTTGCAGATTGGTGAGCGGTGCCATTTTGGCTCTTTAAAAGCCCTGTAACTAGAAGGTACAAACTCTAAAATAAATTTTTTTGACCAAAAAAGAAAAGAAAAGGATGACATGTGAGAGGCAGCTTTACTTTTTGCAGTACCTGCATCAAAAGCCATAATAGAGGGTGGGATACCTGCTTTAACAATAATAATGCATGTGTTGGTTCCCTGCTTCTATCATTTTCTTGCTTTTCTTTTCTTCTGCTTCCACTAGTCTCTTTCCCACTTTAATGGGAGTCATAAAGCCTAATGTTCACATGGCTCGAAGAAAGGCATGACAATCTCTATTGTAGCACATAGTTCAGTCCCAACACAACACCATCATGGTGGGCTAGAGGGTCAGGTTGTAACATGTAAGCCATGCTGCACTACAATAGTTCATAGGAGTACCAAGAAGGCAAGAAATCTGGACCACCAAAACCAATTCATATCGATTATAAGATGATAACGATCGACAAATGTAATGTCAATGTGTCCATATGTCCTTAGTTCATGCAATATGGACAGATAGGTTCATCAAGTTTACTTGATAGGAAGGGCTGGACCACCAAGGCTCCAACTCAATGATACGAGGAAAAGTGAAAAAAGAAAGAGATCTCTTAGGATAAACTCCAATCCCCCACCATTGCTAAGAGGGGACAAGAGGATGTGGCTTCCACCTATGAAGTTTAATTGCAATACCAAAACTCTCAGGTCCCAACTCCCAACAGAGTGATGCAATGAATAGTACATATAATAGTCTGTATTGAACCCAATATCTTCCATGTATAAAATCCAATAACGCCTTGAGCGCACTCAATGTCAGCACCTTATATTGGAACATCCTTGCCTCAAGCAGTTGGGGATCCAACATCTAATGGACCCTATAGAAAATGCATCTCAACTTTGGGGAAAAATACCCACGAGATGCAATGTAAATTGAAAAGTAGGATAATACATCCTTTGCATTGCAACCAGAGAGGAACCATGAACCAACATCTAATGGACCCTATAGAAAATCTATCTTAATAGTTAATTCCCACAACTAGGTTTCACATAGTGACACCTCTCAAAGTAAAGAATCACCTGTCTAAATGGGGTCCAGCTCCACAACCCCCAGCCACAAGTCTATAATGCATAATGTGTATAACTAAAATATCATGTTGGAGGTCCTATTAACGATTTGAGCCATTCCACCCTACATTGCACATCTGGAAGATTGTTACCATAATAACATCATTTCGTCAAACAGTCAAAGCAGTAATGAACAACAAATCCCTACAATGAGGGAAATTAATAGGAACTCAGGGTCAAAAAAAAAAGTACAAAGTGACTGTACAACCTAGTCCAATTATAATGTTAAGCAAAAGATAATGCCATGGTAGGGCTCTGCCACAATGCTAGTGACAACATATCAAATCTTTTCTGCATCATTAAACATGATAAATCTAAAAAGTGAAGGAAAAGTGTTCAAAGCTACAGAGAAATTCTAAATCATTTCTTCTCTGTTCCAATCCCATTTGATCATTTCCACACATGCAAATCAATCACCCAAAAGAATCCCAGAAGATGAAAATGAACCAGACTTGACAAATAAATGACGCCTCTAACAGATTTTAATTTAGTTCTTGGCCTTAAGGGAGTTGTTTTCCTTGATCCTTGCTCGGTTGTCCAGCTTAACAAAGCGTTTGAGATCTTCATAAGGGAGGGTTTCAGTTTTCTTCCTCCTTAATTCACTCAATGCTGTTTTTTTATCGATCAAATGCCATAGCCAATCGGGGTATTCAGAATCAGGTAGGATCTTGGGATCTGCCCCATCCTTGAGGATATTAGCACCAACCACTGTAGTAGACTTGACTTCTTTGCTAAGAATTGATTCTTTTGGTGCATCACTGGCTGCACTCCCTTTAGATCCCTTCTTTGCTTTACCACTAGAATATGTTCGTCGGCTTACCACCCCCATTGCCTCCCTGGTAATGGCAATGCTTCTAATCAATCTGACATGGTTCATTGCCATAACTTTAACCTGTGTCATCAATGTAAATGAATATAGGAAGGAATTGTTTCTTAACAGGAAAACTGGGATTTATACCCTAACACTATCAATTTAAAATGGATTTACTAGTTTCCAAGTTCCTCCATCTCCTGCATGAATGTATGTTGGTCAACAGATTATATCCTTCTAAAGTTAATTTTCAAGGGAAGCTAAGCACAGACCAGGAATGCTTACATTTTAGAGCAATTCATTCAACCATTTGACAGATAGACAACATTTGACCAATAATTTTCTGAATGGTCCCATGTTTGGGCCATAATGAGATACATGCTATTGTTTTTTTGATAAGTAAGATACGTTCTAATGTAGTATTAACTATTTCTCTTTCTTTTAGACTTTAATAAAATTTCATTACTTATACCCCCCACCCCCCCAAAAAAAAAAAAAAAAAAACTACCTTTCTCTTACAGGGTTATATCTAAAAATTAAAATGCCAGTGCTCATTCAACAAAACTAAGCTTGTAGACTACCAAATGAAGCAAAATCATTTGAGTCCCAACATCCAGAGTTAGAATTAATTTTTGGCAAGTAATATCAAATGCTTTGTTAAAACAAGAACATGAACAGATTGTCAGTAATTCTTAATTCTCACGTATCTAGAATAATCCCTCAAATCAATAATCGCAATCATAAAATGGAACTGTACATCACAAAGCTTCTCTTCTACTAATCTTTTGCAACTCCTAACTTTCTAAAGTACTCAACTTGTTCAGCATTAAACCTCAATTCAACATTCCCAAACACATTCAAACTCAACTTTACCCTCTATATTGCTAAAGGATCACGAGCCAAACTAAAACCTCCTAGTAGTTCCTTGTATTAAAATCATCAAACAGCTTGAGTGTAACATAACCGACTCAAGAAAATAAGGAATTAGAATAGCACCAATTCAGTTTCCTCATTCAACAACTTACCCAAAAAAAGAAAAAAAAGAAACAGGATTATAAAAAACCTAAAAAATTCTTATCTATCTCCAACAACTACCAGATAACGACAAAAACAAAGCTTTAGTCCCAAAACATTTTGGGTTGGCTATGGATTCTCAATAGATTAATCAGGTCCACCACTAGTGTTTTTTCTTTGCCATTCTATCCTATTGTGTCCAAAATCATATACTCTTTGTCACCTTGAAACATCCTTAATTAACAAATATGTCCTTTTTTTTAAATGTTATTTAAGCTCTTCTTTTACCTCACTGATCATTAATAGCAAATGCCATTCATAGCAAATGTCAATCGCAAAGTAAACAAAAAAAAAAAAAAACAAACAAAATTTAGATTAAAACGTTAGATAACTAGGAATTAAGCATGAGTTTAGTATGACTGTAAGGGTCCGTTTGGTTAGTCGTTTTTGGTAGCCTAAAAGAGCATTTTTAAAACCCAAAACTCTTCGTAAACGCTCATTTTAAACTCAAAACACTGTTTTGCAATAGTTTATACAAACGCAACCTAAGTACAACTTCTAGTATCCAATGAATACCATTAGTACTTGTAATTATGAACTCCTGAAGAACCCTAAACTAAGAAAATGACACTCTGACACTACCGCAGCTTTAGCGCACTGTTTGGTTAGCTGGAGAAATCAGAGGAAAAACAAACAAATTTGAGAAGCTTGTAATTTTAGATCTACTCTACCACTTCTCAAACGGTGAGGGAATTCAGAAAATTTCAATATGCATAAATACCTGGTTCGAGATTTCGAAGATTCGAATTCAATATGGTGGCCCCTGCTTTTTGATAAGAACCTTCTTCTGCGATAGGGTTTCTCTGAGACCCAAAACCAAAAATGGCAGCCACTGCAATTTGTTGAAGGAGAAATGGACAGAGGGACAAGAAAGTTCTGTTCTTACTATTTTTTGGGCCATAATAGCTTTAAACCATTGCTAAAAGCCCAACTCTAAAACTAAGTTCTTTGTCTTAATGTTGGGCCATCTTCATCATTCTTACAATTGAGCCGAAATCCACTAGTGGGCTTTATTTCTTTATTTGTTTTTAAAATTGCAAAGTTTTTTTTTTTTTTTTTAGAAATAAAAATTGTAAATTGAATATTCACCTTTTTATCCATTTATGGCCAGTTTGGATTAAGGGGAGAGGGAAGAAGAGTGGAAATGAGTAGAGTAGAGTTGACTGAAAATAAACACGTCTTTATTTGTTTTAAAATAACAAATTTTTTTTTCTTGAGAAACAAAAATAGCAAAGTGTATATTCTCATTTTTTTTATCAATTTAAAGATGCATGTTGTGTCGTGTCACGTTTAAAAATCAAGATTTTTTTAGCAGAGGTTATATTATCCTTTTTATCAATCTAAAGATGCATGTCTTTATTTGTTTTTAAAATAGTAATTTTTTTTTGGAAAACAAAAATAGCAAAGTATATATTCACTATTTTATCAATTTAAAGATGCATGATGTGTCATATCATTTAAAATCAAGAATCACCATCATTTTTACGCAGCAACGCGGTGAGCACATAGTGAAAGAATCACCATCATTTTTGGAAATAATTCATTATATGGTGATTTTTTTTTTCTCACAAATAATAAGGAATTGAATTGGGTCCAATGTTTTTGTGCACTAAAACTCTACCAATAAAATCTTATTTCTTTTAATAAAAAATGATAAAATACCCACACAACATTTTTACGTTTTTAGGAACTAAGGGGGTGTTTGGATTGGAAGTATCTCAAAACTCAAAACACATAACTCAAAAACATAACTCATTTCTTAAAACTCTATCTCACTCAAAACCCAAAACTTAAAAATTTTGTTTGTCTCCAATATCTCAAAACCGTACGCCACATCTCAATCCTCAATTTTTTCACTTTTTGGCGGAGCCCACAGCCTGCACAAGTCAGAAAGTTGGTTTTCTCTCGCGCGTGTCCTCTTCTCTCTCCTTTCACCCAATACTGTTTTGTCTTCCTATCTCCATAGACACACACACGCCGAACCTAAGAGAAATGTCTGAGCTTTTTTCTTTTCTTTTTCCTTCTTTATACTTCTGCCTCCATATCCTGAAGACCCATCGCCTGCAAATAGCCAACTGGTGAGTTCCTTTTCTTTCTCTGTTTTATCTCTGTCTCAAAAGAACCCCTAATTTCCCAAATTTTGGTTGAAACTCATCTCCATCAAACCCCTTTCTTCGTGTCTTCTAGCCTAGTCGTACCCACTGTTGTGCCTAAACCCCACGGGTTTTTCCTTTCCCTTTTAACTCTAGGCCTCTATTGTGTCTGATTTCCCCTTCTTACTCTGCCCCCAAAGAACTTGAAAATCAACCAGTGGGTTATCCATCTTAACAATGTAATAGACACAAATTTCATTATTTTACAAAACCCATCAATGTTTAGAGAAATTGAAAAAAACAACGAAACACAAACAAAATCAAAACAAAGCACCTGAACAAAAACTTTGAATACAAACATTGAAATTTAGAGGAACACAAAATAGAGCAAGGTGGGTTTACAGAGGGAGAGAGAGAAAATGCAGTCACCTGGGCAGAGGTTGGATTCCCAAACTAGAGTCGGCGCTGGTATTGGATGTGTCGGGGTGTGCTTGTTTCTGGCTGAGACTCCTTCTTCTTCCTCTCGCTTTGTGTTGGGTTAAGAGTGGCTTGTGAAAAAATGGAACAAGTGAGACGTCTGAGTAATAAAAGAAAGGCAAAAGTTTGAAATAATGGTATGTTGGTAGAGGTGGGTGAGAGGTGTTAATGGAGAAGCAGTAAATGGAGAAGGTGTAAAATTGTAAATGGAGAGTCAGCGGAGTAAAGAGAAGAGAGGAAAACAGAGGCCAAACTGAAGCTGGAGCATTTGGCACAGCAAAAGCTTCCAACAGCTCTAAGGATGATGTGACCATACACTAAAGAGGGTCTCACATGTTTGCAATTATTTACAAAAAAATGCCACAAAACTCATATTTCAAAAACTGAAAACAGCTTCTGAGGAGTTCTAATTCCTCATTCTCAAAACTCAAAATTTTGAGATATGAGAACTGGAAACTAAACCAAACAATATTTCAACTAGTGGGTCTCACGGATGTTGAGTTTTGAGTTAAGGTTTTTGAGTTATATAACTCAAAATAAACCAATCCAAACGTCTTCTAATTTATTGATTATTAAAGAATAACAAAAAAAAGTACTCCCAAAAAAAAAAAAAAAAACAGAGAAAATACGAACTGGACCAAATAATTAAATTTCATTACAGCCCAAGTCCATAACTTGCTCAAGTAGTCGAAGTGAAGCGTTTCGCTCTTTTCCCTTTTCCCAAGCAAAAAGCATTGAATACATAAACCCAACCTCCAAAACCCCACCCATTTCCTAAACCCTTCTTCACCTTCAGCCGCTCAAAAAGTCTCACTGTCCCATTACCAAAAACCCTAACAAACCCACACTCACTCACTCAACCATGGGTAGTAACCAAGCCGTTTCTTTACTGACCAACATCGCACGCGCCGCTTTGGGACTCGGCGCCGGCGCCACCGCTCTCAGCTCATCTCTCTACACCGTCGACGGTGGCCAGCGCGCCGTCATCTTCGACCGTGTCCGTGGAATTCTCAACGAGACCGTCGGCGAAGGTACTCACTTCCTCGTCCCATGGCTCCAGAAGCCTTTCATTTTCGATATTCGCACAAAGCCACACACTTTCTCTTCGGTCTCCGGTACTAAGGATCTCCAGATGGTCAACTTAACCCTACGCGTTCTCTCGCGTCCTGAGGTCACGCGCCTCCCTGAGATCGTCCAAACCCTAGGTCTCGAGTACGACGAGAAGGTCCTCCCTTCGATCGGAAACGAGGTGTTGAAGGCCGTGGTGGCTCAGTTCAACGCCGATCAGCTACTCACCGAGCGTCCGCAGGTCTCGGCGCTTGTGCGGAACGGACTCACCGAGCGCGCCAAGAACTTCAACATCGTGCTCGATGACGTGGCGATCACGCATCTGTCTTACGGCGCTGAGTTCTCTCGCGCCGTTGAGCAGAAGCAGGTGGCGCAGCAGGAGGCGGAGAGGTCGAAGTTTGTGGTGGCGAAGGCTGAGCAGGAGAGGCGTGCGGCGATCATTAGGGCCGAAGGAGAGAGCGAGTCGGCGAAGATGATTTCGGAGGCTACTGAGAAGGCTGGAACGGGACTCATTGAGCTCAGGAAGATTGAGGCCATGAGGGAGAATGCCGCGACTCTCGCTAAGTCCCCGAATGTCGCTTACTTGCCCGGTGGCCAGCAGATTCTGATGGCTCTCAATGCCAACCGTTGAGAGTAAAGGTATATTCATTCTTATCATTACCATGTTTTCATTGTTTTACTATAATTGCTAATGTGATAAGCCATACAAACTGATTTATTTAACTTTTAAACACAAGAAATTCGTTTCAGTTTGTAAGTAGTAAAAATAGTTGTAATCTTAGCATTTTCTCATGATAATTTAGAATTGCATGACATGTAAGCAAAAAATTGCTTGTGTAATATATCACCTTAAGAATAATGTGTTTGTATGATAAATCAATGGTGCATGTCATTTCCTTCAAGATCAAGAAATGAGCTTTGTGAAGTGCCTAGGCCCTAGGGCTTTGAGTTTTGAGCTTCTATACATTAAGTCTAGGGTTCTATTGATTAATAAATATACTTAAACATAATTAGGCCAGTATATGTGTATGCATTTGGGAACACCACCCCACATGAGGTAAGACAATTAGTTAATAAAATCCCTATGAATGATCCCAAAATTATGTGATATTTTTTGGTTATGATGATTCTGTGGCTATTATTGAAGTCACTTCTCCCTCTAGATGGAATGGTTCTTCCACTTTATCATTGCTCATTTCTTTCTTTTTGTTGGAGATTAGCAATAGCCTTAGTTATAATTTTTTTTAATAATGTAATTTATTTATTCTTTAGAAGTATTTTTTAATACATTATAGTCTTGAAATAGACTTGCTTTAAATCATTGCTTGAAAAGATATCAAGAAAAAATTTAGCCTGTTTTTTACAATGCATAAGTTTCTGTTGGTTGACCTGTTTTTAAGTTATTTAGCCTGATTTTTTACAATGCATAAAATTTAACCTGTTTTTAAGTTATTTAGCCTGATTGTATTTGTTTCAAGAGCAGTGAGTTTACAATCGTAAACACATTGTTCCTTTTCATCAATAAAACTCTTATTATCTATCCAAAAAAAAAGTGAATCTGTGTTTAACTATGGGGTTGACCTGTTTCTGTTTTATATGTGTGAAACTTTTGCGTTGTTTAAAATGGTATTAAGGACAATCAGTTAGGATAAAACAACACCACAAAAGTAGGACATTCTTTTTTTCTTTTCTTTTCTGAGTTGAAAATGGCAGGAAGAATTTTATTAATGAGAATCAGAATATACAATGTTCTAAAGGCAAGGAGGAAATCCTCAATCCAAAGGAGAGGTCCCTCAGTGTCTTGAGCATGCTTAGCTAAAACAGGAGATGCATGGTTGACTGATTTATTAATAGGAATAATAGAGACAACTAGGAGTCTGCTCAGTGCGACTTTAATATCATCAAGAAGCAAACCAAACTCTGAGAGATCATCTCTGTCTATTGTAAGAGCCCCAAAAATTTTTGGATCTTCACATTCAACTTGCAGCTTCCAAAAGCCAGCCTCAATGCTTAAAATATGAGTCTTATGGGCAGCTAGGAGTTGCATGAGATTTTGTTGTATTGATGACTTCAATTTGTCTCAAACGGCAGCTAGAAGCACGCCTTCTCCATCTCTAATAACAGCACCTATTCCCCCACTGGTTATCAATCTTGTGTTTGCCTTTTGCAAAATTTAACTTGTAAAAATTCTGATCTGGGGGTTGCCACTTTTGCTCCCAAATACATTCTTTTGATAATTAAAAACTTAGTGATATTTGTTATTATAGCTTAATAAAATTTGCTGAGACTATTCAATTTGACTGTGGAGGAATCACATTTTCTTGTTGCAGTCCTGACTTGACATCAGAAAAGTAAGACTATCCTCTATAAATGTATTCAACCTTTGTTGTTGCTTTTGTATATATGACTCTTGTATGAATTCCTAATACTTGAATAGAAATTTTAACTAGCTTGCGTGCTTTGTTCTGATTCACATGTAAAAATTATGGGTCACATTGGCAATTGTTTCAATGTTTTTCATTACATATCATGAGAAACACTGTGAATTGGATTCATCTTTAGGAGGCTGTATGCCAAAAAAAGCCCACAAAACTGTCAGTGTGACAGATCAAATATTATCATAAAACATCCAATCATAAATTTTCATTTTTTGGCTTTTATGTTTGCAGGGTCTCATGACATGGCATAACAGCATGACGAGGTCATGGATTTGGACAAATTGTTGGTTTATTGCTCTGAAGTTGTTTCTTTATGTATCTAAGATCATATCATTTGAACTTTCTTAAGATCCAGTCAGGAAACTGTTTTGGATGTTTTGTTGAAGAGCATGGGTTTTTTTCCCTGTCCTAGAAGTATGACAATGTTTATAACTTATGTGATAAAATTGCGTTTTTGATATGTTCATCTATGCCAAATGCATTTTCCTTTCCCCAATTTACTTTATGGCCATCATTGATGGTTCTGGTTTATTGATTGATTTCCCTTTGACACAATACAAGATGATCTAAACGCTGTCATTAGGTTCTCTGTGTTTTATAGATTGTGGAACTTAACAATGTCATGAATTCAACCATGTATGCACTTGGTAATGTATATAGCTGTTATGTAGCTTCTGGTGGTTATCTTCATATAATACCTAGTAAGTGCAGAATTGTATCCGCTTATCTAGTACAGATGTGCATTTACTGCCATCGGATAGGGTTGCAAGCCTGCAAATAAGCTCAAGCTTGGGTTTGTGAAAAAATACAGTGGTTTGATCTCCAGTTGAGTTATGATACCCACTTACCCATGCTCAACCTGAGCTAAATGTGAGCTTTATGTATCTAAGAACAAAACTTTAAGCTCATGAACAGGCTCATTTATTCTATCGTAGTTGGAACCCCTAAATGCACTCTTTCTCATAATCTGTTTTTATTTTTTGGTTTTTTTAATAGGATAGCAAGAAGGATGCCAATGTGCTTGCATTTCTGTTTTTGTGAATGAAAGCTTATGCAAAAATTATTTTTCAGACAGGTTTTGTGTGGTCTGGCAAGCAACAGAAATATAGGTCAGAATATAAAGCACTGCTCTAGTGCTCTCAACAATCTAGCACCGGGGCCAGCCCTGTACTCTCTCAGTATGTGTGCCTATAAAGTTTAAACCAGTTCTGGTCATTTACCATTTGGGCGGTGTAAAAGAAAATGGACAATTTTCATCCAAACTAGTTCGAAGAAAAGTTTCTCCAACCTACTATGCAATAAGCCGCCAACTCAAAAGATTATCTATTTATACTTTAAATCACACAATTTACTTAAATATGGTAATAGGTGTTATTTAGCAACCCACTATGCGCTTATCAGTGTTATTTAGCATCCAAGTTTTGTAGCACGGTACTTTTGTGTTGCTTAAGAAAGTTATCAAGATGATTGAGCGAAAACTAAATGCTTTTTTATGGACTGGTAAAGCTGAAAAAGCAGCTGGAGTCAGTTTCTTGGGACATGTTAGGAGAAGAGGAAGAACACTTTTTTACCCAAGCAGGTTCAATTTGGATTGCTTGGATTAGATTGTACTTACTTAAAGGGGGTTGCTTCTGGAATATCCACATCCTTCCAAGTTCCTCATAAGTTGTTCTTTTTTTAAGAAGGCTAACAAGGCCTCCAACACAATTTAGGGGTTGGGGAAGGAGCTTCTATTCATCTTTGGCACGAGAGTTGGCACCCTAAGGGGCCATTGAACTGCCAAGTAGTCTAGCTTTATTAAAAGAGAAGTTTTAGTACGACATAAAATGTCACAACTTTTGCCACAATTATTCTACGTGTAAATTGTAACTGGCTGTTTATCACTTTCATATGGACCTACCACTTTTTTCTTTACCACTCACAGTTTGCCATGTGGAGAGTTGTGGCATAAATTGTGACATTTTATATAGTCTTAGAATTTTTGTTATTAAAATTAGCTGGTGGGATTGACCTCTTGCCGGGTTTGAGTGGCTGGTTGCTGTCGGTGGTAAGTGTTTTGAGGTTCAAATTAATGGGAATGAAGATGGTCCTTTCAACTACGCATGGTAATTACAATTCATAAGATACCTGGGGTGCTATTAGGCACAAACAGCTTGTGGTAAATTAGTAGAGAAGTGTACGGTTTTCTGGTTTTATCCCTAGACACGCTTTCATAAACCTGGTTAACTGTCAAATACAGATTGATTATAAGAGATAGAACACTCGTATGAGGTTATAAAGGTGATACTACTGGTGTTTTCTATAGAAGCAAGATTAAATTAAGAGACCACCTTTATTTTGAGTGTTCAGTCACGCATAGATTGTGGAAGTAAATCTTGTTGTTGTGTGTTTTTGATGGCCAAATTGGGAACATGAGTTGAATTGGGGGATCAATAGGTTGAAGGGTACTGGTTTAAACTTTTAAGGCACAGGTTGTGTGAAAATTGGCCTGGGAACACATCTATCTACCATGTTTGGAGGGAAGGGAATGAAAGGATTCATAATTGTAGGATGTGATGAGAAGAACAAATCCTGAACTGTATTGCTGTTGATGTGAGGGGTAGAACTAAAATCCCTGCAAGATCCAAATTGAAGAGTTCAATATTGTATTGCACCTTGTGCTGCATATGGAAGATTCCTTATTTGGTGCTTGCTTTATTGAGTTGCTTGGTTGCGCTGTTTTTGGTATGGTTTTGTAGCAGATTATATTTCTTAAAGTCTTTTGATATGGTGTTTTAGTTTGTTAAGAGTGGTTTGTTCTGTAGTGTTCCAATATGAGTAATGTTGTGTTGTCTGTAAAGGGGTTGGTCTCTTCTTTTGTGGGCAGTTTTGCTGCTTGTATTAGTTGACCTGCTTTGCAGGCTTCTTTGTTCTCATTTGAAATTGAATAAGTATACTTATTCATTAAACACTCTTTCATTTCTTTTCTTTTATTGTGTTATATTTCTTCTTCTTTTGTAAGACCATAAAAATGGAAAGTATATCTTTTCACTCTTGAAAATGTGTGGACTGATGAGCTTAGCAATCGTGATGATTTTTTTTTTTTTTTTTTTTTTCGTATATAGCATACAACAAGAGAACCAAAGCAAATAAATCACGGCAGAATCTGTTAAATTTTCAAGGCAGAAAAACCATCCAAGAAAGCCACAAAATTAGGAAATAAGATAGTTAATAATCATATCTTATGGGAAAACACCAGTCAAGAAAGAAAGGGGTGATACAATGACACCAAATTTAAAAGAGACACATGGTATATAACCATCCTCATATCAATTATTCCAAAACATTTCTGTGTACCTTACAAAAATTAAGCTGCAAACTATGCCAAAGGAAAGGGAAGTGAAAGGGTAAAACATGGTGATCGTCTAGACTCCAACACAACTCATTGAACGGAGGCAATGTGTCGGATCAAATCAATAACACGTGAGCTGCAACAAAACAAAATCACTTCAGAAAGTAATCTCAAAAGTAAACCAAAGATAGCTGGAAATTTATCAGCCAGAACTGGTTGGGGCAAGCAAGATAGTGAACAACTAAGAACTAACACTGGAGAGAAAAATAAGGCATGCATTGACAAGTAAATGTTGCCATTTACAAAATTACATCTGCTAAAGACAATGGGGCCAATAACCATTTACATACTTTTAAGGATTCCATTATAATTATCACAACTACCATTGTTAATAATACAATTTGTTAGTTGTAAAGAATGTTCTGAATCATCTATACTTAAAAAGTATGTTTTCCCTGCAATGCAGTTGGCCATAAAAAAAGTGGCTATGAAAACAAATCAGCTTCTTCATAAGTTGGACATTAGTTGGCTTGCCTAGGATCAATATCATCAAGATAGAAACGTGGCTATCAATTCAAGGTTGTAATTGGAAAATTGGAACAATCGCCACAACATTAAGTGCAGGTAAATATAGTGTTGTCAAGACCAATTTTACTAGCCAAAAGCCACTAATGTAAGCATCCACATTTTACAAACAAGAAAGACCACAATGACAACGTTTTTTTAATTCCCTGTCAATTGTAAGATTATTATTAAGACATAGATATGTTACCTGTAACCCCATTCATTGTCATACCAAGAGACAAGCTTCACAAAATTGTCATTCAATGCAATCCCGGCCTTGGCATCGAAAATGCTTGACCTGAAGTAAGAGTCAAAACACAAAGCTTCAATTGAATATTAACTTGTAGCAACAGCTAGAAAAAGACAATGAAATATCAAAGCAATTAAGTTCATTTAGGGGGGAAAATTAGCAAAACCACAGCACCTGCTGTCACCCACAAAGTCAGATGACACCACATCCTCCTCTGTGTAACCAAGAATTCCTTTTAGTTTACCTTCAGACTCCTCCCTACACAACAATAAAACAAATAAGGAGATGAAGGAAAGGTAGTGATTGGAACATTATATACTTTTACTTTACAATTCCCTAGTGATTAGTAAATAGTAGAAGCTTTACACTATACCCATGAACCCTTTTCTTCCCTAAACAAAAAATTCAAAAGGAAAGCATTCCTAATCCTTACTTGATAGCAGCTTTTATCTCCTCATAACTGGCCTTCTTCTCAAGTCTCACCGTGAGGTCAACAACTGAAACATTAACCGTAGGAACACGGAAAGCCATCCCTGTCAACTTCCCATTCAATGAAGGCAGAACTTTACCAACAGCCTGCATAGTTAAAGAGTAAAACACACAGATTAACCAGTGAGCTAAAGAAGACTGAAGTTTGGTACTACTAAAATTCAGTACATGCCAAAGAGAGAAGATATTTTGTAATCATAAAGGTATGGAGTAAAAAGAAAGAAAATGAGGGGGCTTAGTTAATCATGAATTCCACAAGGATATATTTTTTTTCTTATTTCACCTATATGATACATCCAGCAAGATAAATGCAAAGCATGCTAAAAATGACACATTTATGCAGATCAAACCATAGATGCAAGAATTTAATACCTTAGCAGCTCCAGTACTGCTAGGAATTATGTTGAAGGAAGCAGCTCTGCCACCTCTCCAATCCTTCATTGATGGTCCATCTACAGTCTTTTGGGTGGCTATATGACATAGAAGTCATGTCAATCTATAGTCATATACCATGTAATTGAAAAGAGTGTATTCCAACATAGACTCACCAGTAATGGAGTGGACAGTAGTCATAAGACCTTCAACAATACCAAATCGGTCATGAATTACCTACAAAGAGATATATTCAAAAATCATACGATTTGCACTTAAATCTTTATACTTTCTCAATTCTTAAAGGCATAGTTTTGCACAACACAAAAGTAACCAGAAAAGTTTTAAAATTACCTTAGCCAATGGAGCAAGACAGTTGGTGGTGCAGCTAGCATTAGAGACAATGTCAAGTTCTGGCTTGTAGTCGTTCTCATTGACACCCACAACGAACATGGGAGCATCCTTACTCGGTGCAGAAATAATTACCTTCTTTGCACCAGCCTGAAATACACCCAAACATGAGAATAGGTAAAAGAATTGAGAAACCTACATAATGGAAGTAAAACAGAAAATTTGATTCACAAAACACGATAATATCTTTATTTATTTTCTCTCTTGTTTTTGTTTTTGATATTTTCTTTTGGAATCTATCATATGAAAGATAACAACACAATGAAAAACCATTCCTATAGTTCCTCTTCAAAATACTAATATCACTATCACAAACTAGGAGCAATATATATACCATAATCAAATCAAACACAAAACCAGCATTCAAGCACTTAATCATAAACCTTCAAGTGGGCAGCGGCTTTTTCCTTGTCAGTGAAAACTCCAGTAGACTCAACAACAAATTCGGCTCCAGCCTCACCCCATGGGATCTCTTCAGGGTTCCTAAATATCAAAAACAACTATATATATTATACAAGTACTAATAAAATCTAATTTCCCTCTAGAAAATGAACAAAGAACTAAATAATAAAAGTTGAAAATACCTGATACCAAAAGTAGCAACTGGCCTGTCACCAAAAAGAAGAGTCCTAGAGTCCTTAACCTTGAGTTCATGGTGCTTCCATTGGCCGTGAACAGTGTCATACTTAAACATGTAGGTCTGTGCAGCACAATATCAAAATTATAGTACTAAGCAAAACTAGACAACTAAAAAGCTTTTAAATACCCAATATTTGGCTACAAAGAAAGTTTAGCATACGAACAGTCATCGAGCACTTTCAATCATTTGGCATAAACAAGCAAAGCTTTTAATGTTAATTCTGCAATATCAAAATAATATTTTTAAAAATCCCCATTTTATTTTTTTGTTACTTTTTTATTTTTATATATATATAAACTGCAAAATTATTAACAGCAAAAGGCAGAAGTAATCTCCATGGAATAATGAAGAACTGACGGGTGCTAACATGGGCGGAGACAGGGGGGCAGTTGCCCCATGACACTACCCAAACCCCCTTGACGTTCTTTTAAAAAATTATTTTTTTATAATATTTCAAAATCAAAACTTCTTTTTTCTAAACTTCACCCCCACCCCCCCCCCCCCCCCCCCCAAAAAAAAAAAAGATCAAAACTTCATTATGAAAATAACTTTTAACTCTCCAAATATTAGTGAGGAAAAAAATTTCTTAAACATAGTCTTAAAATTACAACATTTTATTGCAATATCTCCCAGACAATGTTCCAAATTTTATACATTGCCTTAAAAATTAAAAAAATATTACAATTTTATATATAGTTCTTAAGGTCTTTTATAATCAACCCACCATTTGATAGTTCAAATGTAATCTAACAAAGAAAGAATAAACATTGATACCTTTAAGTTAATTCAAAAATAAAAACAACATTCAACATCTTCTACAAAATTCTCAAGTATATGATGATATTTTTAATACTTCTAAGTTAATTTATTTTATTTTTTCATTTTAATTTTAAGTATTCAAATGATTTGTTTGAATATCTTATGTTTTGATTAATCTTTCATTTCATATATTAATAACTATATACTGATTTTTTTTTTTTTTTACTTGTTTGAATTATAGACTTATAGTCACCTTAAATTTTGAATAAGTAGTTTACACATAACAATGATTATACTAACTCTAACTAATACTAGGCTCTAAAAAAGAAATTGGAACCAAGAACCAAAAATAAATAAATAATAACTTCCCTTTACATTTACATCATATTTTCTTCTTTAATCAATATTTTTGGTTTGATTAAATTAAGTAATATATATGTTTTCTTATATTAATATACATGTTTAGAATTAAATTTGTCTCCAATTTTTTTATTCTAATCTTGTCCCCCAAATCAAAATCCTGGTTTTACCATTGAGTGCACAGCTCTACAAAGCAAAACTAGATATATGATGCTGCAAATACAAATTTAAAAAAAAATCATTTGTAATAATTAAGAACTGAACACTTTTAATCATTTGGAATAATTAAGCAAAGCTTTTCATGTTATATCTAGAATATCAAACATCATAAAAACAAATCCAAATGTTGATTTTCAACACAAATTTTGATTAGACAAATGGTGCCTAAGGTAAGGTTTAAAAGCGTGTTATCACTTATCATATATAGTGTTGATATTAATTAGAAAAAAGAGTTACCATGTAATCAGTGGTGATGAAGGGATCATTAACAGCGACGAGTTCAACATCATCTCTCTCTAGTGCCACCCTAGCCACCAAACGCCCGATTCTTCCAAATCCTTCACCAGTTTCAAACACAACCCAAAACAAAGAATCATCATTTTCTAAAAAACACAGACATGTACACATGCATGCATGAATGGACAAAAACACACACACACGAATGGAGTTGAAAATAGTAAAATACACACCATTGATCCCAATCTTAATCTTCCCCATGTTCCTCAGAGAAAGTGAAAAAAAAAAAAAAAAAATATATATATATATATATATATATATATAACGTTAGAAGGAGAAAGTCTTTGTGAATGAAAACGAGACTTTTACAGTAGAGAGAGCAAGTTCATCACTTCATATATATACGTGAAAAAATAGGAAGACGCGGATTTGTTGAGGGAGGGAAAGAGTGGGGACCACTAAATGCTCATTATCACCGTTGATTTCGAGAGAACACATGGGAATCATGGGATTTCTCTTTCTTTTTTTTTATTTAAAAAAAAAAAAGAATAATTCTCGTGAATTTTTCACGGATCTGCAGGTTAGAATCAGTAAAACTGAATGGAAATTTTACTATTTTTAGTTTGGTTTCCATCAGTAATGATAATTACTAATTAGAGTTTAGAGATCAGCAGTGTATTTTTGGTGATATTCTGGATGCTTCTATAAAATTAAAGTCTTGACTGTCATTAATAGCTTAAGTTAACTTCTCCTCCAAGGTTGAAATATGGAGATCACACCAAGTCTGTGCTCTTTTATAGGAGAAACTAGAAAGTACATCCTGTGCGTGTGCATGCAGCAGATGGGTTCCACTGGTCAGTGGGATCCACATATTGTGAGAGGACTGTTGCATGCATCGGGTAAAGAATATGACGTAATTGTCAATGAAGTAATTCATTTTTTACACAAACTTAACTCCTCCCAAAACATCACCGAAATTAGTTGATAGGACCAAAAGATACAAGATAAATCATTATTTCTTTCTTATTATACACGTAAAATCAAATTTAATTCATGATGTGATTAATGTTTTGACAACTATGATTGGGGTGATCCTAACAAACCGTAAATGTAACCGAACTATAAATGCCTTTGTCGTATCGAAGAATGTAATAATTTTCTTTTTCAATTAGCTTTTTATAAACGAAGGAGCAAAAGAGTGCTTCTTGAGGTGTGATCCTCAATCCATTGTGCCACCCCTCGAGTCAACAGAATTTATATAACAACTGCATATCATGTGCTTCTTATTAGCGTCATGATACATGTGATTCAGCGGCCAATTGTATCAAAATTAAGTTGATGAAATTTTAATGCACAACAAGATAAACTGATAAAACAGTTGGCGTTATGGGAGAAGACGATAACCATATTACAAGTGTCTCATACATCTATTATTGTTAAGAATCAACTCACAGTCAGTGTTGTATATATAAGTATATACATGGATAGGTTATAATAAAAATGTTTGATTTTTGGAGAATATTGTTTCATAAAGTTGATAAAGTAAAAATTCAAGTTCAAGAATTTTCTAAATGAAAATTTGAAATTCAATATGTTCAATCGGTCAAAACTTTTGCTCAATTGATCGAAATGATGAGAAAAATAATCTTGGAGCTCCTGCCTAACTCGATTACTATTTGATTCTTATTCAATCAATCAAAAAGAGCCTTTGATCGATTCTCGATTCCTCTCAATCGGTCAAGACTTGTTAAATTGAATTTTTTGCAGAATTTTCTGATAAACATTTTGAAGGTTTGAAAAACTTTCAAACCTTGTGAATAGTTTTATGAAACGTTTTAACTCTTCATACGTGCTTTTTGGTGAAATAGAACCCTATGAGTATAAATAGTGGGTTATGTTCACTTGATAGCTTCTTTTTCTTCCAAAAGTTAGTTTCTAAGAAACATAAGAAATCCTATGAATATTCTCCGGAATTGTTATCTATAGAATCCAACAACTTAATCATATCTTGGAGACAAGTTTGTAATAACCTTATAGCAACAATAGTGTGGGGGCAAATATTGTCTAAAAATAACAATTTTGTGTCTCAAAATTATTTATTTTCTGTTCGTCTTTTGCGTTAAACTTGGTCTTCCATTATTACTTTGTGTAATATTCCCAATAGTCAAACATCATAACACAGCTCTTTTAATCATTGTTGGCCACTAAATTTAGTAGCTAACGTCCATTTGAATATGGCATGGAACTATCATCGTGGCTGATACAGGGGTTAATTCTTTGATCAAGGATGATTAACAATGATTGCTGCTGGCATTTTAGAAGAACCTTTGAAGTGAGAACAAATGCTTTTGGTGTATGCATCAGAGCCAGATTATCCCTAATCACTTTAAGATATATCAAAGGACTATGCACAAAGCATGGCCACAAAACTCCAGAGGTTAAATATCATTACATTCAAATAGCAGCCATGTTACGAATAAATACATATAAGCCATGTTACGAATAAATACATATAAGTCGAGTGATTCAAAAGCCACAAGCTTAAGAATCCATGCTATTATTAAACATAAAAAGAAACACAAAATTTTGATCCACATAAGGACCACAAGCTGAAGCTAACAGCCTATGCACTATCTACCAACATACTTGAGAATCCATTATTTTCAATCATTTTTTCTATGATGATCTTCAGTGCAGGAGCGCTCACCTGGCATTTCTTATCAATGAAGCAGGATCTACCTTCTTCAGCAGCCTTACAAAGCTGCGGATCCAATGGCACCTTCCCAAGAAAAGGCACTTCCATTTCCCTACACATTTTTTCTGCACCACCACTGCTACTATCAAACACTTCACTGCAAGCAATCAAATTTTGAAGTTCTGGTGCTTTCTCTTTAAGATATTCCCTAACCCGCTCCGAAACATCTATATGTTCACCAGTCTCTGTCGTCCTCATAAACTTGAAATCCATTAGTGGCTGGCACAAGCCGCTCATATTCTCAACAACCCCAAGAACCTTAACTCCAACTTTTTTGCAGAAATTGATTTCTTTTCGCACATCAATCAAGGAGACTTGCTGTGGAGTTGTGACAATAATTGCACCATCTATTCCAGTAGCCCCAAGGCATTGAACAATTGAGATATGCTCATCTGAGGTCCCAGGAGGAGCATCAACAACCAAAAAATCAAGTTCATTCCAGTACACTTCCTTCAGGAAATTCTTGATGAGCCCATTCTTGCGAGGGCCCCTCCATATAACAGCTTCATCAGGATCAGGAAGCATGAATCCAATTGACATGACCCCAAGATTATCATCAACATAGACAGGAGACCAGCCGAGGTTGCTCTGGTGGATTTCTTGACCTTCTAGGCCAAGCATCTTTGGGATGCTCGGGCCACATATATCAATGTCAAGCAGACCTATCTGGAGGTTCATAGCTGCCAGGGCGAATGAAAGTTGGGCAGAGAATGTGCTCTTGCCAACTCCACCCTTCCCTGATAAAACAAGTATCTTATGCTTAACATTAGCCATCCTTTCTGCAATAACAACCAAGTCTGCAGAAACAAGAGTATAGAACATTAAGACAATAAGCATACCACCTCTAAGTCATAAAATATGTTTGCAGAATATTAACTAAACCAGAGTGACACTTAAAACATGTTATACATAAATGAAACACCATCCTTGAATAATTAATCCATACATTTATCATTCATTTCAGGCTGCAAGCCCCAGAGAGTGATGCTCTTCTTGGAATTTTCACTTAGTTTTAATTTTGAAAATTTTGGTCTAAGGGTATGTTCAGGCAAACAAGTAAATGAAATAAATTAATGCTCATCATCAGCAAACACCTTATCAGGAAAAAAGGAGGAAAAAGAAAAAGATATTAATTTGACTGACAGTTGATGAATTGCTTGTAATATCAAGGGCTAACTGAAACCATGCCCAGCTGCCAGGATAAGGAAACCAACAATGCAGGAACTTAAATAAGTCACCTTTTTTATTAGAGCTCACTCTGTGTACCTTCTCAACTCCTCCTTTTCTTTTCTTTTTTTTTTGATATAGGAGAACTTATCTCAGATTAGTTGCACGTCATAGAGTATACTGTACAACAATCCTCATTGTTAATCAACTCCCTCCCTTTCTTTTCAAAAAGTAAGATAAATCTTTCTCCTTTGTGTTTAACAGAAAAGTTCAAGATTCTTTTAACTGTTACTTGTCATTGTCACACCTCTAAATATTTTGTCCGAAGTTGTCAAATTCATCATAGTAATTTCCTCTCCTTCTTCTTAGTAAACAGACAACTCAATATATAGTCTTGTTTAATTATATGCTTGTTTGGTATATAGGCAGTGAAACTTAACCAATGTAAGAAGATACCTTTTAAAGATTGTTAAATAAAAATGACATCAGTAGTTGGTTTACATGGTTGTTTGATGTATAGGTACTAAAAGTTAGTGATGGTAGTTGATACATTGGCGGGACAAAATGGGTTAGTAATTAATGGAAAATTTCATTACAGATTGTGCTATTGGGACTTTTATAGGGGGTTGTTGATGGGTATATAATATATTTGCATTTTTTTGAAGGTCATTTAGAAGTGGGTTCTTGCTGATTTGGTGGTTTCACTCACCATACCCACTCATTGAAATCTTTATGGAGGAAGGTTTCTATAATGATTCTCTTAATTAAGAAAGAGACAGTTTCCCTCTCTAATATTTCAAACCAATAAGAGTTGTTGTGGTTGTTGAGGGAAAACATGGAATGAGGATACCAGAATTAATGCGAATCATTGCCTTTTTGTACATAATTTTTTTGCTGTAATTTTTTAGGCTTCTTTCTGATCATTGTACATGAAGTAGTCTGTCAATAAAGTTATCATTATCTATCAAAAAAAGGATTAATGCTGGTTAAAGTTGTGTGCTACAATGAGCTTTCTGTGATTTGATGGGTGACAGGATTGCTTTGAGCTAATCTTTATTTGATTGTGGAGGGTAAACTCTATACCTTTTTTTTTATCAAGCTATAATCATATACCCTGCAATGCAGTTGATATTTATGAATTCTATACCTTTTTTTTATCAAGCTATAATCATATACCCTGCAGTGCAATACAGTTGATGATAATGAATCAGCATTCTGATTCAATAGTTCTAGGCTACCAAACATGGCAGTTTTAGCCTCTATTGGAATAAGCTCACCTAGTTTTGTAAAAAATGGAAACCAATCATAATAAATAAACACACCAATAGATGTTCTAAACCATAACTTCCTCTTTCTCCTTTCATCCATTCACATGTAATCTTTTACACAACTTGTTCCAAAGTAGGGCTCTTTCCTAGCTATGTGCTCTAAGTTAACAAGCAACAACAAACTCGCCAGTTTTATAGCTATAACACGTATACACTGCTACTCTAGAACTCAAAGTTTAGCATGAGACAACAAGAGTCCGTTTTTAAAAACGAAAACACCATTTCGCAACAGCAACTCCTCATAGCTTTTTTTACAATTGCTCATTTTAAACCCAAAATGCCATTTTGCAACAGCTTACACAATCGCACACTAACAAGTAACAAGCTTAACATTGTCCTAAATTCACACCATAGGTTTGTGGGTTACCATACTCTCAATAACGCTAAAACCAATCTTGTACAGCACATAAAGATAACAAATTAAAATTTTTCAAAACCTCAAATTTCAGACAATATGACATATAAAAATCAGAATTACTCCACGAACAACTGGTAAAACATAAAATAACCACCACAACAACATAAACAAAAACAAAAACAAAATTAAGAATTTTATAGAGCTGGAAAAAAAAAATGAAAGAGGTAGAAAACCTGGGTCAGGGCCTTTTGGGGCAGTAGCACAAGCTTCTTGATTAGGACAACCTTCGCAAGCGTCAGATTTTCCTGCGGACTCTGATTGAGTACCAGGGCAATCTGAATCAAACAAAAACAAAAACAAACAAAATTAAGAATGGAATTTTGAGGCTACCCCATTTGACAAAACCCAGTGACTTTGGAAAGTTTAAGGAGATGAAAAAAAAAAAAAATCTCAAGAGGGAAAATCTTACGCTCATTGGCATCTTCAGGAATATCACCGTCCGCCATGGTCGACTTTTCTGCTTTTGCTGTACTCTTTCTTTTTTACTTCGCTATGGCCTTCTATATGAGAAAGGAGAGATTAAACAAGAAGCGCGTTTATTTATATACGAGTTGTGACTCTCTATGGCGGTCGAATCGGATCAATTTCCACCGTTGGATTGACGCACCTTTTGACCCCAAATTACGGTATTCCATTTTCCAAGCAAACCCAATAATATCTTCGAAGCTTATCCAAAAAATTAGGGTTTTGATTACCCCTAATACTTTTTAAAAATAGATCTTATTTTGTTTCAACAAGAGATTGTTACATTATTCACTAATTAAATAAAATGTTAAAATTAAAATTCACTATTACTTGTCATTGACTCATTGTATATTTAAAACAAAAAAATATGTCCAGTTAAAAAAGTATTGAAGGTAAACCAAACCCTAAAAACTAATTATTATTTCATCCAAAAAAAATCCAACATATATCTATATATTAAGAGGATTCAAAAAGTTAATTATGAATTCAAAAAATATCAAAAATACCTCTAATCTAATTAAATAATCTTTATTCTTAAAAATATAAAAAAAAATGGTTAAAATTATAATTCAACAAAATTCAAAAAAAAATAATAATAAAAGAAGCGTTTTTCCTAAAAATTAGCACACCCTCTATTTAAATGAGTAATGCTACAGACACAAATTATTTTACAACATTTTTACAAAATGTTGATGTGGCTAGCTCTTATTAGTTTTTATTTATGTCCATCATTAATATCACTTTTTTATTTACCAATAATTACTCGCCACATCAGCAGTTTGTAGAATTTTTTGTAAAATAGTTTGTATCTCTAGCATTATTCCTATTTAAATATGAAAAATAATATGTCCACAATATTTTCACAACATTTTTACAACAAATCTTATATATCTCACCCACGTTTAATACATTTTTCTCTTAAAAACTAGCACATATTAATATATATTATCATCTTCGTTTATATTATCATCTTTCAGTCACTAAAACATTGATAATAATCATCACATTAAAAGAATTACCAAAATCGGATGATAATTACGGAATGAGTGCGTGAGTCTTTCTTATTTTGTTTTTAAAAATAAATAATTTTCAGTCATCATATTTGTAGTTGCTATATTTTTCAATAAAAAAAAAAATACTTAGGGGGTGTGATGAGACATATAGGCTAGTGCATATGATATATATATATATATATATATATATAGGATTGGATTCAAATTACACATGGTGTAATTCTAAGTAATGTTACACCACGTTTCTAAAAAAAAAAAGTAATGTTACACCACTTATTATTTTTTAATAGGATGCCAATTTTGACAAATACACCATTGGATTACATTATCTTCGTATATTCTCTATTCTTGCAAAATTTCAAAATAATCGAATATCAATAGTCATGCCATCAATCAATTGTTTAAATTTAAGTGTTTGTAATTTAAAATAATACATAAAAAATGTGTTTATGGATAAAATGGTAAATAACATCCGATTAGCATGAAAATTGGCATGCATGTTAAAAACATATAGAACATGTAATCCAATAGTAAAATTTCCAAAATATGAATTCAATAATAAGTTATTAGGTGGTATAACACTGTTTAGAGTTATACCAGATGTAACTTGAATCCAACCCATATATGTATATATATATATATATATATATATCATTTTATTGTCCAATAATTCAAAAAAGCAAAATGTTAAAAGAACCAATAATTCAAACTTGTTCACAACAACTTGATTAACTTGATATTCTCTCATATAAACACCATCGACTAAAGTTTTTTTTTTTTTTTTTATTACTTTACTAATCCATGCTAGTAATTAATAAATAAATTATAGTATTTTTTGCTAAATAATAAATAAACTAGTTGATAACAGTGGGAAAATTATAAAATAATATGATTTTTTTCTCTTTTATTTTTTTGTCTATATATGAAATTTTATGATAATTAATAGTGTAGGGAGTGGGTTTGAGCGCTCTTTCTATTGGAAGAAAGGTCTCAAGCCCAACTGGCTTAATATAATGAATTTTTAGAGAATAGGTTTAAAAACTAGGTCTTAGTCTGAACCACAATCACTAAACACAGTTAGGTGCGGACTGACCAATAAGGAAATGGGTTCAAGTATGGAATGTTCTCCCCAGGCGTTTCGTCCGAGGAACTTAGTATTCTTCTTCTTCTACTTTCAGTACTAGGTTACAAGTTGTTTTCAAGACCATGCAGACTGCTACAGTTTTCTCTTTTTTCTCTCCTCCTGCTCTTTTTCTGCCATCCCTCATTCTTGGATGGTCTCTCACATTATATACTTCTTTCCAGTCGATCTTGACCCTCCACCTGTTGATTGTGCATGTCATTACTTGAGTGCTTGTCCCATCAGCCACTTTTCCAAACCCTCTGTGAGTTGCGGCAACCAAGGCCGCACTGTTCAGGGGTCCTTTCCTTATTAATGCAGCCAGAACGTTAGTTGGATGCATTCAATGTGGAGGTGACAGCTTTTCCTTGAACTGCTCCTACACCATACCCCCGTGTGTGTCCTACTGTACTCGTCCTTTTTTCGGGGAGCGCTCTGGGAGGCTGCCTTTGATGGCGTACCGTTCTTTCCTTTTGGATTCTGGAATGCCGAGGACAGGATCGTCCTCGGCAACATCTCTAGGCCATTTGAACTTTCATTGTACATCCTCAGACATTTTCCTCTCTTCGGCACGGGCCTTGGGCCCAGTACAAAGTGGGCCGAGGTCGCTAAGTTCTTTGGACCCACAAATAAATATTTATTATGGTATTCTAGGAGTACACAATAATTTTCTATGGAACTATATAGTATTTTTTTTTTTTTTTTTTGAGAAACAATACTATATATGGAACAATATAGTATATATTCTAAGTTCTAACATCAAGTGTGGGGTCCAAAGATTTGAGGCCCTGACCCATTTATTCATTGGGGCCCAAGGCCCGAGCCGAGGAGGGTTATAGCCCAGAATAGGTAATACAAGTACAAAATAGTCCTGGGACACAGTCGAGGACGAATCAGTCCTCGGCATGTCCGAGGTCCCCCTGGAAGGAAGGACAAAAACGGAACAGAAACAGTCTGGAAAAAATCTAAAAATATCTATGTCAATAGGGAAGGACACCCTGGATAGTTTAACGACCAGGGAAAGCTGCCCTTACTGCCATTTAATACTCTGCACCTGACAGAGCCATACTCTCCAGCTTTTACAACCACCCCAACCACTCTGGGTATGGGTTGATGGGACAAGTATCAGTCTTGGAATGTCGATCCTACACGTGGACGGAGGATAAGGAACACAGGCTAGTATAAAAGGAAAAATAAGCAATCCAGAAGAGGGGCTGGGAAAAATGGCCAAAAATTAGAGCCTCCCAGCCCGCCTCCAGGAGAAAGACTCTCAGGGCAAACACGATCTAGACCATATATGAACACCACGAAAAGACCCGCTGTCTGGTGACTAAGGCCTAGCCTTTCAAACCCACGCTCTATAAATGATATTGTTTGGGCCTTTTTACGTGCGAACCCAACACTGTTACGGTTCGTTACAAATCGAGTCCTTACATCAAGCATTTATTATGATTGTGTATGTATATAGAATTATATATTTTACTATTTAAAGAAAATATATTGTACCAAGATTCTAATGGAATGGAATGTTTAAATATAGAATAAAATTTAAATTTAATTAAGATTCATATTAGAATAGTGATGTGTAAAATTATGAGGCTTCAAAAGCTTATGTGACATGATATTATAAGATCAATCACAAATCATATGTCTTTGATTATATATATATTAGATTAGTGTGGGGCCCAGCAATTCGTGGACCAGGCCCATTTGCCCTTAGAAAGTCCGAGGGCCCAATCCGAGGAGAACTGTGGCCCAAGCTCCATGACGCCGAGCACGGACCAATTTTTGGGAGGCAGCCGAGGACAGTCTAGTCCTCGGCAGGCCCATAATCCGCCCAGAATAAAGGGATAAATTCGTAAGGAAATCCAAAATACCTTGGGGCGATTACCCTAAATACCCTTCTGGATAAGGCCCAATGCCTGGCAGAACCGTACTCTGCAGCTTTATCAAGTCATCCCCAACAATTCCGGGATTAGACTGATGGGACCAATGTCAGTATTTGTAAAGACTGACCCTACACGTGGACGAAGGACATCGAACGCACACTAGTATAAAAGGAGAAGTAAGTGAATCTAGCAAAGGGGAGGAAAAAAGGAGACTTCATGAGGAAGATCGCCGGAACGATCCATGCACAGAACAGAGAAAGTCCTCCGTTGGACAGCCGGAAAGGACCACAAGGTTCCTCGGATCAAGTCCGAGGATCCCATTCTCAGAGGTGGCAGTATGGCGGGGCTTTAAACGTTTAGGCCCAGTCCATTTTCCACAGGGATCTTTCTGAAATCCAGACCGGACCATCCCCCCGTGACCAAGCCCAAGCTTTTCAAGCCCACTCTCTACAAATCGTATTGTGAGGGATCTCTCCCGCGTGAACCCGAAAATGTCACTGGGCCGCGCAGGAATCGTGTCCTTACAATTGGCGCCGTCTGTGGGAAGCATGCGCGCTTGGCGCAGGTGGCGGTGGAGTCAACTCTCTACTAAGCAAAAATCCACGGAGCTTCCTCCGTCTCCTTTGACGTGCAGCTGTTGTTCCGACATAAACTTCTGCTAGGGGCTACTCCTTGCAGCGCCCATGGCGTAGGCGGCCCTAGGGGCTCTTGGCCTCAAGCCGGCTCTCCCCGCCCTGATCTAGGGGCTTACATCCGAAAAACAAACCAAACACAAAAATAAATCTCGTAAGTTTTGGACAGAACCAAGGTCTTGCATGGTCCTCGGACTCAAACCTATGGGGAAACCAAGTACAAGAGATGAAAATCAAAAGTTTTGGACAGAACCAAGGCCTTGCATGGTCCACGGACTCAAGCCTGTGGGGAAACCAAACACAAAAAAAATAAATCTCGTAAGTTTTGGACAGAACCAAGGTCTTGCATGGTCCTCGGACTCAAACCTATGGGGAAACCAAGTACAAGAGATGAAAATCAAAAGTTTTGGACAGAACCAAGGCCTTGCATGGTCCACGGACTCAAGCCTGTGGGGAAACCAAACACAAAAAAAAAAAATCTCGTAAGTTTTGGACAGAACCAAGGTCTTGCATGGTCCTCGGACTCAAACCTATGGGGAAACCAAGTACAAGAGATGAAAATCAAAAGTTTTGGACAGAACCAAGGCCTTGCATAGTCCACGGACTGCAAGCCTGTGGGGAAACCAAAACACAAAAAAATAAATCTCGTAAGTTTGGACAGAACCAAGGGTCTTTTGCAGTGCGATTCCTCGGACTTCCAAAACCTATGGGGAAACCAGTACAAAGATGAAAATCAAAGTTTTGGACGAACCAAGGCTTTGCATGGTCCACGGACTCAAGCCTGTGTGAAACCAAACACAAAAAAAAATAAATCTCGTTAAGTTTTTGGACAGAACCAAGGTCGCATGGTCCTTCGGACTCCAAACCTATGGGGAACCAAGTACAAGAGATGAAAACCAAAAGTTTTGGACAGAACCAAGGCCTTGCATGGTCCACGGACTCAAGCCTGTGGGGAAACCAAACACAAAAAAAAATAAATCTCGTAAGTTTTGGACAGAACCAAGGTCTTGCATGGTCCTCGGACTCAAACCTATGGGGAAACCAAGTACAAGAGATGAAAATCAAAAGTTTTGGACAGAACCAAGGCCTTGCATGGTCCACGGACTCAAGCCTATGGGGAAACCAAACACAAAAAAAAATAAATTTCGTAAGTTTTGGACAGAACCAAGGTTTTGCATGGTCCTCGGACTCAAAAAACCTATGGGGAAACCAAGTACAGGAGAATGAAAATTCAAAAGTTTTTGGACAGAACCAGCCTTGCATGGTTCACGGGACTCAAGCCTGCTGGGGAAACCAACACAAAAAAATAAATCTCGAAGTTTTGGAACAGAACCAGGTCTTGCATGGCCACGGACTCAAGCCTGTGGGGAACCAAACACAAAAAAAATAAAATCTCGTAAGTTTTGGACAGACTCAAGGTTTGCATGGTCCTCGGACTCAAAACCTATGGGGAACCAAGTACAAGAGATGAAAATCAAAGGTTTTGGACAGAACCAAGGGACGTGCCATTGGTCCACGACTTAAGCCTGTGGGGAAACCAAAACACAAAAAAATAAATCTCGTAAGTTTTGGACAGAACCAAGGTCTTGCATGGTCCTCGGACTCAAACCTATGGGGAAACCAAGTACAAGAGATGAAAACCAAAAGTTTTGGACAGAACCAAGGCCTTGCATGGTCCATGGACTCAAGCCTGTGGGGAAACCAAACACAAAAAAATAAATCTCGTAAGTTTTGGACAGAACCAAGGTCTTGCATGGTCCTCGGACTCAAACCTATGGGGAAACCAAGTACAGGAGATGAAAATCAAAAGTTTTGGACAGAACCAAGGCCTTGCATGGTCCACGGACTCAAGCCTGTGGGGAAACCAAACACAAAAAAATAAATCTCGTAAGTTTTGGACAGAACCAAGGTCTTGCATGGTCCTCGGACTCAAACCTATGGGGAAACCAAGTACAAGAGATAAACATCACAAGTTTCGGACGGAACCAAGGTCTTGTATGGTCCTCAGACTCAAACCTATGATAAAACCAACTACTCGTAAGGAAAAACTACATTACGTAGAATTTGGATTCATCTGAGGAAAGCTCCCCACTCGCCATTGGGTCAGTTCCCAAACTGCGGGGATTCGCAAGTCTGCTCTTAGATCTGCAGCACCAAGGGAATCGATGCGACGTAGGGCAATACGTCACCTGAGAAACAATTTGAGTTCTTTACCCTCCGTCAACTCCTCGGACGGTACTCTCATACTTATCACAGAATATTCAATTGTTATTTTTGCTAGTTTCCTGAGTTAAACCTGCTATGAGTTATCGCCGTAAGGTTTGGTAGTGTTGGTACATTAGAACTGATTGGATTATGTTTCAAAACTTCCTGCTCTAAGTATCATTGAAGAAACAGACACAGGGAGCACACCCTTCCACAAAATAATGTTGCAAAAAGAGTAGTATTCAAAATAAGTAGGCAAAATTTCCTTTCTTATTAAAACAAAGAAACAGTACAGCATACAACAAAAAGCTGAAATCAACTTGTGATAAAACTTGCTACATGATAGAAAGGAAAGTTACAAGGAAGCAAGAGAAGGCCGAGGAGGTAGCACAGACGAGACGTGGGCTACTGCTTCGAGGCCTTGTCCCTTCCCCCATGCTTTCGCATGCCCATAGCTCCGGCAGCAAAGGAGCCCAACTTGAGCCTCACGCCGCAGTGGGGAGGATGCAGGTAGCACAGAGGAGAGGTTGGCTACTGCCTCAAGACCTCGTTTCATCCTCAACGCTTTCACGTGCCCGAAACTCAGGCAGCAAAAGAACCTGACCTCAGGCTAACACCATCTACAAAGAAGATGCAGGGAGCCGAAAGTTGGGAAGCCCCCGCAGAAATTTGCCGGCTGCAAGGTAGACAGTGCTGATGGTGGAAATTCCTTCTTCGGACATACCAAAAATCTGGCATGACCAGAACCTGCTTCGGATTTTGACTAAAAGCGTGGGAAACACCCTCTCCCCTCTGTCATAAGGAAATATTTCTTTGAATCTATGCCTTCGTTGCCCGTATATCACTCTTCTGAGCTTGAGGAGAACGTGGCGCCTTTGCGGCGGAGAGAGTTTTTCTTCCCCGACCCTCGTCTCAAACATGACTTGCTGCGGGAGGAAGCTGAAGGAGGAGACTAAGGAGCTGGTGCCTAGGCAAAGAAACTTGCTCTCTTATTTATTTGAGGAGATAGGGTGGTGGCATTTAATTAGCGCAGCTTCCCGAGGAACGCTACAGACAAAACGTCTCCAGCTCGACTTCCAACAAACCTCTGCAACGACAAGACTAAAGGAGCCTCGTCGAGGTGCACCTCGAACATCGGGACACCCAGAAGTACCGCGTGGCCAAAGATTATGGAAATATCTCATGATCCGTGGGCCTAGTAAATTCGCGGCCCATGCCCTTGCTACATGATGGCCCACGGACTACGGCCCACGCCGGGTAATAACTAATGCCGAGGACAACCTCCTGCCCGGCCGCGTACGGGATACCTAAGGAGAGGGAATAAAACAGAACCAAGGCCTTGCATGGTCCTCGGACTCAAGCCTATGGGGAAACCAAGTATAAAAAATTATTATTATTACAAGTCATGGACTGAACCAAGGCCTTGCATGGTCCTCGGACTCAAGCCTATGGGGAAACCAAGTATAAAAATTATTATTATTACCAGTCATGGACTGAACCAAGGCCTTGCATGGTCCTCGGACTCAAGCCTATGGGGAAACCAAGTATAAAAATTATTATTATTACAAGTCATGGACTGAACCAAGGCCTTGCATGGTCCTCGGACTCAAGCCTATGGGGAAACCAAGTATAAAAATTATTATTATTACAAGTTATGGACTGAACCAAGGCCTTGCATGGTCCTCGGACTCAAGCCTATGGGGAAACCGAGTATAAAAATTATTATTATTACGAGTTTTGTATAGAATCAAGGCCTTGTATGGTCCTCGGACCCAAACACGGCATCAAGCCTCCAGTTCTCTCCTCGGCCAGCATGGGTAATCATTACTTTTCACTGGTCGGCCTTATTGGGCCAAACACTTATATTAGAGTTATGGCAACATCTTTTTATTATCAAGTATTTTGGTCTTAGTTGTCATCGGTTTAGATACTTTCTCATTGAGCCGAGCAGCATTTACCAATATACAAAAACATAAACGGAATATGCAAAATGAAATAATAAACACTTTTATTAATATAAGAGATTATTACAATGTACGAAAAAGGGCTCAAACAAGCCTATACAAAAGGAGAACTGCTGAAGCAACGATAACACTCGCAGTACAGAGAAGTAAACAGTCAGGCTTCTTCTAAAACTCATCTTCAAGGTCTCTTCAGTCTCTGCCTCAACATTGCTCATATCATGACAAGAACCTTCTTCGGAAAAGGATGAAGGACAAGGAAGAAGAATTGAAGGAGAAGGAAATAGTAAGGAAGAAATCAATGAAGAAGATGGAGGAGATGAAGGAGAAAGATGGAGGACATGAGTAAAGAAGGAGGAGAAGAAGAGAGAAGGGACGAAAAGAAAGAAAAGGAGCAAAAGAGGGAAAAGGGAAGGCACCAGGACGGAACTGGTGCTGGGAAGACTATAAGAGGAAAGCGGAGGAGGGCACCAAGGAGCAAAAGAGGGGGAAGCAGAAGCACTTAGCCCCTGCCTCAGCCCTGACTCCTAACACGTTGGTGCCATATTAGGTATGCTCATGAGGAGCCGGGTGGTGCTGGTCTTGGTTGTTCTTGACTCAGTCGCGCCGAGAATTCGACACGACGAGTCCCTGCTTCGGATTTTGGCTGAAAGAGAGGCGAGACAGATCTTAAGTCTGCGCCACCCTTGCCCTGATCGAGCCATTTCAAGCTTTATCAGAATATGGTGTCTAGAGGAGGGGCATGATTTCTTCATCATTTGGTGCGATCTCAGAAGAATAGAAGGGAGTTAGTACGAAAGTGATGGCCTCCTGCTTGCCTTCTTATAGGAAGAGCAGAACGGATGGCATTAAATGCATTCAACCTTCCCAAAGAATCTGAAGAAAAAAGAGGCGTCCGTTCCACTTCTCCACCTTATCAAATGAGCCGCTGGATATAAATGAGCCTCATTAAGGGGAATTCATTAAGGGCGCGTCTGGGACATCCAAGCGGAAGGAGCAGATTCCGAGCGGATTAAAAGGAACCCCTCAAAAACCGCCTGACTTCCTGAGAAACCGCTCACATAAATGCGGGATCAAGCTAAATGGGCCATATTAAGGGCCCGGGTTTGCCAAAACCCTCCTTTCCAATCCGGAATTCGGATAGAAGGGTTTTGAGGGGCTATTGTGGGGCCCAGCAATTCGTGGACCAGGCCCATTTGCCCTTAGAAAGTCCGAGGGCCCAATCCGAGGAGAACTGTGGCCCAAGCTCCATGACGCCGAGCACGGACCAATTTTTGGGAGGCAGCCGAGGACAGTCTAGTGCTCGGCAGGCCCATAATCCGCCCAGAATAAAGGGATAAATTCGTAAGGAAATCCCAAATACCTTGGGGCGATTACCCTAAATACCCTTCTGGATAAGGCCCAATGCCTGGCAGAACCGTACTCTGCAGCTTTATCAAGTCATCCCCAACAATTCCGGGATTAGACTGATGGGACCAATGTCAGTATTTGTAAAGACTGACCCTACACGTGGACGAAGGACATCGAACGCACACTAGTATAAAAGGAGAAGTAAGTGAATCTAGCAAAGGGGAGGAAAAAAGGAGAATTCATGAGGAAGATCGCCGGAACGATCCATGCACAGAACAGAGAAAGTCCTCCGTTGGACAGCCGGAAAGGACCACAAGGTTCCTCGGATCAAGTCCGAGGATCCCATTCTCAGAGGTGGCAGTATGGCGGGGCTTTAAACGTTTAGGCCCAGTCCATTTTCCACAGGGATCTTTCTGAAATCCAGACCGGACCATCCCCCCGTGACCAAGCCCAAGCTTTTCAAGCCCACTCTCTACAAATCGTATTGTGAGGGATCTCTCCCGCGTGAACCCGAAAATGTCACTGGGCCGCGCAGGAATCGTGTCCTTACAATTAGATTATAAATTATTGTTGAAATTATGTTATTTGGGTTACTTATAGAATGATTTTCTTTTATAAACTTATAAAAATTATATTTTTCAATCTTGTATTGTTAAAATTATATATAATTCTCTTTCAAAAAAAAATTATATATAATTCAATTCTAAACAAAATAATTATATATAATTCATATTATGAAATAGATTGTTTATGTTATCAATACATTGCAAATACTGATTCGATATATTAAAAACTTATTTAGTAATTTACAAAATCTAATATCAAGTCTATATAAAATATAATATATTTTATATTTGCGTAACTCAAACTTATTCTTATGCCATGATCAGGCAATCACAGCTTGCTACATGCATGGGCAGCTATGGATTACTGCTAACATGTATGGGCATCAAGGGCTACTGTTAACAGGCTATGCCAACAACAGACAACTTTGGCTTGCAACATGCGTGAGTAGCCATGGCTTGTTGCATACATTGGCCGCCCAGGGTTGTTGCCATATATATATGAAAGTTTATTTGGTGTTGCGTTATTTTGATGTGTATTTGTCAAAGTTTCTTTTGTTTATTATTATTACTAAATTACAACTTATGCCCTTTAAATTTGGGTTAAGTTTGATTTTGCCCCCTTAAAATTTCAAGTTTTGGACACATACTCCAAACATTACACAGTTACATATACAATGTTCGGATTTAAGTCCTTCTATCCATTTACTGTGATATTCATTAAATGCCACCTCAACTCAAAACGATGTAATTTTATAGATCCAAAATTTGAAAATTTGGGGGGCAAAATTAAAATTACCCCAAACTTTAAAGAGTATTGTTGGGGGGGGGGGGGGTGTCGAGGTGTGGCTGCCTTGTGGATTTTGGGCCAAGAAGAAGATTCTAAAGATCCCTTTCCATGGCAATGGCCTTGCTCATATGTAAACATGGGATAACCAAAGCCTAGAAGAAGAGAGACCCTCTAAGCCTGTTACTGAGGTAATCCGAGGAACATAGTCGTCTCGAGGTAAAGTGATCCAACCAAGAAGCAATCAGCTGGCTCACTGTTGAGAGGAAAATTTTGATGTTCCCAAATAGGATGTGGGGTAGCCAAGTCGAAACTCGACGATGGGCCCTTGAAATAAAACCCAAAGGCTTTCGGTGTCATGTAAGCTCGCCCAAGCAAGAGATAGAGGCTGCACTATGAAGAAAAAAATTCCAAAAAGTCTCAAATACATTATAGCCTCCCATAGTAAAATAGTAAGTAAATATTAGTGGCTGCATAGTGATGAAAAAGGAGTTATTTTGGCATGGTATGAAGGGAAAGAGAGATCTCAGCTCAATGCAGCAAGTATTAAACTAAGATTTTTGTGAGTATATGTGCATAAGGCATGAATGAGGTAATGTGGGCTGCTTTGAGTGAGTGGGATAGGATTAATACTAAGATTAAGGCTTTTTGTGAGTGGTGAGTTGTTTGTGACTAGTTGAGAGACATTTATGAGCTGTGGTTGTGTGAAAGGGGGAAAAGAGTATCTGAGATTAGATGAATGTGAGCTAAAGATAATGAGTGGTGAGCTTAAGAAAAGCTATACCATGAGCAAAGTAGTAAACAAACCAAGAGTTTCAGAGAGGGCAACTGTACCCTAGTGGGTTGAGGTGTTTATGTTTTTATAATGGAGCTTTAGAGAAGTACTAATTACAAGAATCCAAAAAAACGTAGGACTAATCAGAGGTAGTGAATCAAGGTTAATCTTCCTGGGATTTTTGGTCAGAAGTAGGAGATTTACTTTAGGGGTTGCCTTGCTTCTTTGGGTAATGATGAGATTTTAAAGTGCTTTGCATTAAATGCCAAGATTTCTGGGGCTAAGCTTAATCAATGTGATTAAAGCGTGTATCAAGAATGAATCCTAATGCTACGACTGAGATTTGAACCCCCAAGAAGTAAGATTTAACACCCCAAACTAGGTGTCAAGTTTTAAGTCCACTTTAGGGGGTTTCACTGGAGATCCCTTTATGTCCTCCAAACCACATGTTCCCAATTTTTCCCCTTTATGATTCATGGGCTTGGAACATGAATCACGTCTTAAACGTTTTTAGCATTTATAGCATCAATTTGTTGAGATTTGGACAATTTGGTTTCAGCTCCCCTTCCGCTGGAGGTTCAGTCTTGAGGAAGGTAATGGAGTTCCATCATCCTTTAGACTTCAGCTGATATGACAGCCCTTTGGCACTGTTCATATCGGGTAGATGGTGGTAGAAAACTGATGAGACAACCCCTAGTTTATCCTCAAAGGCTTGGTTCTCTTGTAGGGGTATCTAGTTGTACTTTGGTTAGGGATGAATAGGGGCTGGTTGCCCACTTTCAAGCCTCTTGCTGGGGACCTTTTTGGGCTGGAACTTTGCTCCATTTCATCACTTTTAATTGGGCCACATGGCCCTTTCTTTGCTTGGGCTTGTTCCCTACTCCATGAGATTCTTGGGCCTACAAAATGGGCATTAAAGACATGCTTTGCCATGGTTTTTTTACTTCTCGTGGGCTTTAGTTGTTAGTGGAAATAAAATCAATCCATGAGTTTTAATAAATATTTGTGATAGATTTTGGGTATTAATTTCCATCAGCTCTAAATAATAACTTGTATAGTTTCTCATATTTTTTGCTATGGATTACTTGTAAATGATAATGACCTCCAATATTTTTCTTGAGAATAATATTTACCATGTATTTTAAATAAAAATGGTAACAACCACTATAATGGAATAATGTGATGTTCTCATGAGTTTCTCTATAGATAATCATAATGGACATGTAGGATGAGTAATTACCATGAGTTTTGGTAATAAATATTATGAATGTTGTGGTGTAAGATAGATAGTGAACATGAGTTTATAATATGAAATAAATAAATGTCATGGGTCTAATAATCATAACTTTCCATGGGTTTTTATAAGATGATTGCCATGGGTTTTGAGAGTAGATAATTCATAAATTTTATGAGCTTGTAATATTATAGTAATGGGTTTAAGAATTTAAAATATTGTTCATTATTAGACTTTTAAGTGAAATAATTATGATATAGTATTTTGCCAAGTGTTAATAGCTTTGGGTTTTTGATAAAATAATGCCAAGTAGTTAGCTTGGGTTTTTAATAATGTCAACGTAAATTGGGCTTTTGATATTGCCAATAAGAATTGGGCTTTAAATATTACCATGAGAACTGGGCTTTGATATTGCCAATAAGAATTGGGTTTTGATGTTGCCAATGAAAATTGGGCTTTAAATATTGCTAGTGAGAACCGGACTTTGATATTACTAATGAGAATTGGGTTTTGATGTTACCAATAAAAATTAGGCTTTAAATATTGCCAATGTGAATTGGGCTTTAGATAAATAAATTGCCATGTGTTTAAATTATGGGTTTTGATTATGGATTTGAATTCCATTGATAAAATTGTTTTGCCATGGACTTGAATCATGGGCTTTGCAAATATTTCCAAACGTAATTATTTTTGGGTTTTAAATAGAATAGAATGTGTGTATTAGGTTCATAGGGCCGGTTTTGTGCTTACTTAAAATTGGATAAAATATGAGTTTTTAGGCTTTTTGTGATAGTTCATATCATAACCCAATTTAGATAATGAGATATGAAACATTTGTGATTAACATAATAATAGAACAAAAAAAATTTGGAAAAACCCAATAACTTATTAGTGGTATTTAAAAATAAATAGGTGGTACTCAAATAAAATTAGGTGTAAAAACAAAAGCACCCTAACACTCACTGAGGATATCGCTTTGGTTATCTTCTCGAGGAACGTGAAGAAGAAGATGCAAAGCCCAATGTAACAATCACCTCTGCATTAATAATCTCTCCCTACCTAATGTCAGCCCCATTAAATGCTGGATGACTGGCTTAAATAGTAAGAATACCCCAAAAGTTTGCCTTCATGATCAAGAAAGTCTAATGGAACAAATATCTCCACAAATCCAACTAAGAAAGGAACAACTATATAGGAGGGAGGGGGAGTATAAAAAGAAGTAAACCACCAACAAAAAAGGGGATCCAGAAAATTTGAGAAGGAAGAACAAGAGAGAGAAATAGTGAGAGCAAGAACTTGCATTTTCCCCTAGAACAACCATTTGTATCACAGAAAACCGATTTTTGTCGATCAAAGTATCTTTTTTTGTTATCTTTGACTTCAATCTCCTATATGATCTTCCCATTGTGGAATCAAATCCCCTTTTAGTTAGAAAATTAGTTGTGTTGATTAGAAGCCCAAGCACATTTAAAGATTTACTTTGTTTTGTATTTTTGACCCCCACAAGTATAAATTACAATTTACTCAAAAATAATACTTGAAATGGATTTAATAAGTTCAACGTGATGTAGTTTTTGAGAAGAAAAAAAAATGATGTCATTTTAAGCTTAGTTGGTACTTAACAGACACATCATAACAGTGCATTGACCGAAGAACTTAAATTGTAATTATACCTTACATTAGAGGTACGGATCTAAATTTTGAATTTTAGGGGACAAAAACACAATTACTCCAAACTTTAAAGGTGTAAATTAAAATTTATTCCCCTTTTATATTTCTCTATCGGTAAGTTTACACAAATTTAGTGAGTTTGAACCCACATTTCATCATTTCTTACTGAAAGAGGTGTTGTTTCATCTAGAGCTCACTGGCTAGCTTATTTGGTTAGGCGCGATTTAAAATCTCTTTTTTATGTGTTTTCTAAATTCAGTTTGCTTTTATTCAGCTTATTTCTTAAGCCAAATAAGACAATAAAATTAATTTATTTCAAATAAGGCCCTAACAAAATGATGAGTTCTATTCGGTCTCAAAGGACCTAAAACAATTTAATACTCTTTTATAAATCTGAAATTAAAAACCAAATAGAAAATGTATGAGTTCTAATCTAGTAATCTGTATCAACTAACACAACAATTTATAACTTAAGAATTGAAACACACACACACACAACAACAAATAAAAAGAACGAAATTGATACATTAAATACGTTTTAAGGATGAAATTGAAATTTTTTAAATTTGAGGATGAAAATTGATTTTGAAACAAATTTCATAGAAGAAAAATATATTTCCACTATTAATTTATATTTTATGGTATACCTTATAAACGTTTTAAGGGTGAAATTAAACATTTTTAAATTTGAGGATGAAAATTGAATTTGAAACAAATTTTATGGAAGAAAAATATATTTCCTCTATTAATTTATACTTTATGGTATCAATAGATTTAACACAACCGAATGATGTTTAATATGCATAAAACAAATCGTTTCCATGGTTTATTCTCTTTATTATTCTTCTCACCATTAAATTGTGCCCACTATCCAATTAAAAATATTTATATAAATTTTTTTTTTGCATTAATTGGTAAATTTTTTGATAGTTGAATATGAAATTTAGGGTTCAATCCCCGTTTACACTAAAAACTTATTAGTGTTCTCTAAAAGAAAAAAAAAACTTATTAGTGTAATAAAGGACTATCATCACAAGCGGACACTATGGATTGAAACTATTTCAAAAAAAAAAAAAAATCTAAACAAACCAAAATTGTCTAACTAGTATCCTCCTTGGCTCTTTAATTAATTAATTAATTTATTTGGTTTGGGTAAAATAAATAAATAAATAACCTAAGGTTGGTATACCTCTTTTTTTTTTTTTTTTAAGCCCCCCAAAAAAAAAAGTTCCTTAAATTAATCAAAGACAAGCCTCCAAGGCAAAAGTTCCTATCATCGAATCTAGTGGAGAAAAATATCTAGACCCGTTGGACAAGTATATGTCTAAAAGTATTTGGGCTAAATATATTCTATAGGCTATAGCAAACGCTTAAAAAGCACTTATAATCGGTCATCCCTGACGACAACACAAGTTACACAACCATGGAGGAAACAGTACGAGAAAGCACCGATTTGACTTTAAAAATATATAACAAATCAATAACTTAAGGCATAATAAAGTGTCATAACTCATGATAAATTCATATGAAAATAATAGAAATAACCCCAAAAACATTTTATCACCTTAATTATGAAAGTAATAATAATTATCAATAGATAAGGGGTCATGGCCCCAAGTCTGTTGAAATTTCTTTAAATAGTAAGAGTATATATAAAATATATATTTAAAAAAATATTCAAACAATCCATACATGATCCCCAAAATTAAAAATTATTTCCCAAAAACTATTTAGTTCCACCTAAAAGATTGCTCTTTTTTTCTTTTTTTTCTTTTTTCTTTTTTTTTTAACCATCATTAGATGACTTTACAATTGAATATTATTAAGTCACTATTGATTACATATTTTTATGGCACAATAAATTCTCAATTACAAGATTTAAATCATTGGTTTAGACTTTTAGTGAACATAAACATAATGAATTTTGACATTAGGACTTCAAAAAATTGTTAAATATTTTTTAATGGTACCAATGGCTAGTAGGGACTAAAAAATCAATTGTCAACATGATGTAGTTTTTTAGAAGAAGAAAAAATGATGTCATTTTAGCTTAGTTGGTACTTAATGGACACATCATCACAATGCATTGACCGAGAACTTAAATTGTAATGAAACTTTACGTTAGAGATACGGATCCAAAATTTGAAACTTTAGGGGATAAAAACACAATTACTTCAAACTTCAAAGGTGTAAATTAAAATTTATTCCTCTTTTTTATTTCTCTTTCGGTAAATTTACAGAAATTTAGTGAGTTTGAACCCACATTTCATCATTTCTTACTGAAAGAGGTGCTGTTTCATCTAGGGTTCACCGGCTAGCTTATTTGGTTAGGCGCGATTTAAAATCTCTTTTTTATGTGTTTTTTAAATTCAATTTGCTTTTATTCAGCTTAATTTTTTAAGCCAAATAAGACAATAAAATTAATTTATTTCAAACAAAGCCCTAACAAAATGATGAGTTCTATTCGGTCTCAATTGACCTAAAACAATTTAATACTCTTTTATAACTCTGAAATTAAAAACCAAATAGAAAATGTATGAGTTCTAATCTAGAAATCGGTATCAACTAACACACAACAATTTATCAAAAAATTTTATAACTTAGGAATTGAAACACACACAAAAACAACAAATAGAAAGAAGAACGAAATTGACACCTTATAAACGTTTTAAGGATGAAATTGAAATTTTTTAAATTTGAGGATGAAAATTGATTTTGAAACAAATTTTATGTAAGAAAAATATATTTCCACTATTAATTTATATTTTATGGTATACCTTATAAACGTTTTAAGGATGAAACTGAAAGTTTTTAAATTTGAGGATGAAATTGATTTTGAAACAAATTTTATGGAAGAAAAATATATTTTCACTATTAATTTATATTTTTTGGTATCAACAGATTCAACACAACTGAATCATGTTTAATACACATAGAACAAATCGTTTCCATGAACGAATCATTTCCATGGTTTATTCTCTTTATTATTCTTTTCACCACCAAATTGTGCCTACTATCCAATTAAAAATATTTATAAAAAATAAAAATAAAAACTTTTGAACCAATTGATAAAATCTCTGATAGTTGAATATGAAATTTGGGATTCAATCCTCACCTACACCAAAAACTTATTAATGTGATAAATGGCTATTATCACGAGCGGACACCATAAGTTAAAACTATCTCAAAAAAAAAAAAATCTAAACGAACCAAAATTCTCTAACTAGTATCCTCCTTGGCTCCTTTATTTATTTTTTATTTTTTTGGTTTGGGTAAAATAAGTAAATAACCTAAGGCTGGTATACCTTTTTTTTTTTTTTTTTTTTTTTTTTTTTTTTTTTTTAAGCCCAAAAAAAAAAAAGTTCCTTAAGTTAACCAAAGTCAAGTCCCCAATGCAAAAGTTCCTATCATTGAATCTAGTGGAAAAAAAATCTAGACTCGTTGGACAAGTATATGTCTAAAAGTATATGGGCTAAATATATTCTATATGCTATAGCAAACGCTTAGAAAGCACTAATCGGTCATCCCTGACGACAACACAGGAAAAGGTACGAGAAAACGCCAATTTGACTTTAAAAATATACAACGAATCAATAACTCTAAATAAAGTGTCATAACTTTTTCTTAAAAAAAAAAAAAGTGTCATAACTTATGATAAATTCATATAAAAATAATAAAAATACCTCCACAAACATTTTACCACCCTTAATTGTGAAAAAAATAATTATTATCAATAGATCGATAAGGGGTCCATGGCCCCTGGTCTGTTGAAATTTCTTTAAATAGTAATACTATATATAAAATATATATTTTAAAAAAAATTCAAACAATTTGTACATGATCCTCCAAAATTAAAAATTATTTCCCAAAACTGTCTAGTTCCACGTAAAAGATTGCTTTTTTTTTTCTTTTTTTTTTCAACCATCAATTAGATGACTTTTCAATTGAATATTATTAATTCATTATTGATTACATATTTTTATGGTATGATAAATTCTCAATTACAAGATTTAAATCATTGGTTTAGACTTATAGTGAAGATACAAATTTTGACATTAGGACTTCAAAAAATTGTTAAATATTTTTTAATGGTGCCAATGGCTAGTAAGGACTAGAAAATCAATTGCCTACCAATTTGTGGTATAGAGTGGTTGTACTTACAACTACTTTTTTTTTAATTTCTATTGTAACTATGTAATGAGTATTTTCAATTATGAATATTATCAAAACTAGATTTCACAACAAAATGAAAGATAATATTTTAATAGACGCTTTGATTTTGTATATTAAAAAGGAAATTGTTGCAAATTTAATACAAAATTAATCATAGATAATTTCAATGTTTAAAAAGTCAATTTTCATTTTGATATATCAATACCATAAAACCCACCACAACCCAAAAAAGATATTCCATTTCGATGAAAAAGCTAGTGACACTTTCGGTTTTAACCAGATTTTTCAGCTTTCCTCGTGAAAAAAATTCTTGGAGAAAAACTATTGCGTGATCCTTCAGCTTCAAGCAAGATAAATGGTAACATAAAAATGGGACCTGAACCTTTTCTTATGTTTTTGTTTTTAAGCTAAGGAAAAATTGATATTGTGGAAACTCATGCCATTACGTAGTGCATGATATCATAGTTGTCACTCATAGACAAGGAATCAAAGATTATGCCAAATGCAAAATTAGCATGTCTTAAAATCAACTTTTAACTGCCCAATTCTTCAGGACTAGTTTTTCTCACCAACACATACATTTCATGACTAAACAAATTAGCAGAAATCGGAGGTCACAACTAATACCACTTCATGAGTCAATCATAAAATTCTGCAATCTATTATCTAACATTCTATATTAAGGAATTGCATTCATTAAAATTTCCTTAATTATCACCTTTGCTTGCCTGTGATACTCATAAAGAATGGTGTGAGAACAGTTTTAGTTTTAACATGAAGATACTTTAATCATTCTCCTATTTTAAGACTATGGGATCACTTTTCATGAACTCACCAGTTGACACATAGACTAGTTTGTCAACAACACCAACCAAATGCATCATTCTTTCCACTATTTATAGAAAGTGAGATATATTCAATTGCTACAACATATAATTTCATTAATTTTGGGGAAAAAACAGACAATGTCTTCGTCCAAACCAGAAGGGAGTAATCTTCTCTAACTCATTAAGTGGCACTATTTACTTGTATCAAAATAGATGATAATTTAAATTATAAGTATGATTGAAAATACAGGTGTATAGTGGTTGAGTAAAATTCGGTAGAGACAAGAAACATACCATACAACTTTTTATTGACCGTTGCTAGTAAATATAGTTACTAAATATGTCTTTTCAACCACTGAAGTATCAAAATAGTTAATAGTACAAGAGGACTTAGAACCATTCAACCCATTCTTCGTGATCATTCATAACATGCACCATGCAAAGAGTAGGCAAAGAGAATCACATCTGGTAAAAGCAAAAGTGATCACTGTTTGTGAGGGAAAAGATTAATGTAAATTAGTTGCAAAAGATAAATAACAATTATCATTATTCATTGTGAAACTAATGTAAATAGGACTAAGGTTACATTATCAAAAATGAGATACTACATGCAAAAACGGATATATGATCATCCGTCATTTTCTGGTCAAGTGTAAGACAACGATGTTGCCAAGAAGCAAGAACAAAACATAATACAAACTGGAATACTAGACTAAAAATTGATAGTTTGATACTGTACAGCTTTGCAACAAAAAGATCCCATGAAAAAAATAAAAGATCAGTCCAGCTGCAACAACTGCCAACATTACTGCATATATCACAAAGTTAACACAGAACACGAATGCCCTACTACTTCCAGTACTTGCTGCTGACAATAAGACTCCTCATCTGCATCAATCAAATGAATTCCAACTTTTATAACAACAGTCACTTCAGCAACCATTAACAGCAACAGATGCTACCTCGCTTCCACAGCCATGCATACAAAATAACATCTTCATTGTCCTCAGACGATGCAAATATGGAGGATAGGAGCCACTGATGCATGAAATTTCCCTTACTAGAAATAAAAATTAGAAACCAAAAACTATCAATTTTGGTTTTACCAGAATCCCCACAACCCTTCTCTTTTTTCTTCTTTCTTTTTTTCCCTTTTATTCCCCATCTTTCATCCATCTTTTTTTCTCTTTATTTTAAATCTCTTCTTCTTCTTTGTCCTATTTATTTCCTTTTAAAAACTTCCCCTAACAACATCCTAAGCTAGATTCCTATATAAGATAGTGTTAACCTAGAAAGCACGGACATGGACACCAGAGCGGGTATGACACGAGCAATTTCTGAAAAATTATAACATGAAACGGCTGGTACGACACCGGTATGACGCTGGTACGACACGGATATGACACAAGTACGAAATAAAGTGTCTGTGCTTACTAGGTGTTAACAGGGCACGAACTATGCAGTTATAGGTCTGCTACAAGTTCATTTTCTTCTCTGCATTCAAAAGTTGCGTGTTCTTCATGGCAACAGCAGATTCCACCTTTGGCATTTGAGCAAGTGGCTTTTAAATCACTCAATGGACAGCAAATGATGCATATTCTACTCCAAAACCAACAGCGACTGACAATATACAATATCTTCTCCATCAGCCATAAAAGCAAAACTGGTAGCTGGCTTGATGAATGATAGTGCACTTAGAAGAACCTTCTTTGCCTGGCCCATCTTGGCAATCAAGTAGCTGATTCCAACAATCCAAACAAAGTAAGTCTAGACAGAATGTTTCCTCATAATCATGGTCCTTAATGCAGCGTCCACAATTGATACAACGTGCTGTGCAGAGTATGCAAGCCCTGCACAACTGAGCAGCCTGATGTTTCCCCTGGCAACTCTCTGCTGGACAATCAAAAACTAGTCTCAATTCCTGGCACTTGGGGCAGACCTCAATATCAATGGCACGATCATCATCACAAGAGAGATATGAATTCCCCCCACAATAAATCTGTGGTTTGCGGGCATTCAGCTGCACACGATTATCTACATTCAGCAAGAATAGCAATTCTTTGAACTGCTCTTCTGTTACACCACGGACACCAGCGATTCTTAAGTGCTTTATTCCAGGTGAGCCAACAGACTTGAAGGCCCTTAAGTTATTCAACATGCCATCAGCACTAAGTCTGACACATCCTGGCACACTTAGCTGCAGGCAAGAAGAGAAAATGTGTAAGTTTATTAACCTTGGAAGAACAAAAACAATATAGAAACAAACCAATAATGAGTCAACATAAAGTTCAAGATAGACATGATGAGCACAAAGAACAAGGAAATCTCTAACAACAATTACAACAGTCAGAAGTTATTAGTTTGGTCAACTACAATTTTAAATTAAAACCAATAAATTAAAATCAACATGGTACATGTGCAGCATCAAGAGCTGCAAAAGATGTCAAATTTTGTGCTTCATAATTTCCAACATAAATAGAATGGGATCACCAAATGCAATCCTAAGAGGCCTATGTTTTACACATGCCTTTTTTTCAGATAATTAATTGCCATCAGAAACACAAGAAATCTTTCAAAAGAAATCTGAAATACAATATACTGCTCAAGTTGTATGGGATGTCCAAATACTCTATATGATTTGATTGACATACAAAAAGGCAAAATACTATATCGAGTCACGCATATGAGAGAAAATAATATATGAATATTTATGTATTCTTTGCTACATGTAAAAATACTACCTAGAATGGAAGAATAGACCATACTAGCCATAGTAACTTAAAAATGAAAGTAGTTTCAAGGATTATATATATTCACAACCTAAAAATAAAAATAAAAGCATCTGTTAAAAACCATAAGAAGTCCCAACAATTATACCAGAGATATAAACAACATATGATAAGCATAAAACCTATTTCTTAAAGCATACCAATTAAGTCACAAATACAAACCTTTGTCAGTCTTGGATTGGTTTCAAGCACACGCTTCAAACCACCATCTGTGATTCTCATGCACCCCAATAAATTCAAGCACTGAAGAGTGCCTTGAGCCCTGTCAGCTAACTTCAGAAGAGCATCATCAGTGATCCTCCCACTCAACGGATGATCGATGTTAATACTCCTCCATAGAAGAGGATCACTCCTGACCATAACACGCAAAGATTTGCAAACCCTTTCTACATTCAGAAGGTCCTGCACACCCAAATAGCCCAAAGCAAAACTCATGGCATCATGAGGTGCACCTCCTTCACCATCAAAACTAGTTTTCCCATTCCCAAAATCCTTCAATTCCTGAGCCCCTTTGTTACGAAACCAGTTGCCCAAATGGCTAAAACTCATAAACTCATCCACATTTCCATCCAATCCAAAAACACCCTCAAGCAATCCAGTCTCAACCCCACCACAACCATTAAACTCATCACATGGAATTGATAACCCACCAATCTTCATGTTACCCAATTCTGGTTCAAACTTCATAGAACCATTCCACACCCAATTCAGCCCTGTGAATAGCTGATGATAATCACCCATCTTTTTCTCAGCATCATCAACCCCAAAACCAATAGAACCCAAATCAGATTTCTCTCCCAAGTTTTGAAACCAACCCGTGATCCTAATCCTAGACTTTATATCCATTCCAAAAGGATCAATAGGCAACTTGTCAATAACATCATCACCAACCGGATCACCATAAGCCAACTCAGACCCATCCATTCCTTGGCAATAAGAGGCCTCTAATTCAGACATATTCTTGATTGAACTGCAAGAAAAATCTAGAGGCATTCTTGATTCTTGGGGACCAAGAGAAAGAACAAAAACCCTATGCCAAAGAGACCTAGTCTGAAACAACAAACTCAATCAGACCCATAAATTTTTTTTTTCTCCCCCTGAAAAAGATAGAAAAGGAGCCTAAGGAGCCTAATTAATCTAAAGGAAACCCTGGCAACAAACCCCAAAAGAACAAAAAAGAAAAAGAAAACCCTTGATTCCTGTGGCAAAGATAACAAAAACAGCACTAGAAATCAGATTGAACAATTGAGGTAATCAGGGAGTAAATGAAAGTTCAAAACAGACCCTTTTGAGGAGGATGAAGCAGATCAAATTAACATACCAAAAACAAGGAAATTAAAGGGAGACCAAGTGAGAACTGAGAAGAAAGAAAGGTTTTTTTTTGGGTATTTGGGTGTGTGTGTGGGTTTTTTTTTTTCTTTTCTTTTCTTTTTTTTTTTTTTTTTTTTTTTTTTTAACAAAACCAGGTACAGAGAGAAACAGAGGGAAGCTAATGAGATATGGGCTAGAACTGGAAATTGTGTGTATGTGGGGAATGGGGGTTAGTGAAGAGGAGAAAGGTGAAAGACAAATTCAAGCGTCTCTTGACCCACACAACCACAAACACCAACACCAACACCAACACCAACACCAATGTAGAGAGAAAAACAAGGATGACAAAATATAATAGGAAACAGAGAGAGAGAGAGAGAGAGAGAGTGAGTGTGTGTTTGTGAGAGAGAGAGAGAGAGAAGGAGGCGGTGAGGAATCAAAAGCCCCAGATCCTTGACCAATTAGAATGTGGGACTTCGCTTTCGGGGATTGGATATGTCTTGGATTGGTTCAATGACTTGTAACTTGTAAGTTGTAAACTAACAACTTTATTATTATTTTAGTTTTGCTTTTTCCCTTTTTCTGTTTTTTTTTTTTTCCGTGTCTTTATTTTTAAGTTTTCCTTCTCTTTTGGGATTTTTTTTTTTTTTTTTTTTTGGTTTTTGCTTTTCTTTCTCTCTTTATTTTTTACTCTATATTGTGTTCTTATCCCTACGATTAATATATTCTTTGTAAGAAAAAAAATGTAAATTTTTAAAGTAAAAAAATGATAACAAGGGAAACTCTTAATATCAAATATCTTGTAATAATGTGGAAAGAGAAAAAAAATTACGATTGGCGGACAAGATTAAGGTTGTTGCCCATGTCTTGTAGGCCAATTGGCACGTCTTTCTCCTTGAGTGAAGAATATTTGGAAATCGAATCTTCCTAACCCTCTTATCTATCTTTTTTCCGTTGATTCAGTTTATGTACAACTTCTTACAGCTTTGTTTCTTTTTGGTATAACTGTACTTTTTTCCAACTTATATTCTAAGCTAAATAAGTCGATAAAATTAAGCTATCCTTAACCTATAGAATTATCACCCAAAAAAATGTTGTTGATAAAAAAATTAAAATAAATAATAACAAATAGAGTTAGAATTACCATATATGCTATTGTTGGTTAATTAATGATGTACATGATATGTGGTAATATTAGGGCCTTTTATTTTTAAACAATTTGATAGTGACAACAATGGAATGGGGATTTGAATCTAGATATTATCATTAAAAATAACAAAAGATAACTAATTGAACAACAAAACTCTTCGCAATATTAGAGATTTTTTTTAGCATGATAATATTAGGACTTGATTGTAATAATAACAAAGGTAATATTAAAAGCTTATTGTAAGGACTCAATTTGTAACGATCCCAAACTTGTATTGGGTTCGAACGCTAAAGACCCAAATAATAAATTTGTAGAGCGTGGATATAAAAGAACTAGATTAATTTCAAAAGAAAAACGATTAAACTTAACGTTTCTAGATGGATTAATACAAATTTTACGATCAATTTATCATTGAAGCAAGCTAAGTTCTTTATTTTATAAGATTTTCTTCTAGGCATCAATTGTTCAGAAGTTCCGATCCTTTCTCTCAATGCATTCTTCCATGTTATATACTGCCATCTTGGTGTCATTTTCACCACACACGTGTAGGTTGGATTCGGGGAATCACTTCCTGTCCCATCCAACACTTCCAGGAACCTTCAACCAGCAACTGTAAGGCTGCTTCATCACTATTCAGGCATCACCTCCACATTAATGCGGCCAGAGAGTTGGTTGAGAGGCAATTAATGTAGAGGCAGCAGTTGTTAAAGATATTTGTTTATCTTTTCTTTCTTACCCTTGGTCCCATGTCCCACCTTTAGTGGTAATGTAGCTCTAAAGTGTGTTTGTAATAATATGGCGTTCAGGTCGTCCTCGGACACATATTGCCGAGAAGGATTTTGTCCTCGGACGAATACTGGACCCATCTCATGTGATATCTACTCCTCTTTTCATTTAGTTCCCCTTATAACCTTATATGAGTCTCCTCGGATGGTTTAACGTCCTCGGATAGGCCACAGACCCAGTTAACACGGTTTTAATAATTATTGATTAACCGGCCCCCACACTTATCTATCTTGATTTTTTTTTCTCAAAAATATATGTAACAAAGAGTTGTTAGATGTGGGCCCAATGGTCCCACTTACTTTAGCAAAAATGAGAAGTAGAATCTTTTTTTTCTTTTTTTAAGAGGGACTCAGATGCAATTGCAAATTAACCTAATGAACTAAATACTATTACCACCCCAAAATCAAACCTCATTGGATTTCTCTTTATATTATCCTTTGTTTAAAAGTTTGTAATGGTGAAAAATAGATGAAAGGTTGAAAAGAAAGAAAAGTTATCCATTTTTTGTTTATATATATATATATATATATTTAATCAATTAAAAGAGACAGGAATAGATATCTCTATCATTCTTTTTTTTTTTTTTTTTTTAGTCTATCATTCTTTAGTTGTTAGGTGGAAAGAAGAATATATATATATATATATATATATATTTGACAATGGAGTGAAACAGTTGATAAAAAGGTTTTGTAGGGGCATGGGGCCCAAGAGCTCATTATTTAGGTATATAATGGGCCTAAGGCCCAAGCCGAGGACTAGAAAGTGTCCAAGGAGGGTAAACATTGTCAAGAGAGCCCATGTTAGCAAATGAAGAAATCAGTTTTGATCATAACGGCCTAGGGGGTTGTGCCGAGGATGAATGCCTCCTCCGCTAACCAAGGCTGAGATCCGTAGGGGTGGTCTACTGTCCGAAGGAACGTTCCAGGAACATTCTGTTGATACGGATAAGCACTACAGGAACACAAAACAGGGAGGAGTCCTAAAATATCTAAGGAGAAAGCTGCTACCACCGCATTGAATGCTTTGCAACTAATTTTCTGGCCACATTAATGTAGAGAAGACCCCTGAACAGTGTTGCATTGGCTACCTCAATGAACAGAGGGATTGAGAGGGTGTCCGATGGGACAAGCACTCAAGTGATGGCTTGGATGATCAACAAGTGAAGGGCCAAGATCGCCTAAGGAGAACTATATAATAGAAAAGACCCTCCATGGAAAAAGGATCGAGAAATCTAGAGAGAAATACTGTAGCAATCAGAAACCAACTTTGTAATCAAACTTATGAGAAAGATATAGAAACTGACTTCCTCTGACTGTGCCGAGAACGACTTTCTTTGGATTAATTCAATCTACTTTCCAGTTCTTATCAATGGAGCCCACTTTATTCGTTGTCTAACTCATTTTAACCCAGTTTTCCAACCTACTCTTTACAAATTCATTGTTTTGGGTTTTTTGGGCCTAAGTATATACATCGTCTAGGCTAGGGACTTAAATCTGGTACTTACAGGTTTGTTTAGAAATCATTTAAATTTTGACAAATTGTTTAAGGGAAACACTAAATAGGAAAGCTTTAAAACAAAATCATTGAATAAGGTATCATAAAATCATCTCCCTCCAAATTTTAATAATTCAAAGGAATTTTTAAAAATGCTAAACCCTCTCAAATTATTTCCTCCCACCCTAAAAAATCAATAAAGCATTTAACTTGAAGGAGTGTAATTTGTTATGTCTTTTCTTCCTTCATCTTTTATTCTACCTAGCAAATGAATCAGCTCAATTGTAAGAAACAACTCATCCTAATCAGGTTACAAAATGAGTTGATCAATCCAATATGACCCATAATTTATTCCTTGAAAAAAAAAATAATTAAAAAAAAAAACTTGATAATATTTCTTTGTCTTCTTTTCAATACAAATAAGAGAACAATTAAACAAAAAAACTAAAAAATAAAAGTTAAACAATGCATATTCTTAACTTTACACAATTCAAGATTCACTAAACTAAAACCTTCAAGCATCCACCACATTAAGAAAGAATTTATGAGTATCTGTGAGAGGGAAAAACTTAAAAAAGAAAAGAGCAAAAATCGAAACTGCAAAACATGCTTACTAATAGTTTTCTTTTTCTTTTTTCTTGTTTTTTTTTTTTGAGAAAAAGGTAAGCGAAGCTTACTAATAGTTAAAAATCCTAAAAAGAAAAAAAACAAAACAAACAAAGAAAGTGAAGGAAAAATCCATTTGAAAAAAAAAAAGTCAATCCATGTGATCAATAGGCCAACTTGACTCGACATTTCAGCAAGTCAAGATTGAGTTTAGGGGTGTTAAGACCCGACCATGGCCCGAAAAACCAACCAACCTGCCTGACATTGATCCAATTTTAGCCCGAACTGAAGCTCCAGTTTGTTGGCGGCAGGTTTTCGATTCCAAGAACCGACGTTGACGGGTCAAGTGGCAGGTTTGCTTCTCCAAAACCCGAGCAACTGAAACCCGACTGGAGCTATATAAAAAATCTGGCAAAAACAAGTTAGATCCGGTGAGATCTTAACCAGATCCAACGAGATCTCGACCAAATCAGGTAAGATCTTAACCAGATCTAGCTAGATCTTGACCAAATTTGGTGGGATTTAGCCAGATCCAGCCAAATCCTAGCAATTTTTAGTGAAAAAAAAAATGCAAATTCCAGCGAAAATGCAGCAATCGACGACTTTTTGCCAATTCCGACAACATTTTTGCATATTTGTTGATACCCCATTTTGCAACCCATATTTAACCTCACATGGAAGGTAAAAGGGTAATTTCACCTTGAAAATATGCATCTTTATTCTGGTCACTAGATCATTAATCTCATTTCACCAAAATGATATTGATGTTGTAACGATCAAATTGGCTGGTCATAAGCCCTAATCGGACCATCAGATTGAAAGTTATCACCAAATCAAGTTCTAATGGCCGAGATGCACTATCATAAATTGAGTCTGACTATATGTGATTCTGAATCATTGATGTCAGTTGGTTATAAGTATAATCAATTTGAGAACGATGATGTGTCATAATTTGATTAGTTAAGACTATAGTTTATGGTAGGGTTGCACACACCTAATTAACTAAATAGTTAAACATTAATTATTCAATGAGTAATTTATGCAATTATCTTTTAATTAGAATAAATTTGGAACCAGTTAAGTCTGAAATAGGAGTGATTGGAGCCATTCAATGTTAATTGGGAGCTAATTTGGGACCCATTAATGTTAATTGTGCTGAAACCATTTTCTAACAAATGACTTCTGCTCACTATTTCATCAATATCTCTCAGAATATTTTGAATTTGTGATTAAGGTTAATTTTCCCAGAAACTAGACATCCGGAGTTTTAATTTGAGCACAAGAATGAGACAATTCCGATTAGACTTGAGTCAGATATGATTTTTCGAAATTGGCTCTACAGGCTGTTACAACAGCTACGAGAAAACCGAATTTTGGCTTGCTCCTCACTCCCACCAATCTTTCCATTTAATGCACCAGATTTTCCCAAATGCTAAAATGAGGTTTAGGTTCATGAGTCTTTGTTAACCCTCATTAAATGGTCTTCCATTCATATTTCGTCAACCACTACTATATAAACTCCCCTCTTCTTCATTTCAAGACAAAAAAAACTTCATCTCTTCTCCTCTCTTGAGTTCTAGTGAAGTTGAGTAGTCTTGTCATATCTTGGTCTTCCTGAAACTCAAGGTATTGAGTGAGAATCACTCTCCCTCTCCTAACACTTCTTTTCATCTACCCTTAGAACCTCCCTCAAGAGTCTCTTTCTCCACCATATGGATCTTGCATGAAAGTATAATCTATTTCCCTAATTGTTTTTTGTGTTGCCATCATGAGAGTTTAAGATTAAAGCATGATAATAATCATTTAAATTCCTTTGAATATGTTTGAATGTTCTTAATTGTTCTTATATGTTCTTCACATGTTCTTAGTTGTTCATCACATATTCATGCATAACACTAGTTTCGATCTTAAATCCACATCAAAAACATGAAAAATATGTTTGTTTAATAATTCTTTTAAATTATTGAATCTAGGATATCACCATCTACACACATTCACTAGGATTTATCTTTCAATACAAATGAAATACTTAATAAATTGAATTAGAGTTTATCACATGCACACACTTTAAATTCAACATGCAAATTGATTGATAACATATTAGATGATGTGATATGAATGTTGGTCACCATAGTCTAGAAAGGGTTGATAGACCAATGTTTATCCTTGTAATTTTCAATTTTTAGATTGTAACTAGGAAACAAAACTATGTATTTTATCTTAGATTGTATTTAGGACCAAAGCCATGTAATTTTCCTATAATCAATGTAAATTCAATTGAAAATTAATAAAATGAGGAAATTTTCAATTTTGGTATTCTTATTTATCCTAATAATTAAATAAGTGGCAACTCCATTGTAAAACCTTTAATCTAAAGGGGAAAATATAACTAGTTAAACCTCCATTTTGAGAAGCAATAACACGACTCCACCCATTCACGTGGGTTTGGCCCAACATCCTATAAAACGGGGGCCGGGAGAGCGGTCTTTCACAGTAGCGACTCCACTGGAGATATTGAGGGCTAGGCTTCAATTAGGTTATGGTGGCTAACCATGTCATTGTTTGTTGATTTTTTTTTTGTATATAATATGTCTAATATGTTATTGTGGGGCCCAAATGATTTATGGGCTAGGCCCATCTACCCGGGGAGAATCCAAAGGCCCAAGCCGAGGAGGGCTATAGCCCAAGTTCGACAAGATAGCCTATGGATACCGCCGAGGGCAGTTCAGTCCTCGGCAGACCCAAAGTCCCCCCAGAAAGAGGGGTAAAAACGGTATAGGACTGAAACTTGGAAGAAAGATCTAAAATATCTAAAATATCCAGAGAAAGCTGCCCTTACTGCCATTTAATACTCTTAACCTGACATAGCCGCATTCTTTGGCTTTTACAACCACCCCCAACGACTTTGGGTATGGGCTGATGGGACAAATATCAGCCTTGGAAATGTTGACCCTATACGTGGACGAAGGACAGTGAACACAGGCGAGTATAAAAGGAAAAATCAGTAACCTAGAGAGGGGGCTGGGAAAAATGGCCAAAAACCAGAGCCTCCTAGCCCACCTCCAGGAGAAAGACTCCAGGGGTGAAGGAAACATAACTATATATGAACACCCCAAAAAACCCACCGCTTGGTGACTAAGGCCTAACCTTTCAAACCCACGCTCTACAAATGATATTGTTTGGGCCCTTTTTACGTGCGAACCCGACACTGTTACGGTCCGCCACGAATCGTGTCCTTACAATTGGCGCCGTCTGTGGGAAAGGCTTGTGTGTTGGTATAGGAGGTGGGTCGATAGAGTTTCTTTGTTATTTCTAACCGTTGGTTATAGAGTTCTAGTATAAAGTTTTGCTAGGGGCTACGTTTCTTGATTAGGGGCTTGGTTGAGGAGCTAACTCCCTTAAAGCCAAGGTCCCCCATAAAGAGCAAACTAGGCACTTGGTAGCGTTAATCGTATGGATAAACTCTAGGGGCTTGGCTGAGGAGCTAACTCCCCTAAAGCCAAGATCCCACACAAAGAGAAAACTAGGTTTTGGGAAAAGGCATTTGCTCCACGGACTCAAATGGGGAAACCAACTACCTGGATGAGGAAAACTAGGTTTTGGGACCAAGGCATTGCATAGTCCTCGGACTCAAGCCTATGGGGAACCAACTACCTGGATGAGGAAAACTAGGTTTTGGACAGAACCAAGGCATTGCATAGTCCTCGGACTCAAGCCTATGGGGAAACCAACTACCTGGATGAGGAAAACTAGGTTTTGGGCAGAACCAAGGCATTGCATAGTCCTCGGACTCAAGCCTATGGGGAAACCAACTACCTGGATGAGGAAAACTAGGTTTTGGACAGAACCAAGGCATTGCATAGTCCTCGGACTCAAGCCTATGGGGAAACCAACTACCTGGATGAGGAAAACTAGGTTTTGGACAGAACCAAGGCCTTGCATGGTCCTCGAACCCAAGCCTATGGGGAAACCAACTATTTAAAAAAAAACTATGGCACATAAACCTCAAAATCCATCCGAAGAGAACTCCTCGTTAACAGTTGGGTTAATCCCTTAATTGCACGGATTCCCCGGTCTACCTTCGGATCCCCAGTACCAAAGGGGTTGATGCGATACGGTGTAATATATTACCCAAAAGCACAATCAAAGTCCCTCGCTACTCGGCTACCCTCTCGAACAAATTATTTAGAGTTTATCGTTCTCAGACATTGGTCTAGCATGCATCGCGCAGCACTCAGCGGTTATCCCGGTTAGTTCCAAGAGTTTAATTTATTGAGGATTACCCTTGTTATACTTGATAATATCTGTGAGTTTAAACCAGTAGGAATCTGTGTTAAGGCATTTTTCTGCCCGGAATATCATTAAGGGCAAGCTTACATTTAATATTCATGCACCAAGTAGTTGTTGCAGAGAAGAAAAGTATGTATAAAGAAATAAACACATCTTTTATTAAGACAAAGGAACAGTACAGTGTACAATGAAAAGCTGAAACAAGCTTACATTAAAGCTAACTACGTAAGTAAAGAAAAATACAAGAAAATGAAGATAAAGCCGAGGAGGTAGCACAGAGGAGAGGTTGGCTACTGCTTCGAGACCTTATTCCTCCTCAATGCTTTTGCACGCCCATAACTCAGGCAGCAAAAGAACCCAACTTGAGCCTCACACCGCTGAAGGAAAGGTGCAGGGAGCCGGAAGTTGAGGAGCCTTCACCAAAAATTTGCCTGCAACAAGGCAGAGGCGCTGATGGCGGAGAAGCTTTCTTCTGACACACCAAAATTCTGGCATGAACAGAACCTGCTTCGGATTTTGACTAAAAGGGGGAGAAACACCCTTTCCCCTCTGTCGAAACGGAATGTTCCCTTGAATTTACGCCTCCTTTGCCCGTACCTCACTACTTTGAGTCTCAGGAGGACACGGCGCCTCCGTGGCGGATAGAGTTCCTTTTCCCCAACCCTCGTCACAAACATAATATACTAAGGGAGGAAACTGAAGGATTTACGCGCAGGTAAGGCAACTTTCTCTCCTATTTATTTAAAAAGATAAGGTGGTGGCATTTAATTCACGCAGCGTCCCAAGGAATGCTACAGACAAAATGTCTCCGGCTCGATTTCCCACGCCATCTGCAACCATGAGATTAAAGGAGTCTCGTGAAGGCGCACCTCGAACACTGGGACGCCAAAAAGTACCGCATGACCAAACACTACGGAAATACCTCTTAATTTGTGGGCCCAGTAAACTCGCGGCCCAGGCCCGTTCTACATGGGGGCCCAGGGACAGAACCAAGGCCTTGCATGGTCCTCGGACTCAAGCCTATGGGGAAACCAAGTACAAAAAAAAGAAAAATTACAAGTTCTGGACAGAATCAAGGCCTTGTATGGTCCTCGGACTCAAGCCTATGGGGAAACCAAGTACAAAAAAGAAAAATTACAAGTTCTGGACAGAACCAAGGCCTTGCATGGTCCTCGGACTCAAGCCTATGGGGAAACCAAGTACAAAAAAGAAAAATTACAAGTTCTGGACAGAACCAAGGTCTTGCATGGTCCTCGGACTCAAGCCTATGGGGAAATCAAGTAAGAAAAAAAAAATTATTACAAGTTTTATAACTGCTCGGATGGGAAAAGTCCCCGGCTCAGATACTGTAAAATGTTAAGGCCAATAAAAGTGTTAGGATGATGGTGGGGCACTCCACTATTCGGTAGCCTAAGGGGGCTGTTCATTTTTGCGGGTGATATGTCTTCGAACGATTACTTCCTACACCGCATAGAGCATCCAGTTCTAATCTTGGCATTGTTTCGGACAATTATCGTTATTCACAGGTACGCATTGCTAGTTCAAGCAATTCTGTTAAAGTTGTAGTGGCTTCTTTTTATTAGCAAGTATTTTGGCCTTAGTTGTCATCGATTCAAATGTTATATTATTGTGCTGAGCAGCGTTTGCAAATTTGTAAAAACATAGAGACAGAACATGCAAAGTAAAATAACAACAATTTTTATTAATATGAAAAATTATTACAACGTACAAAGAGGGACTCAAACAAGACTATACAAAAGGTGAGCTGCCGAAGCAACACTAACATGCGCAGTACAGATAAGTAAACAGCCAGGTGTCTTTTAAACTCGTCTTCAAAGTCTCTCCAATCACTGCCTCAGTATTGCTCATATCGAAAGAAGAACCTTCTTTGGAAAAAGATGAAGGAGAAGGAAGAAGAATTTGAAGGAGAAGGAAGAAGAAGATGGAAGAGATAAATGAAGAAGATGGAGGACGTGAGTAAAGAAGGAGGAGAAGAAGAGAGAATAGATGAAAAGAAAGAAAAAGG